>NC_059164.1:34023340-34640631 GCF_019923935.1 Bubalus bubalis
GACCAAAAATCAGGAAAGGCACTGTCTGAGTGCAGGAGGAACTGGATATCTCAGCTCAAACAGAATGTAAATTCATCCTTCCTCCTCCTTTTTGTTCTATTCAGGACCTCAACAGATTGGATAGTGCTCTCCCACCTTGACGAGGGCATTATTTCTTCCTTAGTCCACTGGTTCAAATGCTAATCTCTCTCAGAGACATTCTGATGAACACACCTAGAAATAATGTTTATCAACTACCTGGGAACTGCTTAGACAAGTCCATTTGACCAAAAATTTAGGCATCACAATAATTATTCCAGATAAATCATCTGAAAATATCTGACATGCATTTATAATAAAAACACTAAACAAACTAGGCCTAGAAGAGAATTTCCTCAGTCTCAGGGTATTTTAGGAAAGTTTGTAACTAATATTGCTCAATGTTGAAAAACTGAAAGCCTCACTAAAATCAGGAAAAAATATAAGGATACCCACTTTGATTGCTTCTATTCATTGTTGTGCTGGTAGTTCTAGTCAGCCAGAGAATTAGGCAAGAGAAAGAAATAAAATTCATCAAAGTAGAGAGAGTAAAACTATTTGCAGATGACATAATTTGTTATATGTAAAAACCTCAGTTCAGTTCATTTCAGTCACTCATTCATGTCCAACTCTTTGCAACCCCATGAATCACAGCATGCCAGGCCTCCCTGTCCATTACCAACTCCTGGAGTTCACTCAAACTCACGTCCATCGAGTCAGTGATGCCATCCAGCCATCTTATCCTCTGTCGTCCCCTTCTCCTCCTGCCCCCAATCCCTCCCAGCATCAGGGTCTCTTCCAATGAGTCAACTCTTCGCATGAGGTGGCCAAAGTATTGGAATTTCAGCTTCAGCATCAGTCCTTCCAATGAACACCCAGGACTGATCTCCTTTAGGATGGACTGGTTGGATCTCCTTAAAATACCTTTAAAGCTAATAAGCAAACTCAGCAAAGTGCAATACATATGATCAGTACACAAATATCAGTTGTATTTCTATACACCATCAATGGACAATCCAAAAAAGGAAGATAATAAAACAACTTTATTTATAATAACATCTAAAAGAATGAAATACCTAGGAGTAAATAAAAACTACAGAACATTGTCAAAAGAAATTGAAGACCTTAATAAATCAGACAATAGTGTTCATGGAATGGAAGAGTTAAGACTGTTAAGATGGCAATAGTACCCAAAGATATCCAAGGATCCCATTATATAAATCTCCATTAAAATTAAAGTTTTTTTTTTTTTTTCCAGATATGGAAAAGCTGATGTTTAAATTCACAGGGGATTGCAGGAGGCTTCTTAAACAAAACTATATTGCAAAAGGATGAGGACTCACACTTCCAGATTTCAAAATTTACTACAAATTTACAGTGATCAGAAGAATGTGTTCCTAGCATAGAATAGACATATAGACCAATAGCACTGAAAGTCCAGAAATGAACCCATACATCTCTGCCCAAGGAAACAGTGGCGCCGAAACTATTCAATAAGGAAAAAAATAGTCTAACAAATGGTGATGGGGCAACTGAATATTCACATATAAAAGAATGAAGTTGGATTCCTATCTCACACCATATAACAAAATTAACTCAAAAGAGATCATAGAGCTACATCTAACAGGTAAAACTACAAAATTCTTAGAGCATAAGGGTAAATCTTCACGACTTTGGGGTTGTTTACAGATTCTTAGATATGACACCAATTGTTCAAGTTCAATAACTTTTTTAGGGAATGATGAAAATACCTTTGATGTTCATATAAATTATGATTGCATAATGTTATGAATGTATTAAATGCCACTACATTGTACAAATAAAATGGCTAATTTAATGTTAAATTAATTTGACCTTAATACAAAAAAATTCAATCCAATCTGCATTATGGGAATAAGGAAAGAAATGCTTTATTTAGTAGATGGATCTTAAGCTGCACCCTGAGAAATGAGAAGTGTAAAAGGAGAAGGAGAGAGGGAGGAATTACAAGTGGGAAAAAGAGTAGTATAAAAGATTCTTGGTTAAGAAATCACCATGAGAAAATGCACGGAGGTTGTAATCACCATATAATGTTAGCAGACAGCAAATGAGTTTTGAGGAAAAATCAACTATTGTGAAATGGCTAAGAGGATAACAGGGTCCTTGTCACCATGCAAAATGTCTGGATTTAACCTTTAACGTTTGGACATTGTTGTTCAGTCACTAAGTTACATCCAACTCTCTGTGACCCCATGGAAGCAATCTTCAAACTTCCCTGTCTTTCACTGTCTCCCAGAGTTTGCTCAAACTTACATCCATTGAGTCAGTAATGTCATCCAACCATCTCATACTCTGTTGCCCTCTTCTTCTCCTGCTTCAATCTTTCACAGCATCAAGGTCTTTTCCAATGAGTTGGCTATTTGTATCAGGTGACCAAAGTATTAGAGCTTCAACTTCAGCATCAGTCCTTCCAATGGATATACAGGGATGATTTCTCTTAGGATGGACTAGTTTGCTGTCCAAGAGACTCTCATGAGTCTTCTCCAGCACCATAGCTCAAAAGCATCAATTCTTTGGTGCTCAGCCTTCTTTATGGTCCAACTCTCACGTCTGTACATGACTACTGGAAAAACCATAGCTTTGACTATTTGAACCTTAGTCAACAAAGTGATGTCTCTGCTTTTAAATACACTGTCTAGATTTGTCATAGCTTTACTTCCAAAGAGTAAATGTCTTTTACTTTCATGGCTGCAGTCCAAGTCCACAGTGATTTTGGAGCCCAAGAATATAAAATCTGTCACCATTTCCACTTTATCCCCATCTATTTGCCATGAAGTGATCAGACCAGATGCCATGATCTTAGGTTTTTGAATGTTGAGTTTTAAGCCAGCTTTTTCACTCTCCTCTTTCACCCTCATCAAGAGGCTCTGTAGTTCCTCTTCACTTTCTGCCATTAGAGTGGTATCATTTGCGTATCTGAGGTTGTTGATATTTCTCCTGGCAATCTTTGTTTCAACTTGTGATTCATCCATCTCAGCATTTTACATGATGTAGTCTGTGTAGAACTTAATAAGCAGAGTGATAATATACAGCCTTGACATACTCCTTTTCCACTTTTGAACCAGTCTATAGTTCCATGTAAGTTTCTAATTGTTGATTCTTGTCCTGCATACAGGTTTCTTAGAAGGCAGGTAGGTAGTCTGGTATTCCCATTTCTTTTAGAATTTTCCACAGTTTGTTGTGAGCCACAAAGAGGCTCTAGTGTAATCAATGAAGCAGAAGACCTTAATAAATCAGACAATAGTGTTCATGGAATGGAAATGAGTGCAATTGTGTGGTAGTTTGAACATTCTTTGGCATGGTTTTTCTTTGGGATTGGAATGAAAACTCATGTTTTCCGGTCCTGTGGCCACTGCTGAGGTTTCCAAATTTGTTGGTATATTGAGTGCAGCACTTTCATAGCATCACCTTTTAGGATTTGAAATAGCTCAACTGGAATTACATCATATCTGCTAGCTTTTTTTCATAGTAATGCTTCCTAAGGCCCACTTGACTTTACACTCCAGGGTGTCCAGCTCTAGATGAGTGACACACCATCATCATTAGCTGGGTCATTAAGACTTTTTTTGTATGGTTTTTCTGTGTATTTTTGCCACCTATTCTTAATCTCTTCTGCTTCTATTAGGTTTTTCCTTTATTGTGCCCATCTTGGCATAAAATGTTCCCTTGGCATGTCCAATTTTCTTGACGAGATCTCATAGTATGTATGTGTACTCGTAGTATTCTTAGACTGATTAAGAGTCAGTCATGTATGACTCTTTGCAACCTCACAGACTGTAGCCCACCAGGCTCCTCTGTTCATGAGATTTCCCAGGCAATAATACTGAAGTGGATTGATGTTTCTGACTCAAGGGGATCTTCCCGACCCAAGAATCAAAACTGTATCTTTTGCATCTCCTACATTAGCAGGCAGATTCTTTACCACTAGCACCACCCGAGAAGCCCCAGGAGATCTCTAGTCTTTCCTATTCTTTTTCTTCTATTTCTTTGCATTGTTCACTATAGAAGGCTTTCTTATCTCTTCTTGCTATTCTCTGGAACTCTGGATTCAGCTGAGTGGCATCTTTCTCCTTCTCCTTTGCCTTTGATTTCTCTTCTTTTCTTCAGTTATATGTAGGCCTCTTCAGACAACCACCTTGCCTTCTTGCATCTCTTTTTCTTGGGAGTGACTAAATCACTGGTATAAGGGGAAAAAGCATGGCCAAATTTGCCTTTCAATATGGTTACTATAGAAACAGAGTGGCTGGTATATTAAAAGGGAACAAAATCGGAGATCATGAGCTAGCGTCACTAATTTACATGAGAGATACAATAATGAAGGCCTAAACGATACCAGGAATCTTGGAGATTTTCTTGATATTCAGTCTTTGCGGGCATTTGCTGAATGTTATATTTTTAAAAGACTTAGCTGGCAGGATTATGAGTTTGAAGCTAGAGGCAAAGAGAGACTATTAAGGTGTTCTGAGATTGGTATATGAATTACTATGATGGAATTAAAGAGAAAAGGGCATATTTAATAGATGTTTCAAAGAAAGAAATAACAGTATTTTGATAGCTGCAAGTGTGAATGAGGTGAATGTCAATGACTCCCTGGGAATTCTCTGGCTGTTCAGGGGTTAGGAATCTGTGGTTTCATTGCTGAGGGCCTGGGGTTCAATTCCTAGTCAGAGAACTAAGATCCCACATGCCATTGGGCCAAAAAAAAAAAAAAAAAAGAATAAATGAATGAGTAAATGTCAATGAAAAGTGAAAGTGTTTTTGCTCAATGCAAAGAATTGACTTATTGGAAAAGACTCTGATGCTGGGAGGGATTGGGGGCAGGAGGAAAAGGGGACGACAGAGGATGAGATGGCTGGATGGCATCACCGACTCGATGGACATGAGTTTGAGTGAACTCTGGGAGTTGGTGATGGACAGGGAGGCCTGGAGTGCTGCGATTCATGGGGTCGCAAAGAGTCAGACACGACTGAGCGACTGAACTGAACTGATTTGTCAAATGTCAATGACTTCTTCAAAATTGTTGAAGAAGTCAACAATTGTTCCCTCTTGTTTGCAAAAAGGGAAAATGATGATGAATACAGTGCAGAAGTGGAATTTTAATTGTTTAAGACAGGACATACTTTTTCCCATTGCCTTTATTTCAATTTTAAAATAAAATGTGATACTGTAAAAAGAGAGTAGTATGTTTAGATCCTAACTGAGTGAATGTAAGCAAGTAACTTATCCTCTGGGCTTCTATTTCCTACCTACAAAATAATTTCAAAATTGAAATTCTTGTTTTTCAGAGATGTTGGGCAGGGAATGAAGGGTCATGATAGTAAGATGTATATACTGAATATGATATTAAGTGCAAGCCATAACTAGTATTACTACCTGTATGTGTATTATTGGTTATGCTGGAAGGACCAGTGTTTAGGATTCAGAGATAAGGGTAATGCTGCAAAACTTTTGTAGCAGGAAGAACTCTCACAAATTTGCCCTTGACTCCTTTAATTCTTTTTACTCTAGGATACTTTTTCAGTTACTTTATCTTTTAGCATCTAAGACATCTTGCAGCTCCTATTATGGTCTTAGTGAATCTTTGTTCAGAATAGTTACATAATTTATACTAAGATGATAAAGTTTTCACATGTCTTAATTTTATAGTCTTACTCTAAATATTCCGAGTTGGACAAGATGGTGAAATCTGAGGTGATACTCAGGAACTCTTGTTCATATTTAGACTGTTAATAGTCTGTAAATGCAAAGTCCTTATTCACATTTAGAGCTTCATCGGTAGTAAAAATAAAATTTTCCATGTTCATTGAAGGGACTGTGAACTATGTGAGAACACTCCACATAACTTGGCAAATCATATTTTGAAATGACAGTATTAATGTTCTCTTGCCTACATTTAATTTTAATGTGCTAAAGTTAAAAGTCATAAAAATCAGTGATCATTATAGCAGTTTAATATAAAGGCCAAAATGTACATGTTTTACATAGCCATGCCTTCCAGAGATCCTTAAGAAAAACTTAATTACCATAATAAAATTTATTTCTTTCTCCTAGAGAAAAAGATCTGAAGTAGAAAAGGTAAGTGGTATACTTAAGGTCAATTGCAAAGTACTACATTAGAATTAAATATTTGACTCTGAAGTATTAAGCTCCCTGGATATTGCTAGATGACCTTAAAGAAAAATGCAAAAACTACTTGAAGATTTAATTCTAAAATTCAAAACAGAATATTACTAACATGCTACTGCTTTCAAATTTAACTGGTCATATATACTAGATAGGAAATATGCTAAAGAATAAAAGGTTTCATCTTAATCTTTCCAGACTTGTATGAAAGATAAAGCATAATCTTTCAAGCTTAAGGCTGTACGTTTAAAGATAACATTTAGTATTTTGAGTGATAAAAATGGAATTGTAAACATATTCTCTGCCAGAGTGTTTCTCTGGTAATTGAGATAAAGAACTGCCACAATGTTGTATCCTTCAGAAGGAAGTCTGATTCCAATATTGGGAGCAATTTTACTTTCCCCAATTAAGTCAGAAAAATAGAAAATGTGTGGTGAATCCATCACTAGGAAACTGGTTTAAATCAAGGTTCATAATCAAATAAAACATATTTGACTTATTAAAGTTCATTTTACAGTTAAATTTCTTATTTATAATCCATAACCAGAAGGCTAAATTATATAAATAGATTTCAGACCAATACTGCTTGCTGATGTGTTTGATTATTTTCTCCTAAAGTTAATAGATGACAGTGTTGTCAATTTAAAATCAGATTAAGTAGATATATAGTGGCCACCTCATTAATTCTACATATGATTTGTCTTTGGCTTTACATAAATCAGAGTGTTGGGACTAATTGAGATTTTATTTGTACCTAACTGCTTCATGACTATAATATTTATAGGCTGTTTAAGTTTGTTGATACCATTAATAATTAGCACTAATTCTGAGCATTCATTTTAATTTTTCTATAAGAATGCAAATATATACACATATGTATATACACATACATACATAGTATATGTACACATATATATGCAATATATATATACACACACAAACCTTGAGCAATATTTAGAAATATGAAAGGGATTCAAGATGACTGTGTAGAAATGCCAGTTACACTGTAAGATTTTAAAATGACAATGCTTTGCATGTTAAGGGCTCTGGCAAAAAAGGTAGACTTTTCAAAGTAATTTTAACAGAGATGAAAATGGTAAGAAATAATCATTTGGAAATGCTAGAAATAAAAAAAATTACAACAATAGAAAAAAGAGTAATGTTATGAACAGTCTAATAAATGGAACTGAAATCCCAGAAGAGAGAAAAGGGCAAAATAAATATTTAAAGAAATACTATAAATAACTTTTGGAGAAGGCAATGGCAACCCACTTCAGTATTCTTGCCTGGAAAATCCCATGGACAGAGGAGCCTGGTAGGATGCAGTCCACGAGGTCGCTAAGAATTGGACACGACTGAGCGACTTCACTTTCACTTTTCACTTTCATGCTTTGGAGAAATGGCAACCCGCTCCAATGTTCTTGCTTGGAGAATCCCAGGGACAGGGGAGCCTGGTGGGCCGCTGTCTATGGGCTCGCACAGAGTCGGACACTACTGAAGTGACTTAGCAGTGGCATAAATAACTTTAACAAAATTAATAACAAGAATCTCACAGACCCAAGAAACTCCAGTAACTCCAAAAACAACAAAACAAATAATCCCAGTATATCTAGGCATAACTTATATACACTGATCACCACCCAAGTGAAAGATAAAATCTTTAAGACAGTCACAGAAACAAAATGTATTACATACAAGCAAATAAAGAGAAAGATTATAGTAGATTTTTTTCACTTATGAATGATTATAGAATGAATCTGTTGCCAGATTGGGACTGTGGAAAATATTGATACTACTGAAAATTCTTTTAGACATTGAGAAATTGGACAGAAACCTGGACCTGTAGAAAGAAACAAAGAGTGCTAGAAGTGAAATAAATGGAGGTAACTACAAATTTCCTTTTTTTTTTCTTAATTTTCTTAATACATGTAAAAATAACTGACTTTGTAATGTAAAATAGTCATGCTTCAGTGTATATTTAAAGCACAAGTATCATTAACATGTCCAACAAGAATAGCATAAAAGTTGCAAGGGAATAATTGAGAGTATATTGAAAATTGTTAAACTATAATGAAGTAGTGTTATAATATTATTTGAAGGTACGCTTTGATTAATAAAGAAGTAAATACAAAGGAAGCTCTGAAAAACTTCTATAAAGAATAGTAAGTAAAAAGATTGAGAGTTAAAATGAAATGCTAAAATTGTTTCATTAAAAAGATGGCAGACGGATTTCCCTTGCAGTTCAGTGGTTAAGACTCTGCATTTCCAATGCAGGGTACAAATGTTTGATCCCTGGTCAAGGAACTAAGATCCCATATGTCACTTGACACAACTAAAATTTAAAAAAAAAAAAAAAAGGCAGAAAAAGAAGTGGAAAAAAAATCCAATAATGACCTGATGGAACAAACAGAAAACAGCTACCAAGAAGGTAGATTTTAATTCAATGACATCTATAGTTATAACAAATGTAATAGACATAAAAAGAACTGTTAAGATATAAAAATCAGAAAACAATCATGAGAGGAAAAAGGTAAAACTAACCACATTTGTCAACTTGGACAAACACACATACACACACATATACATCCCACAACATACATTTCAAACATAAAGACATTAAAAGAATGGAAAATTATATATTAAACTAACAGTAATCAAGAGAAAGTGTTTCCCTGATGGCTCAGTGGTAAAAAATCTGCCTGCTAAGCAGGAGATGTGGGTTCAATCCCTGAGTAAGGAAGATCCTCTGGAGAGAGAAATAGCAACTCATTCCAGTATTCTTTGCCTGGGAAATTCCATGGACAGAGGAGCCTAGTGGGCTGTAGTCCATTGGATCACAAAGAATTGGGCACGACTTAGCAACTAAACAATAATCAAGAGAAAATGGGAATAGTTAGATTAATATCTGATTAAATGAACTTCAGCACAGAAATATTCCCCAGGATAAAGAAGAATAGATAATGATAGAGATTATAATAGATAAGAAAAGTAGATAATGATAAAGATATCAATTAGCCCCAAATCCATAACACACCTAAATGTGTACATCAGAACATTAGAAAGACCTGATAGAAGACCTGAAAATTACTATCAGCCATCTTGATCTAATTAACATCTATAGAGCCCAACAGGAATACAGAATCTATTACTTCAAGTGCACATGGGCCATTAACTAAGATAGACCATATTTTGCTCCGTGTAACAAATCATACATTAAAAAAAAAAGAATTAATCAATGTAAGTTCTAGGGATACTACTGGATTTCAATGCAAAATTACAAAAAGAGGTTAGCTACAAATTACCTGTAATATTTGGAAATACTAAATAGAACATTTCTAAATTACAAGTGAATCAAAAGGAAAATTGTAAAGTAATTTAATAAGAATTATAAATATACATTAAAGTGTGAGGAAGGAAGCTAAAAACACTGTTTAAAGGAATATTTCTATCATTAATTAATACAAGAGAGAATAAAGGTCTAAGTAAAAACTCTACCACTTAAAGTTTTTTTAAAGAATAATAAATCTAAAGGAAATACAAAGGAGTTCAGTTCAGTTCAGCCACTCAGTTGTGTCTGACTCTTTGCAACCCTGTGGTCTTCAGCACTACAGGCTTCCCTGTCCATCACCAACACAGGGAGCTTACTCAAACTCGTGTCCATCGAGTCAGTGATGCCATCCAACCATCTCATCCTCTGCCGTCCCCTTCTCTTCCCGCCTTCAATCTTTCCCAGCATCAGAGTCTTTTCCAATGAGTCAGTTCTTTGCATCAGGTGGCCAAAATATTGGAGTTTCAACTTTAGCATCAGTCCTTCCAATGAATATTCAGGACTGATTTCCTTTAGGATGGACTGGTTGAATCTCCTTGCAGTCCAAGGGACTCTCAAGAGTCTTTTCCAATACAACAGTTCAAAAGCATCAATTCTTAAGTGCTCAACTTTCTTTATAATCCAACTTTCACATCCATACATGACTACTGGAAAAACCATAGCTTTGACTAGATGGACCTTTGTTGACAAAGTAATGTCTATGCTTTTTAATATGCTGTCTAGGTTGGTCATAGCTTTTCTTCCAAAGAAAAAGCGGCATTTAATTTCATGACTGCAGTCAACATCTGCAGTGATTTTGGAGTCCCCCAAAATAAAGTCTCTCACTGTTTCCATTGTTTCCCCGTCTATTTGCCATGAAGTGACGGGACCGAATGCCATGATCTAAGTTTTCTGAACGTTGAGTTTTAAGCCAACCTTTTAACTCTCCTCTTTCACTTTCATCAAGAGAGGTTCTTTAGTTCTTCACTTTCTGCCACAAGAGTGGTGTCATCTGCATATCTGAAGTTATTGATATTTTTCCCATTCATCCAGCCCAATATTTTTCATGATGTACTCTGCACATAAGCTAAATAAGCAGGGTGACAATATACAGCCTTGACATAATCCTTTCCCAATTTGGTACCAGTCTGTTTTTCCATGTCCAGTTCTAACTGTTGCTTCCTGACCTGCATACAGATTTCTCAAGAGGCAGGTCAGGTGATCTGGTATTTCCATCTCTTGAAGAAGGTTCCACAGGTTATTGTGATCCACACAGTCAAATGCTTTGGCATGGTCAATAAAGCAGAAGTAGATGTTTTTCTGGTATTCTCTTGCCTTTTCGATGATTTAATGGATGTTGGCAATTTGACCTCTGGTTCCTCTGCCTTTTCTAAATCCAACTTGAACATCTGGAATTCATGGTTCATGTACTGTTGAAGCCTGGCTTGGAGATTTTTAAGTATTACTTTGCTAGCATGTGAGATGAGTGCAATTGTGCAGTAGTTTGAGCATTCTTTGGCATTGCTTTTCTTTAGGATTGGAATGAAAACTGACCTTTTTGAGTCCTGTGGCCACTGCTGAGTTTTCCAAATTTGCTGCCCTACTGCATGCAGCACTTTCACAGGATCATCATTTAGGATTTGAAATAGCTCAACTGGAATTCCATCACTTCAACTGGCTTTGTTCATAGTGAAGCTTCCTAAGGCCTCTTGACTTCACATTCTAGGATGTCTGCCTCCAGGTGAGTGATCATACCATTGTGCTTATCTGGCTCATGAAGTTTATTCTTATATATACTTCTGTGTATTCTTGCCACCTATTCTTATCATCTTCAGCTTCTGTTAGGTCCATACGATTTCTGTCCTTTACTGAGCCCATCTTTGCATGAAATGTTCCCTTGATATCTAATTTTCTTGAAGAGATCCCTAGTCTTTCCAATTCTATTGTTTTCCTCTATTTCTTTTCATTGATCACTTAGGAAGGAAAGCTTTCTTATCTCTCCTTGCTATTCTTTGGAACTATACATTCAAATGGGTATATCTTTCCCTTTCTCCTTTGCCTTTAGCTTTTCTTCTTTTCTCAGCTATTTTTAAGGCTTCCTCAAACAACCATTTTGCCTTTTGCATTTCTTTTTCTAAGGGATGGTCTTGATCACTGCCTCCTGTACAATGTCATGAACCTGCATCCATAGTTCTTCAGGCACTCTATCAGATCTAATTCCTTGAATCTGTTTGTCATTCCCACTGTATAATCACAGGGGGTTTGATTTAGGTCATACCTGAATAGTCTAGTGTTTTTCACTACTTTCTTCAATTTAAGTCTGAATTTGACAATAAGAAGTTCATGATCTGAGCCACAGTCAACTCCTGGTCTTGTTTTTGCTGACTGAAAAGAGCCTCTCCATCTTTGGGTGCAAAGCATATGGTCAATCTGATTTCGGTATTGACCATATGGTGATGCTGTGTGTAGAGTCTTTTATGTTGTTGGAAGAGAGTGCTTTCTATGACCAGTGTGTTCTCTTGGCAAAACTCTGTTAGCCTTTGCCCTGCTTCATTTTGTACTCCAAGGCCAAATTTACCTGTTACTCCAGATATCTGTTGACTTGCTACTTTTACATCCCAGTCTCTATAATGAAAAGGACATCTTTTAGAGGCTGTTAGTTCTAGAACTAGTACTGTTTTTATCCCAGTAAATATTGGGCAGCAATTCTGTGGTCTCGAGTTTTCTGTGTGGGATAGGTTTTAACTACAGATTCAGTTTCTTTAGAAGATACAGGGCAGATTAGCCTCTTTATTTCTTCTTAGTTATCTATGGAAGCTTTATCAAGTGATTTGGTAAATTTATCTGTTTATTGTCATGGGCTTGTACCATACCCCTATCATCAGTTTGTGTTGATGTTCTCTCTTTCCTGATATTTGTAATTTGTGTCAAAGAATGTTCAAACTACCGCGCAATTGCACTCATTTCACATGCTAGTAAAGTAATGCTCAGAATTCTCCAAGCCAGGCTTCAACAGTACGTGAACTGTGAGTTCCAGATATTCAAGCTGGATTTAGAAAAGGCAGAGGAACTAGAGATCAAACGGCCAACATCCACTGGATCATAAAGCAAGAGAATTCCAGAAAAACATCTACTTCTGCTTCATTGAGTACACCAAAGCCTTTGACTGTATGCATCACAAGAAACTATGAAACATTCTTAAAGAGATGGGAATACCAGACCACCTCTCCTGCCTCCTGAGAAATCCGTATGCAGATCAAGAAGCAGCAGTTAGAACTGGACAAGGAACAATAGACTGGTTCCAATCAGAAAAGGAGTACATCAAGGCTGTATATTGTCACCCTGCTTATTTAACTTATATGCAGAGTACATCATGCAAAATGCTGGGCTGGATTGAAGCACAAGCTGGAATCAAGACTGCTGGGAGAAATATCAATAACCTCAGATATACAGATGACACCACCCTTATGGCAGAAAGCAAAGAACTAAAGAGCCTCTTGATGAAAGTGAAAGGGAAGAGTGATAAAGCTGGCTTAAAACTCAACATTCAGAAAACTAAGATCATAGCATCTGGTCCCATCACTTCATGGCGAATAGATGGGGAAACAATGGAAACAGTGACAGACTTTATTTTCTTGGGCTCCAAAATCACTGTCGCTGGTGACTGTAGCCATGAAATTTAAAGATGCTTGACCATGATAGACAGCATATTAAAAAGCAGAGACATTCCTTTGTCAACACAGGTCCATCTACTCCAAGCTATCTTTTTTCCAGTAGTCATGTATGGGTGTGAGAGTTGGGCTATAAAGAAAACTGAGTGCCAAAGAATTGATGCTTTTGAACTGTGGTGTTTGAAAAGACTCTTAAGAGTCCCTTGGACTGCAAGGAGATCCAACCAGTCAATCCTGAAGGAAATCAGTCCTGAATGTTTTTTGGAAGGACTGATGCTGAAGCTGAAATTCCAATACTTTGGCCACCTGATGCAAAGAACTGACTGATTGGAAAAGACCCTGATGCTGGGAAAGATTGAAGGCAGGAGGAGAAGGGGACAGCAGAGGATGTGATTGTTGGATGGCATCATCAGCTTGATAGACTTGAGTTTGAGCAAGCTCTAAGAATTGGTGATGGACTGGGAAGCCTGGAGTGCTACAGTCCATGGGGTTGCCAAGAGTAGGAAATGACTGAGCAACTGAAATGAACTGAACTTCATAATTCTACACAAACTCTTCAGAATATAAAAGAGAACACTCTTAATGTCACCGTATGTAGCTGCATTATCTGGATAACAAATGACGTTGATGTATGTTCAGTTGTGTCCAACTCTTTGAGACACCAAGGACTGTAGCCTCCATGCTCCTCTGTCCATGGTATTTTCTAGGCAAGAATACTAGAGTGGGCTGCCATTCTCTTCTTCAGGGGATCTTCCCAGCCCAGGGATCACACCTCTTGTGTCTGCTGCACTGGAAGGCAGATTCTTTACCATTAGCACCACCTGGGAAGCCCCCAAAGTAGACAGAAACCTGACAGAAAAATAATTTTACAGACTAAAATTCTTCAATAATATGTTAGCTAATTGCATGCAGCATTAAAGAAAGAATATATCATGACTGAGTGGATCTTTCCAGTGTTAAGTACAGTCCTCGCCTCTACGTCATCTACCTGTTAACACTGAAATATCTCCCTCAATTACCATTGAAATCCTTATAAAGGTTTCCCTGTAACCAACTGGTAATTGAGAAAAATCTCAGGATTGGTTTAGAAATGGTTCAATCTAGTACAAGTCAAAAAACTGACTTCTGCCCGGCTAAAGACTTATTGAAAGAGGGCTATAATAGTGAATGATGATAGAAAAGTAACCAGGCTAACAAGCTTTGAGAAGTACTCTTGCATGTATATTTCTTGGGAAGGAATATTGGCCTGAAGTAAGGATAAATTGTCATGGCTAGTTGATCAAGGGCCTGGAAAGTGAAATTAATTAGAGACCAAGAAGTACAAAAAATAAATGTATTCACATGAGTGTACTGAGTGTGAAACTTTTTCTCATGTTAATATCCATGAGAGACTGTAGGGGAGACACAAGAATCCAGGTGGGACAGGATGACTTGAGCAATAAATGTCAAAGAAGTTCTGACTTCAGACTATACTACAAATTTACAGTCATCAAAATAGTATGATACTGGCAGAAGAACAGAAATACAGATCAATGAAATAGGACAGAAAACCCAGAAATAAACCCATGCATCTATGGTCAATTAATCTATGACAAATGAGGCAAAACTATTTCTGGAGAAAAGGCAGACTCTTCAATAAACAGTCCTGGGAAAACTTGACAGCTAAATGTTAACAAATGGAATTAGAATATTCTTTAACACCATGTTCAAAAATAAACTCAAAGTGAATTAAAGACCTATATGTAATATCGGATACTATAAAACTCTTACAGGGAAACCAACGCAGAACTATCTGTGACGTAAATTACAGCCGTGGTCGAAAAGAGTTGGACAAAACTGAACAACTGGACTGATCTTTTTTGGGCCATCTACAAAAGTAGTGAAAATAAAAACAAAAGTAAATGAATGGAATCTAGTTAAAATAAACAAATGGGACCATAAACAAAAATGAAAAGATAACTCACAGAATGCAAGAAAATATTTACCAACAATATGAACAACAAGGGATTAATCTCCAAAATATACAAACAGCTCATGTGGCTTAATATCAATAAAACAACCCAATCAGAAAATGGCCAGAAGTTCAAACAAATTTCTCCAAGGAAGACATACAGATGGCCAAGAGGCACATGAAAAGATGCTCAACATTCCTAATTACCAGAGAAACGCAAATCAAAACCACAATGAGGTATCACCTCACACCAGTCAGAATGCCAGCCTCAAAAAGTCTATAAAACAACATATGCTGGAGAGGTGTGGAGAAAAGGGAACTCTCCCACACTGTTGGTAGGAATGTAAATTGATACAGCCACTATGGAGAACACTGTGGAGGTCCTTAAAAAACTAAAAACAGAGTTACCATATGATCCAGCAATACCATTCTTGGGCATTTATCTAGAGAAAAACATGGTTTCAGAAGATATATGCACTACAATGTTCACTGCAGCTCCGTTTACAATAGTCAAGACACAGAAGTAACTTAAATGTATATCAACAGAGAAACAGATAAAGAAGATGTGGCACATTATACAATGAACTATTACTCAGACATTGAAAAAGTGAAATAATGCTATTTGCAGGAATATGGATGGACCTAAAGATTATCATACTAGGTGAAGTAATTCAGACAAATATCACTTCTTTATTTTTGTTCATTCTCTTGGTTATTTTCCAGCATTATTTTCAATCTTATTCTTTAGTTTACCTCTATTTTAGTCTTATCTTCCCAGATGCCTTTTCTTTCTCTTTAATTTCTTAGAGAAATTTCCTAAATTTGATCAACTTTTTTACATTTATTTTTACTTTTTAAAATCTACATCTATGATTAGTATTTAAGCTTCTTAGAGTGTTTCCATATTACCACATAACTTTGAGGCATTTAATTCATTCTATTGTATGTTATAGTTTTTTTTTGGGGGGGGTGTTAGTTTAGTAGGGGTGATTTAATTGCTAATATGTTTTAAATTTCAGTATTTGTTTTTTCTTATAATAGTTTATATAACTAAACATTGCTCTTCTAACCTTCATTTGAAATTATGACTATATACATTCTACTTCAGTTGCTGTTTATCATCACTACCTCAAAAAATTAAATGTTAATGAGGTTTGTTGCTAATTTATATTATTGCTCACTTTTATAAATCATACTCTCTTTATTGTTGTTATTTAGTTTCTAAGTTGTGTCTGATTTTTTTGCAACCCCATGGATTCCTGCCAGGATCCTCTGTCCATGGGATTTCCCAGGCAAGAATAGTGGAGTGAGTTGCCATTTTCTTCTCCAGGGGATCTTCCTGACCCAGGGATCCAACCCATGTCCCCTGCACTGAAGTTGGATTCTTTACCACTGAGCCACCAGGGAAGCCCTTTCTCTTGATTACTATTGGTTTAATATACAATTTTCCATTCTTTTAATGTTTATGGAATGCTCTATCCTAACAATTACTTCTTGCTCCATTAAATATTGTTACTGAATGTTAATCAACATGTTCCTGTACAACTTTTATATATAACTGATATATCCATTGTGCTTTGAAACTGTTATAAGTAATGCCCATGAATTTTTAAAACAGAATTTTACTTCTTTAGAGAAAAAAAATTATACATAATACTTTGGTTTTAAAAACACCAATAAATTAAAAGTTTTTCTAATTTGGCTAAGAAAAATAAGTTTTAGTTTTACTCTAGATTTAATATTACCTAAAAATAATTGATGTGAAATACATAAATTCTCAAAAAATTAGAAGTATTCCAACAAGAGACAAAATTCTAGTAGTGCTTTAATTAAATATAACTATCATCTGCTCTTTTTCACAAATTTCTGGGAAGCATTTAGCATAAAAACATGTTGAAAGTTCAGTTTCCATTTTTATTTTTTAAGCTCTCTCTAAATTCTTACATATTATGCATGAAAGAAGCATATTTTTAGCAGCTAGCTTACCTTTAAAGAGCTGAGCCAAGTTTTTACCTTTGAAATTTATCCTTAAGTCAGGTAAATAAAATATATTCTTTTCTTTGAGTTTTATCATGAAAACAGTACATCTTTGCTGCCAGAAAGCAATAAATATCTATAGCTATCTATAATCTGACTACTCAGATAAGTTTCTATATATTTCCTTGAATTTCTGAATTTAACACTTAGTGAAAGAAAAAAAAAAGTTTATATCGTTATTTTTAAAATTTATCCTAGCCTTTCTCAAACAGATGCTGAAGTAAATAAACTCATTAGTCTTTTTCTCCCCCCAACTTACCAGCCACAGAATTGTAAGATACCTATGTACAATACTTTTTACAAGCAAGAAACAGAATTTTGTTATTCAGTGACATTCTTCAAATCTCAATTAATATCTGTTCTCTACTAAACAAGGAAGGGGAGACCTGCAGCCAGTGGGCGAATGGCCAAAGCTTATGTAACAACTGCCTGTGAATTAAAATTCATTTTACAGAAAACTATTTTCAATGAGTTTATGATGAGTCCCATTTTATCTCTGATGTCCAGGACTTTTACTTTGAAGCAACCTGTTGGGTTTCTTGACAATTTCTATATCTTGTAAGATATAAAGATTATATGTTGTTAGTTAAGGAAAAAAGGCTGTTAAAAAATAAAACAGTATTTCTACAGTGAATTTGAAGAATATTAAATGACTTTGCTATTATAAAGTTTATTTTTCCTATATATTAGGCACTTTGTCTCATTTGACATAATTAAATTTAAGGACATTACAGCCTCAATAATGCAAACGTCAATGAAAACCAAAATGACATTCTAAATTCGATTTGTTAATTAAATGTTTGTCAATATTTGTTGTATTTGTAACCTTTTATATTTAAAACCAGTTTAATATTTCATGTCAAGTACTTTCTTTTTCCTGCAATAATTTACATTTCTACGTTTCATATACAAATTTTCATTTATATATTTCTCTATGTTTTGTGTGTGTGCTAAGTCACTTCAGTCCCAACCCAGGGATCACCCCTCATCTCTTATGTCTCCTGCGTTGACAAACAGGTTCTTTACCACTAGCGCCACCTGGGGAGCCAATTTCTCTGTGCACGCTTATGTTTAAAGAATCTCAAGAAACAGAGGTGGCTACCGCCTAGTGTCATATCTCTGTAGGAATGGACACTATGGAGCAACTGAAACATGCAACATCTGAAATCTTAATTAATTTTTATTGGTTCCATCAACAATGAAGCATTTCTCGTGTAGTATTTTCAGAGAAAACATTTAAAACAGAAACGTCCTATGATTATATTGCCTTTAAAACAGTTAACTTTGCTTCACACATTTCTCTTACCTCTTTCTACTTTTACAATTCCAGTATAAGTCTTTTTATTACCTTATATCAGTAAATTTTCAATGAAAAATAAAAATATTCATTATTTCCTTTTTTTCTTATACTTATGAAAGGGTATAGAAATTTCATTTGTGAATTCATGATTAAAGGCCTGCCTTCAAAGGACTCAGCTGCCCAAATTCACAGTGGGTGCTATGAAAATAAGTGGGACTAAAATTTAATTTAAAGGGTTCTTGGATGTTAGTGGCATGATTTATCTGACTGAAGCATATTCAAATCCTCACTGGACGAAGATAAATCAAACTAGACCACAAAATATTACAATTGACAAAAAATCAAATGACTGAGAGCACAAGTGAATAGTGCAAAATCAAAGAAAAATATGTTAGCAAGAATGAAACCCAGTAGAAATAAAAAGGAGAATTAGATCCATACAACTCTCACATACTGGAGTCTTTAGAGGCAGAATAAAAACAAGCACTTAAATAAAACATAAAAAAGAAACATTAATAAGTAGCAATACTAAAAAGATGACCACATATTTGAAAGAAAGCCAAATATATTAAGAAGGTGAATTATTAAAGTTAAATCTCCATACTCAGTAGATTGGACATATAAATCTGGAATTGACAGATTGCTTTAATACTTTTATAATCCCATAACTTTATGTAAGTTATGGAATAAGTTATACAAGTCACTTCTTAAGCCCAGAAATATCTCCACAAATATAAATACTTTGAATAATATTTTTCTCTATCGTAGCTATTATTTTACTATTTCAGAGTAATCATTTATTTTTAAAATATATTGTTTATAAAGTAATTACTATACTTGTCCATTGTTTGCAACTGTATGACAAGTATACCTTGACAATCCCTTGCTAGGAATGAGGGGGCAGGAAAAATAAGCTAGGGAACATATATACTGCAAAATGCTAAATTCATCAATCAACTAAGATATAGTAAATATTTTTAAGGAAAAAATTAAGAAAAACCGTGAAAAATAGATTGTTACTTCAACTGTTTTTCAACTTGATGGCATTTGCAGTAGCAAGTAAATGCAGTGTTAACTACCATGCACCGGTGGAGCATGAATAACAAATAGAAAAAGCTCAGATTTAGTAGAAAATGGGTAATAGCATTGGAAACATTCAAGATAAATATGGATGTCTTGTTGTTGAAGAAATGTTCTCCCATAAAACAAATAAAAAGTAATGTTTTAAAAACTGGCTAAAATATTTAAGCAATAGATACTTGATTAGTTGAAATATTTTCATTACATACCTTTCAAGACAGCAAAGACTTGAATAGAAGGGAATTACAGAGAGGTGATCCCAAAATCTAGCAGAGCTTCTTCCCTTGAGGTATTTTCCAGTTTTAAAAAGGTTGATGGTGGATTGAGAATAGAAACCTCATGAAGAAATATATAAAAAATTCTGAACTTCAGTTACCCAAGAAGATAGTCCCTGGAAAAATCCCTCAGTTGGAATATCTGACAATTCTCACCATAAGAATAGGGATAGACCAAAAATAGAAGATTTAAGCTGACCTTTAAATCATTTCAACGCTTGGTTTCACTTAGAGGAAAGGTATATGCCTATATCAACTGCTACCCAAAATTAAGAGTGAATTCTCTATGAATTTTTTAAAGTTTTTTTTTCCTATTTTAAATGAATAACAAAGAAACAGACTAACAAGAGAAAAAACATATTAGAATTATCAAATAAAGACTTTAAAATAACTAGAATTAGTATTCATGAAATAAACTATGTGGTAAGAATATTAGTAGATAATTATAAAGGTTAAAAAATCTGGCTGAAATGCAGGAGACACAGGAGACATGGGTTTCATCCCTGGATCAAGAAGATTCCCCTGGAGGAGGAAATGGAAACCCACTCTAGTATTTTTGCCTGAAAAATCCCATGGACAAAGAGCCTGATGGGCTATAGTCCATGGGGTTGAAAAGAGTCAGACACAACTGAGCGACTAAGCACACAAAAAAAATAGGAAAGAAAAGAAAAGAAAGAGGTAATAACTTTATGATTTTCCTATGCTATAACTAAAAGGTAATATTCAGTAGATAAGCTTAGTAGCTAATTAGGCATGATTAAAAAATTAAATTGGAAAATTAGTCCTATGTTAATGAGTTTGGTCTGGTATAACAAAAATATTATTTACTGGGTGACTTAAATTCAGTATTCTGACCTGGAGAATTCCATGGACTGTATAGTCTATGGGGTCACAAACAGTAGAACATGACTAAGTGACTTTCACTTCACTTAAATGACAAACCTTATTTCTCACAGTTCTGAGACTAAGAATTCCAAGACCAGGGTAGGGGCAGATTCAGTTCCTGGTGGGAACCCTCCTCCTGGTTTGCAGATGACTACCCTCCTGCTATATCCTCAAGTGACAGAAAGAGATCATCCCATTCATGAGGGCTCCACCCTCATGACCTAATTATTTCCCAATGGCTCCACCTTTAAATATCATCATAGTGGAGAGTGTGATTTCAGTATGTAAACTTGAGGGAACACAAATATTGAGTTCATAGCAAGACTTAAGAAAATATCCAAATTGAAAGAGAGAGAGAGAAAAAAAAAAGATAAAAGTTAAAAATATACTAGAGTGATAAATGGTACTATATGTGTAAGAAGAGGTCTTTAAGAAAGAGAGAATCATCAAAATAAATATCTGAAGAGAATGGGCTAGACATTCCAAAATTAAAACGCATTAAGCTGGATCATCGAAAAAGCAAGAGAGTTCCAGAAAAACATCTATTTCTGCTTTATGGACTATGCCAAAGCCTTTGACTGTGTGGATCACAATAAACTGTGGAAAATCCTGAAAGATGTGGGAATACAAGACCAAGACCACCTGACCTGCCTCTTGAGAAATTTGTATGCAGGTCAGGAAACAGTTAGAACTGGACATGGAATAACAGATTGGTTCCAAATAGGAAAAGGAGTATGTCAATGCTGTATATTGTTACCCTGCTTATTTAACTTCTATGCAGGGTACATCATGAGAAATGCTGGGGTGGAAGAAGCATAAGCTGGAATCAAGACTGCTGGGAGAAATATCAATCACCTCAGATATGCAGATGACACCACCCTTATGGCAGAAAGTGAAGAGGAACTAAAAAGCCTCTTGATGAAGGTGAAAGAGGAGAGTGAAAAAGTTGGCTTAAAACTCAACATTCAGAAAACGAAGATCATGGCATCTGGTCCCATCACTTAATGGAAAATAGATGGGGAAACAGTGGAAACAGTGTCAGACTTTATTTTTTTGGGCTCCAAAATCACTGCAGATGGTGACTGCAGCCATGAAATTAAAAGATGCTTACTCCTTGGAAGAAAAGTTATGACCAAGCTAGAGAGCATATTCAAAAGCAGAGACATTACTTTGCCAACAAAGGTCCGTCTAGTCAAGGCTATGGTTTTTCCAGTGGCCATGTATGGATGTGAGAGTTGGACTGTGAAGAAAGCTGAACACTGAAGAATTGATGCTTTTGAACTGTGGTGTTGGAGAAGACTCTTGAGAGTCCCTTGGACTGCAAGGAGATCCAACCAGGCCATTCTGAAGGAGATCAGCCCTGGGATTTCTTTGGAAGGAATGATGCTAAAGCTGAAACTCCAGTACTTTGGCCACCTCATGCGAAGAGTTGACTCATTGGAAAAGACTCTGATGCTGGGAGGGATTGGGGGCAGGAGGAGAAGGGGACGACAGAGGATGAGATGGCTGGATGGCATCACTGACTTGATGGATGTGAGTCTGAGTGAACTCCGGGAGTTGGTGATGGACAGGGAGGCCTGGTGTGCTGCGATTCATGGGGTCGCAAAGAGTGGGACACGACTGAGCAACTGAACTGAACTGAAGCTAAATATAAAAATTACTGAGAAGGCCAAACAGGATATATATAATAATACCATACTTGACAGATCATAATAAATCTGCTTAAGACTTTAGACAAGAAGGAAACACAAGAAACACAAGGAAAACAAAATACAAACATAGTTGAACAATAAGAGGGTTAGGGTTGCTGACCCATTGCACAATCAAAAGTCCACACAGAGTTCACAGCTGGCCCACCTATTAACATCTCTGCATTCTCAAATTCAGCCAACTGGGAATCTCCTAGAACTTTAGTATGTATTTGTTGAACAAAATTCATGTCTAAGTGGACCTATACATTTCAAACCCATGCTATTCACGTGCCAACCATAAAATGTAACTCCCTCAAAGGAACAAGGCTAATACTTGTCTTCTCAAAAGAAAGAGTGGATAAGACAAGAAACAATTACTTGAAACAGAATAGCATATTTAAAATATATTGTTGCTAAATAGATCACTCACCCTATGCAATATAAAAATTTTTAGATAAGGACTAAATTAGACAGTCATTAGCAGCAGACAGTGTGTGAGTCCGTGAAAGTTGGTCAGTCGTGTCCAGCTCTTTGTGACCCTGTGGACTGTAGCCTGCCAGGCTCCTCATCCATGGAATTCTCCAGGCAACATCACTGGGGTTGGGGGCTGTTCCCTTCTCCAGGGGATCTTCTCAACCCAGGGATAAAACCCAGGTCTCCCACATTGCTGGTGGATTCTTTAATGTCTGAGCCACCAGTTAAAGCCCATAGGAGACATAACTTATAGATAATCCTGAAACATATTCTTCAGGTGAAAGCAAAGATAGGCCAGAAGAAATGATTATCAACAAAATGTGTCAATATGTGGGTAAGTATGTGAATGTTAACTTTGTAAAATAATAAAAATATCACATGGACCTTATAATATATCTAATATTAGATATATCAATTAAAAATGGCGAGAGAGGATAACTGAGGTCAAAATACTGTGGAAAAGTCTCTACACAGTGCAATATTGAGAGTTAATTCACTTCAAAATCTAATAAATCAAAAGTGAATGTGGTAATCTCTAGAGTAACCACAAAAACAAGAGTGAAAGGATACATAATGAATGAGTTAAAAAGGAAAATGAAAGAGTAAAGATAAAAATATTAACTTAGTAGAGGATAAGAAGACATAGAAAAGGAACATAGAGAATGTTATAAAATTAGAGAAAAAGGAGTAAAATGGTAGATTTAAATCAGATATATGAATAACTACTTAACATATATGTCAACTACCAGATTGGCTTTAAAAATACACTGCTTATGAAAGACATATCATGAATATCAGAACCCAAAATGTTTGAAGGAAAAATGAGATAATTGACACTACCAAAAACAAAGTTGTCTCAGCTATAAAAATGTCAAGAAATTAGACTTTAGAAATACTACTGAGAATGTTGTATGTAGAATGAGAAGAGCAAGGAGAGAAAAATAGGCCTTCTTAAGTAAACAAAGCAAAGAAATAGAGGAAAACAATGAAAGGGGAAAGACTAGACATCTTTTCAAGAAAATTGGAGATATCAAGGGAATGTTTCATGTAAGAATGGGCATGATAAGGACAGAAATGGTATGGACCTAACAGAAGCAGAAGAGATTAAGAAGTGGTGGCAAGAATACACAGAAGAACTATACAAAAAAGGTCTTAATTACCTAGATAACGACGATGATGATGTCACTCACCTAGAGCCAGACATCCTGTATTGTGAAGTCAAGTGGGCATTAGGAAGCATTACTATGGGCAAAGATAGTGGAGGTGATGGAATTCCAGCTGAGCTATTTCAAATCCTAAAAGATAATGCTATTAAAATGCTGCAAACATGTCAGCAAATTTGGAAAACTCAGCCATGGCCACAGGAGTGGAAAAGGTTAGTTTTCATTCTACTCCCAAAGAAAGGCAATGCCAAAGAATGTTCAAACTATTATACAATTGGGCTCATTTCACATGCTAGTAAGGTTCACTCAAAATGTTTCAAACTAGGCTTCAGTACTACATGAATCAAGAATTTCCAGGTGTAAAAGCTGAGATTAGAAAAGGCAGAGGAACCAGAGATCAAACTCTGAACATCTGCTGGATCATAGAAAAAGCACGGGAATTGCATAAAAACATCTACTTTTGCTTCAGTGACTACATATAGCCTTTGACTGTGTGGATCACAAAAAACTATGGACAACTCTTAAAGAGATAGGGAAAACAACCACTTTACCTATCTCCTGAGAAATCTATATGAAGGACAAGAAGCAACAGTTAGAACCAGACTTGGAACAATGGACTATATATCGTCACCCTGCATATTTGACTTTGACACAGAGTACATCATGCAAAATGCTGGAATGGATAAATCACAAGCTGGAATCAAGATTTCTTGGAGAAGTATCAACAACCTCAGATATGTAGAAGATACCACTCAAATGGCAGAAAATGACTCTTGATGACAGTGAAAGACAAGAGTGAAAAACCTGGCTCAAAACTCCATATTGAAAAAGCTAAGATCATGGCATCCATTCCCATCACTTCAAGGCAAACAGAAAGGGAAAAAGTGGAAACAGTGGCAGATTTTTTTTCCTGGGCTCCCAAACCACTGTACATAGTGAGTGCAGCCATAAAAATAAAAGATGTTTGCTCCTTGGAAGTAAAGCTATGACAAACTTATTGAATTAAAAAACAGAGACATCACTTTGCCACCAAAGTCCAACTAGTCAAAGATATGGCTTTTCCAATGGTCATGTATGGATTTGAGAGGTAGACCATAAAGAAGGCTCAGTGGTACTGACAATTTACTATAATAGAGCATGCTGTGAGATAAAATAAATATCATCAATTTTAAATATAATATATAGTATGTCCTCAGCACATTTTAGAAGTCAGATAAAAATCAGCAACCAGAAGATAATTGTAAAATCTACAATTTTGAGGAAAAGGTTAGCCTTTTAAACAACTTATGTATTAGAGAGAAATCACATTAGAAGTTAGAAAATATTTTGAAATTTAAACAATGAAAAAGATATTTTAAAAACTGGGCAGAAGAACTGAATATACATTTTTCTAAAGAGGAAATGCAGATGGCCAAAAGGCATATGAAAAGATGCTCAACATTACTAATCAAAGATACGCAAGTCAAAACCACAATGAAGTATAACCACCTACTGGGGAGAATGGCTACCATCAAAAAGAACTCGAATAACAAATGTTGGCAAAGATGCGGAGTAAAGTGAACCCTCATACACTGGTGGTAGAGCTGTCAATTGGTGTGGCCACTGGGGAAACAGTACTCAAAATACTACAAATAGAACATATGACCCAGTAAAGTGAAAGTGAAGTCACTCAGTCGTGTCCGACTCTTTGTGACCCCATGGACTGTAGCCCCCCAGGCTTCTCCATCTATGGAATTTTCCAGGCATAAGTACTGGAGTGGGTTGCCATTTCCTCCTCCAGGGGATCTTCCCGACCCAGGGATTGAACCCAGGTCTCCTGCATTGCAGGCAGACGCTTTACCATCTGAGCCACCAGGGAATCTCCCTATCCCTAAGTATGTATTTTAAAAACAACAACACTAGTATAAAAAAACATGCACCACGTTGTTCATAGAAGCATTATTTACAATTGCCAAGGAACGAAAGCAACCTAGGTGTCCATCACAGATGAGCAGATAAAAAAAGTAGTATATATTTTTCTATTTATCTACATCTATATCATGGAATAACTACTCAGCTATAAAAAATAAAATTTGTCATTTGCAGTAACATGGATGAACTTGAAGGGCATAAGGCTAAGTGAAATAATTTTAAATGTTATATATCAGAGAGGGAAATATATTTTAAATGTAATATATCAGAGAGGGAAAGACAAATACTATATGCTACCACTTATATGCGGAATCTAAAAAATACCACAAACTAGTGAATAAAATAAAAAAGAAACACAGACATAGAGAACAGTAGTGGTTACCAATGCAGAGAAGGAAGGAGGGAGGGGCAGCATAGGATGTAATCATATGTGTGAAACTTTTGGGAATTGTAAAGCACTACAGAATTAAGAGACATTTTCACTCAAAAAGATATTTCAAAACATGATGGATGTAGCAAAAGTCATACATAGAAGGAAATACATAGCCTAAAAGATGTTGTATCGAAATTAAAACCTATGGTTGAAAAATATAAACCAACTTTCTCACAAAGAAAACATGTGCTTCAGGTCTTGCTGCTTACAATCTACATACTACAAAAGAAGAAAAGTGTTAGTAGTTTAGTGTTAGTTGCTCAGTTGTGGCCAACTCTTTGCGACCCCATGGATTGCAGAATACTAGGCTTCCCAGTCCATGGGCTTCTCCAGGCTAGAATTCTGGATGGGTAGACATTCCCTTCTCCAGGGGATCTTTTCAACCCAGGTATCAAAACCAAGTCCCCTGCATTGCAGGTAGATTCTTAACCACCTGAGCCAAGAGGGAAGCACCACAAAAAAAGAAAGGTTAACAAAATATGGGTTAAGCAGCCATCTCATGAAATTAGGAAAAAAATAACAAATTAAAGTTAAAGAATGTAGAAGAAAAGAAACAATACAGATAACAGTAGAAACTCAGGAAATAGAAAATATACAACAAATAGGAGTAACAAAGCTATTAGATGATTCTCAAGTAAAATTAATAAAATTCATAAAATGCTGCTGCTGCTGCTGCTACTGCTAAGTCACTTCAGTCATGTCCAACTCTGTGCGACCCCATAGACGGCAGCCCAGTAGGTGCCTCTGTCCCTGGGATTCTCCAGGCAAGAACACTGGAGTGGGTTGCCATTTCCCTCTCCAGTGCATGACAGTGAAAAGTGAAAGTGAAGTCTCTCAGTCGTGCCCGACTCTCAGCGACCCCATGGACTGCAGCCCACCAGGCTCCTCTGTAGTTCTCAACAATGAAAAGTAAAGAATAAATCACATAAGGAATGAGAAATATTAGACATTGTTTTTGACTCTAGATATGAAAATTTTTATGAGTCCATTTAAATAATTATATGTCAACTAACTTGAACATATAGATAAAATTTATAAATCTCAAGTAAAATAAAATGTAATCAAACTTGCATAGATTAAATGAAAGACTAAAAGGTAATTATAAAGAAACTTAAATGTAAAAATAATTTTGTAAAGAAAACTTAGAATTTTCTACCAAGAAAACACTTGTCCTAGATATTTCCCTGTTGAACTCTTCTACGTATTTAAGAAATAAACAAATCTTTTTTTCCCCAGATAATAGGAAAGAGAAAGAGAGGGAGAGAGATAAAGAAACCAATTATGAGGCCAGAATAACCTTGATAATACAGCCTGGTTTTCAAGCTCATTGGCAAAATAGATGGAACAAATCTGGAACAAAATACTGTCAAACAAAATATAGAAAAATATGCCATGTTTATGGTAATTTAGTTTAAATTTAGCTATTTAAATCTAAAGAGCTTAAAAGAGATTAATAATAGAAATCCAAGCTCAAAAAGAATAATTTTAACTTTGAATATAAGGAAAATTTTGTGATCATTAAATGAAATGGGAAAATGTGGGAATTATTTGCCTTATCAAATACCAAGAGTCATGTATAACTACCTAAACTAATAGAGGGCATAATTTGACAAGTTACAGACAATATGATAATGGAAGATAATTACTAAACACTGAACTAAATTAAAATAAAATATTATTCATCAAAACAACCCTGAAGTAAATGAGTACGCAAAATACAAATGCCAAAATATATTTACAACATTTAAAACTGACAAAGGCTAAGTATCAAGATTATATAAAGAATGTTAGCATTGCAATAAAAGACAGAAGAAAATTATGAAGAGTTTCTCTACAAAGGATGCAATCAGAATTATCAATGGGTATTTTTTTTTTCTTTTTACATCCTGCCCTTCATTAGTGATCAGGGGACTGCATACTTAAAGTAGAGAAGATAATTTCCACACCACAAGATTGGTAAAATTCACAAATTATTAGATACCATCAAGTATTGGCAAAGATGAAAAGCAATTTGATGATTCACATTCCATTGGTAGGAATGCAAACTGGTTCAGTTGTTTTGGAAAACCACTTGGCATTATCTAACAAAGCTGAAGTTGTGCATATCCTCTGACCCAGAAATCCAACTGCCGGGTATCTGCTGTTGTTCAGTTGCTAAGTCATGTCCAACTCTTTGCTA
Organism: Bubalus bubalis; assembly: GCF_019923935.1. Lineage (NCBI taxonomy): Eukaryota > Metazoa > Chordata > Mammalia > Artiodactyla > Bovidae > Bubalus > Bubalus bubalis. The sequence continues at coordinate 34,051,878 of NC_059164.1, forward strand.
GGTATGCTGCTGCTGCTGCTGCATTACTTCAGTTGTGTCCGACTCTGTGTGACCCCAGAGATGGCAGCCCACCAGGCTCCCCGTCCCCGGGATTCTCCAGGCAAGAACACTGGAGTGGGTTGCCATTTCCTTCTCCAATGCATGAAAGTGAAAAGTGAAAGTGAAGTCACTCAGTCTTCTCCGACTCTTTGTGACCCCATGGACTGCAGCCTACCAGGCTCCTCCATTCATGGTATTTTCCAGGCAAGAGTACTGGACTGGGGTGCCACTGCCTTCTCTCTATGGCCTAGTTAAACTTGTGCCCAAGAACACTAGGGAAGATATAAGAATGTCCATACTACAACTGTGCTATACCTCTATGAGATATGAACATAAGGACAATGGACAATTGTCTATTAACACAATAACTAAATTGAAGTATACGTATGAACTCACACAATGAAAGATGGTACTAAAAACTGAGACTATAGAGGGAAAGTAAGATAGTTAAGAATGTTCCAGTTTACTGACTTTAATATTCACCATGTAATAGAGGCTTGGGGAAGTTGGACAATGAATTGAAGGGCATGGAAGAAAGTGCCACAGAACTACCCAGTGTCTCTGAGCCCCACCCAGCTCAGGCTGGCAATCTTCAATCAGTAATAGTCAATTATTAACCACATACCACTATTGACACTTGGTGGGAACTATTAGCTCACTGATAAATTCACTCACTCACTCTTTCATTTTCAAAATTATTAAGAACAACATCAGACAATACTGAATTCCTACTTTATACAAATAACAGCTGTACAATATGGTGAGTGATTTGGTATACAAGTTGACTTGAAGGCAATTTAGCTATCTAAAGGAATTTAATATATATATATAATTGTACTAAAATATATGAATGATACTGGTGAAATAAAATGCCAGAGAAATTCAGGCAAGTTAGAAATAATAAAAGTTTCTCTAAAAGTAAATGTAAAAGATTTACTTTATATTTTTACCATATTTTTTGGTCATCTGAAATGATGACTATGATCTACTGCTTTTTCTTATGTTTTTACACTCTCCTGCCTGTTCTTTTCCCATCTTGAATTTTCTTACTTTTTTGAACAGAAAAAAATGGCTTTGATTCACATTCTTGTTTTAGATTTCAAACAGAGTACTGTAGGTTTATAAGTCTAATCCTTAAGAATGAATTCATTATGTGTGTGTGCTACATCATTTCAGTCATGTCCAAGTCTGTGCAACCCCGTGGATTATAGCGCATTAGGCTCCTCTGTCCATGGGATTCTGCAGGCAAGAATACTGGAGTGGGTTGCCATTTCCTCCAAGGGATCATCCCAACCCAGGGATCAAATCTGCGTCTCTTATGTCTCCTGCAGTGGCAGGCAGGGTCTTTATACCCCTAGTGCCATCTGCGAAACCCAAATTCATCATAGAGAAACATAAAGAAATATATAGTACAATACAATAAGGAAAGCTTTGTATATTCCAGTAAATATATTAGTAACATTACCTTTGACAAGTAATTTTGACCCATTTAACAAATGAGGATTTTAACCTAAAAGGTATCTAAATTTTTATTCATATTAAAGAAACTAACAAAAAATTAAAGGCACATGAGATCAATCTATTTGTCTCTCTCACACATACCCACACACATACACACATACACAGCCACAATGTTAAATTTCAAAAATATGTTCATAATATAAATGATAGGACTAAATGAAAACATTCAGAATATTCCGTGTCAAAAATAATGAGTGGCAACACCATTTAAAAAAAATGAATAAGTGCAAAGGACATGATGAGTTAAATACCCAGAGAGACTCTATTTTTTTCTATACTACCTATACTATGTAATTTTAAAAAGACAACTAAATTATTTATATTTTATTATCCTCTTTTATCTGTAAAACAAGGAAAATAATATTTTCATCCTAGAAGGGCTGCATGAGAAGTATTCGAGGAAGAAGCTTAGTCATGTCATGCACTTTAATTTCACTTTGGTTGACAGTACTTACAGCCTATGGGACATACTTGAAAGTATAGAAGAAAAACATAATTCTTGATTTATTTCCTTGGTAGCTTAATGTTGATCTTGGAACTTTACAATCATGTTACATGAAGAAAGCCTGTGTTGCAGGCTTATTGCACTTAGGGAGTATGACACAGTTACCCAATAGACAATGAAAACTATCCATTTCTATCATTCTTCTAGAGACAAGTAGGTACTCCTGAAAATAACACTGTTGTTTATAATTTGTTGGGTGTATACTGTTCCTCCCTTTCTCTTCAACAGGCAGCCAAGCAGCAGATGCAGAGATGCAGATCTCTGTGAAGACCGTGACAGGACCATCATCATCGAGGTCAAGTCCAGTGACACCACTGACAATGGCAAAGCTAAAATCCAAGACAAGGAGGGCAACCGGCCTGATTAGCCGCATCTGATTTCCACAGGCAAACAGCTGGAGGATGACAGCACTCTGTCAGATCACAATATCCAGAAAGAGCCTGCCCGGCACTTGGTGCTTCGTGTGCAAGGCAGCATCACTGAGCCTTCCCTTTGCCAACTCACTCAGAAATACAGCTGCGACAAGATGATCTGCTGCAAGTATTGTGCTTGCCTACAGCCCCACGCTGCCCACTGCCACAACAAGTGTGGCCACACCAACAACCTGCATTGCAAGATGAAGGTCAAAAAGGCACCTCCACCAGCTTCTCCTTTGCCTGCAAAATGGCCTCCTGTCCAAGCTCCATGGCCCTGAGACTTCAATAAATTTTTTCTTTTGCTGATTGGAGAAAAAAGTAAACATACTCCAAATATTTAGGATCCCAGTTTACTAAATAGGGTGTGGTATTATTTTTTTAAAAAAAACAGTTTGAGAATTATTGCCTGGTAGTGATGCTGAGTGTCTTAATAACAGCTGAAATCCAACAGTATGTAAAATGATGTTATTTATAAGTGAGGGAAATATTCTTATTATAAAAGCTTCCATATAAATATAAAATGTTATTTTATCTGGAGAGTTTTATCTTTGTATTCAAAGATGAAGTACTTTATAGCAGAACATTTTCATCTAATATATAAAAGGAGAATTCAGGACTTCAAGCATGAGTCTACCAGAAGTTCAGTAAATATTTCTACAAAATTCAAATAGACCATTACTATGGATTTGTATATATTATTTTCTGTGCTATTACAACAAAATTTTATTTTCTCTCTTGTTCTTTTACTGACAAGAAATGGTAATGTGTGATGAAAGACACTGAATACACACACGTCACACTCCCTCAATCTGATAGTTTTGAATTTACATAGGACTATGAGCCTTTCATCAAAAGTTTTCAAAGTGTGTGCTTAATTAAAGCACAGGAAAGACTATAATTAGATATTTAATAAGCACAGACATCTATTCTTTGGGTATTTGAAGAAACACTTACTGCCTTATTCCCTCTTGCTTTACAAGTAGTCTTTTAATTATTAGTCAGATAAGTGGGGCATTTAGTCATAGCTCTCTGACAGTGGATAAACTGTTGGATAAACTTACACTTCTGTTTTTCAATTTGTTCAAAAGCAAAATAAGGATCTTTCACAAATCAGTGATTTTCATATTCTGTCTGAAAGAGTCACAGATTTATGTCAAGATAACTTGAAGATTCCAGGAGTTAATGTTGGAGTGCTCCAGGGCAGAGTGGACTAGTCTGTACTGTGATCACACTCACTCCCTCGACAACCACTCTCATGGTCTTTAATACTGCATTATGTCTCACATAAATATCTCTAGTTCACACTTTTATATGACTTACATATCTAGATTTGTAGTCCGGATTCACATATGCAGCTACCTATTCAACCTCCCTAACCCTGATGGCCAGTAAGACCTCTCAAGTTTACCCTGGTCAAAACTGGACTCTTGATTTTTTCCCCTTATAGCTACTCAATCTTAAGACCCTTAATAAGATTATTTTAATATTCTTAGGTGCTCAAGCCAGTAATTTGAAAGTCATCTTGACCCCTCTACTTTTCTTACACCCCACACATACTGATCCATCATGAAATCCTTTTGTGTTTACTTTTAAAATACATCCATAGCTTAAACTTACTTTCCACTACTGCTGTGTAATAAGTAGCCTGTCATGCATCCCCAGTGTGGATAACTTGGATTAATTTGATAACCTCATAATAAATTTGTTTTCTACAGTCTATTTCAACATAGCAATCAGGTTGATCATTTGCTGAAGTTAGATAATGTCACCCCAAGGCCTGACAACATAAATAAGATAGTGGAGTATGATATGTGCTCATCTTGTCCTGTGAGAACACCAAAATTGCAACCAGCTGCTGAACAACCACTGACAGGAGAAAATTGAATCCCACCAAAAAAAGATACCCCACACCCAAGGGCAAAGGAGAAGCCCCAAGGTGGTAGGAGGGGCAAAATCGCATTTAAAATCAAACTTCATACCTGCCACAGATGATCAGAGGGTGTAAACAAAACCATTGTGCACACCAGGACCCAGGGAAAGGAGCAGTGACACCCACAAAAGACTGAGCCAGACCTGCCTTTGAGTGTTTTAGCGTCTCCTGCGGAGGCATGGGTCAGCAGTGGCCTGTGGCAGGGACCAGGTTCTGGTTGCAGCAGACCTGGGAGGCACAGAGTGTGGCATTAGTCCTCTTGGAGGAGGTTGCCATCAGCCCAACCATAGAACCACTGAGCAGAGGACCCACAAACAGGAGAACAATTATACCAAAGAAGTTCTTGCACTTATGCAAAAGTTCTAGGGCACACAACAGATTTCCCAAGCTGTAGATCTGGCAAAGGGACTGAGAATCCCCAGGGAATATGACTTTGAAGGCCAGTGGCATTTAATTACAGAACTTACACAGGACTGAGGAAACAAACTTTTGGAGAGCACAGCAAAACCTTGTGCACACCATGACACAGTAGAAAGGAGCAATGACCCCACAAGAGACTGAGCCAGACTTGCCTGTGAGTATCTGGGAGTCTCTGGTGGAGGCATGGGTCCACAGTCAGGGGCACTGAATACAACAGTCCTGGCCTAAGTCCTTTTGAAGGAGGTTGCCATTACCCTTATGACAGTTTGACCTCAGGCAAAACTACAGAGAAGGAACACAACTCCACCCATCAGTATAAAATTGGATTAAAGATTTACTGAGCCTGGGACTGCCCATCAGAGCAAGACCCAGCTAACCCTACAGCCTTGTAAGGCTACCCACCCCCACCCCCTACCCCCCCTCCCCACAGCCATGCCATGTAAGGCTACCCAACCCAGATGGGTCATGATGGAGAGTTCTGACAAAACATGGTCAAATGGAGAAGGAAATGGAAGACCACTTCAGCATTCTGGCCTTGAGAACCCCATGAATAGTAATGAAAAGACAAATAGATATGACACTGAGAGATGAACTCCCCAGATCAGTAGGTGCCAAATATGCTACTGGAGAAGAGAGGAAACCAGAAGGAATGGAGAGGCTGAGCCAAAGCAAAAACAATGCCTAACTGTGGCTGTGTCTGGTGGGGAAACTAAAGCCTGAAGCTGTAAAGATCAATATGGCATAGGAACCTGGAATGTTAGGTCCATGAATCAAAGTAAATTGCAAGTGGTCAAACAGGAGATGGCAAGAGTGAACATCAACATTTTAGGAATCAGCAAACTAAAATGGACTGGAATGGGTGAATTTAATTCAGATGACCATTATATCTACTACTGTGGGCAAGAGTCCCTTAGAAGAATGGAGTAGCTTCCATAGTCAACAAAAGAGTCCAAAATTGAGTACTTGGGTGCAATCTCCAAAACAACAGAATGATCTCTGTCCATTTCCAAGGCAAATCATTCAATATCACAACAATCCAAGTCTATGCCCCAACCACTAAGGCCAAAGAAGCTGAGGTTGAATGGTTCTATGATGACCTACATGACCTTCTAAAACCAACACCAAAAAACAGATGTCCTTTACACATAGGGGACTGAAATGCAAAAGTAGGAGGTAAAGAGATACCTGGAGTAATAGGCAAGTTTAGTCTTGGAGTACAAAGTGAAGCAGGGCAAACCTAACAGAGTTTTGCCAAGATAATGCACTGGTCTTAACAAACAACCTCTTCCAACAACACAAGAAACAACTCTATACATGGACATTGCCAGATGGTCAATACTGAAATCAGATTGATTATATTCTTTGCAGCTGAAGATGCAGAAGCTCTATACAGTCAGCAAAAACAAGACTGGGAGGTGACTATGGCTCAGATCATGAACTCCTTTTTGCCAAATTCAGACTTAAATTGAAGAAAGTAGGGAAAACCACTAGGCCATTCAGATATGACCTAAATCAAGTCCCTTACGATTATACAGTGGAAGTGACAAATAGAATTAAGAGATTAAATCTGATAGACATAGTTCCTGAAGAACTATGGATGGAGGTTCATACATCATACAGGAGGTGGTGATCAAAACCATTTCTGAGAAAAAGAAATGCAAAAGGGCAAAATGGTTGTGTGCAGAGACCTTACAAATAGCTGACAAAAGAAGAGAAATGAAAGGCAAAGAAGGAAAGACAGATATACCCATTGGAATTCAGAGTTCTAAAAAAGAGCAAGGAGAGATAAGAAAGCCTTCCTAATTGATCAACACAAAGAAAGAGAGGAAAACAACAGAATGGGAAAGACTAGAGGTCTCTTAGAGAAATTCAGAGATACTAAGGGAAGATCTCATGCAAGGATGGGCACAATGAAGGACAGAAATGGTATGGAGCTAACAGAAGCAGAAGATATTTTAAGAAGGTGGCAAGAATACACAGAAGAACTATACAAAAGAGATCTTAATGACTCAGATAACCACTATGGTGTGATCTCTCACCTATAGTCAGACATCCTGGAGTGCAAAGTCAGGGGGCTCTTAGGAAGCATCACTATGAACAAAGCTAGTGGAGGTGACAGAATCCAATGGAAAAATTTCAAATTCTAAAAGGTGATGCTGTTAAAGTGCTACACGCAACATGCCAGCAAATTTGGAAAACTCAGCAGTGACCTCAGGACTGGAAAAGGTCAGTTTTCATTCTAGTCCCAAAGAAAGGTAATGCCGAAGAATGTTCAAACTACCACACAATTGCATTCATTTCACACACTATCAAAGTAATGCTCAAAATTCTCCATGTGAAGGCAGTGGCACCACACTCCAGCACTCTTGCCTGGAAAATCCCATGGACGGAGGAGCCTGGTGGGCCGCAGTCCATAGAGTCGCAAAGAGTCGGACACGACTGAGCAACTTCACTTTCACTTTTCACTTTCATGCATTGGAGAAGGAAATGGCAACCCACTCCAGTGTTCTTGCCTGGAGAATCCCAGGGACAGCAGAGCCTGGTGGGCTGCCGTCTATGGGGTCGCACAGAGTCGGACACGACTGAAGCGACTTAGCAGCAGCAGCAGCAGGCTTCAACAGTACATGAACCAAGAACTTCCAGGTATTCAAGCTGGATTTAGTAAAGTCAGAGGAACTAGAGATCAAATTGCCAACATCCACTGAATCATAGAAAAAGCAAGAGAATTCCAGAAAAACTTCTCCTTTTGCTTCATTGATTATGCTAAAGCCTTTGACTATAAGGAAACCAACAAACTGTGGAAAATTCTGAAAGAGATCGAAATACCAGACCACCTTACCTGCTGCCTGAGAATCCTGTATGCAGGTCAAGAAACAACAATTAGAACTGGACATGGACAAAAGACTGGTTCAGTATTAGGAAAGGAGTACATCAGGTTGTACATTGTCACCCTGATTATTTAACTTATATACTGAGTACATCACACAAAATGCTGGGCTAGATGAAGCACCACCAGAATCAAGATTGCTGGGAGATATAACAATAACCTCAGATATGCAGATGATATCACCCTTATGGAAGAAAGCAAAGTGGAACTAAGAGCCTCTTGATGAAGGTTAAAGAGCAGAGTGAAAAAACTGGCTTGGAACTCAACATTCAGAAAAATAAAATCATGGCATCCAGTCCCATCACTTCATGGCACATAGATGGGGAAAGAATGGAAACAGTGACAGACTTTATATTCTTGGGCTCCATAATCACTACAGATGGTGACTTTAGCCATGGAATTAAAAGACACTTAGTTCTTGGAAGAAAAGCTATGACAAACCTAGGCAGTGTACTAAAAAGCAGAGACATTACTTTGCCACCAAAGGTCCATATAGTCAAAGCTATGGCTTTTCCAGCAGTCATGTGTGGATGTGAGAGTTGGACTATAAAGAAGGATGAGCACTGAAGAATTGATTGATGCTTTTGAACTGTGTTGTTGGAGATGACTCTTGAGAGTCCCTTGGGTAGCAAGGAGATCAAACCAATCGATCCTAAAGGAAATCATCATGAATATTCATTGGAAGGACTGATGCTGAAGCTCCAACAGTTTGGCCATCTGATGTGAAGAGCCAACTTATTAGAAAAGACCACGATGCTGGGAAAGATTAAAGGCAGGAGAAGGGAATGACAGAGGATGAGACGGTTGGATGGCATCACCATTTCAGTGGACACAGATTGAGTGAGCTCCGGAAGATGGTAGAGGACGGGGAAGCCTGTAGTGCTTTGCAGGACTGTGTGCTGCAGTGCATGGGCTCACAAGTCAGACACAGCTGTGTGACTGAACAATTACAGGGCTTGAACCCTTCCTGTTTCAGGTACACTGACCACCTTGCAGGTTCTAGAGACCTCTCTTGCACATAGCAGTGCCCCTTTTTGATAGTCATATATCTATGTGGTTAGCTCACTTGTCTCCTTTATAACTGTACTCAAAACCCCATTTTTCAATGAAGTAGAACCTTATTTACAACTACAAACTCTCAAGCACCATTATTTCTCACACTATGTTTCTAGGCCCCCTATTTTACAAGGTATTTTTCACCATCTACCAGAGAATACAATTTTCTTACTTATTGTCTACTGTTTCATTTTTCTATCATTCTCCTACAATACAAACTCCACAAGGACAGATGTTGTATTTCTTAACAGTTCTATCCCAAGAGCATAGACAACTGTGTGTGGCTCATAAATGTATACTGAATAAATAAGTCAATGAATAAATGAATAATGAGGAAGAAATGAATAATTGAAAGGCCATATCTTTTTTCTCTCTTTCACCACCAAGTATTATTAGTAAAAATTGCACTATATATTGTATCAGTGACAAGATTTCTGAATAGGCCTTAATGCCCTCATTAGGGGCCTGAGGCTTTCATTTCACAGTTAAAAACAAGATTTGAAAGGCAAATAATTAAACATTTACTTTTAGAATGGCCAAAGAACTGATCAATGCAAATTTCTAACAGATGAAAAATATGCATGCTAAAAAATAACAACAAAAGGCAATACTATTAACAACGAAAGAGATAGAGTCTATGGAGAATGAACAAAGCAGATACTAAAAAGAGTCATCACGTGGAAGTAGTAAATGGAATTATGAGTGTCCTGTTTCTATATATTTTATACTAAGGGCAGACCCTGGTGTGGCTATGTAACAGTTAAATCCTTACATCTTGCACTTGGAAAAACAGGGCCAAACACACAAACTAAAAATAAGATGAAAATTTCCAGAAAGGATCTATGTCCAAATGTGTAACTAACCTCTGAATGGGGAAGGGGCGGGGGGAAGAGTGCAAAACTTGAATACCTTGGCTAAGATAAAAATCACTGATTTGAAATTTGGTTTACCAGACATTGAAATCAGAGTTTGAACAGTTTGAGTTTAGCCAAATTAGCTGCATACCAATTAAAAAAATTTAATCTGGACTTTATACATCACATCATTTGAAATGTTTGAGGATACCTTACAAAATGATTTAACATACCAAAAAACCCCAAAAAACAGACAAGAACTGATATAACTATGCTCAAGGGCATTAAAAAAAACACACTTAGATTTAAAAGCAAATTTCAAAATAGAAATATAAACTCTTTAAAATAACTAAAAAATAATATTCAAAAAATGAAAAGCAGAAGATAGCAGAGGAGTAGGTGGATGTGGAGTATATCTTTCTCCATGGATACGTCAGGAATACACCTTCAGACACAGAAGTGCATGCAGAACACCAGCTGAGAGCAGACAGAACTACCTGACCAGCAGAGAAGAATATATAAAACCACACAAAATTTGGTAGGATGAAGGAACTAGGGGGAAAAACAGGAGTCTTAGCAGGACTGGCCCTGCCCTTGGTGGGTGGGGGAACTAAAGCAGGGGTCCGATCCTCACATCCGGGCAATTGTATGAGTCAGAGAAGAAACATTTAAGGCTGAAAGTGATACACCTGATCTGTGGCAGCTTAAATGGAATGAGAATCAGACAGTCCTTGCTGCAACCATACACACCCTGAACAGGGATGCAGGTCCCATGGGCTTGTGCAGAGGCTGGGAGGGAGTTTAGGGATGGTGGAGCAATTCCAGGGTGAGGGCTGCTGTTGACTGGGGAGACACGGATGGAACGGATATGAGGGCGGAGACTGTGGAGGGAAATACCCGTGGAGGAAAAGTGGGCAGCCATGGAGGTAAGACGATACCGCTGAGTCACCATAGAGGGTGGAGCCATCACCATCTCCTGCCTCTCCCCACATGCCAGCATCAGCAGCTGAACAATAGAGAGGCTGACCCATTCAACGCCTGACACACTGAACTGCAGAGTAGGACCTCAGCGAGGGGGCCCCACCTATGTGCCTGACGCGCCAAATAACAGAGAAGGATCCCAGGCAATTGAGCCCTCTAAGTGCCTGAACAGGTGGAGCTACAAAGAAGGTCAAGACAACCTTCTGATCGCCAGCTACAAGAGGCTTGAAAAAAGACTCTGATAGGGCCATAACTCCTGTGGCAGAGGCAGTCCATGTCCCTGCGGCTTCCAGGGTCCCCGCAAGTCAAGCAGCTGCACCATCTTCATGCTCAACTCTCACTAGGGCAGAGCTGCCACAGGCAAAGAAGTCCTGCGTCTATGTATACACCGTTGCTTCAGTCATGTCCAACACTTTGTGACCCTGTAGACTGTGGCCTGCCAGCCTTCTATGTCAGGGGGTTCTCTAGGCAAGAATACTAGAGCATATGGCCAATACTGGTTGCCATACCCTTCTAGAACACTGTATTGCCTGCTGCCCTAGCCGCCAACTCCCTTGAGTACCTGGTGCTGCCAGAACCCCTGTGACCCAAGCAGCTGCTTCATTTCCACACCTTGCCCTCACAGGGGAAAATCAAAATTTTCCAGGGCAGCCTCAGGAGCAAACCTCAGTGGATGATCCACATGCATGCTGCTGCTGCTGCTGCTAAGTCGCTTCAGTCATGTCTGACTCTGTGCGACCCCATAGACGGCAGCCCACCAGGCTTCCCCATCCCTGGGATTCTCCAGGCAAGAACACTGGAGTGGGTTGCCATTGCCTTCTCCACCCACATGCATAGGTGGAAATAAAACCACAGTTGAAACCCAGGGGCAGTGTAGCTAAGGAAGAAGATCTAAAACCTTCACACCAGCTGTACAAGCTGCTGATTAAATCCACACCATCAACTAGGCAGACTCTGTGTCTATGGAATATATAAAAGGTCATTGAGAGATGCCACAAAAGAAAACACACTAGTTCTGATAGCTGTGGACCTGGGAGGCAAAAACACACAGGAGTAGGACCAGATTAGAATCTGAGCTGCCCCACAGAAGGTCCAGAGATCAGCACAGTGTTGGAGGGCAACCTAGGGAGGCCAGGTGGACTGTAATTCCCAGAGAGGGAAAGGGCTCTAACAGCAGTGACTCAAGAAAGACATTATTCTTATGTTTGATTTGTTCTGTAGATTCTTTTGGATTTTTTTCCCCTTTCTTCCCCCCTTCTGTTGTAGTTGTTGATTTTACTGGCACTATGAAATCTAATGAAGCTTTTGAGCTTTTTTTTTTTTTCCTTTCCCCTCAGTCACATATTTTATTGTTGTTATAAAACTCTACCTCTATTTGGGCTTTTGCATCTCTGTGGAGTTTTCCTTTTTTTCTTTACTCTTTTTTAAATTTTTAATATTTTAAACCAATTATTATTTTTATATATTTTCCCATTTGTTTGCTTTTCCTACTATTCTTTTCCCCCTGAAGTTAAACTTTAATGTATATAAATCTTCTTTGTCTATTTAACTTTTCATATCTATTCTTTCTTTTCTTTCTTTCCTTTCTTCTCAACATATTTGTTAGTTTTATTTACATTGCTTTATTCCCCATTTGGCACCTCATTTTAGTTTTGTTTTCCAGTTTGTGGTGCTTTAGTTAGTTTTGTTCTTAATTAGTAGACATGATTTTTAGTTTCCTTTGCTTGTCGGGTCAATCTATTGTACTTTATTTTGTTGGACAGTTTTGATTTTGCTTATGGATGTACATGTATATGTGTATATTCCATTATTTTAATTATTATTTGCCTGATTTTGTAACTTTCATTTGTCTGGGGTTCATTTTTGGTTTCTCATTTTTGGGTATTTGTTTAAATCTCACTTAATGCCATAACAAACTACTGGTGAAATCCCTGTTCCTGAACAGAGATCAATCCCTGAGCCTTTGGAAAGGGAGAACTGACTCCAGGACCGTAGAATACCAGGGAACTAACCCTAGGAAGTATCAAATAGTGAGAATTCACACAAAAGAAACCACTTGAATACAAGACCTGGCATCACCCAACCACCAGTGGCACCATGTGCAGGATGCCTCATCTAAAAACAAACAAAGCAAAAATATGAACCCAATCATCAGCAGACAGCGTTACCACCACTCTCAGCCTTGACCTTCAGAGGAGAAACAAACAAACAAAAAACCTCAGCAAAAATCTCACCATATACAAAGCTTACACAAACCACTGAACCAAACTTAGGAGGGTAGAAACCAAAAGGAAGAAAGAATTCAACCCTTAAGCCTGGGAAAAGGAGACCTCGAATGCAATAAGTTAAAAAAAAAAAATAATCATGAAAAGGCAGAGGAATACTACACAAATGAAGGAAGAAACCAGAATCACAGAAGTCCAAATAAGTGAAGAGGAAATGGGCAAACTGCCTGAAAAACAACTCAGAATAATGATAGTAAAGATGATCAAAAACCTTGAAAACAAAATGGAGAAAATGCAAGAATCAATTAACAGAGACCTAGAAGAATTAAAGAATAAACATGCAGAGACAAACAACACAATTACTGAAGTTAAAATTACTCTAGAAGGAATCAATAGCAGGCTATCTGAAGCAGAAGAATGAATCAATCAGTGAGCTGGAAGATAAAATGGTGGAAATAACTTCTGAAGAGCAGAATTAAGTAAAAAGAATGAAAGGAACTGAGGACAGTCTCAGGGAACTCTGGGACAATATCAGATGAGCAACATTCAAATTATAGGGGTCCCAGAAGAAGAAGAGAAAAAGAAAGGGTATGACAAAATTTTTGAAGAGATTATAGTTAAAATTTACCAACATAGGGGGAGAGGGTGGGAAGATTTGGGAGAATGGCATTGAAACATGTAAAATATCATGTATGAAACGAGTTGCCAGTCCAGGTTCGATGCACGATACTGGATGCTTGGGGCTGGTGCACTGGGACGACCCAGAGGGATGGAATGGGGAGGGAGGAGGGAGGAGGGTTCAGGATGGGGAACACATGTATACCTGTGGCAGATTCATTTTGATATTTGGCAAAACTAATACAGTTATGTAAAGTTTAAAAATAAAATAAAAATTAAAAAAAAATTTACCAACATAGGAAAGGAAATAATCAATAAAGTTCAAGAGGTATGAAGGAAGAGTCCCATACAGAATAAACCCAAAGAGAAACACACCAAGACACATACTAATCAAACTAACAAAGACTAAACACAAAGAAAGAATATTAAAAGCAGCAAGGGAGAAGCAACAAGTAACATACAAGGGAAACCCAATATGCTTAACAACTGATCTTTCAGCAGAAACTGTGCAGGCCAGAAGGGAATGATATATTTAAAGTATACTGAAAGGGAAAATCTACAATCAAGATTACTATATGCAGAAAGGATCTCACTCAAAAGTGATGGAGAAATAAAAAGCTCTTCAGACAAGCAAAAGTTAAGAGAATTCAGTACCACCAAACCAGCTTTACAACAAATGTTAAACGGACTTATATAGTCAAGAAATACAAGAGAAGAAAAGAAGATCTACAAAATCAACCCCAAATAATTAAGAACAATAGGAACATATATATCAATAATTACTTAAAATGTAAATGTATTAAATGCTCTAACCAAAAGACACAGACTGGCTGAATGGATACAAAAAAAAAAAGACACATATATGCTGTCTACAAGAAACCCACTTCAGACCTCAAGAGACATATAGTCTGAAAGAGAGAGCATAGAAAAATATATTCCATGCAAATGGAAAGCAGAACAAAACTGGAGTAGCATCCTCATATCAGACAAAAAAGACCTTAAAATAAAGAAGATTACAAGAGATAAGGAAGGACACTACATAATGACCAAGGGATCAATCCAAGAGGAAGATATAACAATTGTAAATATCCATGCACCCAACATAGGAGCACCTCAATACGTAAGACAAACACTAACAGACATAAAAGGAGAAACTGACAGTAACACAATAATAGTAGGAGACTTTATCACCCCACTTACACCAATGGACAGAGCATCAAAACAGAAAATTAATAAGGAAACACAAGTCTTAAAAGACACATTAGATGAGATGGATCTCATTGATATCTTCAGGACTTTTCATCCAAATGCAGAAGAATACACCTTTTTAAGTGCACATGGAACATTCTTCAGGATAGATCACATCTTGGGTCACAAATCAAACTTCAGTAAATTTAGGAAATTGAAATCATATCAAGCATCTTCTCTGAGCACAATGCTATGAGACTAGATATCAATTACAAGAAAAAATCTGTAAGAAACACAAACACATGGAGATTAAACAAAACTTTTTAAAATAACCAATGGGTTACTGAAGAAATCAAAAGGCAAAGCAAAAAATTTCTAGAAACAAACAACAATGAAAACATGACAATTTAAAACATGTGGGATGCAGCAAAAGCAGTTCTAAGATGGAAGTTTATAGCACTGCAATCCTACCTCAAGAAACAAGAAAAACATTCAATAGACAACCTAACTTTACACCTAAAACAACTGGAAAAAGAAGAACAAAAAACCCTCAGAATTAGTAGATGGAAAGAAATCATAAAGATCTGAGCAGAAATAAATGAAAAAGAAATGAAAGAAACAATAGTAAAGATTAATAAAGATAAAAGCTGGTTCTTTGGGAAGATAGACAAAATTGACAAACTTTTAGCCAGACTCATCAAGAAAAAAAGAAAGAAAAATCAAATCAACAAAATTAGAAATGATAGAGATGTCACAACAGACAATGCAGAAATACAAAAGATTATTAGAGACTACCATGAACAACTATACCATAAATTGCTATACAACTATAGCAATAAAATGGATAACATGGAAGAAACGGACAGATTCTTAGACAAGTTCAATCTTCCAAGATTGAACCAGGAAGAAATAGAAATTATGAACAACCCAATTACAAGCAATGAAATTGAAGCTGTGATCAAAAATCTCCCAAAAACCAAAAGCCCAGGACCAGATGGCTTCACAGGAGAATTCTATCAAATGTTTAGAGAAGAGCTAATGCCTATCCTTCTGAAACTCTTTCAAAAATTTGCAGAGGATGGCACACTTTTGAACTCATTCTACGAGGCCACCATCACCCTCATACCAAAACCAAAGACAACACAAAAAAAGAAAACTACAGGTCAATATCACTGATGAACATAGATAGAAAAATCCTCAACAAAATATTAGCAAACAGAATTCAGCAACACATCAAAAAGCTCATACATCATGATCAAGTTGGGTTTATTCCAGAGATGCAAGATTTCGTCAACATATGCAAATCAATCCATGTGATACACCATATGAACAAATTGCAAGATAAAAACCATAAGACAATCTCAATAGATGCAGAAAAAGCCTTTGACAAAATTCAGAACCCATTTATGATTACAACTCTTCAAAAATGGGTATAAAAGGAATCTACCTCAACATAGTAAAGGCCATATATGATAAACCTATGGCAAACATTATTCTCAATGGTGAAAAACTGAATGCATTCCCCCTAAGATCAGGAACAAGACAAGGGCGACCAGTTTCCCCACTATTATTCAACATAGTTCTGGAAGTCCTAACTACATCAATCAGAGAAGAAAAAGAAGTGAAAGGAATCCAGATCGGAAAAGAAGTAAAGCTCTCACTGTTTGCAGATGACATGATACTATACACAGAAAACCCTGATGATAGTATCAGAAAATTACTAGAGCTAATCAGTGAATTTAGCAAAGTTGCAGGATACAGAATCTATACACAAAAATCGGTCACATTTCTATATACTAACAATGAAAATTCAGGAGGAGAAATAATGGTATCAATCCCATTCACCATTGCAACAAAAAGAATTAAATATCTAGGAATAAATTTACCTAAGGAGACAAAAGAACTGTACACACAAAATCATAAGATGCTAATGAAGAAATCAAAGATGACATAAACACAGATGAAGAAATATTCCATGTTCCTGGGTAGGAAGAATCAATATTGTGAAAATGGCTATACTACCAAATGCAATCTACAGATTCAGTGCGATCCCTGTCAAATTACCAAGGACATTTTTCACAGAACTAGAACCAAAAATTTCACAATTCATATGGAAACACAAAAATGAAAAGTACACTAAAATGCTTCAAAAATTTAGTGTTGTTCAATCACTCAGTTGTGTCCGGGAAATACCAAAGAAAATTAACAAAAAGAAATCAAACCTAAGCACATGATAGTCAGCCACTGAAAACCAAAATGAGTTGAAAATATTGAAAAGAACAAAGAGAAAAATAACATATCACATGCAGTGAACAATGATTCAAATGACCCAAATTATCACTGACCTCACATTAGACACAATGGAAGCTACAAGATGGTAGAAAAATATTTTTATAATGCTGGAGAAAAATATCTGTCAATCCCAATTTCATTACTTATTTACCAGTCACCTTTACTACCCAACTTCTTTATCTGGAAGCTCTTTAATTTTTTATCTATACTCACTCTTATAGTCAAAGCTGTGGTTTTTCCAGTAGCCATGTATGGATATCAGAGTTGGACCATAAAGAAGGATGAATGCTGAAGAATTGATGCTTTCGAACTGTGGAGTTGGAGATGACTCTTGAGAGTCCCTTGGACTGCAAGGAGATCCACCCAGTCCATCCTAAAGGAGATCAGTCCTGAAAATTCATTGGAAGGGCTGATGCTGAAGCTGAAACTCCAATACTTTGGCCACCTGATGCGAAGAACTGACTCATTAGAAAAGACCCTGATGCTGGGAAAATTGAAGGCAGGAAGAGAAGGGGATGACAGAGGATGAGACAGTTGGATGTCATCACCTACTCAATGGACATGAATTTGAGCAGGCTCTGGGAGATGGTAAAGGACAGAGAAGCCTGGTCTGCTGCAGTCCATGGGGTCACAAAGAGTCGGACATGACTGAGTGACTGAACCACAACAACAAGACTCACTCCTAGATGATGTCATTTTAGTTTAATTTCATCTATTTACCCATGAGGCACAAATATATGTCTACAGTCAAATATGGACTGCAATCTTGTGTATCTAACTCCACACCTCTACCAAGATGTCTTTAAGTTTCCGGAAATCAATAAAATCAAAACTGAACTAAACTTCCCCTTCTAATTGCTCCACAAACTATCTTTTCCATATCAGTTGACAGTGGTTTGACTCCTATCTTATTCCCTCTCACATTTCATGCACATTTTGTAAACTAATTATAGTGGCTTTACCTTAAAATTATTTCTGAATTTGAATTCTGACTACTTACATTCTCCCAATGCTACTGTACTGGTCTAGCCATCAGCATCTCTTATCTATAATACTGTTTTCACCCTTGTGTCTTGCCATCTTACCTCTCTAACCTATTTTCACCAAAACACCCAGATGTCTTTCTCTTTTTCCTGTTATGTTCTGATGGCTTTTGATTGACATTTTGAGAAATAATGTATCCTTACATCCTTGAAAATACTGCCATTCTGTTTTTTCCCTTGTTCATTCAATATATTATCAGAGATGTACACATCCAGTATGAATTTTACTATATTTTATTTGGTAATTATTTCTAAAGGTCCCATAGATCCCATATGCAGGATTTTGTATAGGAATGAAATTGCATATCCTTCAGGTCTATTTCTATTTTCATGTGTCCCAGTAGAACTCCTTTCTTCAACTGTTCAACTTGGTAATAATCCAATGTGCCTAGCTCATAGCCCACATGACAGTGACTGGTGAAGTTTAAAGTAGTTGGATTAAAACAGAATAATATTTTTTAAAAAGCCACAATATAGTTATGTTCAGCATGTACTAACATTAGACTAAATTTTCTGTGTACCTCTTCTAAGCAACAGCCACATGAGAAACAATTTAATTACTGTAATTTAAAAATAAGGAAAATGCGACAGATAAAGATTAAATAACTTGACCAAATATACAAGCTGAAAATTGTTGGCCTAGAGATTATCATTTTAAGCAAAGAAAGTCAGAGAGAAAGACGGATACTGTATGACTTCACTCATATGTAGAATCTAAAATATGACAAGTGAACCTATCTACTGAACAGAAACAGACTCAAAGACATAAAGAACAGACTTGTAGTTGCCAAGGGGTAAAAGGGATTGGAAGAAAGGACTGGAAGGTTGGGGCCAGCAAATGCAAACTAATATATAGAATGGATAAACAACAAGGTCCTATTATATACCACAGGAAACTATATTCAATATCCTATTACAAACCAGAATGGAAAAATATGAATATATATACACACACACACACACACACACAGAACTGAATCACTTTGCTGTACAGAAGAAATTAACACAACCAGAATGGAAAAATATGAATATACACACACACACACACACACACACACAGAACTGAATCACTTTGCTGTACAGAAGAAATTAACACAACATTGTAAATCAACTAGACTTCAACTGTTGTTGTTTTTCAATCCCTCAGTCATGTTCAACATTTTGCAACCCCATGGACTGCAGCACACCAGGCTTCCCTGTCCTTCAATAAAAAATAAAAATATAAAATACCCTGTACTACTAGAACTTTTATACACTGCCATTAGAAGCATAAAGTAGTGCAATCACTGTGGAAATACACATTATTTAGCAAATTGAACATATACATTCCCTGTAACCCAGCACTTTTACTCTTTAGCATCTACTCAAAGGAACTGTTAGTTATGATTACTGAAATACATGGACCTTTAGAAAATAGCCAAAAATGGACACAACCCAAATCTCTTGTCTGGTAGACTGGATAAACTATGACAGATTAATAATGGAATACTATATTCAACAATGAGAATAAAAACCTACAATTATATGCAATAACAATGGCAAACATTTCTGCATGATTACATTTCTATAAAGTTAAAAAATAAAAGAAACTACCTTATGTTGTTAGAAATCAAAATAGTACTTTACTTTTGAGGGAGGGTAATGATCAGAAGGGATACCAAAAGGCATTCTCACAAGAGAACGGTCAGTAGTACATAGTATTTTTTTTAAATTAATTAATTACTTTTAAATTGGAGGCTAATTACTTTACAATATTGTAGTGGTTTTTGCCACACATTGACATGAATCAGACATGGGTGTACATATGTTCCCCATCCTGAACCCCCTCCCACCTTTGTGTTTTAGTTACATGGATAAGCTCATTTTGTAAAGATTCTTGGAGCTGTATTTCCTTTTTGCTTTACATTATACATATGCTATACTTTAAAAAAATATAAAAAAAGAGATGTGCTTCCATGGGTAAATGGGATGAACTGTGACACAGACAATGAACTATTACTCAGCACTAAAAATAATTAAGCTATTTAGCCATGAAAAGATATAGAAGAAGCTTAAATGCATATTAATATATGAAAGAATTACTCTGAAAAGACTAAATCCCATATGACTTCTGGAAAAGGCAAAATGTTGGAGAGAAAGGCAAGATCACTGGTTATGAGGCAAAGGGGGAAGGAAAAATGAACAGAGACCACACAAAGGGTTTTTTAGGCCAGTGAGAATGATCTGTATGCTAATAATGGATACATGTGATCATGGTGATGGTTTAGTAGCTAAGTCATGTCTGACTCTTGGGACTCCATGGACTGTAGCCCACCAGGCTCCTCATCCATGGGGTTCTCCAGGCAAGAATACTGGAGTGGTTGTCATTTCCTTCTCTAGTTTGCCAAAATCCATAGAATGTACAACATCAAGAGTGAAGTCTATGGACTTTGGGTGATCTTGAGGTCAATGTAGGTAGGTTCATCCTTGGTAAATAAAATATAATAAAATAACATCTGAGTGAGGAACGTTGATAATGGGGGAAGCCACACAATTGTAGTGACAGGGAAGATACAAGAAATTGCTGTAGTTTTTTGTAAACCTAATACTTCTTTTTTAAAAAGGTAGTCTTAAAAAAAAAAAAACTATGAGTTTTTTTTTTTAAAGATGAGAGTTTTTAATGGAAAGGATAATTAATTTGGATGCATAAAATAGTGATCAGTCATTTAATACACACTACAAGGAAGAGGAAATGAGAAGTTTTCTGCTTAGTATAAACCTCAATTTTCAGGGAGATAAAAGGACTCTTCCAGTTATTTAACTCATATGACTAGAACTGAAATTGGGAAAACTCTTCTATCATACTTTAAAGTTTCAAATAGTCCTTTGTCAGAGTATATAAGGGAACAGATGAGATGCAATAAGGTGAGATTTTGCCAGATATCAAGTTAATCACCAGTAGCAACTTTTATGTGCAACACCATTTTGAAGCCATGAGGAATCTTAAATAATCTGCCTAATTACTTGTAGGGAGAAATAATTATAAAAGTCAAATATGGGCCCCATCCACGTATATTTTCTTTAAAAAAAAAAAAAGATACTGATCGGAAGATATATTAAAAAAAAAAAACAGGATAAAATTAACTACTGTCTTTTCATTGTGATGATAGTTATTATACATAATGTTAAATTTCATTAGTATTTATTTTAAACAATTTCATTAAAACCTGTTCAAAATATGTTTATTCTTTCCTTAACACTTCTTTGTGTAGAAAAGGAAAAATGTAAGAGTTTTTAGTGGAGTTCCAAAGATAAGGAGGGATTATTCTGAATGTCTTGAAATAACATTCAAAGTAGATATAAGAAATACCTAACTTCTGATGTTTGCATCTTGACAGCACACTTCAGGGAAATCATATTTTATGATGTGAATATGGTGTTGAGAATTTGTACTTTGAATTATATTTTAGGACTCATAATCATAGCTTCCTCTTTTATGCCTCTAGGCTTGTTCTTTTCCCAGAGAAAAGAAAAAGAGAATGAGTGTTTAATTGAATAAATACAATGTAAACCTAACCATTTGAAATGAGTTCAATGTTTCTCTTTCGTCGATGAATTAGTATTTTTGGTAAACTTACCATATTCAGTAAATATAGTCATCAAGCTAAGGAATATAACAGATTTCATGTTAAATCTCATTTTAGAAAAATTTCCTGACAATCTTTACATTGGTAGGGTTTTAAAACAATAAGCTCTATTCCGTCAATGTCCACACTATTGGGAGGGGAATAAAGGATAAAAGAGCAATTCAGTACTTAGCACAGAGGCTGAAAACTGCTGGCACAGTAATTGTACTTTGCTGATATATCTTTTCAGAGGCATATTTTGCTGCCCCAAAAGAATCACTTCTACTTGGTGAGCATTCTACCTTGCAGGTAAAAGCAGTGCCAGCATTCACATAAATGACAGTTCTCTGGGTATTAGATCTTAAATACCGAAACAGGGCTCCAAGCCTAAAATAGATTACTTGCCTCTTAGGGATATTTGTAATTTATTCACAGAATACTAAGCTTTTCATGATTTTTTTCTAGAGATATATCAAAAATATAAATAGTGCAATGACATACAATTTTAAATGAGCCCTGAAGTATAAATGAGAATTTTTAATCTATAAAATAGAAACAGGTTGATAGACATAGAAAACAAACTTATGGTTACCAAACGGAAAAGGGAGGGAGTAAATTAGGAACTGGAGATTAGCAGACACAAAGGTATATAAAATATACCAATTACAAGGTCTTACTGCATAGCACAGGAAACCATTTTCAATACACTGTAATAAACTATAAAGGAAAATATTGAATATTTGTGTATGTATTTACCTGAAACACTTTACAGAAGCTGCTGCTGCTAAGTCGCTTCAGTCGTGTCCGACTCTATGCGACCCCATAGACGGCAGCCCTCCAGGCTTCCCCGTTCCTGAGATTCTCCAGGCAAGAACACTGGAGTGGGTTGCCATTTCCTTCTCCAATGCATGAAAGTGAAAAGTGAAAGTGAAGTCGTTCAGTCCTGTCCAACTCTAGCGACCCCATGGACTGCAGCCCACCAGGCTCCTCCGTCCATGGGATTTTCCAGGGAAAAGAAAGGAGTGGGGTGCCATTGCCTTCTCCGTTACAGAAGCTAAATCACATCAGAAACTAACACATTATAAATTAACTACATTTCAATCTTTTAAAAAGTAAAATAAATGAAAGCTTCTGTCCTTGAAGTTGGGAAGAAATAGAGGTGATATGAAACAAAGGGAGAATCATCAAAATGGCATGAGAAGACAGGGGAAAGTGCCAAAGGCATACCACCTCCGAGTAATCAGATATTATTTCATCTAGGACAAACAGTGTACCTTAAAAGAATAGAAATTTTCTTGTAAAAAGGATTTACTATTCCTTTTTCTTACTTACAGGTTATGAAACTTTGTTTCTCCAACTGTCACAATCATCGGAAATTGGTTTACAGTCATCTCAAATTTCTGAGTTGACTGAAGAAGCATCTCATAAAGCATTATAAACCCACTGCCTCAGACATTGAGTCAAATCTGTGCCACATTAGATTTCATTTTCTCTCTCCAATTTCAAAATATACTCCAACTCATACTTTCAATACTTTTGAGGTTTACTGTTTTATTACTGCTATTTCCTACACTCATTGCTGTTTCCCCCAAATTTATTACTATCTCTCATATACATTTATTTCCTTGTACAAGGAAAATTCCTGAGCCTGGGAAATGCTATTTTGTAAATAACCTGAATTTCTGATAAGTGTGGGCACAATTTTTAGAGGTAAAAACACTGAAGAGATTTGAGTAAGGAAACATTTTTTCCTTAATTTTATTCTCAAACAGGGAAAACCTCTGTTGTGAACAGAGTGATTAGAGACAGAACTAGCCTTCTTATCTTGCCTGTTGTGCAAAAGTGAAATGACAAACAAATAACAAATCCATTTTCAGTTAATCTCAGAGAAGATAACACTCACAGATTAAAACAACAACAAAGCAGTTGCCCAAAGCAAGGAAGTACTGCTGCTGCTGCTGCTAAGTCGCTTCAGTCGTGTCCGACTCCTAGCGACCCCATGGACTGCAGCCCTCCAGGCCCCTCCGTCCATGGGATTTTCCAGGCAAGAGTATTGGAGTGGGGTGCCATTGCCTTCTCCGAAGGAAGTACAAATAGTCCTAAGAAAGTAGTGAGGATACGGGGTGATTCCTCACAAGAGTGAGCCCAGTGGCAGGAGATATATAACACAATGCTAGCAAAAAGTGTGCTGATAAATTTGAACATTTGGATGACAAATACACCTTACTGAGCTGACCAGAAGAAGGAATCAAAAATTTTTCTGGCCTGGTATCTCTTGAAGAAATTGAATTCATCATTAAATGTTTTGCCAAAGTAAACCCCAGCCTTAGGTGTCTCTGGGGTGAATTCTTCCAAAACTTAAAATGGAGAAAATACATTTGCCACTTATTTCTTTGAAAATTAAAATGAAGGCTTTCAACTTCTTCTCATGAAGAAGCCAACATGAAAAGACCACTGTGATTTCTTAATTAAAAAGTTAAGAATCAGATAGGCTTGTTAATGATACCATTTGAGCATATGTCTTCTTCAGTTTACCCAGCAAATAATACATAGCCCAATCCTGACTGTCCATAAATTAAATTTCATAAATTAAAATGAGAATTCAGTATTCTAATCTGTGGAGGTGTTACTGAGAATCTTCCTTCATCATTACCACCAAAACCTAAAAAAATTTTTTTAAATTGAGAAGACTTGCCAGGTATCAGGAAACAATGAATGCCAGATTGGGTATATTACTGTTGCTGATTATGCTTTAAATTTGGAATCTTGTAAGGCTCTATATTTTGCTTTTTTTTTTTTTTTTTTGCATTTATTTTCCATGGGGATGGTCTTGATCCCTGAATAGCTGTGAAAAGAAGAGAAGCGAAAAGCAAAGGATTTGAAAAGGAAAGATATAAGCATCTGAATGCAGAGTTCCAAAGAATAGCAAGGAGAGATAAGAAAGCCTTCCTCAGCGATCAAGGCAAAGAAATTAGGAAAACAACAAAATGGGAAAGACTAAAGATCTCTTCAAGAAAATTAGAAATACCAAGGGAACATTTCATGCAAAGATGGGCTCGATAAAGGACAGAAATGGTATGGACCTAACAGAAGCAGAAGATATTAAGAAGAGGTGGCAAGAATACACAGAAGAACTATACAAAAAAGATCTACATGACCCAGATAATCACGATGGTGTTTTAGAGCCAGACATTCTGGAATGTGAAGTCAAGTGGGCCTTAGAAAGCATCACTACAAACAAAGCTAGTGGAGGTGATGGAATTCCAGTTGAGCTATTTCAAATCCTGAAAGATGATGCTGTGAAAGTGCTGCACTCAATATGTCAGCAAATTTGGAAAACTCAGCAGTGGCCACAGGACTGGGAAAGGTCAGTTTTCATTCCAATCCCAAAGAAAGGCAATGCCAAAGAATGCTCAAACTACCGCACAATTGCACTCATCTCACACGCTAGTAAAGTAATGCTCAAAATTCTCCAAGCCAGGCTTCAGCAGTATGTGAACCATGAATTTCCAGATGTTCAAGCTGGTTTTCGAAAAGGCAAAGGAACCAGAGATCATATTGCCAACATCCACTGGATCACCAAAAAAGCAAGAGAGTTCCAGAAAAATATCTACTTCTGCTTTATTAACTATGCCAAAGCCTTTGACTGTGTGGATCACAATAAACTGTGGAAGATTCTGAAAGGGATGGGAATACCAGACCACCTGACCTGCCTCTTGAGAAACCTATATGCAGGTCAGGAAGCAACAGTTAGAACTAGACATGGAACAACAGACTGGTTCCAAATAGGAAAAGGAGTACATCAAGGCTGTATATTGTCACCTTGCTTATTTAACTTATATGCAGAGTACATCATGAGAAATGCTGGGCTGGAAGAAGCACAAACTGGAACAAGATTGCCAGGAGAAATATCAATAACCTCAGATATGTAGATGACACCACCCTAAGGCAGAAAGTGAAGAGGAAGTAAAAAGCCTTTTAATAAAAGTGAAAGAGGAGAGTTCTTTGGAAGGAACTCTGAAAGTTGGCTTAAAGCTCAACATTCAGAAAACTAAGATCATGGCATCTGGTCCCATCCCTTCATGGGAAATAGATGGGGAAACAGGGTCAGATTTTATTTTGGGGGGCTCCAAAATCACTGCAGATGGTGACTGCAGCCATGAAATTAAAAGATGTTTACTCCTTGGAAGGAAATTTATGACCAACCTAGATAGCATATTAAAAAGCAGATACATTATTTTGCCAACAAAGGTCCATCTAGTCAAAGCTATGGTTTTTCCAGTGGTCATGTATGGATGTGACAGTTGGACTGTGAAGAAAGCTGAGCACCGAAGAATTGATGCTTTTGAACTGTGATGTTGGCGAAGACTCTTAAGAGTCCCTTGGACTTCAAGGAGATCCAACCAGTCCATTCTAAAGGAGATCAGCCCTGGGTGTTCTTTGGAAGGAATGATACTAAAGCTGAAACTCCACTACTTTGGCCACCTGATGTGGAGTTGACTCATTGGAAAAGACTCTGATGCTGGGAGGGATTGGGGGCAAGAGGAGAAGGGGACGACAGAGGATGAGATGGCTGGATGGCATCACCGACTTGATGGACATGAGTTTGGGTAAACTCTGGGAGTTGATGATGGACAGGGAGGCCTGGTGTGCTGCGATTCATGGAGTAGCAAAGAGTCAGACACAACTGAGCCACTGAACTGAACTGAAGGGTCTATATTATTACTATTTACTTGCACTTGGAATACTGAAACAACGAAAAGGATGTGGAATGGAGAATATATAAGGCAGGTTCAGTAACAGCATGGGATGAAATTATTTCATTTTCAGCTTAAGTGTCTAGTATTAAGCAACACTTTTTCAGTGGCTACGTCATGTCCAACTCTTTGTGAACCCATGGACTACAGCCCCATCAGGCTTCCCTTTTCCAATGTTTCTGGAGTTTGCTCAAGTTCATGTCGGTTGAGTCAGTGATGCTATCTAATCATCTCTAAGCAACACTAGGTAAGGGGAAATTAAGGAAAATAGATACTAGAGATAAAGATCAGAGATTGGTGACAGCATTGGATACAAGGTTTCACATATTAGTAAATTTATCTAATAAAAGCTGAGTGCTGAAAAATTGATGCTTTTGAACTGTGGTGTTGAAAAAACTCTTGAGAGTCCTTTGGACTGCAAGGAGACCCAGCCAGTCAATCCTAAAGGAAATCAGTTCTGAATATTCACTGGAATGACTGATGCTGAAGCTGAAATGCCAATACTTTGGCCACCTGATGTGAAGAGCTGACTTATTTGAAAAGACCCTGATGCTGGGAAAGATTGAAGGTGGGAGGAGAAGGGGACGACAGAGGATGAGATGGTTGGATGGCATCACCAACTCAATGGACATGAGTTTGAGCAAATTCTGGGAGTTGGTGATGTACAGGGAGGCCTGGCATGCTGCATCCATGGGATCTCAGAGTTGCACACAACTGAGCGACTGAACTGAACTGAAATTTATCTAAATGTAGCAAAAGTGGATTGCTTAGATAGGAAACAAGCCCTAGACTGCTGCCTGGAATCTAGAAAAGGACTACTTCTTGCCCACTACTTCCCTGTGGATTTAAATACTGTGTAGAAAAATGTTGAGGTCTCTGATTAAAATCACTACCCACCAGGTAAAAACACAAATAATTTTCATAGTGTGACTCATGTACATATTTGTGTCTATATGAACTGTCAATATGCATCTGTATATTAAAATGAATTTCAAAAAGTAAAGAAACCAAGGTAACCAGAATACATATCAAGCAGGGACCATTATCTCAGGTAAAGAATCCACCTGCAATGCATGAAACCCAGGTTTGATTCCTGGGTCAGGAAGATCCCCTGGAGAAGGAAATGGCACTCCACTCCAGTATTCTTGCCTGGGAAATCCCATGGACAGAGGAGTCTGGTGGACTACAAAGGGTCACAAGAGTTGAACACATCAACAGCGTAGCAACCAGTGAACTAAAATGGACGGGAATGGGCAAATTGAATTCAGATGACAATTACATCTACAACTGTGGGCAAGAATCCCACAGAGGAAATGGAGTAGCCCTCATAATAAAGGAGTCTGAAATGCAGTACTTGCATGCAACCTTAAAAACAACAGTATGATCTCAATTCTTTTCCAAGGTAAACAATTCAACAGTAATCCAAGTCTACACCCCAAATACAAATGCCAAAGAAGCTCAAGTTGATCACTTCTATGAAAATCCAGAAGGCCTCCTAGAACTGACACCAAAAAAAGATGCCCTATTCATCATAGGGGATTGGAATGCAGAAGTAGGAAGTCAAGAGATACATGCAGAAACGAGTAAGGTTGACCTTGGAACACAAAATGAAGCAGGACAAATACTAACAGAATTCTGCCAAGAGAACACAGTGGTCATAGTAATCACCATTTTGCAACAACACAAGAGACAACTTTACACATGGACATCACCAAATGGTCAATACCAAGATCAGATTGATTATATTTTTTGTAACTGAAGATGGAAAAGCTTTGTACAGTCAGCAAAAACAAGACATGGGACTGATTGTGGCTCAGATCATCAGCTCCTCGTAGCAAAATCCAGGCTTAAAGTAAAGAAAGGGAGGAAAATCACTAGGGCAGCAAGGAACAACTTAAATCAAATCCCCTATAAATATACAGTTGCTGCTGCTAAGTCGCTTCAGTCGTGTCTGACTCTGTGCGACCCCATAGACGCCAGCCCACCAGGCTCCGCCATCCCTGGGATTCTCCTGGCAAGAACACTGGAGTGGGTTGCCATTTCCTCCTCCAATGCATGAAAGTGAAAAGTGAAAGTGAAGTCGCTCAGTCGTGTCCGACTCTTCGCGACCCCATGGACTGCAGCCTACCAGGCTCCTCTGTCCATGGGATTTTCCAGGCTAGAGTACTGGAGTGGGGTGCCATTGCCTTCTCCAATAAATACACAGTGGAGGGTGACAAATAGATTCAAAGGATTAGATCTAGTAAACAGAGAGCATGAAGAACTGTGGACAGAGGTCAGTAATATTGTATAGTAGGCAGTGAACAAATCATCCCAAAGAAAAAGAAATATAAGAAGGCAAAGTGGTTGACTGAGGAGGCTTTACAAATAGTGGAGGAAAGAAGAGAAACAAAAAGCAAGTAAGAGAGGGAAAGGTACACCCAACTAAATGCAGAGTTCCAGAGAATAGCAAGGAGAGACAAGAAGCCCTTTTTCAATGAACAGTGCAAAGAAATAGAGGAAAAACAGCAAATAAGGTAAGACTAGAGATCTCTTCAAGAAAACTGGAACTATTAAAGGAATATTTCATCCAAAGATGGACACAATAAAGGACAGAAATGGTAGAGATCTAATAGATGCAGAAGAAATCAAGAATAGATGGAAAGAATACACAGAGGAACTGTACAAAAAAAATCTTAATGACCCAATAACCACAAAGGAGTAGTCTCTCACTAAGAGCCAGACATTCTGGACTGTGAAGTTAAGTGGGCCTTAGGAAGCACAGTTGCCAATAAAGCTAGTGGAGGTGATGGAATGCCACCAGGGCTATTAAAATCCTAAATTATGATGCTATTAATGTGCTGTGTGAAATATGTCAGCAAATTTGGAAAACCCAGCAGTGGCCACAGGACTGGAAAAGGTCCTTCTTCATCCCAATGTTCAAGAAGAGCAGTGCTAAAGAATGTTCAAACCACCATACAATTGCACTCATCTCCCATGCTAGGAAGGTTATACTCGAAATTCTCCAAGCTAGGCTTCAGCATTAAGTGAACAGAGAACTTCCAGATCTTCAAATTGGGTACAGAAAAGGAATATACCAAATGCCAACATTCGCTGGATCATAGAGAAAGCAAGCGAATTCCAGAAAAGCATTTACCTCTGTTTCATGGACTATGCTGAAGCCTTTGACAGTCTGGATCATAGCAAACTGAACAATTCTTTGTTGTTGTTGTTGTTTTAATTTTATGTTCTTGAAGGATAATTGCTTTACAGAATTTGGTTGTTTTCTGTCAAACCTCAACATGAATCAGCCATAGATATACATATATCCCCTCCCTATTCAACCTACCTCCCATCTCCCTCCCCATCCCACCCCTCTAGATTGATACAGAGCCCCATTTGAGTTCTCTGAGCCATACAGCAAATTCCCATTGGCTATCTACTTTACATATGGTAAAGTAAGTTTCCATGCTACTTTTTCCATACATCTCACCCTCTCCTCTCCTCATGTCCAGAGGTCAGTTCTCTATGTCTGTTTCTCCACTACTGCCCTGTAAATACATTCTTCAGTACCATTTTTCTAGATTCAGTATATATGCATTAGAATATGATATTTTCTCTTTCTGACTTACTTCACTTTGAATAATAGATAATAGGTTCATCCACCTCAGTAGAACTGACTCAAATGCGTTTCTTTTTATGGCTGAGCAATATTCCATTGTGTATATGTACCAAAACTTCTTTTTCCATTCATCTGTTGATGGACATCTAGGTTGCTTCCATGTTCTAGCTGTTGCAAATAGTGCTACAATGAACAATGGGATACATGTGTCTCTTTCAATTTTGGTTTCCTCAGGGTATATGCCTAGGAATGGCATTACTAGGTCATATGGTGGTTTTATTTCTAGTTTTTTTTAAAGAATCTCCATACCATCTTCCATAGTGGCTGTATCAATTTACATTCCGATCAACAGGGCAAGAGCATTCCCTTTTCTCTGCATCCTCTCCAGCATTTACCGTTTGTAGACTTTTTGATGATGGCCACTCTGACCAGTGTGAAGTGATATCTTATTGTAGTTTTGATTTGCATTTCTCTAATAAAGAGTGAGGTTGAGCATCTTTTCATGTGTTTGTTAGCCATCAGTACGTATTTGGAGAAATGTCTGTTTAGGTCTTTTTCCTACTTTTTGATTGGGTTTTTCTGACATTGAGTTGTATGGGCTGTTTGTATGTTTTGGAAATTAATCCTTTGTCAGTTGTTTCATTAGCTATTATTTTCTCCCATTCTGAGGGTTGTCTTTTCACTTTGCTTATAGTTTCCTTTGCTGTGCAAAAGCTTTTAAGTTTAATCAGGTCCTTCTTCTTTATTTCCATTACTCTAGGAAGTGGATCATAAAGGATCTTGCTTTGATTTATGTCATCAAGTGTCCTGCCTATGTTTTCCTCTTAGAGTTTTATAGTTTCTGGTCTTACATTTAGGTCTTTAATCCATTTTGAGTTTTTGTGTATGGTGTTAGGAAGTGCTCTAATTTCACTCTTTTACATGTGGCTGATCAGTTTCCCCAGCACCATTTATTGAACAGGCTGTCTTTGCCCCATTGTATATTGTTGCCTCCTTTGTCAAAAATAAGGTACCCATAGGTGCATGGGTTTATTTCTGGGCTTTCTATCTTGTCCCATTGGTCTATGTTTCTGTGCCCATACCATACTCTCTCAATGACTGTAGCTTTGTAGTATAATCTGAATTCAGGAAGGTTGATTCCTCCAGCTCAATTCTTCTTTCTCAAGACTACTTTGGCTATTCGGGGTCTTTTGTGTATTCCATGTGAATTGTGAAATTTTTGGCTCTAGTTCTGTGGAAAAAATGCCATAGGTAATTTGATAGGGATCACACTGAATCTGTAGATTGCGTTTGGTAGTATAGTCATTTTCACAATATTGATTCTTCTTACCCAGGAACATGGAATATTTCTTCATCTGTTTATGTCATCTTTGATTTCTTTCATTAGCATTTTATAATTTTCTGTGTACAGTTCTTTCATCTCCTTAGGTAAGTTTATTCCTAGATATTTAATTCTTTTTGTTGCAATGGTGAATGGGATTGATACCATTATTTCTCCTCCTGAATTTTCATTGTTAGTATATAGAAATGCAACTGATTTTTGTGTATTGATTCTGTATCCTGCAACTTTGCTAAATTCACTGATTAGCTCTAGTAATTTTCTGATACTATCTTCATGGTTTTCTGTGTACAGTATAATGTCACCTGCAAACAGTGAGAGCTTTACTTCTTCTTTTCTGATCTGGATTTTTCTACTTCTTTTACTTCTCTGATTGTAGTAGTTAGGACTTCCAGAACTAAGTTGAATAATAGTGGGGAAACTGGTCACTCTTGTCTTGCTCCTGATCTTAGGGGGAATGATTTCAGTTTTTCACCATAGAGAATAATGTTTGCCACAGGTTTATCATATATGGCCTTTACTATGTTAAGGTAGGTTCCTTTTATGCCCATATTTTGAAGAGTTTTAATCATAAATAGGTGCTGAATTTTGTCAAAGGCTTTTTCTGCATCTATTGAGATTGTCATATGGTTTTTATCTTGCAATTTGTTCATATGGTGTATCACATGGATTGATTTGCGTATGTTGAAGAAATCTTGCATCCCTGGAATAAACCCAACTTGATCATGATGTATGAGCTTTTTGATGTGTTGCTGAATTCTGTTTGCTAAAATTTTGTTGAGGATTTTTCTATCTATGTTCATCAGTGATATTGACCTGTAGTTTTCTTTTTTTGTGTTGTCTTTGTCTGGTTTTGGTATCAGGGTGATGGTGGCCTCGTAGAATGAGTTTGAAAGTGTGCCATCCTCTGCAAATTTTTGAAAGAGTTTCAGAAGGATAGGCATTAGCTCTTCTCTAAACATTTGATAGAATTCTCCTGTGAAGCCATCTGGTCCTGGGCTTTTGTTTTTTGGGAGATTTTTGATCACAGCTTCAATTTCATTGCTTGTAATTGGGTTGTTCATAATTTCTATTTCTTCCTGGTTCAATCTTGGAAGATTGAACTTGTCTAAGAATCTGTCCATTTCTTCCATGTTATCCATTCTATTGCTGTATAGTTGTTCATAACAGTCTCTAATAATCCTTTGTATTTCTGCATTGTCTGTTGTAACCTCTTTTTCATTTCTAAATTTGTAGATTTGATTCCTTTCTTTTTTTTATTGATGAGTCTGGCCAAAAGTCTGCCAATTTTTTCTATCTTCCAAAAGAACCAGCTTTTAGTTTTATTAATCTTTACTATTGTTTCTTTCATTTTTCATTTATTTCTACTCAGATCGTTATGATATCTTTCCCTCCACTAATTTTGGGGTTTTTTGTTCTTCTTTTTCCAGTTGTTTTAGGTGTAAAGTTAATTTGTCCATTTGATGTTTTTCTTGTTTATTGAGGTAGGATTGCACTGCTATAAACTTTCCTCTTAGGACTGCTTTTGCTACATCCCACAGGTTTTGAACTGTCATGTTTTCATTATCATTTGTTTCTAGAAATTTTATTTCCCTTTTGATTTCTTCAATAACCTATTGGTTATTTAGAAACATGGTGCCTGGTCTCCATGTATTTGTGTTTCTTACAGATTTTTTCTTGTTATTGATATCCAGTCTCATAGCGTTTTGGTCTGAGAAGATACTTATTCATTTACAATTTCAATTTTCTTAAATTTACTGAGGTTTGATTTGTGACCCAAGATGTGATCTATCCTGGAGAATGTTCCATGTGCACTTGAGAATAAGGTATATTCTTCTGCATTTAGATGGAATGTCCTGAAGATATCAATGAGATCCATCTCATCTAATGTATCATTCCAGACTTGTGTTTCCTTATTAATTTTCTGTTTTGATGATCTGTCCATTGGTGTGAGTGGGGTGTAAAAGTATATTGTTATTGTGTTATTGTCAATTTCTCCTTTTATGTCTATTAGTGTTTGTCTTATGTATTGAGGTGTTCCTATGTTGGGTGCATAGATATTTACAATTGTTATGTCTTCCTCTTGGATTGATGATCCCTTGATCATTATGTAGTGTCCTTCCTTATCTCTTATAATCTTCTTTAAGGTCTATTTTGTCTGATATGAGGGTTGCTACTCTAGCTTTCTTTTGCTTCCTATTTGCATGGAATATATTTTTCCATCTTCTCATTTTCAGTCTATGTGTCTTGAGGTCTGAAGTGTGTTTCTTGTAAACAGCATATATATGGGTCTTGTTTTTGTATCCATTCAGCCAGTCTGTGTCTTTTGGTTCAAGCATTCAGTCCATTTACATTTAAAATAATTATGGTATATATCTTCCTATTGCCATTTTCTTAATTATTTGGGATTGATTTTGTAGATCTTGTTTTCTTCTCTTGTACATCTTGACTACATAAGTCCCTATAACATTTGTTGTAAAGCTGGTTAGGTGGTATACTGAATTCCCTTAACTTTTGCTTGTCTGAAAAGCTTTTTTAATCAATTTTGAATGAGATCCTTTCTGGGTACAGTAATATTGGTCATAAATTTTTCCCTTTCAGTAGTTTAAATATATCCTGCCATTCCCTTCTGGCCTGCACAGTTTCTGCTGAAAGATCAGCTGTTAAGTGTATAGGGTTTCCTTTGTTACTTGTTGCTGCTCCCTTGCTCCTCTTAATACTCCGTCTTTGTGTTTAGTCTGTGTTAGCTTGATTAGTATGTGTCTTGATGTGTTTCTCCTTGGGCTTATCCTGTACGGACTCTCTGTGCCTCTTGAAGTTTATGGACTATTTCCTTTTCCATGTTGGGAAAATTTTCAATTATAATCTATTCAAAAATTTTCCCATTCTTTTTCTCTTCTTCTTCAAGTAAGTAAGTAAGTGTTAGTCACTCACTTGTGCCCGATTCTGTGTGATCCCATGGACTGCAGCCCACCAGGCTCCTCTGTCCATGAGATTTTCCAGGCAAGGATACTGGAGTGGGTTGCCATTTCCTTCTCCAGGGAATCTTCCCAATCCAGGGATCAAACCCAGGTCTCTTGCATTACAGACCGATTCTTTACTGACTGAGCTAGAAGGGAAGCTCTTCTTCTTCTAGAACCCCTATAATTCAAATGTTGGTGTGTTTGACATTGTCCCAGAGGTCTCTGAGACTATCCTCAGTTCTTTTCATTTTTTTTACTTAATTCTGCTCTTCAGAAGTTATTTCCACCATTTTATCTTCCAGCTCACTGATTCATTCTTCTGCTTCAGATAGTCTGCTATTGATTCCTTCTAGAGTAATTTTAACTTCAGTAATTGTGTTGTTTGTCTCTGCATGTTTATTCTTTAATTCTTCTAGGTCTCTGTTAATTGATACTTGCATTTTCTCCATTTTGTTTTCAAGGTTTTTGATCATCTTTACTATCATTATTCTGAATTCCTTTTCAGGCAGTTTGCCCATTTCCTCTTCATTTATTTGGACTTCTGTGATTCTGTTTGTTCCTTCATTTGAGTAGTAGTCCTCTGCCTTTTCACGATTTTTTTTTAACTTATTGTATTTGAGGTCTCCTTTCCCCAGGCTTCAGGATTGTATTCTTTCTTCCTTTTGGTTTCTACTCTCCTAAGTTTTGTCCAGTGGTTTGCGCAAGCTGCTTTGTATAGAGT
Source organism: Bubalus bubalis (assembly GCF_019923935.1). Classification (NCBI taxonomy): domain Eukaryota; kingdom Metazoa; phylum Chordata; class Mammalia; order Artiodactyla; family Bovidae; genus Bubalus; species Bubalus bubalis. The sequence goes on from NC_059164.1 coordinate 34,086,839, forward strand.
GAGATTTGTGTTGAGTTTTGTTTGTTTGTTTGTTTTTCCTTTGATGGGCAATGGTGGGTGAGGTGGTAATCCTGTCTACTGATGATTGGGTCTGTATTTTTTTTTTGTTTGTTGTTTAGATGAAGCATCCTGCATATGGTGCTACTGGTGGTTCCTTGATGCTGGGTCTTGTATTCAAGTGGTTTCCTTAGTGTGAGTTCTCACTGTTTGATACTCTCTAGGGTTAGTTCTCTGGTATTCTATGGTCTTGGGATCAGTCCCACTCCAAAGGCTCAGGGCTTGATCCTTTGTCAGGAACAAAGATTCCACAAGTGGCTTGTTATGGCATTCAGTGAGTTTAAAACAAATACCTCAAAAGGAGAAACCAAAGATGAATCCCAGACAAATGGCAGTTACAAGATCAGGCAAATAATAAATAATGGAATATACATATATATGCTCAGTCGTGTCTGACTCTTTGTGATCCCATGGACTGTAGTCTACCAGGCTTCTCTCCATGGGATTTTCCAGGCAAGAGTACTAGAGTGGGTTGCCATTTCCTTCTCCAGGGGATCTTCCTGATCCAGGGATCAAACCCAGGTCTCCTGAATTGCAGGCAGATGCTTTATCCTCTGAGCCACCAGGGAAGCCCCCATATAGATATATACACATAAGCAAAGTCAAAACAGTCCAACAAAAATAAAGTAGAATAGATTTACCCAGAGAACAAAGGAAATAAAAAATTATATACACCAGTCAAGAACAAAATTAACTAAGGCACAAACTGTAAAACAAAATTAAAGTGAGGTGCCAAGTGGGGAATAAAGCAATGAAAACAAAACTACCAAATATGTTGAGAAGACTGGAAAGAAAGAAAAAATAGATAGCAAAGTTAAATAGAGGTAGATGAAGAATATTTATATAAAGATTAACTGCAAGGGGAAAAGAACAGTTGGAAAGGAAAACAAAGGAATAACTGTAGAAAAATTATAATAGTTTTAAAAAATTAAAATTATAAAGATAAAATTTTAAAAATGAAAGAAGGAAGGAAAAAGGAAAATTCCACAGAACTGCAAAGCCCAACATAGAGGCAGGGATTTATAACAACAATAAAAAGTGTGACTTAATATACCTATATACATATACATAAGCAAAATCCAAAGTGTAAAAAATAAAGTACAATAGATTTACCCAGAGGAAAAGAAACCCAAAATTATATATACCAGTTAAGAACAAGACTAAGCAAAGCACAAACTGGAAAACAAAATTAAACCAAGGTGCCAACTGGGAAATAAAGTTATGGAAACAAAACTAACAAATATGTTGAGATGTAAAGAAAGAAAAAGTAGATATGCAAAATTAAATAGATGTAGATTAAGAAGATTTATCAGAGAAGGCGATGGCACCCCACTCCGGTACTCTTGCCTGGAAAATCCCATGGACGGAGGAGCCTGGTAGGCTGCCGTCCATGGGATCGCTAAGAGTCGGACACGACTGAGCGACTTCACTTCCACTTTTCACTTTCATGCACTGGAGAAGGAAATGGCAGCCCACTCCAGTGTTCTTGCCTGGAGAATCCCAGGGACAGGGGAGCCTGGTGGGCTTCCATCTGTGGGGTCGCACAGAGTCAGACACAACTGAAGCGACTTAGCAGAAGAAGATTTATATACTTTAAAGATTAATTGCAAGGGGAAAAGAACAGCAGGAAAAGCAAACAAAGGAATAAATGTGTAAAAAATAATAGGTCTAAAAAATTAAAATTAAAAAAAGGGAAAATAGAAAAAAAAAGGAAAACTTCACAAAAATACAAAAGCCCAATGTAGAGGCAGAGGTTTATAATAACAATTAAAAAATGTGACTGAGGAGGGGGAAAAAAAGCTCAAAAGCTTCATTAGATTTCATAGTGCCAATAAAATCGACAACTACAACAGAAGGGGGGAAAAAGGGGTGGGGGGAGGAAAAAAAGGATCTACAGAACAAGTCAAACTATAAGAATAATAAATGTTTTTCTTGAGTCACTGCTGTCAGAGTCCTTTCCCTTGGTCGAAGTCACTGTCCACCTCACCTCCCTAGGATGACCCCAACACTCTGCTGACCTCTGGACCTGCTGTGGGGGCAGCTCAGATTCTAATCTGGTCCTACTCCTGTGTGTGTTTGCCTCCAAGATCCACAACTATCAGAACGAGTGTATTTTCTTTTGTAGGAGCTCTCAATGTCCTTTTATATGTTCCATAGACACAGAATCTGCCTAGTTGATCATGTGGATTTAATATGCAGCTTGTACAGCTGGTGGGAAGGTTTTGGGTCTTCTTCCTTAGCCACACTGCCCCTTGGTTTCAATTGTGTTTTATTCCCACCTCTGCATGTGGATCGTCCACTGGGGTTTGCCCCTGTGAGGCCAGCTGTGGAAGTGGTGCAGCTGCTTGGGTTGCAGGGGTTCTGGCAGCACCAGGTACTCAGGGGGAGTTGGCGGCTAGGGCAGCAGGAAATATAATGCTCCAGAAGGGTATGCCAACCAGTATTGGCCAACATGCTTCAGTATTCTTGCCTGGAGACCCCCCCATCCCTGACACATAAGCCTGGCAGGCCACAGTCTACAGGGTCGCAAAGAGTTGGACATGACCGAAGCAGCCCTGAACGCACAGACACAAGATATTTTTTTGTCCCAGTGAGAGTTGAGCATAAAAGTAATGCAACTGCTTGGCTTGTGGGTACCCTGGTGGCACCAAGTTGCCGGGACTTGGACTGCTTCTGCCGTAGGAGTTATGGCCCTATCAGAGTTTTTTTTTTGAGTCTCTTGTAGCTGGCAATCAGAAGGCCTCTTTGGCCAGCTTTTCTCTGTAGCTCTGCCTGTTCAGGCACTTAGAGGGCCCCCTTGCCTGGTGTTCTTCTGTTGTTCAGAGTGTCAGGCACATAGAGGGGCCCCCTTGGATGGGGTCCTACTCTGTAGTTCAGCACATTGGTCACTTAAAGGAGTACCCTGGGTGGGGTCTTACTGTGTAGTTCAGTGCACCAGGGATTTGATGGGCCAGCCTCTCTACGGTTCAGCTGCCAATGCTGGTGTGTGGGGAGAGAGAGGTGAAGGTGATGGCTCCCCCCAGTATGTGTGACTCAGCAGCACAGCTTTCCTCCACAGGTATTTCCCACCACAATCTCCTGCTTCACATCCCCTCATTCCATCTCTCCATAGTCAACAGTAGACTTGTCCTTGTTTGTCCCTAAACTCCAGCTCCCAGCTTCGGTGCCTTCCAAGGGACCTGCATTCCTGTTCAGGGTATTTATGGCTATGGCAAGAATTGCCTGATTCTAATTCTATTTAGGCTGCCAGAGATCAGGTGTTTCACTGTCAGCCTTAAATGTTTTTCCTCTGACTCAGACAATTGCCCTAATGTGGGGATCGGACCCCTGCTTCAGTTCCCTCACCCGCCAAGGGCAGGGCCATTCCTACTAACACTCCTGTTTTTCCCCCTATTTCCCTCATCCTACTGAGTTTTGTGTGGCTCTCTATATTCTTTTCCGCTGGTCAGATACTCCTGTCTGCTCTCAGCTGGTGTTCTGCATGCACTTCTGTGTTTGAAGGTGTATTCCTGATGTACCTGTGGAGAGAGATGTACTCCATGTCCACCTACTCCTCCACTATCTTGTTCCTGAGGTAGTCAAACTGTGAAAAACTCTGTAAGAGACAGGAATACCAGACTGCCTTACCTGTCTCCTGGGAAACCTGTATGCAGGTCAAGAAGCAACAGTTAGAACCCTGTATGGAACAACTGACTGGTTCAGGATTGAGAAAGGAGTTTGACAAGGTTGTTTATTGTAACCCCATTTACTTAATTTATACGCAGAGCAAATCATGCAAAGTGCCAGGCTGGATGAGTTACAAGCTGGAATCAAGATTGCCAGTGGAAATATCAACAACCTCAGATATGCAGATGATACCACTCTAATGGCAGGAAGTGAAGAGGAATTAAAGAGCCTCTTGATGAGGGTAAAGGGAGGAGAGTGAAAAAGCGCACTTAAAATGGAATATTAAACAAACTAAGATCATGGCATCTGGTCCCATCATGTCATGATAAATAGAAGGGGAAAAGGCAGAAGCAGTGACACACTTCCTCTTCTTGGGCTCTAAAATCACTGCAGATGGTGACTACAGCCACGAAATTAGAAGATGATTGCTTTTTGGCAGGAAAGCTAGGAGAACCCTAGACAGTGAGTTAAAAAGCAAAGACATCACTTTCCCGAAAAATGGTCCATATAGTCAAAGTTATGTTCTTTCCAATAGGCATGTACAGATGTGAGTGGGGGACAATAAAGAAGACAGAGGGCTGAAGAACTGATGCTTTCCAACTGTGGTACTGGAGAAGACTCCTGAAAGTCCCTTGAAAAGCAAGGCGATCAAACCAGTCAATCTCAAGGTTCATCAACCCTGAATACTCTTTGGAAGGACTGATGCTGAAGCTGAAGCTCCAATACTTTGGCCACCTGATGTGAACAGCTGATTCATTGAAAAAGACCCTGATGCTGGGAAAGAATGAAGGCAGAAGGAAAGAGGGCAAAGAGGATGAGATATTTGGATGGCATCACTGATTCAATGGACATGAATTTGGGCAAACTCCAAGAGGTGGTGAGGGACAGGGCAGCCTGGCTTGCTGCATTCCACAGGGTCACGAAGAGTTGGACTTGACTTGGCGACTGACTAACAACATTCAAACCCGAAGTTGTATTATTGTCCAAAAGGAAATCTTTATGTATTCTGCATGTCTGCCCTAAGGCTGCCACTATGGCTGCCTCTCTACTGAAGGGCAATTTTTTAGAAAAAGGCAATTAACTATGCTTCTCTACTGCTCCAAAGGGGAAGTGGGATGGTAATGGATTTTAGTGTGCTGGCACTCAAAGTTACAGAAAAGTAAGGAATACTAGAAGTCCATCAAAATAGCATAAACCTGGGACTTCCCTGGTGGTTCAGTGGTTAAGATTCCGAGTTTCCAATGCAGGGGCATGGGTTCAATCCCTGGTCAGGGAACTAAGATTCCACATGTGGAGCCACACAGCCAAAAAACAAACAAACTAACAAACAAGAACCTACAACTGAAAACCAAATGATCAAGACTTGTATATCACAAATGAAAGCAAAAAGATGCCATATATAATGCATTTATTTAGGAAAGACACCAGCCATATAGTAAAAGTTTCCAGTATAGAAATATATAATCACTGAATTCAGGAAACATATGATAGTGTACAAAAATATAAGTAACATTTGCTCATTCAGAAAAATTCAGGAAATTGAAAAATTAAAAACCTGAAGATTATCATCTTCATCCCAGAATGTATGCGTTTCTTACCTATTATAAGAATCTACAATCAGATTTTTTTAAGCATTCTCAAAATGATTTTACTTTTCTTAAAAATAAGAAAACATAGTTTTTGAATTAGGAATAATGAAGCTGAAAGAACAGAAAAAAAAAAAAAACTCATAAATTTGAGACCATTTTAGTCAGTTATCAAGAAATTTGGCCAAAGTTTTTAAGATGACAAGAATAAGGAACAGTCTAAGTTGCAAATCATTTGGGCTAAGAACAGAAGATCTCAAATGGTGCTGACAAGGATATTTGACAGATACTCTATAATTATAAAAACAATTTGCCAACTTTCATACTATTTGTATGAAAGCTAGCGAAATGGCAGGGACCACCTACCAGTGCAATTAAAGAGGCAGAAAAGAATAGCAAAAAATGAAACTCTGAGGCTAAAGCGTAGAGGAAATTGTTATGCTTTTTCTTTACAGTACTTATTCTCAACACGCACCATTTTAAAAGAACATCGAATGAGTTTATAAATATTTGCAAAATAATTTCTATTCATATTAGCTTATATTACAATATTTTGAGCCATTTAATATAAAATAGTATTTTTAGGCAGCAGAATTAATCTATCTTCAGTTTTCTCTATTATTAGTATTAGATAACAGAGTAATGTGAACACTGCAAAATTTGATAGTGCTTCCAATCAAGAGCTTATACAGTTACTTTTGTTATTCACGCAGAGCATCCAATGAAGGTAAGTACACCATCTAGGTATGTCAGCATGTGATTATGGAGTATAATTGCTGTAACTCATTATTCACAACAATAAAATATGTGAGGAGATTATTACTGACTAAATATTTTAAGAATACCAATAACATTAGCAGTGTTTGGTTTAAATATTGATAATAATATTTAAAAAGGAAAAAACAGTACAGAGATAGCATGACAGGAATGTGAAGTGAGCTTACCATATGATTGAACTCATAATTATGAAATGAACTCATAATTTAACCATATTTTAGAGTAAATTTATTATTTTAATCTCTTGTCAGTGGGAAATTATTTTTATCCCTATTTTTTGGTGTCAATTATTTAAAAACATATACTCTTATTTCACAGATTATATGAGCTTTGAGCACTGTTTAATTTTAGCTGAAATGAAATGTATATATACATGTAAATATAAATACATCCATTTAAGGGGAAATTCCTAGGCTAAATTTTGCTCAATACATCTAACTTTATAATTTATAAGAAATTAAATGATTGTATTATAAATCTTTGGGACATTTATGGAACTCATATAATATTTCCCCCAACACTCAAAGATAGTTTAATAATAATAGATTTTTAAAGAAAAATAATTGGCCCAATTTTGAAAATGATATAAAATAGAAATTCTGCAATATTTAATGTCTCCATTAAATAATGTATTATTATTTCACTTTACACAAAATTAAAGAATCCATCAGTAATTTGGTATAATCTAAAAACATTTACCTATTTTTAAGTCTATATCTAATAAACACTATAATTAATGATTTTTAAATAACATTAAAACTCATAGATTCATAGCCAGTTTAAAAGTGAAAATGCCAAAAAGCACAGAAATTTACTAAACTTTTTATCACATAAAAATTAATGAGAGCAATATAAGAATTATGAAGTTGGTAAAAAATAAATATGTGTGTATATGTGTTTGTGTATGTGTATAAATCTTTTCTAGGAATGTCCTTAACACAGAAGTCATGCTGAAGTTTAACTGAAGTTGACAAATGTTAGCTTCTGCAAGGCATTTAACTTTTTACAATGTTAATCAAGGAAAAAATTCATTTAGGAAATAAAAAGCACCAGTGTGTCTAGACAAAGGAAGGATTATTAAAATTATCTTTCCTTAGTTCCCGGTCTTGTAACCATTCAATCAGTATAATTTGTAAGGTTATTAAACAGCTGCATTGTGAAACAGTAACCAGCTTTTTAAAAATCTTTATTTCTCAAATGTATTTTAGGAGGAAAAGGATAGATAGTGACTAAGTTTTTGAAGACAAAGCTTATCTTCCCTGTTCCCAAAATAGTTTGGGGAATTGGAATGAAATAGGTTTTACAAAGTAATTTAACTTTCTGAAATAATTAGTTCAAATTATACACAAGGAATCTGAACTACTTTAAATACCAGTACAGATTTGTATAAAGAATTCAGACTTTATGCAGTAGCTACATAATTAAAAACTATTATTACCAGAGTTAATAAAATCAGTATGAATATTATTTTCAATAATCTTTTACAACACTGTCAATATTTCTTTTTCTTTTTTTTTTAATTTTATTTTATTTTTAGACTTTACATAACTGTATTAGTTTTGCCAAATATCAAAATGAATCCACCACAGGTATACATGTGTTCCCCATCCCGAACCCCCCTCCCTCCTCCCTCCCCATTCCATCCCTCTGGGTCGTCCCAGTGCACTAGCCCCAAGCATCCAGTATCGTGCATCGAACCTGGACTGGCAACTCATTTCATACATGATATTTTACATGTTTCAATGCCATGCTCCCAAATCTTCCCACCCTCTCCCTCTCTCACAGAGTCCATAAGACTGTTCTATACATCAGTGTCTCTTTTGCTGTCTCGTACACAGGGTTATTGTTACCATCTTTCTAAATTCCATATATATGCGTTAGTATACTGTATTGGTGTTTTTCTTTCTGGCTTACTTCACTCTGTATAATAGGCTCCAGTTTCATCCACCTCATTAGAACTGATTCAAATGTATTCTTTTTAATGGCTGAATAATACTCCATTGTGTATATGTACCAAAGCTTTCTTATCCATTCATCTGCTGATGGACATCTAGGTTGCTTCCATGTCCTGGCTATTATAAACAGTGCTGCGATGAACATTGGGGTACACGTGTCTCTTTCCCCTCTGGTTTCCTGTGTATGCCCAGCAGTGGGATTGCTGGATCATAAGGCAGGTCTATTTCCAGTTTTTTAAGGAATCTCCACACTGTTCTCCATAGTGGCTGTACTAGTTTGCATTTCCACCAACAGTGTAAGAGGGTTCCCTTTTCTCCACACCCTCTCCAGCATTTACTACTTGTAGATTTTTGGATCGCAGCCATTCTGACTGGTGTGAAATGGTACCTCATAGTGGTTTTGATTTGCATTTCTCTGATAATGAGTGATGTTGAGCATCTTTTCATGTGTTTGTTAGCCATCTGTATGTCTTCTTTAGAGAAATGTCTGTTTAGTTCTTTGGCCCATTTTTTGATTGGGTCATTTATTTTTCTGGAGTTGAGCTGTAGGAGTTGCTTGTATATTCTCGAGATTAGTTGTTTGTCAGTTGCTTCATTTGCTATTATCTTCTCCCATTCTGAAGGCTGTCTTTTCACCTTGCTAATAGTTTCCTTTGATGTGCAGAAGCTTTTAAGGTTAATTAGGTCCCATGTGTTTATTTTTGCTTTTATTTCCAATATTCTGGGAGGTGGGTCATAGAGGATCCTGCTGTGATGTATGTCAGAGAATGTTTTGCCTATGTTCTCCTCTAGGAGTTTTATAGTTTCTGGTCTTACGTTGAGATCTTTAATCCATCTTGAGTTTATTTTTGTGTATGGTGTTAGAAAGTGTTCTAGTTTCATTCTTTTACAAGTGGTTGACCAGATTTCCCAGCACCACTTGTTAAAGAGATTGTCTTTAATCCATTGTATATTCTTGCCTCCTTTGTCAAAGATAAGGTGTCCATATGTGCGTGGATTTATCTCTGGGCTTTCTATTTTGTTCCATTGATCTATATTTCTGCCTTTGTGCCAGTACCATACTGTCTTGATAACTGTGGCTTTGTAGTAGAGCCTGAAGTCAGGTAGGTTGATTCCTCCAGTTCCATTCTTCTTTCTCAAGATCGCTTTGGCTATTCGAGGTTTTTTGTATTTCCATACAAATTGTGAAATTATTTGTTCGAGCTCTGTGAAGAATGCTGTTGGTAGCTTGATAGGGATTGCGTTGAATCTATAGATTGCTTTGGGTAGTATACTCATTTTCACTATATTGATTCTTCCAATCCATGAACATGGTATATTTCTCCATCTGTTAGTGTCCTCTTTGATTTCTTTCACCAGTGTTTTATAGTTTTCTATATATAGGTCTTTAGTTTCTTTAGGTAGATATATTCCTAAGTATTTTATTCTTTCCTTTGCAATGGTGAATGGAATTGTTTCCTTAATTTCTCTTTCTGTTTTCTCATTATTAGTGTATAGGAATTCAAGGGATTTCTGGGTGTTGATTTTATATCCTGCAACTTTACTATAGTCATTGATTAGTTCTAGTAATTTTCTGGTGGAGTCTTTAGGGTTTTCTATGTAGAGGATCATGTCATCTGCAAATAGTGAGAGCTTTACTTCTTCTTTTCCAATTTGGATTCCTTTTATTTCTTTTTCTGCTCTGATTGCTGTGGCAAAACTTCCAAAACTATGTTGAATAGTAATGGTGAAAGTGGGCACCCTTGTCTTGTTCCTGACTTTAAAGGAAATGCTTTCAATTTTTCACCATTGAGGATAATGTTTGCTGTGGGTTTGTCATATATAGCTTTTATTATGTTGAGGTATGTTCCTTCTATTCCTGCTTTCTGGAGAGTTTTGATCATAAATGGATGTTGAATTTTGTCAAAGGCTTTCTCTGCATCTATTGAGATAATCATATGGTTTTTATTTTTCAATTTGTTAATGTGGTGTATTACATTGATTGATTTGCGGATATTGAAGAATCCTTGCATCCCTGGGATAAAGCCCACTTGGTCATGGTGTATGATCTTTTTAATGTGTTGTTGGATTCTGATTGCTAGAATTTTGTTAAGGATTTTTGCATCTATGTTCATCAGTGATATTGGCCTGTAGTTTTCTTTTTTTGTGGGATCTTTGTCAGGTTTTGGTATTAGGGTGATGGTGGCCTCATAGAATGAGTTTGGAAGTTTACCATCCTCTGCAATTTTCTGGAAGAGTTTGAGCAGGATAGGTGTTAGCTCTTCTCTAAATTTTTGGTAGAATTCAGCTGTGAAGCCGTCTGGACCTGGGCTTTTGTTTGCTGGAAGATTTTTGATTACTGTTTCAATTTCCGTGCTTGTGATGGGTCTGTTAAGATTTTCTATTTCTTCCTGGTTGAATTTTGGAAAGTTGTACTTTTCTAAGAATTTGTCCATTTCTTCCTTGTTGTCCATTTTATTGGCATATAATTGTTGATAGTAGTCTCTTATGATCCTTTGTATTTCTGTGTTGTCTGTTGTGATCTCTCCATTTTCATTTCTAATTTTATTGATTTGATTTTTCTCCCTTTGTTTCTTGATGAGTCTGACTAATGGTTTGTCAATTTTATTTATCCTTTCAAAGAACCAGCTTTTGGCTTTGTTGATTTTTGCTATGGTCTCTTTTGTTTCTTTTGCATTTATTTCTGCTCTAATTTTTAAGATTTCTTTCCTTCTACTAACCCTGGGGTTCTTCATTTCTTCCTTTTCTAGTTGCTTTAGGTGTAGAGTTAGGTTATTTATTTGACTTTTTCTTGTTTCTTGAGGTGTGCCTGTATTGCTATGAACTTTCCCCTTAGGACTGCTTTTACCGTGTCCCACAGGTTTTGCGTTGTTGTGTTTTCATTTTCATTCGTTTCTATGCAAATTTTGATTTCTTTTTTGATTTCTTCTGCGATTTGTTGGTTATTCAGCAGCGTGTTGTCTCCATATGTTGGAATTTTTAATAGTTTTTCTCCTGTAATTGAAATCTAATCTTACTGCATTGTGGTCAGAAAAGATGCTTGGAATGATTTCTATTTTTTTGAATTTACCAAGGCTAGCTTTATGGCCAAGGATGTGATCTATCCTGGAGAAGGTTCCATGTGCGCTTGAGAAGAAGGTGAAATTCATTGTTTTGGGATGAAATGTCCTATAGATATCAATTAGGTCTAACTGGTCTATTGTATCGTTTAAAGTTTGTGTTTCCTTGTTAATTTTCTGTTTAGTTGATCTATCCATAGGTGTGAGTGGGGTATTAAAGTCTCCCACTATTATTGTGTTATTGTTAATTTCTTCTTTCATACTTGTTAGCATTTGTCTTACATACTGCGGTGCTCCCGTGTTGGGTGCATATATATTTATAATTGTTATATCTTCTTCTTGGATTGATCCTTTGATCATTATGTAGTGACCATCTTTGTCTCTTTTCACAGTCTTTGTTTTAAAGTCTATTTTATCTGATATGAGTATTGCTAGTCCTGCTTTCTTTTGGTCCCTATTTGCATGGAAAATCATTTTCCAGCCCTTCACTTTCAGTCTGTATGTGTCCCCTGTTTTGAGGTGGGTCTCTTGTAGACAACATATGTAGGGGTCTTGTTTTTGTATCCATTCAGCCAGTCTTTGTCTTTTGGTTGGGGCATTCAACCCATTTACGTTTAAGGTAATTACTGATAAGTATGACCCCGTTGCCATTTACTTTATTGTTTTGGGTTCAAATTTATACACCATTTTTGTGTTTCCTGTCTAGAGAATATCCTTTAGTATTTGTTGGAGAGCTGGTTTGGTGGTGCAGAATTCTCTCAGCTTTTGCTTGTCTGAAAAGCTTTTGATTTCTCCTTCATCCTTGAATGAGATCCTTGCTGGGTACAATAATCTGGGCTGTAGGTTATTTTCTTTCATCATTTTAAGTATGTCTTGCCATTCCCTCCTGGCTTGAAGAGTTTCTATTGAAAGATCAGCTGTTATCCTTATGGGTATTCCCTTGTGTGTTATTTGTTGTTTTTCCCTTGCTGCTTTTAATATTTGTTCTTTGTGTTTGATCTTTGTTAATTTGATTAATATGTGTCTTAGGGTGTTTCGCCTTGGGTTTATCCTGTTTGGGACTCTCTGGGTTTCTTGGACTTGGGTGATTATTTCCTTCCCCATTTTAGGGAAGTTTTCAACTATTATCTCCTCAAGTATTTTCTCATAGTCTTTCTTTTTGTCTTCTTCTTCTGGGACCCCTATGATTCGAATGTTGTAGCGTTTAATATTGTCCTGGAGGTCTCTGAGATTGTCCTCATTTCTTTTAATTCGTTTTTCTTTTGTCCTGATTCATTTATTTCTACCATTCTATCTTCTAATTCACTAATCCTATCTTCTGCCTCTGTGTCCTCATTTCTTTTAATTCATTTTTCTTTTGTCCTCTCTGATTCATTTATTTCTACCATTCTATCTTCTAATTCACTAATCCTATCTTCTGCCTCTGTTATTCTACTATTTGTTGCCTCCAGAGTGTTTTTAATTTCACTCATTGCATTATTCATTATATATTGACTCTTTTTTATTTCTTCTAGGTCCTTGTTAAACCTTTCTTGCATCTTCTCAATCCTTGCCTCCAGGCTATTTATCTGTGATTCCATTTTAATTTCAAGATTTTGGATCAATTTCACTATCATTATTCGGAATTCTTTATCAGGTAGATTCCCTATCTCTTCCTCTTTTGTTTGGTTTGGTGGGCATTTATCCTGTTCCTTTATCTGCTGGGTATTCCTCTGTCTCTTCATCTTGTTTAAATTGCTGAGTTTGGGGTGTCCTTTCTGTATTCTGGCAGTTTGTGGAGTTCTCTTTATTGTGGCATTTCCTCGCTGTGTGTGGGTTTGTACAGGTGGCTTGTCAAGGTTTCCTGGTTAGGGAAGCTTGTGTCGATGTTCTGGTGGATGGAGCTGTATTTCTTCTCTCTGGAGTGTAATGAAATGTCCAGTAATGAGTTATGAGATGTCTATGGTTTTGGGGTGACTTTGGGCAGCCTGTATCTTGAAGCTCAGGGCTGTGTTCCTTTGTTGCTGGAGAATTTGCTTAGTATGTCTTTCCCTGGAACTTGTTGGCCCTTGTGTGGTGCTTGGTTTCAGTGTCGGTATGGAGGCGTTTGATGAGCTCCTGTCAATTAATGTTCCTTGGAGTCAGGAGTTCCCTGGAGTCAGGGTTTGGACTTAAGCCTCCTACTTCCAGTTATCGGTCTTATTTTTACAGTAGTTTCAAAACTTCTCCTTCTATACAGCACCATTGATAAAACATCTACGTTAAAGATGAATAGTTTCTCTACTGTGAGGGTCACTCAGAGAGGTTCACAGCATTACATGGAGAAGAGAAGAGGGAGGAGGGAGTTAGAGGTGACCCAAATGAGATGAGGTGGAATCAATAGTGGAGAGAGTGGGCTAGCCAGTAGTCACTTCCTTATGTGCACTCCACAACTGGACCGCTCAGAGATGTTCACGGAGTTATAGAGAGAAGAGAAGAAGGAGGCAGGAGACAGAGGTGGCCAGAAGGATAAAAGGGGGAAATGAAAAGGAGGGAGACAGATCCAGCCAGTAATCAGTTCCCTAAGTGTTCTCCACCATCTGGAACACACAGAAATTCACAGAGTTAGGTAGAGTAGAGAGGGGTTAGGGAGGAGATACAGGTGACCTGGTGGAGAAAATGGAGAGTCCAAAGGGAGAGAGAGCAGTCAAGCCAGTAATCTCGTACCCTAGTGAAAAATGGGTCCTGAAGATTGGGTTCTTAAAGGTACAAACTTGGTAACAAATACATAAAAGCAAAAATTAAATATCTAGAGTAGAGTTTGGAATTTCAAAAATGCGATGTTAATGAAAAGAAGAAGGAAAAGAAAGAGAGAAAAAAACGAACAAAGAAAAACAAACAAGGTCGCGAAAATTATAAAGAAACTACAGGTACAAAATTGATAACTAATACCAAAAAGCAAAAATTAAAAATCTAGAGTAGAGTTTGGAATTTCAAAAATACAACGTTAAAAAAAAAAGAAGAAGAAAAATAAAGAGAGAAAACAAACAAACCAACAAAAACAATGTCGCAAAAATTATAAAGAAAATACAGGTACAAAATTGATATCAAATACCAAAAAGCATAAATTAAAAATCTTGAGTAGAGTTTGGAATTGCAGATATACGATGTTATATAAAAGAAGAAGAGAAAGAAACAGAGGGAAAAAAAAAGAAAAAAAAGTCACAGAAATTATAAAAAAAAACTATAGGTACAAAATTGATAACATATACCAAAAGGCTAAAATTAAAAATCTAGAGTTTGGACTTTCAAAAATACAATATTAAAGAAAAGAAGAAAAAAAAAAAAAACACGGTCAAAAAATTATAAAATATACATATGAAGTTTGCTGAAGAAGAAAAAAAAAATATGGTCTTTTTTTTGCAAAGTAATAGTTATAGAAGTGAAAATTAAAGGACAATAGAGGACTTAAAATTAAAAAAAAAAATAAAAAAAAAAGAAAGATTGATCGTAAAAAGAGTAAAAATATTTCTTGAGAAAATGAAATACTTAGTACCACGGAGGCTCAAATCTTAGTTTGTTCTTAAATTATATTGTCATACAAGATGTAAAAGGGACACAAAGTTTATAAATTTGATAGAGTAGCTCTGAAATCTGTTCACAAACACAAATGAAAGCCCTCAAAGTTTTCTATGTCACTGAAAAAGTTTTAGAATGCAGTTTTACCATCATAACACAAATATTTAAAGAGTGCAAAGATTCAAATATGACTAAACTGAATAGCACCTTTATTTGTAATTTCCTCAAACAGGGAACAACTCAAACGTTCCTCAACGGGTAAACACAGAAAGGCATGCTATCCAAGGAAATGTTACTTGAAAAACAAGCAGGGACCAACAATTGAGACATATTCCCTGCTTATTTAACTTCTATGCAGAGTACATCATGAGAAACGCTGGACTGGAAGAAGCACAAGCTGGAATCAAGATTGCTGGGAGAAATATCAATACCTCAGATATGCAGATGACACCACCCTTATGGCAGAAAGTAAAGAAGAACTAAAAAGCCTCTTGATGAAAGTGAAAGAGGAGTGAAAAAGTTGGCTTAAAGCTCAACATTCAGAAAACGAAGATCATGGCATCTGGTCCCATCACTTCATGGGAAATAGATGGGGAAACAGTGGAAACAGTGTCAGACTTTATTTTGGGGGGCTCCAAAATCACTGCAGATGGTGACTGCAGCCATGAAATTAAAAGATGCCTACTCCTTGGAAAGAAAGTTATGATCAACCTAGACAGCATATTGAAAAGCAGAGACATTACATTGCCAACAAAAGTCCGTCTAGTCAAGGCTTGGTTTTTCCAGTGGTCACGTGTGGATGTGAGAGTTAAACTGTGAAGAAGGCTGAGCGCCAAAGAATAGATGCTTTTTAACTGCGGTGTTAGAGAAGACTCTTGAGAGTCCCTTGGATGGCAAGGAGATCCAACCAGTCCATCCTGAAGAAGACCAGTCCTGGGTGTTCATTGGAAGGACTGATGCTGAGGCTGAAATTCCAATACTTTGGCCACCTCATGTGAAGAGTTGACTCATTGGAAAAGACCCTGATGCTAGGAGGGATTGGGGGCAGGAGGAGAATGGGACGACAGAGGATGAGATGCCTGAATGGCATCACTGACTGGTTGCACATGAGTTTGAGTGAACTCCAGGAGTTGGTGATGGACAGGGAGGCCTGGAGTGCTGTGATTCATGGGGTTGCAAAGAGTCGGACATGAGTGTGCGACTGAACTGAACTGAACAACATGGATGAATCCTAGTGCATTTCTCTAAGTGAAAGGCTATCTAAAGATTCCTGTCATGTGATTCCACTTCTATGAAACTCTACAAAAGGCAGAGTTCAGGAAATACAAGTGATTGCCAAGGACTGAGAGGATAAAGTACTGCACACAGAGTTAGCATAGGGAACTTGGGGGTCAATACACCAGTTGCTTATGCACTCTATGCACTTGTCAAAACTGACAGAAAAATACACTGCAAAAAGATGAGATTTACTCTATTTTAGATTTTAAAATAGCAACTAGGATGTGGGGGGAAAGTGAAACATAATCTGTCACAAATGACTCAAACTGTTTTTCTGTGAATCAAATACTAAACTGAAGAGTATGGGGAAGAAAGTAGCTAACCTATGTAATGGAAAAAAAAATGTTTTGATTGGATATTGTAAAGACAAAAACAAAAAGAACCGCATGGGTATTTTCCTGGGCAAATTTGTTTCAAACAGGGGTATGGTTTATGAATCTATGAAGGTACTTTATTAATAAAACATGTTGGAAAGTGTAAGTAAATGCAGGACAGACAAGAATGCACAGATCTCTCACTGGAGGAAAAAGAAGTTATAAGGAAAAGGGCAAAGACTGAACACTGGAATACTGAATTTAAGGTGGAGGTGTCAATACTGATTCCTGAAAATATTATTAAAATATATATCCAGACAAACAAATAAAGGTCTGTGTGAGTGTATGTATAACTGTATGTATGCCTAGGTTCTTGTATGCACATACACATGTATTTCCTAGCTCAACTCACTAAGAAAAGTAACAATCAGTGACACTGCCATAGCAACAAACCTATCTGTTCCCAAATCTCAGTGTCTAAATATCATACTGCAATTTAGAAAAAGATATCCAGAAGTAGAGCAAGGGAAGTATAAGATGAGCATGGAGTCTCTTGTGTTGCTAGAAAGTGCTAAAAAAATGTTTGTTTTGGGGACAGGTGGTAAGTTGGTAATGGTAAATTAAAAGGGCACAGATATCATATGCCAATTATAACTCAATAAAACGAGGGGAAAAAGTTCCAAATGCCCAAAGTTGGAATGGCTTGAGCCACAAAATAAGTAACAACAGTATCGAATTATAATCTAAAATAAAATGCATGCTGTTTTATGTGCTTAGTTGCTTAGTCGTTTCCTACTCTTTAAGACCACTATGGACTATAGCCTTCCAGGCTGCTCGGTCCATGGGATTTCACACGCCATTTCTTGCTGCAAGGGATCTTCCCGACCCAGGGATCAAACACTAGTCTTCTGCATTGCAGGTGGATTCTTTACTGTCTGACCCACCAGAGATAAATATCCACAAATCTATACCAATTCAAATCAATGCTGAAGTCAAATAACTAAGGGATAAGTAATAAATGGATTATGAATGGATAATCCTTATAAATGAATTCCAATGATTAAATGGAGAAGGAAAGAGGGATATAGAAAATTGCCATGAGGACACTACTATGGATACTAAAATGGTGAGATTTTAAATAGAAACAGGATATTTGCATAATTTCAAAGTATCTCCCTCAAAACATTTAGTTATTAAAAAGGGAAATGTGGTAAGCTGACAATCAGAGAATGCTGAAATATGCCACTTTATTCACATGGTCATGGTTAATATTATCAGTAATGAATGTTGACATCATTATACTTTCTAATTTGAGAAATAAGAAGGGCCTATCACTTCTCTAGTATCCTTCCCAACAATGCATAACCTTTATTTAATCGGGCTTCCCTGGTGGCTCAGATGGTAAAGAATCTGCCTGCAATGCAGGAGATGCAGGTTCGATCCCTGAATTGGGAAGATCCCCTGAAGAAGGGAATGACTGCCCACTCCAGTATTCTTGCCTGGAGAATTCCAAGGACAAAGAAGCCTGCTGGGCTGCAGTCCATGGGGTCACAAAGAGTTGGACACGACTGAGTGACTAACACTTTCATTTTAATCATAAAAAATTCATGAAAAAACAAATTCAGATACACTCTACACAGTATCTCATCATTTACCTTCAAGATGCAAAAAAAAAAAAAAAAAAGTAAAGACAAAAATGTAATGTGAACAAGCTTGTAAAAGCCAAAAACTTCTGCACTTTAATCAGTATTATTATCCCAAATTATTTGATTATGATAAAGATTCTATTGTTATGTAAAAAGATACCATAAGGGTAGGCTGGATGAAGGGTAAACAGAAATCTCTACATTTTTGTGACTCTTCTATAAGAAATTTAAAATTAGATCAAAATAAAAAGTTGAAAAATGCTGTCCATGCCCAAATGAAGGTATATGTTTTTGTCTGACATATTAACTACAATCTACTTTTAATAAAGTATTTCAGGTTCTCATTTTCATTTGTACTCTGCTATTTTGGAACAACAATTTTAAAAGATACAGAAATAATTAGAATGGAAAATGTTCCCTTTTCCACTGTAGCTACAATCTTTGTCAGGATAATATATTACTGTGTTTCCACTTTGCTCCCTCATTGATAATGTTGTCATAAACAGAGAACATCTGAAGTCTAACATTTCAAATTCCCTAAATGCTTTATATTTGAAATATTAAAGATTGAGGATTGTGCTTCTTTGACCTTCTCATTATTCAAGATGCTGTTAGGATGACATTTGCATTCCCATTGATTACATTCAATAAAATCTGACATTTTTAAAGGCGGAGACAATAAAAAAGCAGCTTGCCTATTAATTATGGCTGTTGCCAAATTATATTATGAAACCTCCTTGGTTTTCCAACAATTGTTCTGAACCTGCAGCTTTAACAATATTAAAGACTTTTAGTGAATAGTTTTAATGAGCAGTTAATTTTTAAATCTCAGGACTATGGTACGTTTGTCTCTACATGCATTTTAGGCTACTTATTATAAATTATTAAAGTATTGATTTGGTCTGGAGATCATCAGCAGTGTATGCCAGAATGTTTGTGTCACAGAAGTTGCTTAGTCACACAGTTTATATTTAACCAGCTCTCCAAATATTTGTTAGAAAAGGACACAAGCAAGTAAAGACAGATAATATTTATAACAAAATGGTTGGAATAGATCATATTTAGGAAAACACTGAAGTGCTTTGGGCTCATTTTGCATTTCAGATATTCTATACTGGATTGCTAGGTTAATTCCAGTAAGAAGCAATTCAATATCTTTTTAATATTTTGACTTTACTTTTTAGAGAAGCTGTTTATAGCTACACTGAGGGGAGAGTAATTACTTACATATACCCCTTGCCCCACACATCACTGAACTTGCTTTAATAACCATCTGGATAATCTGTGGGATTATCACTGTTAATGATTTATATTCTTGTGTTTCTGCACTCTTACTTCAGTTGTTTATGGCAGGTCCTAATGGAACAGTTCAACATTCTGGTTCACATACTTGCCAGTCAAGACCACTGACGCTCCTTGCTTTCTGGAAACACTCCATAGGTACACAGGGGTCGACAAAATACCAGGCTGCCCTCTGGATGCAGGTTAGCTTGGATCATAAATGTGTCTTCGGCATTTTGTGTTAACACGCTCTCTTGGCAGGCTAAACGGTATCCCATGAGAAAACATGCCAGTTGTACTTCTGGATCACAAGGTTCCCCAAGAGCTATTCTTCCTTACCACTGTTATCCTACCTCACTCAAGAAGTCTCCAACAGCATCAGTAAAGCCCTGCCTTTAAGCAAGTTATATAGCAAGTTTTTAATTTTCCTTCATCAGAAAGCATGTTTCACTCTAGTATCAGTTACATATAAAATACTTTTGGTTTATGAAATCTTTCTTAATCCATTAGCGAAAACTGCTAATATCACCAACTTTGAAACTGGGTTTTGTTCTGTCTAATGCTCAGCTAAACTATTCTGTGGTATTGCTGCTAAGGTATCCATTTTGTCTGACCAAGTGGCCTGTAGGAACCTTAAATTGACGAGAACCCCATCACGTAAGCCAAAACCCTGGGTAACCACAGAGTCATAAGTAAATGTACATTTCTTAAATGACTTTCCCAATAGCCCTAGTAATAAACAGTCTTCCCCACCTCCCAGGGCTTCTCATTATACACCACTTAATAAGACCCCTGCAGGAGACTACCAAAACCACATTCCTTTTGGTTTGAATTGACCAATCCAGTCTTAGCCCAGGAACCCAAACACACTTCACTTGTGGACCTAATAAAGGCATGGGCCCCAGGTCTCTCTCTCTCTGCCTGCTCCCTTGCTTACCTTGACCTCACCGTGTAACCTCTTGAGGCTCACCCCTTGAGGTGTGGCATGTACTTCCTTTAGGACTTGTAATAAGCTTCTCTATTTCAATTTCTCTTGTCGTTCTTTTGTTGAACCGTGGCTTACTATTGAGCACACTGTGCCTCACTTTGCAAATGTTGTCTTTCAAAGTCATACCATGTTTCCATTATCAAAACATTAACTTGCTGACTTTTATGAATGTATCCTATATGTATGAAAGACTGTATTTTAATATGTCCTACAACTGAGGCTAATTCAATCAGTTCACTTTTTCCATTAAAAAAAAAAAACAGTTGTGAGTTTGAAGATAATTATTTATATGCCATCTTTTAAGCTCAACTCCAAGTTTATCATGGTGCTCTGGCCTACAGTACCTTCCATTCAATTACAGAATTCAATCTTAGTTTGATGCCTATATATGTGAATAGATTTCTTCTCCTTCTCTTCCTCTTTTTTTTTTTTTTTTCTGCTTTTGATGACAGAAATTGCCTAAATATTTTTAACTGCAGGTCAAAATCTCTCTGACAGTCTCATTGGATATTTCTTGATTAATTTTATTATCTTCTCAACTGAAGAGGACACCAGTAAATTCTTAATTAAAGGGGAACAGAATCTTAGTACCTTATACTTTAGTATTTAGGAGATAATGTATCAATAAAGAATATCAGAAGTAATATTATCATTAATAAAAATATGACATCAAAATAGCTCAACTTTATGGTATTTGAGTGATTTTCACTTTCACTCACATTCTCTCATTTCATCATGGTAACAAAATTAGGTTTACAAGGGAAAAGTCATACTATATCCTTTTAAGATTAGAATGAGACAGAATGGTTATTTGACTCAACTAAAATCTACCATTTAGTAAGAAACAGAGTCTGTCTTGCATAGGGGTCCTGGTGTTTGTTCTTCCCATCTCCCTATGTGCACTGGAGAACAATTTTTTGTCTGACAATTCGTTCACCCTCAATTTTTCTTCAGGTGATTCTGCCAGCTGTTTCAGTGAACAGCTCCTATTGTTAACTTCAACAGTTTAGTCATCAGCATCAGCTGCTTCTTCCATATTCAGACAAGTAAATGTAGAAATATAAGGTAATATAAGGTAAAAGTGTGATGATGATTGAGTTAGCACACATGGCACCCTCTTGCTGGCCACTGCCAATTTGTCCATTGGTGACCATGACATAAAAGCAGTGAATCAAAGTCCTTCCTCATCCTTGGTCACACTGCCACTGGAGAAAGGGTCACTCATTTATGAGTGGCTGCTCTGGGATATGAGAAGTGGAAGTTCTCTTCAGCCATTTTTTCCATCACCAAGTCACTGAACACTGAGAGAAAATAAAGCTGACAGTCATAGAGCACAGGGACAAAAGACAGAAAAACAGGGTGACTGGTATACCAAATTAACCCCTAGTTGCATCATAGACCTTTCTGCTGTTTTATAATTCAAACTTTTTGTGGATAATTTGAGATTCCTCAGTATGCTAACAATAAATTTACCTTTTGGCTGCAGCTTGTTCCAGTTAGATTACTGAGTCTTTAAACAAAAAGTACCCTGACTAATCTGCTATGTAAAGAGCAAATTATTAGCTTTTAGAGTATCACTTTTATTTCTTATCTTCCGATGATTTGAAAAAATTTTAGTGACTAATCTTGAGCTAACAATGTGCATCCTTTACTTATCAGAATCTAATTACATTTAAGACACTACCTTTTTATACTTTCAACTAAGTATTATTTCACACTTGACAGTATCAAACTTATCACTTGCCTATCCCTCTGTCATGGGATGGCTATCATAACTTTTATTTTGACACACATTATCAATCCCATACATAGTTTGATTCTGCCAGAGTTGGTAGCATTTTCCTTACACTGCTCAAAGTTCTGCCAATGGGTGACTTTACTATCCCTATTTCCACTTACTGTGATGGGAAGAACACTTGAATTCCATAGAATGATCTGTTACTGATTGATTTGAGGTTGACAGGCATTTTTATTTGCAGCCCTTTAGGTTTCCAGTATCTTTACAGCTGAACTAAAGCAAAGCTACTGGAACAACAAGACTTGGGAGCCCCATCTGCTTATTTAATGAATAGTAGAGCCATTGTCCCCGATTCTCTTCTCTACATGAATCTAAAATATTCTCAGCATTGACAGAAGGAAAAAAAAGAAAAAAAGGATGGAGTGGTTCTATAGCTAAGATGACAGAAGCAGAGATTGTTCTGTTTACAGTTAATTGTGGAATGCACTTGGCCTCCCTAAAATCTTGGTGGTAGTGTGAAGTTTAGTTGCTAAGTCAAGTCTGACTCTTGGCGACCCCATGGACCGTGTAGCCCACCAGATTTCTTCATCCATGGGGTTTTCCAGGCACGGACACTGGAGTGGATTGCCATTTCCTCCTCCAGTAATCTAAAGAATCTGGAGCCAAGTTAATCATAGCCCCGTATGTCAGGTCTTTTAGGACACACTGAGGTCTTCAAGGACCTTGAAATGTAAATACATACAAGGTTAGGCCCCTCCAGTTTTCCTGGAAACTCGGAGGCTTAAAGAAGGAGCTTATTCCCGGGCTGTAACCATTTACCTTCTTGGAAGTAGTAACTTCTACTATTCTGTCTTTCATTTTCTTTTTAGAGCACTTATTACAGGTTGGGCTTCTCTGGTGGTTCAGATGGTAAAGAATCTGCCTGCAATGTGGGAAACCTGGGTTCAATCCCTGGGTTGCAAAGGTTCCCTGGAGAAGGAAATGGCTACCCACTCCAGTTTTCTGGCCTGGAGAACTCCATCGACAGAGGAGCCTGGCAGGCTACAGTCCATGGGGTCACAACGAGTCGGACATGACTGAGTGACTTTCACTTTCACTTTATTACAGGTTAAGATAATTCTATTATTCTTTCATATTAATTAGCTAGACAAATGATTAGCAATGTAATTCTCCTGGAATATCAAGAACCTTCGCAAGCTTGGACTTTTTAAGGAACACTAAAGTATCCATGAGGGCTTCCCAGGTGCCATAGTGGTAAAGAATCTGCTTGCCAATGCAGGAGATGTGGGTTCGATCCCTGGGTCGGGAAGATTTCCTGGAGGATGAAATGGAACCCACTTCAGTATTCTTGCCTGAAAAACCCCATGGACAAAGGAGCCTTGTGGGCTACAGTCCATGGGGTTGCAGAGTTGGACACAACTGAGCATGCACGTGTACCATGCAATAAATCCAGGAAAGCTTTACCTTTCTACAAAGGGAAAAATCAACTTCCTTGTGGGAGACCAGAAAACAAGAAAGGAAAGAAGGGGATGAAAAAGGGACAAGTGAAAGAAAGGGAGAGAGACAAATACTATCTTGTTCCTGGCTTGCTAGATAAATCATTAATTAGTCATAAAAGTGAGGGTTATGAAAACCTAATTCTAACAGTACGGAATGAAAAAGGAAGCCTGAAGACATGCTCATAATTGCAATGAGGTGGGAATCATGAACTTAGCCAGAAGCTGCTCTGTGATACCCCAAAATTTGATTGATGAATATAAGTTACAGAGACAAAGAAAATCAGCAGAAATAATGTTTTCTTTATTTTTATAAGTCTAGAGATATTCCAAATGTTTATGATTGATTGGATGAGAAATTAATCACGAGTCACTATGTCACAGAAATATTTGCTTATTATTGATGATATCAATATACATGCTTACAATAAAATGACATTTTAAAACTACTTGCATCTTTCAGTGTAACAAAAAGAGTATTGTACAATTATCTGGTAAGGGAAAAAACATAATATTCAGATTTATTAAGATATGTTTTAAGACAACACTATCTTATTTTTTATTTGACATAGAGAGACTAATACACAGGCAGATAAGTTTTCGATTGAGCTCATGTTTAAAAAAAAAAAATACATTCATCATAGCTCACCATATTTTTTCAAGGGTTAAAATAAGATAGTGAGTTAGTTTTAATTGGCATTTTTATAGTATTTAAATATAAATTTTAAGACCTATGAATGCATTTTAGCCCTTTTATTTTTATTGTTCTCCTGACTTAACAAATGTTTTTGAAAGTAACTAGAACACACAAACGCTGAACTCTAAATGTAGACTAATATTTTAATAAAAAGTATATTTACTTAAAAGAAAATTAAGCTAAATAAAAGCAGATGGTTATTGACTGAATACATTATTTTTATAAAAAGTATTTCTCTTTATCCATGAACATTAATTTTAACATGTATTCTGACTCATATTTGAATATAAATAGACAATGAAAAAAATGCTACTTGGATAATTATCACAAAATAGAAAATATTTATGGCTCAAAATTTAGCAAGGAAGAATCCAAATAATAAGAGGTTGATCAAGGAACTTTTTATAAAAACCACAATGAAATGTGACAAGAACTATATTCTACTGCTACTCAAGTAACAAGAATCAGATTCTAATAATATTTGTAATGGGGTCAGAGTTGTGGCTCAGGGCTGGGTTCTACATCGACAGGGTGAAATTGTTTAAGGCTTTCCTGAGAGTAGCTGCTGTGGGTTAACAACAGAGATACTAAAGTGAAGAGCAGTATTGAGGACATGAATTCTGGTCCTGCCAGATTGCAGAATCCTCATTATAACCTCCTTAACTCCTTTAAAAACCAATTAATAGAAAATCCTTACTATAGGAGGATTTCCTAGAACACACTCTACTAGATTTTAACAAAGCTTAAAATAGGGATTAATAAGGTATTATGAAAGTTAAGCCTTTTGGAGCATGAGTTCTGAGCAGCTTGGGGAATACCTGGAACTTTACACAGATTCATATTAAAAAGTATAAATCTATGAGTACACAAATTCAAAGTGATTAGCTAGCCATCTGAATAAGAATCAAGATGCTCAAAAGAAAACAGAATCCAAAGTCTCTACAATGGCCAATGTTCAATACAAATAAGCATATATAGAAAGAAAATTTGATCCACAGTCAATTACATATAAGTAGTTAATAGAAAATGAAGATGATATGACCCCAAAGTTGAACTTACTAGACAACAGACAGCCACATATTCTCAATTTTTTCTTTCCTCATTTTAAAATCCATAGTCAATTATTATAATCCTCCCTTGTACATTACCTTAAACCCCTTGCCCTTCTTGGCTTCGTCAAGAAACCTCTGCCATTTGTCTTGCTTTGTTTTAATGCAATTGTCACTACCCCAAGCCTCTTTCCATGAAACAATATGACTGGAGAAAAATAGAGAACTGTGATTATTACGTCCATGAGACTACTGAAGCTGCTAACAACATTACATTTCTCTGGTCAGTCACTTTCCTCCTTTTCTGGATGACTACTTCTTACCTTCCCTCTCTTCAGGCATTCAACTCTTATTCTGCACTTTATTATTTTAACCAATACAATAAAAATAGAGGAGAATACCCATACCCTTTCACATCACATTTACTTATGAACTGATAACTGCTTTTAAGCACTTGTACTCTCCTTCAGTAACTCAGGCTGCAGGGCCATTGCCCCGGGTAAGAACCAGATCCCATTCACTCAACCTACTTAAGAACAAAATTCCAGAATTCTCTCACATAATCATGGTTTCTCTGTCCATTAGGTTTTCCCATCAGTTCTGAATCACACTCTACTCTGTCTTGACAGAGCACCCCCATTACTTCATGTCTCCTCCAGCAACTACTCCATTCTTCTGTTCTCCCTTACAGAAAAATTCTCAAGATAATTACATGTGCTCACTGTATTCAAATTCTTTTTTGTTCTCTCATAAACCTACCTTTATGAGGCTTTTACTGGAATTAAAACATAGATTCTGTTAATGAGTGCTTGCCAAAGACTTCTAAATGCCAAATCTAAAGATGACTTCTTATTCTTCGTCTTGTTTGAACCATCACCAGTATTTGAAACAGGAATATATCGCCAGTGTTCCTTGGACACTGAAGCACTGCTTTCACTTGATTTCTAAGAGACAATATGCTCTGGTTGTCCTCCTTCTACTGTCTTCCCTTTTAATGGTGGAGAATCCTAGGGCTCCCTATTTGAATATCTCCTCCATTGAACATGCTCTCCCTTTTCTATACCATCCAGACCCTGGCTTAAATGCTTGTATGTTTATATTTATACTCGTGGTGAACAATCTCCTTGAAAACTCCATTTGGGAGTTTAGTAAGCCTCTCTAATACAATTCAAAGCTGGACATCACCTCTCACTCCTACAATATGCCCCACCTGCAATCTTCCCTAATGCCACAATGTCAACTCTACCTAAAGCCAAAAACTGTGGTGGTGTCCTGGTCGACCCTTTCATCTCTCTGATTTAATCTATCAGCAAATAAAATGATTCTGCTTTCAAAATATTTGTGCCAGAATTCACAAATTTCTCATCACCTCCACTAAGACTTAAGCCTCAATGCTTCACTTAATTATTGCTGTATTTCTTAAGTAGCTATGCTGTCTCTAAGCTTGATACATCTTCCTTTTGAAATCAACAGAGTAACAGCCACGATGAACCTATATAACACAGACCATGCCTAAGCCCTGTTCAAAACCCTCTATTTCTCTCCATTTCACTCAGAGTAAAACCCAGTGGCCTTACAATGACCTTCCCAGCAGCAGAGGGTTACCTCTCTGACTTAGTAGTCCACTACCCTCACTCACTAATGGTCCGGTCCAGCAATTCTGCCTTCCTTGGGGTTCTGTGGATGGTCCAGACACACTCCCACTCAGGGTTTCTGCCCCTGCTGTTTTCTCAGACTGGTACCTGATATTCTCCTTCACTCCCTTTTAATGCTGGTATAGGTAACACCTCTTCGGTGAGTAATTTTATTAAAACTTTGTGCATCCTTACCCTTTCACTCCTTATTTTTACTTCTCTACTAGCAATTATCACCTCTTGATAAACCACAGTTGTCCCTACATATCAGTGGGGTATTGGTTCCAGGACCCAATAGGAATTCCAAAATCCACAAATGCTCAAGTCCCATGGTTGTCCTATCATATCCTTAGGACCCAAATCCACAGATTCATCAAACCACCAATTGGAAAGTTAGCGCAGAATCTGGCTGGCTGAATCTGTGGTTGACAGGAACCTAAGGTTATAGAAGGCTGACTAGATACAATTTATTTTCTTGTCTCTATCAAAAATACACGTGTTATAAACAAGATTGTTTTTCTCATTGTTCTTTGCTGCATTCCACATTTTTCAATTCCTGGCATATTGCAGGTACTCAATATGTATTTTTATAATAAATGTTCTGAAAGTTGTATTTCTCTTACATGTGATGTTTTTGAAAATTTTTTTAAAGGGTTTGTTTTCCTTTTTGGGGGGGTAATGTTTTCCTCTGAGGTTTGCTTATTACTTCTAAAAACTTTACCATAACAGTTCATGAAAAATTATTAATTTTCCTGAATTTTTCTCTGGGTGGGAGAAAGGAGGAGGGCTCCACAACAGCCAACAGTAAGAGTCAAAGTACATCTTTTCTTCCCAGGGGACCATTTCATCTCAAGTTTCAGCAGTTCCTCCTTCAAGGTTGAGTAGATCACCCAGAATTAGAGCTGAGCTATTCAAATTAATGTCTTATAACTCACAGGTTATCTTTCTGAAATCAAGTGCCACTTCAACCCTTTTCTCCCTCATTCTCCATTTTTAGACTATATCTGGTCTAAAATTCATCACATAAGCAGCTTATTTTATAGAAATTAAGAAAATATCTATTACATTGTTCCTTTGACTCTACAATACCTGTTTTCCTGAAATCCCATCTATATTTAACCCTTCTTCTCTCATACACTTGAAAATGTTTATCTGAGAGTCCATCACTATAGTGTGGTTTTCAACAGGGACAGAAACAATTTTGCCCTTAAGGGAAAACTGGCAGTATTTAGAGACATTTTTGGTTGTCACATCTGGTATGTACTGCTGTTATTTAGTGGTTTCAGGTTAGGGATGTTGCTAGACATCTTTCTGTAAGTGAAATGGCCTTCCACAACAAAGAATTTCTGGCCCCAATCCATAGTGTCATGCTTTAAAAAAAAACTCTGTACAGTAAGCATCTACAAAAATGAAAACCATCCAAAGTAATTTTAGTGATAATCCATTTTTAAAACATATGATATATGTCACTTAATAATTAAAGAATAATTCACTGAGCTAAAAAGTTTCTGTCTATAATGTTATAATGTTCTAAGTCAAATACTTTGAAAAAAAACAGTACAAGTTATAATAGAGAAGTTCAATAAAATCATGCTCTTGGCAGGAATTCTATTTTAGTTCAGAGTCATTCATGTGATTTGTTAGATAAGAACTGTTTTAAAGCAATGAATTACAATTGCTCAAATATATTCATTTTATCATAAAGTATCTTCAGCTGAACACTGTGCCCTTTTAAAACTTTTTAGACCCAGGCATTCTAATTCCTAAAATATCATTAACTTGAAGCAGGTCAGACCATAAATACCTACATAACTGGCCTACACATTTTTCATTCATGAACAATCAGCTGCAATTCTCTTGTTATGGGTTTTTGAAAGGACTTTTTCAGGACCCACAGCTTAGCTATAATATTGAATCCTTCCTTTTATGAAACACTAGATTAAAAAAAATATGTTTATATATTCCCCTTCCAATCACTTTTCATATCCTTTTCTCACACAGCAATTTAATTATATTCCTTTTGTAGTTTGCATGGGTAAACAGAAGAGAATGAATCACAATGACTGGCACTAGTTTAGCCCTCTCGTCTGAGGACTAACATATTGGCATCGATTTACTTATTCTATGTGTTCCTCTTCTACTCTACTCCAATTCTGTTCCCCTATTCAGATTCTTTATTGCCTACAAAATATCTTGTTTAGTATTCTTTGTTTTGGATATTACAGGATAAGGTAACATGCCATATGCAATCATTTATTATTTATTTCTTTTTCTACTTAAATTTATTATTCCAAAATTTATGTTTTGTAATTTCCACATTTCCAGCATAATAATAATGATGATGATATTTTAGGAAGCATTTCTGTGCCAGACAATGCCTTTATATCCCTTCCATAAACTGCCTATTTTACTTACTATGAGATAGATATAATGAACAGTCCTCTATGTATAATTTGAGATAAATATATGAAAAAACTGAGAATATTGTCTTACTCTGCCCATTTTTAGGCAGTCAATGGCTAAACTGGATTTTTGAACCCACATCTAGTTGGACTCAGTATACTTTATATAAATATAAGTACCTAATTTTTCTCCCAGCATTAAAAAATCAGAGAATCCAAAAATAGATTCAGTATAGAGAAAATATGCTTACTAAAAATCATGTATCTTTCTCTCTTTTATTTTAACAAAATATTATTAGGTGCTAAAAAAACATGCACCTTGCTTATCATCCCTGTAAGAGTTCAAATATACCCTATAATAACCCTTAGTTCCACTGGTAAATACATCATGAGATGACCTATATAAAAGATCCCCATATTTCTGAAAATAACCAGTTATGAGTATTGGTTTCTCTATTTATTCTTGTGGATTTAGAGTCCAAGCCACTACAGATCAATGGAACAGAAGAGAAAGCACAGAAATAAACTCACAGATATATGGTCAATTAATCTATGACAAAGGAAGCAAGAATATACAATGGAGAAAAGACAGTTTCTTCAGTAACTGGTTGCTGGGAAACTAGATAGCTTCATATAAAGCAATGAAAGTATAACATTCTCTAGCACTGGAAACAAAAATGAATTCAAAATGTACTATAGACCCAAATGTAAAACTGTATATACAAAACTCTTAAAGGAAAACATAGGCAGAACACTCTTTCACATAACTGTAGCACTATCTTTTGGCTCCACCTCCTAGATTAACAACATTTTAAAAATAAACAAATAGGACCTAATTAAATTTAAATTCGAAAGGTTTTGCACAGCAAAGGAAACCATAAACAAAATAAAAAGTCCACAGAATAGGATAAAATATTTGCAAAAGCTGTGATTGATGAGATTAATCTCCAGAATATACAAACTGCTTATACAGCTCAATAAAAAAAGAAAAAACTAGCCCAATCAAAAAATGGTCAGAAGTTCTAAATTAACATTTTTTTTTCCAAAGACATACAAACGACCAAAGACACATGAAAAGAGACCCATTATCACTAATTAGAGAAATGCAAATCAAAACTACAATGAGGTATCACTTTACACCAGTTCAGAATGGCCATCATCAAAAAAATCTACAAATAATAAATGCTGGAGAGGTGTGGAGAGAAGGCAACCGACCTATACTGTTAGTGGAAATGTAAACTGGTATAGCCACTATGGAGAATGGTATGGAGGTTCCTTAAAAAACTAAAAATAGAGTTACCTTCTGGTCCAGCAATCGATCCTAGGTATATATACAGAGAAAACCATACTTCAAAAAGATATGCACCCAATGTTCATTACAACAGCCAGGATTTGGAAGCAACCTAAATGTCCATCGACAGATGAATGGATAAAGAAGATGTGGTACATGTATACAATGGAATATTACTCAGCCATAAAATGATGAAATAATGCCATTTGCAGCAACACAGATGGACCTAGAGATTATCATAGTAAGTGAAGGGAATTTAAGTCAGACAGAGAAAGAAAAATATCATATGATAACACTAACATGTGAAATCTAAAAAAATGATACAAATAAACATTTATGAAACAGACTCAGAGACTTTGGGGAAAAAAAAAAAACAGGCTTTCAAAGGCGAAGAGTAGAACAGAGGGATAAATTAGGACATTGGCATTCACATATGCATACAATTATATATAAAATAGATAATCTACACTACTATATATAAAATAGATAACCACAAGGACCTACTGTATAGCAGAGGACATTCAAATCTCTGTAACAACCTATATGGGAAAACATCTGAAAAAGAATGGATATATGTATGTGTATAGCTGAACCTCTTTGCTATATACCTGAAACTAACACAACATTGTAAATCAACTATACTCCAGTATTAAATAAAACGTTTTAAAAAGGAAACATAAATCTAAAACAAAAATAATAGTTTTTTCTTGAGATGACATTGACCAAAGCAGGGAATCAATATACAGCATGAATCCCTTCTATGAAAAAAAGGCGGTGGAAGAGAAATCAAAAGTATTAAAACTAAAATGTCACTATTATTCCTGATTTAGATTAAGTTAGATTAAGAAGGTGATATTTTTCTCCAAGCAAGTAAGTTTACTAATGCTCCTCCACAATGCTGTAACCTGAGTCCACAAGATAGATCTTATGTTCTGTAACTAATGTATTCATAATTTATATATATATGTGTGTGTGTATGCATGTGTGCGTGCATATATATATACACATATATCTTAGCTTGTGAAATTCCTGTATGTACTGAACATTAACAGAAATGCCCTGCAAAATGGCCTTCCTCTCCCACTGATTTTAAATCAGTAGTAACTGTACAGGCCTCCCAGGTGGCACTAGTGATAAAGAACCTGCCTGCCAATGCAGGAGGTGAAAAGAGATACTGGTATAATCCCTGGATCAGAAAGATCCAGGGCATGGCAACTCACTCCAGTGTTCCTGTCTGGGGAACACTTGGACAGAGGAGCCTGGGGGGCTACAGTCCATAGGGTTGCAAAGAGTTGGACGTGACTGAAGCAACTTAGCACATACACACACACATAGTAACTGTGCATGCCTCTGGATACAGAAATAATAAAAATTAGCTAAATAAAAATAATATAAAATAATAAAATTTGTTAATAAAATTACAAATTTTATAAGTCAGCTTAAAAATGTCTCTTGTATCTACTTCCTGCAATATGATCTATGCTTTGAAAATATTAGAATGATTAGGAGTTAAGTACTTGTACTAGATAAGCTAACATTTATGAGGTGATCATACAGCTGAATCTCTAAAAATAAAACATACAGGATGTGTTCAATAATACAATGAGTTATAACTTAAAACATAAGAAATTATGTAAGGCTACTTCTATCTGTGAAGACTCAATGAAAAGTTAGGTAATGAATGGATTTTTGTGTACCCAATACCAGATTCACAGATAGAGAGATACGAATGGCAGTCCAGGTATAGGGGGAAAACTGGGATAGTTTCTGGGATCAGTAAATACAGTGTCGCTGTGGGACACATTTAGTCATCAAAGGGTATGAATGGAAGGTATCTCACTTTCCAACTGTATTCAGATTACTTCCTTTCATTATCTCTTCTCTCAAGCTTTACCAATTTAAAATGTGTTCCTCAAAAATCCCATGCTGTTTTGTCTCTTCAAGATTTCTGCATTAATTTTCTCTCTGTTTGTGAGTATTTTGAATTTTTTAGAAGTAGCTTTAGTACCATTCCCATCCTCAGAAATCCTAGAAGACAATAAAATAAAACTTGGGGGAAGTACTATGACAACTAATCTTTTATGTATTTAGAAAAATCATTTCATGTAACAATTTATTCAATCATTACAACTGTCCATAGAGCTGGCATTTATTTTCTTCACATTTAGAAATATACAACTGCTCTATCTTTGTATAGTGACAGATGATAACCAGACATACTGTGGTGGTCATTTTATAACGTATAGAAATACTGAATCACTCTGTTGTATCCCTAGAACTAATAATGTTGTAGGTCAATTTAAAAAATATGTAGATACTGCAAGGAAATGAAAAATGGTAATGACTGTTATCTCTATGGGGTGAGGATAATGGGTGATTATTAATTTTATTTTATGTTTTTATGTATTTCTAGGTGACTGCAATGAACACATACTGCTTGCAAAAGGAGCAAGAGAATAAATGCCATTAAAAAAGGGAATGAGAGAAACATAAAACTGAGACTCAAAATTAAATGCAAATTACTTCATAAAGTAACTGCTAAATTATAGGGGTCATGTTAAACTCTAAACCTCATCTCCCAGGAGGAAAAAAAATAAAAAATAAACTTCCATTAAAACAAAACTCCAACAGAACACTGGCATTTGGCCAAGGTACTTGCTTCTTTTTAATCTCTTGCTGTTATTAACTCACCAACATTCAAATAGAAAGTCAAGCTATTTCAAATTCAATATCTGAACACCTTTGCATATATTGGGGGAAACTGTGGATGCAAGCCAACTGAATTATAAATTTATTATTCTGAAAAAGAACTGTCTTAATCCCCACATTTAAGATTGGCTGAAATGAACATTACATTTTGAAAATATATGGCTAGGCAGTATTTTCATGCCCAATGCCAAGAACAGTACATATTTGATGACATTAGACTTGCTACAATTTTAAAACTAGAAAAATCACTATATCTAAATCTTTCATAATTTTTATTCTATAAATGCTAAACATACACATTGTGTGTGTGTTAATAGCTTTTGTGTGTTAGTTGCTTAGTTGTATCTTACTCTTTGCAACCCCATAGACTGTAGCCCACCAGGCCCTCTGTCCATGGGATTCTCCAGGCAAGAACACTGGAGTGGGTTGCCATTTCCTTCTCCAAAAGGAACTATAGAAAGAAAGAAAATGAAGTCGCTCAGTCGTGTTCAACTCTTTGCAACCCCATGGACTTCAGCCTACCAGGCTCCCTCATCCATGGAACTTTCCAGGCAAGGGTACTGGAGTGGGTTGACATTTCCTTCTCCAGCTTAGTCGTGTCCAATTCTTTGTGACCCCATGGACTGCAGCCTGTCAGGCTCCTCTGTCCATGGGATTTTCTAGGCAAGAATCCTGGAGTGGGCTGTGATTCCCTTCTCCAGGGGGTCTTCCCAACCCATGGATCAAACTCCCATCTCTGCATTGCAGGCAGATTCTTTACCATCTGAGCCATCAGGGAAGCCCATAACTCATATTTAAAATGTGTTGTAATTACCATCACTAAGTGGTATCTTTATATAAAGTCGATCTGTTTTTTCTAACCACAAATAGCCACCATTCATTATTGATTTT
Organism: Bubalus bubalis; assembly: GCF_019923935.1. Lineage (NCBI taxonomy): Eukaryota > Metazoa > Chordata > Mammalia > Artiodactyla > Bovidae > Bubalus > Bubalus bubalis. The sequence continues at coordinate 34,120,890 of NC_059164.1, forward strand.
GCATGTGGAAGACAAATTAAACTTATTTTTGACTTTAAATAAATTCAAGAGGAATATAATATGCTCTTTAATCATTCATTATGCTTATATTGATATATTGTACTTCAAATTTTTTGGAAGGAGATGATGTGTAAATTGATACATAAGTAAACAATGTCATAAAAATCTAGTAGAACCACTGTTAATTGAAAGCTAATTTTGTAAAAAAAAATAAAACATCTGCTAAGTTTTAATAGTGTTAACAAATTATTCCTTCAACCAATATTGGTTGTTCTAGTATGTGCCAAGCACCATTCCAGGACAGTTTTTCCTAGACCTTGGATACAAATCAAGATGGGAGATAAATCTTGATGTTCTTAGATTAGTTCTCAAGGCAATTTCAAATCTGTAAGGACAAGGATCACCAGAAGAAATGTCCTTGCTGTATTGAGAGTGGGCCAGATAGCAGACAGCATCATTGTCTAATCTGGTGTATATCAAAGAGGGGGTCTACTGGTAATGCTGAGTTTTGCGTTGGAAGAGCTTCTCTATAAATAATGTTTTCTTTGTAGAGATGAGACACACAAGAATCTTACCAAGAGCTAAATGGGTTAAAGAAAAATATCAAATTATAAGGACAGAAAAGTTTCATTCCTCATGAGTATAAATTCATCTGGCTGAATAAATGCCATATGCCACAAGTTTTGCTAAATGAGTTGTTTCTGACAAGACCCTGCCATGATCTATTGTCAAAACTCCCTGGCCTTATGGTAATGGGTACCTTAGCTGTCCTTGAACAGGAGATTTAGAAGGAAGACATTTAAGTGGGACTATATTTTCCCAAAGATACATGGTGTCCAGGTTGTCATAGAGCAAGTGAGCAGAAATGTTCTCAAAGCTCATTGACAGGTAGAAATATGATACATTTACTTGAGGCTGCTATGGATCTGTGTGGACAGAAATCTTACTTTACATAGGAGGAGAGACTTAACTAGCAAAATAATTTAAAATCTCACAAGTGATCAGAGTATCATTCTAGAAAATAACAAGTTTTGAGTCATAGAGAGTTCTACAGGCTGTGATGGATCTGGATTAAACAGTTTTGGTTAGACAGAGATGAGGCATTTGGTAGATATTTTCACAGGTATAGACAACAAGTATGTGAGAAGAGTGTTTGATAAAATTCTCATTACAGCCTAAATATTAATAGCCAAAATCTGTTTAGAAATGGAATTTTGATATATTTTAACTACTATGTAACTACTTAAAAATTATTTAAGAATATTTTGGCAAAAAATGTAATTACAACTAATTACTATGTAATTTTCAGTAAAATCAATCAGGAGTAAAATATTTAAATGTTATATATATTACATAAATAAATGCATACAAAATATACACATATACAATCTGTAATGCTAAATGCTAAAATTTAAAATCAATACCTCTGGGTGTGTGAAGTTATAAACATTTGGTTTTATATTATATTTTACACCATATTTTAAATTTACCTCTTAACTGTTACTGATTATTCATAAAATATCAGTAAATCAATGATTTATTTCTTACAACAGGCAGAATTCTGTCTTGACAAGGCTTTTTTCTCTCTGTACCTAGTAAATGTCCTAGAAATAAACTGCTTTGTATTTAGTATTTAAATGCTAAACAACTTCAGCCACCCATTATAGACTTACCATGGAAAACAGCCTGCATGGAGTAATATACTTTTTTTTTCAGCAAAGAGACAATTTTTAAGAGTGAAATTTTTATCCTAAACTTTGATATAATCGACAGCCATCAGCAGTTCTCAGGTCAGCAATATCACCTTCCCCTAGGAACTTGCTAGAAAAACAAATTCCCAAACCCAACTCTGATATTGAGTCAAAAACACTAAGTGTGGAGCCCAGCAATCTGTGTTTTAACAAACAGTGCAAGAGATTCTAAGCTATGTCAAAGTTTAAGAACCACAATCTGCACTACAATATAGAAATAAAAGTTTCAGCAGCTTCTACCTGTCTAAATTCACGGAAGGAGAATTCAATATAGTTAACTTAGGTCAGATGCTCTTTGAGTGCTAAGGTCTAAACTTTTTTTCTTCTTTCTCCAAAAGCATTCCAAATTAAATAAGATAAATTGCTATTCTACTAAATAATTTGTCAGAGAGATTATGAATTTTAAAAACTTTTTCTTGTTTTAAAGCTCTCAGCATCAGGGCTTTACTCAACTAACCAAAATCAACCACCAGGAACCAACCACCATCACTTGAGCAGAGCATGTAAGGCACAAGTTAATCAGGAAGCAGAGGCAGAAAGAGAAGAAGAAATCAAATACCCAGAAGATTGTCATAGAAGAATCAGAGTACTTAAAATTATGATTAACTAAAACAATTCTCACACTTACTTGTCACACATGAAAATATAAAATATCTTTTGAGCCATTCCAGACAGACTGTGGGTGAGGATATCAACAAAAGACACACAGACAAGGTAAAGGGGAAGCTCAACAACATTTAGGATAAATAACTGAGGCTTTTTCCTCAGAAAAAATAGCCCACCCAACACCAAAAAACAAACAAGCAAGAAACAGTAGGAATGAATTCCAAAGGAGTGCTGTTGCTCAACACTTAGTACACATTTACACTGGGAGAATGGCTGGTGATATTCTTGACTTTTTTTTTTTTCTTCTTCTTTTTTAATGCAAAAGGTAAAGAACTTTGTTCTTTCAACACCCAAATCAGAGCAGAGAGGCAGAAGTAAACTACAAACGTGGATGGAGTGAGTATATCCACAGTACATGGAGATGCGGTGGAAGGAGGTTTTTTTTTTGCTGTTGGCAGGAGAGCTAAGCCGTCTTAAGGAACATTCTAGGCTTCTCAGTTTGCCATGAAGAAGTATCGCAAAATACAAGGCCCACCACCTCCCCCTTCTCGTCTTCAACCTACCTTACTGAGAAGCTGTGTGTGTGTCGGCCGGGGGACAGATTTACAGAGCTCTGTGAGTGATTCTTCTCATCTTGCTGGGTTTGGTCAGGTGCGGGAGCCCAGGTGTTTTTGCTGATGGACTCCAACCAGAATCCCCGGCGTCTTTTAAATTCTTTTCACCTGACTTCCTGTTCTTCTGGGGCGAGGCAAACAGATTGAAGTTTCGCTCTCCCTTATGATGTGGCTGCGTGTCGCACACCGTTTCAAAAGGTGACATTTCTCACTCCTAAAAGTCCACCCACCTCCACAAGGAGGACTCGGCTGGCGCCTCCACGGTAGAGCCTGCAGCAGCGCTCATCAGCGCCGGTCCTGACTCATCCCTGCTCCCCGGCTGTACACCGGACGCTGAATCCTGCAATCTCTCGGGACTCCAGCGATGTCACTATCACCACGTTCATATATCCAATCTGGTCTCCCCTGACATACTTAAGACAAACCCGTGGAGGCCAGGCCTCTGTCCCAGAATTCTCCATCTGCCAGGTTTTTATAAATTGAGCATCAGGAGGTATGGACTCCTCTTCTCCCAGGGTGACATCTTCAACAAAGGACGCAGAGGGGACAGTGATGTTTGGGCTCTCAAAGTCATATAACTGCTGCTCCTAGCTTCCAATTGGTCGTGTCCAGGAAGAAGGTGCAACCAGTCCAGTTGAGCTGGAAGCTCTGCAAAAACTGGGTCTCAGAGGTGAGCACGTCCTGGACGGCTGTGCCTGCTGCGGGCCAGCCTGGAGACCTGGCTCCTTTGAGGTAGGCCCCTCTTTCTCACCACCTTGGGCCAGTAAACTTGCCCAGCCGCATGCTCTCTAGTTCTTGGCTTCCCTGCAACACGCCCCCAACACCCCAGTACCTCTGCCTCTGCTGACTCCGCCTCCTCCCCCACCACGCCCACTGGAGGTAGGAGAGCATGAGCGAAAGCATTCAAACAAATGAAGTGTTCCTGTGGAACAGGTAAATCCAAGAGGCCAAATGAAACATCAGAACTACAAGGAAATGCGCAGAGACATCTCAGGTGGTCAGTGGCTCAGTCGTGTCTGAATACTGTGTATAAAATGCAAACTTCCAGAGATCTGATAAGGCCATCTTCTACAAAGGTGTGGATGATTTCTGAATTACAAATAGGAACAATGCCAGCATTCTGTGAAGGCCCTTCCAGTTAAGTTCACCTGAAATCCTTTTTTGGAAATTGGCAGAAGCAAGTAATGAATAAATAAATAAAATTTAAATACCAAGTTAAATCAGGTCAACAGAAAAGCCAGAAACTAAAGCAAACTCCAGCAAGTGGCAAAATATGTATAAAAGTCAGAAGTGACTAGAGTCTTTCTCTCTTTTGGAGACTGCTTGCCTCAATATTGTAAAGTGCCCTCATTATATCATCAGCACCTGGGGCTCCTTGTTCTATATGAAACATATCTTCTTAAAAATAAAACATTTAATGGGGCATCTCTATCTTTTTTAACTAATTACTGTGTTTCTAGGTGTTTCCTCAATAATTCCTTTAAGCTATATTAAAACAAATCAATTTACGGCAAGATGATAGAAGTTTCTTGACCTGCTGACTGGGTTAGGCTTAAGAATGTCATCCCCTGGAGGATTTTTTTTTCCCACTAGGCTTTCCATCATTAACCAGAAAACAATGTAAATTCATAATCTCTTGGCAACAATTTCGATAGCCTACAACTCTCAAGCAAACCTTAAGTTTCAGAAGTCATTCTGATTGTGTTTTAATCTACAGAAAAGTGAGTCTGGTTTGTGGTTCAGTTCATTGAGTATTCTGCTAATGAAACTATAATTTCAATGTCCATTTTAGAGAGTTTACTGTTCTTTTTCTTTCTCTTGGAAATCTGACTTGAATACTATTGAATATATTTTTTTCTCCCACAAGAGGGGAAGAGAATGAGTTAGATCATGCTGATAGTGGGCTGTTACTTATAATGGAACGAGCACATCCTAAGTAAAATGTTCAGATACTACCAGACATTCTGTTGCAAGCCCCTTCCACGGCCCCAAAGTGGGCTCGTCCAACACTCAGAAATTAATTGTCCAAGGAGACACCTGTGCTGACAAAGCAAGAGATTTTATCGGGAAAGGGCACCCTGGTGGAGAGCAGTAGGGTAAGGGAGCCCAGGAGAACCACTCTGCCACATGGCTGGCAGTTTTATGGTGATGGAATTAGTTTTCAGGTTGTCTTTAGCCAATCATTCTGACTCAGAGTCCTTCCTGGTGGTACATGCCTTGTTAAGCCAAGATGGATGCCAGTGAGAAGGATTCCGGGAAGTGGTCGGACTTGTGGTGTCTCCTTTTACCTTTCCCCAACTCTTCTGGTTGGTGGTGGCTTATTAGTTCCGTGTTCCTTACCAGAACCTCCTGTCCTAAAACAACTCATGCAAATAGTTACTATGGTGCCTGGCCAGGGTGGGCGGTTTCAGTCAGTGTGCTTCCCCTAGCAATTCTGCTTTTCCATTCCACATGGCACCCCATCTTTTTCTCCCATCACCACCTTGTCCCCCAATTACTCCCTCTGGGCTATGCCCTTAATACACTTCTCTCAGCAATCCCATTCCCTCTGCAGTGACAACAGTGTTCTTCTGTTTGAAAATCACCGGCATGGATATCAATGTTGATAACATCTGATATGCACCAATACTGCTTCTAACACCATCATGGGCGACTAAACATTAAATTAAATGCAAAAATGCCTTCTGATTGGAGAAAGGACCACAGTTTTTGTTGTCACTGTCACTATCCAATCATTATCACACTTCTAGTTTATATTTCTGCATTTATTTGTCTGAATATAGAAGAAGCAGCTGATGCTAAAGATCTTTGGCCTTTTACTGGAGAAGTTAAAAGCAGACAGTGTTTGACCTTAGTTTTCCTTTAGTGGGAGAACCAAGTACATCTCTTTACACTCTTGTTCTTTTTATGACTCCAGACTAAAACAATTTGCAAATCCTTTTAATTCTCACTTATGCTAAAGTACAAAATAGAGACCAGACTTGAAAATTCCATAAACAGGCAAAACCAATTAGGCCACATAAGCATAACTTAATTTAGCTTACTTTACAGAACCAACAAAACATACTGACTTCTTGCAAATGCCCCTAAAAATCATAAACAGAACTTAAGATGTTCCCCTAAATTGGCATGCGGTGTCCACATTTAAACAATCCCCTGTCAGTAGGGAGTGCCAGTACTACCACCTATTACTATATGGCATAAACAGCCCCTGTTTGCAAGCTTTCCTATAGCAATACCTCTGAGCCTCATTCCCATGAGGGTTTGAGAGTTTCCAGTCCAGGAACTGTTTTTATGTGCACAATAAACTATTGCTAATTACTATTTTAATGATATGGTCATTTTAATCTTGCTATTTCTGGATGTTGGACACTAATAAATGCATTCAGTAATTGACTACTTTATGTCATCTCTGCCAGAGAATGATTTCACTTTGATTTTGCATCTTCAATAATACACTTGCCTTTACAATCTACTATCTACAGCACAGCAATAATAATTGTTTTAAAATGTTAATTTATGCTCAGAATTCTCTAATTGCTTCTCATCTCGCTCAGGGTAAAAACTCAAGTGTAAATATAGCCTTAAAGATCTGTCCCAGTAATCTCTCAACTATTTGAATTTCTCTATACCTCACTCCCCTCATGCACTCAGCTTCTTTCCAGGATACATCAGACCTGATACATTAATTTTTCCATGATTTTAGAAGAAATTAAATAGTAAAAATTTTATGGGTCCCTAAAAAATGTTGTGGGCTCCAGGCACTCTGCCTCAAGGGCCTGGTGGCCAGGAGAGCCCTGCTCCTTAAGCTTTCTGAGGAAATTACCCTATACTTGTCAAGGAATATCTGGAACTTGATTTTTTCAAATAGCCTAGGTGTGTTATAAGGAATACTTTTTATAATTTAAATGGGTTTTAAGATGATCTGTCAGGTAGGACCATGTGAGTGAAATGGGTTCCAAGGAGCCATGAGAGAGTGAAGACTATGGGCAAGTGCCTTTATTGTGGGGCAGAGTGAAATATACAAGGAAGCAGCATGAGGGGATTTCATGGGCGTATGTGAATGTCAGGAGGTCAAAGTCAGGGAGAGGGAGAAGGGGAACTTATCACAGTGCTGTACCTAGTTCCTGGGCAGGGTGCTCACCAGATGTTCACTGGGATACCGAAGCATCAGGAAATAGGAACATTTAAAACTTTATACTACATGAGATTAATTTCCACCTATGTCCTCTCCCAAAGCTCTTCCTTGCCCTTACTATAAAAATATTCCAAACTCCCACATTCCTTATGCTCCTCGCTCATCTTTTTTTTTTTAATCTGTATTGCATTTTTTAAGATCTGATATATTTTATTTGCTTGTTTATTTTGTTAAGTATCTCCTCCAACAAGAATGTTACATGAAAAATGTTTTATGCATTGCTTTTTTTCAAGCTCCTTAAAGTATAGTCTGAAATAAGCCTAGCCTGTAATAGATACTCAAAACATAAAGCTGGTAAAACTGAATGCAACTGGAAAGGGCAAGGTTGTTTCTTACAGAATTAAAAAATTACTTGTCATACTACTTAGAAGCTACACTTTAGGCATTTTTACAGATAAAATTGATTTCATCATTGTATTTATGCTACTGCTGCTAAGTTGCTTCAGTTGTGTCCGACTCTGAGTGACCCCATAGACGGCAGCCCACCAGGTTCCCCATCCCTGGGATTCTCCAGGCAAGAACACTGGAGTAGGTTGCCATTTCCTTCTCCAATGCATGAAAGTGAAAAGTGAAGGTGAAGTCACTCAGTCATGTCCATCTCTTAGCGACCCCATGGACTGCAGCCCACCAGGCTCCTCCATCCGTGGGATTTTCCAGGCAAGAGTACAGGAGTGGGGTGCCATTGCCTTCTCCAGTATTTATGCTAGTATATAGAAAAACAATTTTTTTTACATTGATATTTATCCTGCAAATCCGCTGAACTCATACATAACTTCTAACAAATGTTCATGGGTTTTAAGGAGTTTTTGTATATGAGATCATACGTAGATCTCATTGTATTTCTATAATAGTTTTACTTCTTCCTTTCCAATCTAGACCATTTTTCTCTTTCTTGTCTAATTGCGCTGCTTAGTAAATCCAGCTGTGTACTGAAATGAAAGGAGAGCACATTTTTGTCCCATTCCTGATCTTAGGGGCAATATATTCAGTCTTTCCCACATTGCTAGCTGTGGTTTTCTCATACATTATTTTATCAGAATGAAATTAATTTCTATTTCTATTTTGTTGAATGCTTTTTTTTTTAGAGGTGTATATTTTGTCAAAATTTGTTTCTGAGTCTATCTAGAGGATTATGCAGATTTTTGTCCTATAGCGCATTACATTGATTTTCATATGCTAACCAAACCTTACATTTCTGGGAGAAACTTCACTTTGTCATGTTGTATAATCCTTTTTATATGTTGCTAGATTTACTTTGCTAGTATTGTGTTGAAGATTTTTATGTCTAAAAAATACTGACTATAATTTTGGGTTTTTGTCTGACTTTGGTATAGGTTACATATGGATCTCTTAGACTACATGGGAAAGTGACCCTCCTGTACTTTTTGGAAAAGTCTGAGAAGGTTTGTTATTAATTCTTCAATAAACATTTGGTAGAATTCACTAATTAAGCTGTCCATGCCTGAGCTTTACTTTCTTGGAAGTTTTTAAATTATCAGTTCAACTGCTTTACTTGTTAGATCTAATTAGATTACCTTTCAGGTTGTCAGTATTTATAGTTTGTGTCTTAACAAGAATTTATCCATTTTATCTAAGTTATCTAATTTGTTAGTATACTTTAACACTCTCTTCCAACAACACAAGAGAAGACTCTACACATGGACATCAACAGATGGTCAATACTGAAATCAGATTGACTATATTATTTGCAGCCAATGATGGAGAAGCCCTATACAGTCAGCAAAAACAAGACTGGGAGCTGACTGTGGCTCAGATCATGAACTCCTTATTGCCAAATTCAGACTTAAATTGAAGAAAGTAGAGAAAACCACTAGACCATTCAGGTATAACCTAAATCAAATCCCTTATGATTATACAGTGGAAGTGTCAAATAGATTCAAGGGATTAGATCTGATAGAGTGCCTGAAGTACTATGGATGGAGGTTCATGACATTGTACAGGAGGCAGGGATCAACACCATTCCCAAGAAAAAGAAGTGCAAAAAGGCAAAATGGTGGTCTGAGGAGGCCTTAAAAATATCTGAGAAAGGAAGGGAAGCTAAACACAAAGGAGAAAAGGAAAGATATACCCATTTGAATACAGAATTTCAAAGAACAGAAAGGAGAGATAAGAAAGCATTCCTCAGTGATCAGTGCAAAGAAATAGAGGAAAACAATGGAATGGAAAAGACTAGAGATCTCTTCAAGAAAATTAGATATACCAAGGGAATATTTCATGCAGAGATGGGCACAATAAAGGACAGAAACGGTATGGACCTAACAGAAGCAGAAGATATTAAGAGGTGGCAAGAGTACACAGAAGAACTGTACAGAAAAGATCTTCATGACCCAGATAACCATGATAGTGTGATCACTCACCTACAGCCAGACATCCTGGAATGGGAAGTCAAGTGGGCCTTAGAAAGTTTCACTATGAACAAAGTTAGTTGAGGTGATGGAATTCCAGTTGAGCTATTTCAAATTCTAAAAGATGATGATGTGAAAATGCTGCACTCAATATGCCACCAAATTTGGAAACCTCAGCAGTGGCCACAGGACTGGAAAAGATCAGGTTTTATTCCAATCCCAAAGAAGGGCAATGCCCAAGAATGTTCAAACTACCATACAATCGCACTCATCTCACATGCTAGCAAAGTAATGATCAAAATTCTCCAAGCCAGACTTCAATAGTATGTGAACTGTAAATTTCCAGATGTTCAAGCTCGATTTAGAAAAGGCAGAGGAACCAGAGATCAAATTGCCAACATCTGTTGGATCATCAAAAAAGCAATAGAGTTCCAGAAAAACATCTACTTCTGATTTATTGACTATGCCAAAGCCTTTGACTGTGTGGATCACAACAAACTGGAAAATTCTGAAAGAGATGGGAATACCAGACCGCCTCTTCATGCAGGTTAAGAAACAACAGTCAGAACTGGACATGGAACAACAGACTGGTTCCAAATCCGGAAAGGAGTATGTCAAGGCTGTATGTTGTCACCCTGCTTATTTATCTCACATGCAGAGTACATCATGCAAAATGCTGGGCTGGATGAAGCACAAGCTAGAATCGAGATTTCTGGGAGAAATATCAATAACCTCAGATATGCAGATGACACCACCCTTATGGCAGAAAGAGAAGAAGAAATAAGAACCTCTTGATGAAAGTGAAAGAGAAGAGTGAAAAAGGTGGCTTGACACTCAACATTCAGAAACTAAGATCCTGGCATCCAGTCCCATCACTTCATGGCAAATAGATGGGGAAACAATGGAAACAGTGACAGACTTTATTTTGTTGGGCTCCAAAATCACTGCAGATGGTGACTGCAGCCATGAAGTTAAAAGATACTTGCTACTTGGAAGAAAAGTTATGCCCAACCTAGACAGCATGTTAAAAAGCAGAGACATTACTTTGCCAACAAAGGTCTGTCTAATCAAAGCTATGGTTTTTCCAGTTGTCATGTATGGATGTGAGAGTTGGCCCATAAAGAAGGCTGAGAGCCAAAGAATTGATGCTTTCAAACTGTGGTGTTGGAGAAGACTCTTGAGAGTCCCTTGGACTGCAAGGAGATCCAACTAGTCCATCCTAAGGGAAATTAGTCCTGAATATTCATTGGAAGGACTGATACTGAAGCTGAAACTCCAATGCTTTGGCCACCTCATGTGAAGAACCGATCTCACTGAAGAAAACCCTAAGGCAGGGAAAGACTGAAGATAGGAGGAGAAGGGGACAACAGATGGTTGGATGGCATCACCAACTCTATGGACATGAGTTTGAGTAAGCTCAGGGAGTTGGTGATGGACAGGGAAACCTGGCCTGCTGCAGTCCATGTTGTCACAAAGGATCGAACCCGACTGAGTGACTGAACTGAATTACACTGAATATTATCCCCTTATTTTCATAGCATTCTTTGTTTCTATATTAGTAATAGGTTTTCCTCTTACATTCCTGACTTTAAATATTTAGCCTTGTTCTCCCTTGCTTTCTTGCTCTTTTGCTATCTCACTATCTTTGCTTAGTAAAGCCAGGTAAAGTTTTATCAATTTATTAATCTTTTAAAAAATAAATCAGTTTTGTTGCTTTACTGAGCACTATTTCTCTATTTCTATTTCATTAGTTCCCATTCTAATACTTTTAATTATTTCCTTCTGTTTGCTTTAAATTTAGTTTGTTCTTTTTTTTTTTTTTTTTTTTTTTTTTTTTAGTTTACTGATTTGACATCTTTCTTTTTTAATATAGATATGTGTTTTCCTGAAGAGGAAAGATGTCGCATGAAGGAAGGTAGATTTTAGTCACTGAAACTTGGATTATTATTTAATTCCAGGATTTAGTAAGACATCTAAGTTAGATAAGTTGCTTGACCTCTGTGAAGCTTGGTTTCCTTATGTGTAAAACAGAAATTGTAATTCATATCTTTAAGTTTTGGGACAGAAATCATGAATGATGTAGACTTTCTGACATGGTACGTGGGAGAAACAAATTTTCAATACATTTTACATAGTGTTTATGGCAGCAGATTCACCTATTTGTTATCAGGACAAAAACAGATTTAAGAACATCTGTATCAGAGGAGAAATACACATTTAAGATACATACACATAAGAGAAGAGATAGCATTCATCATACTCATAATGTGTGAGTATGAGAGATTTTTTTATGAGAGACAAAAATCATATTCCTAGAAGAGAACCAAATAAATATACTGCATGTGGTAATTCAAATTCTCAAATAACCAAAATATGCATGTGTCTTGTTACTTTCATGACAAGGAATATGAAAGTCATATCAGTCTACTTTTTTTAGAAGGGGTATCATGAAATCATTAAGGAGTTCTACTCTTCAGTGTATATTTCCAAAAGCAATTCTTTTGGCATATGATAAAATGCCAAAATGTGTTTCATTTTTTCTCTTTCATAAATAAACACAATATATCTTTGATAAATGAGCTATGTAAGCATTATATGCACATTATTTTTATTTTTTAATAGTTCACAATACTAAAAGCAATAACAGAATGCTGGAGACACCAACAAATTTTGAGTAGCTGAGTACTCAAATTGTGTGCTTGGTACCTAACATTTTAAAATAAACATAGTCATATATAAAAGTAGGGAAAATAAAGAATTTTATTGGCCTCAGTAGAGAAGTAAGTATGGTTTCTCATCATCTAAGACTTTCTAAATTTTTTTAAGTAAAGAAAGTGCATTAGAATATTTCTATAAATATCACATATTTTAAACTGAATGAAAGGCATCTGCATCAAAATTGACTCTCCCTCACAAAAAAAAGAAATTGGGGATTACTTATTACTTAACATTGTAGATTGGTTGAGAATTTTTTTGGCAGCAGGAGAAAGATGACAATCATAGACATTTAGATTTTAAGATTAAAAAATAGTATAATTACTAAGTATTACTACACTAAAATACAGTAGATTTTTTTCATTTTGATGTGTTTTATTTTTAATATACTCACATGAAAGACTTAATGATTGCATACCCCAGAATGTACAATATTAAATGATATTAAATCATTAAATCCAATACGTGTAAGATGTCAAAATTTTTAATATTTGACCTCTTGAGTTCTATTTCTCAGCTACATTCTGAAATAAAAGCTTTAGTTTTTGTGCCAAAAGGAACACTTACATAATTAGATGAGAGTTCAATTAATTAATTGTTTCCTAATGAAAGAGTTGTCAGCTTCTTAAATGAAAATATATTGTTATGATGGGAATTAGAGTATTCATGTAATTTAAATAGGAAGTATTGTTTTTAGCAGCTATTAAGTATCATGCCATGCCCTTAAGTAATACTGTGCTGACTAGCCTATTAAAATAGAAGCAACAGAGTAGAAAAATAATATGATTGAAAAATACCTCATATTAGTGTACAGTTGTATTTCACTGGAATTTATTTTTTCAGTATATATCTATACAAATCCCACCATACTAGCTTTTTATTCATACTAGTGGAAATGCACTATAAGTGATACACTACTTCATTCTTCTATTGTTTATTTTTCTGTTCTGGCATTTAATACCAAGATAAATGTAAACCATGAATTTGAATATATATCATGTTTTTTATATTTTTTACAAAGCCTAGTGTATTTGCCTGACGAATTTCTGTGGCCTTTCTTGTAACAATACTCTGGTTCTCTTTCCCATTTTCACATCTAATGGATTGAGTGGTGCTTGAAACACCCCTCATCTCCAGACATGAGCAACGTACCATGTGGCTAATCAGCACATTTCATTATGCTGGTCTTGGTGATTAGGTCCGATGGTGCTGGGTTATCCAGTCTAAACCAAATCAGATTCCATCCCCCAATTTTGCTTCTTTCTTTCCCTGAGTTTGGTACATTGTTACAGATAAGCCTGGAGCTACTGCTGCCTATTTATGCCAGCATACACATAATGGAATCATGCCTGAAAAGCAAGCCACAGGAAAAGAAAGCAAGTCCTAGGATCTGGATACAGACAGACATGGTGAAAGCCAGGCTGTTCTCTGAATTTCTAATTAAATAAATCAATAAATTATCTCTTTTGTTTAAGCCAATTTAAGTTGATGTTCTGTCCAAATATAAGTATCCTCACTAATACAGGAAGGATAGAAAATTCTTTCAAATGCAACAAACTAGAGCACCAAAAAACATCTAGAAAAACATTCTGCTCTACTATCTTGGCACATGCAGTATGCCTGTGGAATCTATATTTGTTCTAAGATAAAGTATATTAAAATAAATAATCTTACTTATATAAGCTTCATAAATTAATCTATACACATGTATATCTCAGCTTTATTTTTATGGGGATATATTTATTGGGGGAAGGGCAAGGAGGTCAGCCAGTACAGATATTAAAAATCTTAAAGAACCTGATTTCCTCATACATCTAATGAAGACTTTTGGATCTTCTGATTTTTCACTTTCCTTTCATCCCTTATGTGCTAAATCACTTCAGTTGTGTCCAACTCTTTGGGACCCTATGGACCATATAGCCTGCCAGGTTCCTCTGTCCATGGCAAGAATACTGGAATGGTTGCCATTCCTTTCTCCAGGAGATTTTCCCAACCCAGGGATTGAACCTGCATCTCTTATGCCTGCTACATTGGCAGGCAGGTATCCTTACCACAAGCACCATCTGGGAAGCCCTTTCATTCCTAAATAAGACTAACAAACATATTTGTGCTTTTAAACAATGGTTTTTGCCTATCTAGTTGTAAATGTTCCAAAACTACCTGGCTACTTCTTTTTGAGAGTTTTTAATTTTTACAATCATCTCATCATACATTTTATGAAATGATTTTGTACTTAGAAGTTATTGTATCATTCTAAATAGACACACACGTGCATGGAAAAAGGCTCAACATCACTAATTATTAGGGAAATGCAAATTAAAACTACAATGAGGTATCACATCACATCAGTCAGAATGGCCATTGTCAAATGTCCATAAATAATAAATGCTGGAGAGGGTGTAGCGAAAAAGGAACCCTTGTGCGATGTTGATGGGAATGCAAATTGGTAAAGCCACTGTGGAGAACAGTATGGCAGCTCCTTACAAAACTGAAAGTAGAGCTACCATACGATCCTGCAATCTCACTCCTGGGCATATACCTGGGGAAAATTCTAATTTGAAAAGATGCATGCACTCCAATGATAATTTAATATGGTGCAGTAGAAGGACATGCACTTATGTTCTCCTGCGAGAACACCAAAATCACCACTGGTTGCTGAACAACCATAGACAGGAGAATGTCAGATCCCACCAAAAAAAAATACCCCACATCCAAAGGAAAAACCCCAACAAGATTGTAGGAAGGACACAATCATGTTTAAAATCAAATTTCAGACACACCAGAGATACTCGGAGGGTGGAAACAAAACATTGCGCACACCAGGACCCAGGGAAAAGGGGCAGTCACTTCCACAAGAGACTGAACCAGACCTGCCTTTGAGTATTTGAGTGTCTCCTGCGGAGGCACAGGGCAGCAGTGGCATGCCACAGGGACAGGGGCTCTTGCTGCAGGCCTGGGAAGCATGGCCTGTGGCATAAGTCCTTTTGGAGGAGGTATTGGAGAAGGAAATGGCAACCCATTCCAGTGTTCTTGCCTGGAGAATCCCATGGATGGAGAAGCCTGGTAGCCTGTAGTCCGTGGGGTCGCACAGAGTCAGACACGACTGAAGCAACTTAGCAGCAGCAGCCATAAGCTCCACTATGGAGCTGCTGAGCAGACAACCCACAAACTGTAAGCAATTATACCAAAGCAGTTCTCACACTGTTGCAAAAATTCTAGGGCCCACAACAGATATCCCAACCTGGGGATTCAGCAAAGGGGCTGACAATCCTCAGGGAATTTGACTTTGAAGACCAGTAGGATTTGATTGCAGAACCTCCCCAGGACTGTGGAAACAGACTCTTGGAGGGCATAACAAAGCCTGGGGCATACCAGGACCCAGGAGAAAGGAGCAATGACCCCACAAGAGACTGAGCCAGACTTGCCTGTGAGTGTCTGGGAGTCTCCGGCAGAGGCATGGGTCAATAGTGCTGTGCCACAGGGTCAGGGGCACTGACTACAATAGCTGTGAGCTGGCGTAAGTCCTTTTGAAGGCAAAACTACAGGGAGGGAACACCACCCCATTCATCAGCAGAAAACTGGATTAAAGATTGACTAAGAATGGCCTTGCGCAACAGAGAAAACCCAGTTTTTCCCAAAGCCAGTCCCTCCCACCAGGAAGCTTCCATAAGCCTCTTATCATCATCCATCAGAGGGGAGACAAAAGGAAAACCACAATCACAGAAAACTGACCAATGGATCAGATGGATCATAGCCTTGTCTAACTCAATGAAACTATGAGCCATTCTGTGTAGGGCTTCTCAAGATGGATGGATCATGGTGGAGACTTCTCACAAAATGTGATCCTCTTAGAAGGGAATGGCAAGCCATTTCAGCATTCTTGCCTTGATAACCCCATGAACAGTATGAAAAGGCAAAACGATATGACATAGAGAGATGAACTCCCCAGGGTGGTAGGTGCACAATATGCTACTGGAGAAGAGCAGAGAAATAGCTCCAGAAGTAATGAAGAGGCTGAGCCAAAGAGGAAACAACACCCAGTTGTGGGTGTGACTCTTGATGGAAGTGAAATCTGATGCTCTAAAGAACAATACTGCACAGGAACCTGGAATGTTAGGTCTATGAATCAAGGTAAATTGGAAGTGGTCAAATAGGAGATGGCAGGAGTGAGCATTGACATTTGAGCAATCAGTGAACTAGAATGGACTAGAATGGGCGAATTTAATTCAGATGACCATTATATCTACTACTGTGGGCAAGAATCCCTTAGAAGAAATGGAGTAGCCACAGAGTCAACAGAAGACACTGAAATGCACTACTTGGGTGCAATCTCAAAAATGACAGAATGATCTCTGTTCGTTTCCAAGGCAAAAAATTCACTTTCACAACAATCCAAGTCTATGCCCCAACCACTAATGCCAAAGAAGCTGAAGTTGAACAGTTCTATGATGACCTATGAGACCTTCTAGGACTAATACCAAAAAAAAGATGTCCTTTACATTACAGGGGACTGGAATGCAAAAGTAGGAGGTAAAGAGATACCTGGAGTAATAGGCAAGTTTAGTCTTGGAGTACAAAATGAAGCAGGGCAAAGGCTACAGAGGTTTTCCAGAGATTGCACTGGTCACAGCAAACACCCTTTTCCAAAAACACAAGAGATGACTCTACACATGGACATCACCAGATGGTCAATACCAAAATCAGAATGATAATATCCTTTGCAACTGAAGATGGAGAAGTTCTAATGGTCAGCAAAAATAAGACCAGGACCTAACCCTGGCTCAGGATCAAACTCCTTATTGCAAAATTCAGACTTATATTGAATAAAGTAGGAAAAATCACTAGGGTATTCAGTTCCAGTTCCAGTTCAGCGTTCAGTCATGTTCGACTCTTTGCGACCCAATGAATTGCAGCATGCCAGGCCTCCCTGTCCATCACCAACTCCCAGAGTTCACTCAAACTCATGTCCATCGAGTCGGTGATGCCATCCAGCCATCTCATCCTCTGTCATCCCCTTCTCCTCCTGCCCCCAATCCCTCCCAGCATCAGGGTCTTTTCCAGTGAGCCCACTCTTCGCATGAGGTGGCCAAAGTACTGGAGTTTCAGCTTTAGCATCAGTCCTTCCAATGAACACACAGGGCTGATCTCCTTTAGAATGGACTGATTGGATCTCCTTGCAGTCCAAGGGACTCTCAAGAGTTGTCTCCAACACCATAATCAAAAGCATCAAATCTTCGGTGTTCAGCTTTCTTCACAGTCCAACTCTCACATCCATACATGACCACTGGAAAAACTATAGCCTTGACTAGATGGACCTTTGTTGGCAAAGTAATGTCTCTGCTTCTGAATATGCTAACTAGGTTGGTCATAATTTTCCTTACAAGCAGTAAGTGTCTTTTAATTTCATGGCTGCAATCACCATATGCAGTGACCTTGGAGCCCAGAAAAATAAAGTCTGACACTGTTTCCACTGTTTCCCCATCTATTTCCCATGAAGTGATGGGACCAGATGCCATGATCTTCATTTTATGAATGTTGAGCTCTAAGCCAACTTTTCACTCTCCTCTTTCCCTTTCATCAAGAGACTCTTTAGTTCCTCTTCACTTTCTGCCATAATGGTGGTGTCATCTGCATATCTGAGGTTATTGATATTTCTCTCGGCAATCTTGATTCCAGCTTTTGCTTCTTCCAGCCCAGTGTTTCTCATGATGTACTCTGCATAGAAGTTAAATAAGCAGGGTGACAATATACAGCCTTGATGTACTCCTTTTCGTATTTGGAACTAGTCTGTTGTTCCATGTCCAGTTCAAACTGTTGCTTCCTGACCTGCATATAGATTTCTCAAGAGGCAGGTCACGTGGTCTGGTATGCCCATGTCTTTCAGAATTTTCCACCGTTTATTGTGATCCACACAGTCAAAGGCTTTGGCATAGCCAATAAAGCAGAAATAGATGTTTTTCTGGAAGTCTCTTGCTTTTTTTGATGATCCAGCGGATGTTGGCTATTCGATCTCTGGTTCCGCTGCCTTTTCTAAAACCAGCTTGAACATCTGGAAATTCATGGTTCATGTGTTGCTGAAGCCTGGCTTGGAGAATTTTGAGCATTAGTTTACTAGCATGTGAGATTCAGAAAGAATGAAGGGATGGGGCCAAAGCAAAAACAATACCCAGTTGTGGATGTGACTGGTGATAGAAGCAAGGTCCGATTCTGTAAAGAGCAATATTGCATAGGAACCTGGAATGTTATGTCCTTGAATCAAGGCAAATTGGAAGTGGTCAAATTGGAAGTGGTCAAACAGGAGATGGCAAGAGTGAACGTCGATATTCTAGGAATCAGCGGACTAAAATGGACTGGAATGAGTGAATTTAACTCAGATGACCATTATATCTACTACTGTGGGCAGGAATCCCTTAGAAGAAATGGAGTAGCCATCATGGTCAACAAGAGTCCGAAATGCAATACTTGGATGCAATCTCAAAAATGACAGAATGATCTCTGTTCGTTTCCAAGGCAAACCATTCAATATCACAGTAATCCAAGTCTATGCCCCAATCAGTAATGCTGAAGAAGCTGAAGTTGAATGGTCCTATGAAGACCTACAAGACCTTTCAGAACTAACACCCAAAAAAGATGCCCGTTTCATTATAGGGGACTGGAATGCAAAAGTAGGAAGTCAAGAAACACCTAGACTAACAGGCAAATTTGGCCTTGGAGTCCAGAATGAAGCAGGGCAAAGGCTAATATAATTTTGTCAAGAGAATGCACTGGTGATAGCAAACACCCTCTTCCAACAACACAAGAGAAGACTCTACACATGGACATCACCAGATGGTCAAACCGAAATCAGATGAATTATATTCTTTGCAGCCAAAGATGGAGAAGCTCTATACAATCAGCAAAAACAAGACCGGGAGCTGACTGTGGCTCAGACCATGAACTTCTTATTGCCAAATTCAGACTTAAATTGAAGACAGTAGGGGAAACCACTAGACCATTCAGGTAGGACCTAAATCAAATCCCTTAGGATTATACAGTGGAAGTGAGAAATAGATTTAAGGGACTAGATCTGATAGACAGAGTGCCTGATGAACTATGGATGGAGGTTCGTGACATTGTACAGGAGACAGGGATCAAGACCATCCCCAAGAAAAATAAATGCAAAAAAGCAAAATGGTTGTCTGAGGAGGCCTTAAAAATAGCTGTGAAAAGAAGAGAAGCAAAAAGCAAAGGGGAAAAGGAAAGATACAAGCATCTGAATGCAGAGTTCCAAAGAATAGCAAGGAGAGACAAGAAAGCTTTCCTCAGCGATCAATGCAAAGAAATAGAGGAAAACAATAGAATGGGAAAGACTAGAAATCTCTTCAAGAAAATTAGAGATACCAAGGGTACATTTCATGCAAAGATAGCTCCATAATGGACAGAAATGGTATGGACCTAACAGAAGCCGAAGATATTAAGAAGAGGTGGCAAGAATACACAGAAGAACTGTACAAAAAAGAGCTTCACGACCAAGATAATCATGATGGTATGATCACTCACCTAGAGCCAGAAATCCTGGAATGTGACGTCGAGTTTGCCTTAGAAAGCATCACTATGAAGAAAGCTAGTGGAGGTGATGGAATTCCAGTTGAGCTATTCCAAATCCTGAAAGATGATGCTGTGAAAGTGCTGCACTCAATATGCCAGCAAATTTGGAAAACTCAGCAGTGGCCACAGGACTGGAAAAGGTCAGTTTTCATTCCAATCCCAGAGAAAGGCTATTCAGGTATGACCTAAATCAAACCCCTTACAATTATACAGTTAAGTGATAAACAGTCTCAAGTGATTAGATCTGATAAATCGTTCCTAACATTGTACAGGAGGTGGTGATCAAAACCATTCCCAAGAAAAATGAATTTAAAAAGGCAAAATGTCTATCTGAAGAGACCTTACAAATAGCTGAGAAAAGAAGAGAAGCAAAATGCAAAGGAGCAAAGGAAAGAAGTGCATCTGAATGCACACAGTTCCAAAAAATAGCAAGGAGAGATAAGCAAGTCTTCGTAAGTGAACAGTGCAAAGAAATAGAGGAAAACAATAGCATGGGAAAGACTAGAGATCTCTTCAAGAAAATTAGAGATACCAAGGGAACATTTCATGCAAACATGGGCACAATAAAGGACAGAAGCAATATGGACCTAACAGAAGAGGAAGACATTAAGAAGAAGTGGCAAAAATACACAGAACTATACAAAAAAAGATCTTCATGACCCAGATAACCGCAATGGTATGATCACTCACATAAAGCCAGACATCTTGGAATATGAAATCAAGTGGGCCCTAGAAAGCATCACTGTGAACACAGCAAGTGGAGGTGATTGAATTCCAGCTGATCTATTTCAAATTCTAAAAGATGAAGCCTTTGACTCTGTGGATCACAACAAACTGTGGAAAATACTTAAAGAGATGGGAATACCAGACCACTTTACCTGCCTCTTGTGAAACCTGTATGCAGGTTAGAAGCAACAGTTAGAACCAGACATGGAACAGCAGGCTGGTTCAATATTGGGAAAGGAGTATGTCAATGCTGTATATTGTCACCCTGCTTATTTATCTTACATGCAGCATCATCATGTGAAATGCCAGGCTGGATAAAGCACAAGATGGAATTAAAATTTCTGGGAGAAATATCAATAACCTCAGATATGCAGATGACACTGCCCTTATGGCAGAAAGCAAAGAGGAACAAAAAAGCCTCTTGATGAAGGTGAAAGAGGAGAGTGAAAAACCTGGTTTAAAACTCAACTTTCAAAAAACTAAGATCATGGCATCCAGTCCCATCACTTCAATAGAAAGAATAACAGACTATTTTCTTGGCTCCAAAATCACTGCAGATGTTGACTTCAGCCATGAAATTAAAAGACACTTGCTCCTTAAAAGAAAAACTATGACCAACCTAGACAGCATATTAAAAAGCAGAGATATCACTTTGCCAACAAAGCTCCATACAGTCAAAGCTATGGTTTTCCCATTAGTCTTGTACAGTTTTGAGAGTCGGACCATAAAGAAGGCTGAGTGCCGAAGAATTGATGCGTTTGAACTCTGGTATTAGGAGATCAAATCAGTCAATCCTAAAGGAAATCAACCCTGAATATTCATTGGAAGGACTGATGCTGAAGCTGAAGCTCCAATATTTTGGCCACCTGATGTGAAGAGCCAGCTCATTGGAAAAGATACTGATGCTGGGAAAGATTGAAGACAGGAGAAGGGGACAACTGAGGATGAGATGGTTGGATGGCAATGGACATGAGTCTGAGAAAGCTCCAGGAGATGGTGAAGGACACAGAAGCCTTGTGTGCTACAGTCCATGGGGTTGTAAAGAGTCAGACATGACCGAGCGCCTGAACAACAACAGAGCACCCAATGTTCACAGCAGCACTATTTACAATAGCCAAGGCATGCAAACAACCTAAATGCTCATCAACAGATGAACTGAAAAACGGGATGGGATATATATGTGCAATGGAATGTTACTCGGCCATAGAAAACTGAAATAATGCCGTATATAGCAATGTGGTTAGACCTTGAGATTGTCATATAAGTGAGGTAAACCAGACAGAGAAAGACAAATATATGATATTGCTTATATGTACAATCTTATAATGATATAAATGACCTTACAAAACAGAAATAGACCCATAGACATAGAAAACAAACATAGTTACCAAAGAGGAAAGGGGTTAGGGATGGATAAATTAGGAAGTTGGGATTAACAGATACATACTGCTATATATAAATACATAGCCAATGAGGACCTCCTGTATAATGCAGGGAACTATATTCAATATTTTGTAATAACCTACAAGGGAAAATAATCTGAAAAATAATATATGTATTCAGTATATGTATATATATATATAAATCACAGCTGGTGGCATGTGAATCTTATTCTGTCATCACGTTTTTCTCAGAAGTCTCAATATTTGAAAATTTTGCTTTTAAAATAATACACAGAACCCATACTCAATAGATCAAAATATCTTCATCTATCCTCTTCATCATATACCTTGTTTGATTGACAAAATTCATGCTATCTTGCTTCTGTAGACATTTTAGTTAGTGACATTTTAGTATAAAGAGTTTTTCAATAATCATATAATCTTGGGAATACACCATAATTTGGCATGTAAGATGTATTTTTGTCAAAGGTAATGAAGATACTAAAACCTATAATTCCCAGGCTATCCATTGCATATTTTTTATCTTTACCAATGTCTCTCTGGAGCCCAGCATATGTTGCTGCTGCTGCTGCTGCTAAGTCACTTCAGTCGTGTCCGACTCTGTACGACCCCATAGACGGAAGCCCACCAGGCTCCCCCGTCCCTGGGATTCTCCAGGCAAGAACACTGGAGTGGGTTGCCATTTCCTTCTCCAATGCATGAAAGTGAAAAGTGAAAGTGAAGTCCTTCAGTCGTTTCCGACCCTCAGCGACCCCATGGACTGCAGCCTTCCAGGCTCCTCCGTCCATGGGATTTTCCAGGCAAGAGTAGTGGAGTGGGGTGCCATTGCCTTCAGCATATGTTAGGAATATTTTAATTGTAATAGAATTATTAAATACTGAATAAATATTAAGTAAATGTTTCTAGCAGTCGTATCTCCCAATGAGTGTAAAAATGAATTTGAAAAAAATAACAATAGCCCACCCCTTCATTCCCCCCTCGCATATCCCTGTCCCATATTGACTTGTACCTCTAGCCCTGTGACTTAACTGGATTAATGGAAATGTGACACAGAGAAGGAAAAAGTGCTCCTGCTTTGAGCGAGGCATGCCTGATCTCGCTGCTCCTGGGAACTCCACAACCAGCTACTCTGTGAGTGAGGCAAGCAGCACCTGGATGACGAGAAACACTACCCGAATCATCCTCATTCTTCAACTGTCACTGAATATGCTGTCAGACATGGTTTGGGACATCAGTGACCCAGTCAAGCTGCCTACTAACCAGTGATCAGCTGGACTATCTGAATTAGAACTTTCCAGTGAATTCATAGAATTGGGACTGCCACTACCACCCCCTCCCACCAAAATAAAATTATTGATTTAAACCACAAGTGTTGGAGTGGCGGCATACTGAACAAAATTTAACTGATATACTTGGGAAATTGAATCTATTGGGGACATTCATACTAGAAGCTTGAAAGTGATTGGAGAAGAGACATTCATAGCAATCAAAGCATTTCATAGCCTTTGGAGGACTATGGATTTCTTTTTCCGTATTGTGCTCATTGAGAATACAACTACTATTTACTTGTGTGTTTTTTGATTCAGGGTTGTTCGTAACAACAAAAATGAAGGTAAAATAAAGTAAAGAGGGAAGAAAAAATTAATAGTCTGAAGCGAGTTACATGTGTGATATCACTTACTGGTTAAATATATGAGGTTTAATCATATTGTTGTTTGTACTATTTTTTATGTTACTACGTTCTCCCTAAATGACAAAGTTTATTTTAATGCATAAATGAAGTTGTAAACCTTTATGTCAATTTGTCTAAATGCAGCTCTACTCTTTAAAATAATAATAAAAAAAGTTAAACATGTATCCCTTAAAGTAAACAAATTTTCAGAGGACATGAATATAGTGTTTTGACACTTTGAGGATTTAGTGAGTTATTTTTAGTGCCAGTCCAAATCATTCTTAATTTTCCTTTCCATCAATCTACAGAAGTTGGCTAGCACTTGTCATTTTCACCATCTCAGAAAAATAAATGAAATAAGAAATGACTGGGTAGACAAAGTCATTTCAGTCTGAGAACAAGATCAGCAGTGGCATTTCACAGTAATGATATATCAGAACATGAACTACAAGATAATTAAAGACAAATCTATATAAAATCAAAGAAAGATGGTACACTTTTCAAAAATCAATAGGTTTAAAATCATAAATACATACTGCAATCTTCAAGGAAGTATTGAATTGCCTCTATTTTCAGTCACATTCATGATGAATAGCTCCCAGCTGCTTACTCATGTAGTAAATGATAGACTATGAAGTTCTGAACTTTTTTCCAATACTGGAAACCAACTGTGAAATAGATACTACCAATTAGTAGTGTTGAACACATCCTAACTCCCAACTTTATGTTTCCTTAAAGTAGTGGAGACAGTGGCTAATGTCTCAGGGATGTTAGTATTACACAATATATAAAACTTAAGGATAAAAAGGACTCTCAGAATGAACTAAAGAGTATTACTTTTCCTCTTTTTCATTCTCGCCTTTCCCCTCCCACTGCTTCGCATCCACTTTATTCTCTAATTTCTTATTATCTGATTTTTTCTGTAAGATTTATGAATATTATTTCAATGAAAACTGAACCCTTTAATATGCAGAATTACTATGAACCTCTCTGAACCAAGTAATCTATAGGATATAAATCTGATTCACAAATCTCTATTTAAAGTCTCATCATTTTGAAATATTTCCAAGCTGTCATTTAACTCACTTTTCTAATCTGAGAAAATAAAGTACCTGGAATTGAATTTCTAAAGAGTTTGGAAGTGAAAAATAGTGCTATCTTCTAATGAGAGGAAATGACAAAAAGAAAGGAAACTGATCATCTTAAAAGAAAGGACAAGTTTTCAAGATATGTCTCTAGTTCTAGGATACAAAAGCAGATTATTTTACTTGAAAATTTTGGAAATAGGAAAAGCTTTGATCCTCCCAAGATCCCCATTACAAGAGACCTGGGTCATCACTCCTGTTGGTAGCAAATATCTAAGCAGTTTGATTATCACTGAGGAGCCCAGGTCTTGGTGTGACACTGTCTAGATATCACATGATTATGGTTAGAGCAACACAATAGCTTCCAGCATTAGTAAGAACTGGTTCTGAACCAATGGGACCAACTTTGAGAACTGGGCACAGATGGGAAATAAAATAAGCTATGTGTATTAATGGTTCCTTCTGTGAAGAGTGCAGGGAAAGGCTGAATAATTCAGATGCTGGCACCATGAACTAGACTGCAACCTCAAAAATTATGAGTTATATAAAGTAGCATTTCAAATAGTGAGTATTTTAACAATGTTATAACAGGAATTATTAATGGTAAATATGCTGAGAAGTAGGTGGACAGTTTATGTTAATGAATTGAGTTTTAAAAGCTGAGAATTTACATGAAAAACGAAGTATAAAGGTGGTTGATTATGTATGTAGGAACGTAAAATACATTCTAAAAACGTTTTTAAAAAGATGAGAAAAAGTGAGTGGAAGAATGATACATGAGTCAATAAAATCTATTTCCAAGCATTTACAAAGGTTCACAATAAAGAGGTAGTGAATAACAGACTATTTAAGTGTTGAAACTTTGAACTATTACAATAAGAATAAACTTTGTGTTGAAACTTTATAAGACAGAATATAAAATATATATTCATTAATAAAAGATGCTTCTTGATTTTCTACAAGTTTACAGGTTTCCTGATTTTTTTCCCCAGATGACCTTTAAATAAGTAAAAACTATGGCATTCCCTCAAGTTGTAAAACTACAGCTTGATATTTAGAACTAACTATGATACATACGGATAGTATATGTAAGAGAGCCCTTCTTTATATGTGCGATACTGAGTAAAAATTAAGTAGTAAAAATCATAACCAGTTTTCCATTGGAAATTTGTCAGTGTTTCTCAAATATCTTGCCCTTGACAGCCGGGAAATGAAAGTGTTATCAAGACTAGACTGATAGACAGATACAGGTATGAATTATCTGAAATTTATTTCATGTATGCCAGAGCCTATCAAACATCTAAAGATCTATGAAATAGATCCCGATCTGTGAAATAGTCATAACACCGATATCACTAAAAAAGGGTCATATTGCATGGGAAAAAAAACAAGAAGCACTAACTTGGTGAAAAATTAGGTATTCAATCCCTAATTTTATAAATATTTGCTTTTTTCATTTGTTTTGTTTCACTATATATGCCTTGATGAATATCTGTGTGTGTCACCTTTGCTCTTCAAGAAGTAGATCTTGGTGGCAGTGAAGTTGATTCACTTCTTTTTTAAGAACCATTTTACTGTGGACTGCTGTAGCTCAACATTTATTGATTGCTTACTCTTTGAAGTCCTGTTCTATGTTAGACATGCCATCATTAGACAATTTGCAGTTAAAGAGTTCTTCGGAAGAGTTCAACCATGTTGTGTCAAGTTTCTTGGTCAGGACTGCCCTCTCCCAGTAGCAGTTTAGAAGGATGTCTTCTGTATCCTATTAAATGATACACTTGAAACAAGTCTGAATATAATTCCCTGGCAATCAAACATCTTAGGTTTCTGGAAAAGATGCTGTCTGGCCTGAATTCTTTTAAACATATGTGATGGGATCGATTCAGGGACAAGATTGGATGATGTGCTCTTGCACCCAAACACTTCAAAGTTTTTGGAAAAGCAAGTGTTATAAGCACTACATCAGATTATATTTTGATCTAGTCCAGTGATCAGCATCTAAATATTTACTTTGCTCTTTTTTATATAATTGTTGCAAAATAACATGGTGCCATGGAAAGAAAAGTATATCCGTTTAGTAAACTCTGGGTGCTATAACACCCTCTCTTTGCTCATATTCTGTAAAAGGCTTCTACATCAGATATCTGCAATCCTGCAATTATAAAATACTACAGTACCTTGAGAGAACACCGTGCGTTATGCGTCCATGTAGTTCTTGTCTCCTCAACCAGAGATTCTCATATTTTGTCTCATTCTTAAGAGATCGTTTAAAGAGCAGATGACTTGATGACAACTTGTGAAGATTTAATATGCAGATGCTGAAATATACTGTTACATGTCTCCTTATACACTTCTTCCATAATTCCTGTCATACTCCATATAATTCCTAAGGGAATCAATCAGAAAAATAATATGACTATGACAGTTGCTAATAAATATTTACTATTATATATGCATAACCATATGTGATTTGAATTCCTAGCAATACCAAACACTCACATGAGCTACATGCTTTCCATGTTAATGTCACTCTCCTTCCCCACCCTCCTGCTTAATTTCTCATTGCTCCTTGTCTTGTGTTTTAAGGCCCAGATTAAATCACCTGGTGATTTCTCTTCACTTATATCCTGTGATTTGCCTCATTCGACTCTCACCCACTAAATTGTACACTGTAAATATAAGTCATCCCCTAGAATGTTTATTTCACTGCCATATTACCAGCAACATTGTCTGGCATATAGTAGGTACTCCAAAAAAATTTTTTTTCAAGAAATGAATAAATGAAAGAAATCTTTAAAGTTTAACTTTTTTGGTCTACTCTTATAGAAGGGCTTCCGTGCTTCTCCCATAGTACCACCAAACTAAATTACATGCCTCTCCACAGTGCTCCCTTGTTAATACATATATTTATCTATTACTGTAAAAGCTGCATTGCTTGTTAATGTGTGTGCTTATCTCTAGACACATATTTGAATTCCTTTTTATTAGGAATTGTTTTATTCATATTTCTTTTTTCAAATGTTTCATGCCTAGTAGGGCAGATGACATATATTGGGCATTCAATCACTATCTGTTGGATGAATGCATGAATACATTCACTCTTAATTCTATGGGTACGTGCGTGTGTATATGCACGTGTGCATTCCTCCAGGTTCAGTTCTATTCAACCTTCTCTCAGGCTTTGTCAGGCTTAGGTGTGCATTTGCTCTCTGAGCTATATTCTACTTTGGCTCTTTTGATCAAAAGGAACATTTTTAGATTATCAAAAGAGAGAGATTGCTCAAGTTTCTATCTTTGTTGCCGCTGTTCATTTACTTACATGCTGTTTATTCTTTTTCAAACTGAATGCCATAAAAACATTCATTTTATCCATATATTTTCTAGCCTCCTGCTGAAATGTAAAAATTGTCAGTGTTCTCAATGACTGGGGTGGACAAACTGTCAGTCACATCTTCCTCTAGGTGTCATTTTTACAGAGCTGCCACGAATCTACACTTAATTTGCTGCTGCTAAGTCGCTTCAGTCGTGTCCAACTCTGTGTGACCCCATAGACGGCAGCCCACCAGGCTCCGCCATCCCTGGGATACTCCAGGCAAGAACACCGGAGTGGGTTGCCATTTCCTTCTCCAATGCATGAAAGTGAAAAGAGAAAGTGAAGTCACTCAGTCGTCTCCTACTCTTCGCGAACCCATGGACTGCAGCCTACCAGGCTCCTCCATCCATGGGATTTTCCAAGCAAGAGTACTGGAGTGGGGTTCCATTGCCTTCTCCAACACTTAATTTGGACATTAACAAAAGAGTATCCATGATAAAATTTGCTAAGGTTTCAATATCACAGGAAACCAAGAAAGTGAATATCAAGTGAAATGTGAAAGTCAAGGCAGAAATTGGTCCATTAACAGAAATCAAAATGACAATAAAGATGACTCAGAAAACTAATTCATGTGAATGTCTATAATGGCAGTCCATGGCAGTCCATGGGGTCACAAAGAGTCGGTCACAACTGAGTGACTGAGTACACACGCGCGCACACACACACACACACACACAATTTATTTAAGTAGCAACAAAGGGCTACTCAGGAATTTAGTCAATGTTTGAGGCTAAATCGTTAGCAGACAATCCAAAAGAATCACAGAGAACAGCAACAAGTAGTGATAAGTATTATTATTAGCCAAAAAAGGGTCTAGCACTAAGATTGTTGCTTTATGTGTTTGTTCAGGATGTTGTTCAGTTGCTTATGTTACTCTCTCATTCAAATGAGAGTCACGAGTAAACAAACATGACCTGCAGGCTTATGTATAATTATAATATAAAGCATTCAAATGTCTAATGTTTCAATAAAACTAGCAATAACTCAACAGTTGCAAAACACTGAAAGTTTATGTTTGCGGTGTTCGTATCTTAGAATGATTCTGTTTATTCTTCTTTTCACCTTTTTATCTCAGGGGAGGCACAAATTGTAAATGTGGTTCTCCATGAAATGTTCACAAACTGCACACACCCATGTTCTCAACCTAAATCCAGACACAAAACATTCCTGGCAAAACCCCCTGGTGGGCATGCATGGCCCATAGTGACAGGATCTGAATGCCTGAAGTCAGGAGGTTTTGCCAGGAATGTGTCCTGTTTGAATCCAGGCTGAGAACATGGGTGTGTGCAGTTTGTGAAAAAAGAGACAGGAAATACTTTTTTACTAGCTTTTAATTTACTTATTTACTTACTTATTTACTTATCTAATAATACCATTTTATACAGAAGGCTCAGGGTGGTCAAAATTACAAAGACACTGAAATCGGGATCAAGAGATGGAGAAAAGCAGATGTTGCAAGCTCTTCCACAAGGAAGCCTACACCGACAAAAGGAGAAAGTGAGTCGGGTTGGCCTGTAAAGGCCATGCCGCTGCTGAGGGACCACCCTGCTGCAGGCAGTGGCCCAGAGGGCATGCATGGCCCACAGTTACAGGATCTGATTGCCTCACAGAATGACAGAAATGCAGATTTCCTGACTTATAAATATCAGAAACATTATTTTTTTAGAAATTTCAGTTGCAAATCTCTGATGTTAGAAGTCAGGTGGCGGTTTTTCTTAGAGGGGTGGGGGTGTCTAGCAGGGGACACCTGGTGTCTTGTTTTGATTTAGTTTCAATTTCTTTGCTCTCAAGACCTTCTATTAAATATTTTCTACCTAGAATATAAACTAGACATACTGTTCAGATCCGCTTTGCAACAATTCGGAGTTCTCTGTTTTGGTGAAGACTTTCAAGGTGTGCAACCCAGAATGCTAGTTCTCTCTCTCCCTTTAATTACAATAGCACCTAATATCTGTACTACATTTGTTACCCATTTCTTGAAGCCAATCTATTTCTTCACAATATTCCCATTTTTTTATTATTTTATGGTAAATGTCCTTAAAATCTATGGCTCAGCTCAGCTCATCTTTCATCAAGTAAACACTATTAGGCAGCTCAAAGAAGCAAATGAGTGACTGAAGATATAGACAGTTGGGAAATTTTAAATTGTCCACATTCTTCTACAGATTATTGAGATGTGGCTACAAAATAAAAAAAGACCTTCTAATTCAATGTTCCATCCAGGCATAATGTCATCAATTTAACAACTGTGCCTCAGACCCTCCCTATAATTGTGCTTAGAGTAGAATACTGAAAGTAATTCTCCTCCCCAATTCACCTCCTGTTATGTCCTCATAAACTTTGTAATGCAATTACCATGATACCATATCCCACCACACCCCTTTCCATGGAAGCATATTCCTTATTCCATATACCCAAAAAATGAGGAAGAGAAAAAGACAGTTAACATAATATTCTTCCAGTATACGGCATTTCATCAAGAGACCAGGGGATTCTGTTCTCTTTTCACCACTGCCTATTTTTGATGTACTTTCCTATAGGCCTATTTTATCACTCTCTCAGTTAATATTAATGCTTTTCAACTCCAAGTTCTGATGTCATTGCAAAAACGAGAGTTATTATGAATGCTTAGTATATTCTAGGCACTATAACAAGCAGTCTATTAATCCTGAAACAACACTATGAGGTAAGCACCCATTTTTTCGAGCTTTATTGAAATATAATTGACACATTATATATGTTTAAGGTGCTGATTTATTTATTATATTGTAAAATAATTACCACAATAATATTAGCTTACACTTGTATCATGGTTAGAATGGTGGTTATCAGGAGCTGGGGGGTGGGAAAAAAGGGGATATGTTGGTCAAAGAATGCAAAATTACATTTAAAATATGAGTAAGTTCTAGTGATCTAATGTACAGCATAGTGATTATACTTAATAATACTGTATTATATATTTGAAAGTTGTAAAGATGCACAGCATCTTGGAGTTGATTTTATATTATTTACTAAATACAGTCTATAATCTTCTGTATGACAACCTGCGTCAAGTATTTTCCGGACTTAGCCTACTCATTTGAATTCTCTCCCATACCCTCTATTTATTAGCTAACTTCTCATTTAGAATTTTGACCAACTGTTACTTTCAATTTATTTTTTAACAGATTTTCCAGGTATTTTTCCCAGACCCCTAGATACTCAGAATTTCAAATCAAGCCAATTACCTATGTATAGATCATTAAGGAAGCAGAGAGAACAGTCATGCCTCCTAGAGTACCTGAAAGAAAACATTGCTTCAATCTCTATCACTCCTCTTTCACTTGAATGTATCTGCTATCTCAGTTTTACCCCTTAACTCTATCTTATTTTCATCCCACTTGATTCTGTGAAAAACTGTGGCCAGTACAAACGTTCAAAGCCATCAACGCACTATCTAGATCACCATACGTGTAATTTAAATCAGTCTCGTGGTTTTGAATTGACTGCCTTCACACTGTAGAAGGAAATGCTTTTGGATTTTTCTCAACCTGCCATTCCACCAAACACTCCACAAATCAAAATCAAAAACACAACTTTATTGCCATGTTAACCTCAATAAGGACCACACATCTCTAAAAATAAATAACAAAAGGTCATTTTTTAATTGATTATTCAGTCAAGAACATGTTCCCTGGTAAAATCAAAAGATGATAATTATTACTTCGTTGCAGTTGTTAGCATTTCACTCTCGGTGAATAGTTTCAAGGCATTTTTGATCCCATCAGCTTCTACTAGTCAGACCCTTGATTGATACAACACTCTACTCACCTTGCTTTGCTTACCTATACCAAGAAAATGTTGCTATTAAAGTTCAAACTGTAAAACTCTTATTTGATTAGAAACTGTCAAAATCTATATGTTTTCTATGGAGCCAAATTTCTCACAATAATTTGCCTTTCTTGTGGATTTAGATAAGTGAACTGTTATATGCTATGGATCTGGGATTAAATAATTAAAATGAAAGACAGACTTACTTATGGACAATTCAGCTTTAACAAAGGAGGCAAGGATATACAATGAGGAAAAGACGGTATCTTTAGCAAGTGATGTAGGGAAGCTGAACAGTCACATATAAATCAATGAAGTTAGAATACACCCTCACACCACACACAAAAATAAACTCAAAATGGCTTAAAGACTTAATATAAAACAAGATATCATAAAACTCCTAGAAGAGATCATATGCAAAACATTCTCTAACATAAATCACACCAATATTTTCTTAGGTCAGACTCAAAGGCAATATAAATAAAAGCAAAAATAAATAAATGGGACCTAATTAAGCTTATAAGCTTTGGCACAGGAGCAAAGGAGAAGATAAACAGAAAAGATAACATACTAGGAGGAAATATTTGCAAATGATACAACCAATAAGGGTTTAATTTCCAAAATATATGAACAATTAATATAATTCAGTGGGAAAAAAAGAGCAATCAAAAAATAGTCAGAAGGCCTAAACAAACATTTCTCCAAAGAACACATACAGATGACCAATGGGCACATGAAAAGATTCCCAGTATTGCTTATTATTCAGTTCAGTTCAGTTGCTCAGTTGCATCTGACTCTTTGCAACACCATGAACTGCAGCACACCAGGCCTCCCTGTCCATCACCAACTTCTGGACCTTACCCAAACTCATGTCCATTGAGTCGGTGATGCCATGCAACATTCTCATCTTCTGTCCTCCCCTTCTCCTCCTGCCCTCAATCTTTCCCAACATCAGGGTCTTTTCAAATGAGTCTGATCTTCGCATCAGGTGACCAAAGTATTGGAGTTTCAGCTTCAACATCAGTCCTACCAATGAACACCCAGGACTGATCTCTTTAGGTTGGACTGGTTGGATCTCCTTGCAGTCCAAGGAACTCTCAAGAGTCTTCTCCAACACCACAGTTCATAAGCATCAATTTTGGGGCCCTCAGCTCTCTTTATAGTCCAACTCTCACATCCATACATGACCACTGGAAACACCATAGCCTTGACTAGACGGACCTTTGTTGGCAAAGTAATGTCTCTGCTTTTGAATATGCTCTCTAGGTTGGTCATAACTTTCCTTCCAAGGAGTAAGGGTCTTTTAATTTCATGGCTGCAGTCACCATCTGCAGTGATTTTGGAGCCCTAAAAAATAAAATCTGACACTGTTTCCACTGTTTCCCCATCTATTTCCCATGAAGTGATGGGACTGGATGCCATGATCTTTGTTTTCTGAATGTTGAATTTTCAGCCACCTTGTTCACTCTTCTCTTTCACTTTCATCAAGAGGTTCTTATTTCTTCTTTGCTTTCTGCCATAAGGGTGGTGTCATCTGCATATTTGAGGTTATTGATATTTCTCCCGCCAATCTTGATTCAAGCTTGTGCTTCCTCCAGCCCAGCATTTCTCATGATGTACTCTGCATATAAGTTAAATAAGTAGGGTGACAATATACAGCCTTGATGTACTCCTTTTCTGATTTGGAACCAGTCTGTTGTTCCATGTCCAGTTCTAACTGTTGCCTCCTGACCTGCATACAGATTTCTCAAGAGGCAGGTCAGGTGCTCTGGTATTCCCATCTCTTTCAGAATTTTCCACAGTTTATTGTGATCCACACAGTCAAAGGCTTTGGCATAGTCAATAAAGCAGAAATAGATGTTTTTCTGGAACTCTCTTGCTTTTTCGATGATCCATAGGATGTTGGCAATTTGATCTCTTGTTGTCTACCTTTTCTAAAACCAGCTTGAACATCTGGAAGTTCGCGGTTCATGTATTGCTGAAGCCTGGCTTAGTGAATTTTGAGGATTACTTTATTAGCATGTTCAGTTCAGTTCAGTTTAGTTGCTCAGTCGTGTCCGACTCTTTGTGACCCCATGAATTGCAGCACGCCAGGCCTCCCTGTCCATCACCAACTTCCGGAGTTCACTCAAACTCCATCGAGTCGGTGATGCCATCCAGCCAGCCATCTCATCCTCTGTCATCCCCTTCTCCTCCTGCCCCCAGTCCCTCCCAGCATCAGAGTCTTTTCCAATGAGTCAGCTCTTCGCATGAGGTGGCCAAAGTACTGGAGTTTCAGCTTCAGCATCATTCCTTCCAAAGAAATCCCAGGGCTGATCTCCTTCAGAATGGACCGGTTGGATCTCCTTGCAGTCCAAAGGACTCTCAAGAATCTTCTCCAACACCACAATTCAAAAGCATCAATTCTTCGGTGCTCAGCTTTCTTCACAGTCCAACTCTGACATCCATACATGACCACTGGAAAAACCATAGCCTTGACTAGATGGACCTTTGTTGGCAAAGTAATGTCTCTGCTTTTGAATATGCTATCTAGGTTGGTCATAACTTTCCTTCCATGGAGTAAGCGTCATTTAATTTCATGGCTGTAATCACCATCTGCAATGAGATGAGTGCAATTGTGCGGTAGTTTGAGCATTCTTTGGCATTGCCTTTCTTTGGGATTAGAATGAAAACTGACCTTTTCCAGTCCTGTGGCCACTGCTGCGTTTCCAAATTGGCTGACATATTGAGTGCAGCACTTTTACAGCATCATTGTTTAGGATTTGAAATAGCTCAACAGGGATTCCACCACCTTCACTAGCTTTGTTCATAGCAATGCTTCCTAAGGCCCACTTGACTTCACATTCCAGGATGTCTGGCTCTCGGTGAGTGGTCACACCATCCTAATTAACTGGGTCATGAAGATATTTTTTGTACAGTTCTTCTGTGTATTCTTGCGACCTCTTCTTAATATCTTCTGCTTCTGTTAGTTCCATACCATTTCTGTCCTTTATTGTGCCCGTCTTTGCATGAAATGTTCCCTTTGTATCTCTAATTTTCTTGAAGCGATCTCGAGTGTTTCCTATTCTATTTTTTTCCTCTATTTCTTTGCATTGATTGCTGAGAAAGGTTTTCTTATCTCTCTTTGCTATATTTGGAACTCTGCATTCAAATGGGTATATATTTCTTTTTCTCCTTTATTATTAGAGAAAGCCAAATCAAAACTACAATATGGTACCACCCTAGTCTACAAATAATAAATGCTAGAGAGAGTGTGGAGCAAACAGAATTCTCTTGCACTGTTGGTGGGAATATAAATTGGTACAGCTACTATGGAGAACAGTATGGAGGTTTCTCAAAAAGGTAAAAATAGAGTTACAATATGATCTAGCAATTCTACTCCTGGGCATATACCCAGACAAAGCTATAATTAAAAGATGCATGCATGCACTGCTCATAGCAGTACTACTTACAGTAACCAAGACACAGAAACAACCTAAATGTCCATTGGTAGATGAATGGGTAAAGAATATATGGTCAGTATACACAATGGAATATTACCTGGCCATTAGAAATAATTAAATGACACTATTTGTAGCAGCATGGAGGTACCTAGAGATTATTATACCAAGTGAAGTAAGTCAGAAAGAGAAAGACAAATACCACTTGATATCACTGACATACAGGATCTAAAATACAGCTCAAATGAACATATCTATGAAATAGAAACAGACTCACAGACAAAGGGAGAAGGCAATGGCACCCTGCTCCAGTACTCTTACCTGGAGAATCCCAAGGACGTAGGAGCCTGGTGGGCTGCAGTCCATGGGGTCACGAAGAGTCGGACATGACTGAGCGACTTCATTTTCACTTTTCACTTTTCACTTTCATGCCTTGGAGAAGGAAATGGCAGCCTACTCCAGTTCTTGCCTGGAGAATCCCAGGGATGGGGGAGCCTGGTGGGCTGCCATCTATGGGGTCACAGGGACATGACTGAAGCGAATTAGCGGCAGCAGCAGCAGCACAGACAAAGAGGACAGACCTATGGTTGCCAAGTGGAGTGGGGGTGGGGGAGGGAAGTACTGGGAGCTTCAGTTTACAGATGCAAACTGTTATATATAGGAGGAATAAATAACAAGATCCTACTGTATAACATATGGAATATATTCAACAACCTGTGATAAACCATAATGGAAAGAATATGAAAAATAATATATATGTATAACTGAGTGACCAGAAATTAACACAATGTTGTAAATCAACTATACCTCAATAACATTTTTTAAAAAAGGTTAAGTGTGCAAGCATTTAAGTGCAATTTAGGTAGCAATCAAGTTGTTTTAAAATGTTTCATAAATTCAATGAGAATCATATTATTTTTTAATAGCCTTGATTGATCAAATAATTATATATGAATGTTTCTGAAAACAAGAACCCATTTTTATTTTTATATTTAGGTGGTCTTTTCACCTTAAGAATCGAAACTCATACAGACAAATGTACACATGTGCAGGTAGTGCTGGTTTGGTAGCAGAAGTTAGTCCTCTCCCTTCTAACATATAGTTACCAAGAGAGAGCTCACTGCTAGGTGGACTTGAGAAACAAGGATAGTCAGCTTTGAAAAAAGAACTCATCAATTCCAAACTTCTCTGGAAGAGATATTTTCAAGGAATGGGGCAGATGCTGCTGTCTAACTGGAGAGAAACTTTTAAGGAAGATAGGATTATGACAATCAATTCTTATTTGGTATGTAATTGCTTGGCCTTCTTCATGTGATAAACATTTAAATAATTTTGCTTGTGTCCTAGGGTTCATTCTTCTGAGAGTTACCTGAAGAGTGGGTTACAGCTGTCACTCTGACCTCTGGCTAGAGACAGCTTTGGGTTTATAACTGTGAAGTGCATGGTGAAATTCTTGATCACTTAGGTAACTTATTTTCCCATGAAATACCTAAACTTCAAATTGCCAAATGGCACTATGCACCCTTATTATGGTGCCTGTCTGGTCCCTGAACTTTGCATTATCTGGTAATTTTGCCCCCATATTTTCAACTTCCTTATAAATTTATTTGTTTTTCCCCAGAGATAATGATATCCTTAAATTTCTCCCATTATAAAACAAAATGAAATGAAATGAAATGAATTTGTTCTGTATTCTAACAAACACTGTTTATCTACTGCTGTTTTTTCTTCCTCAAAGTGTTGAGTTGCTGGGCTCAAAAATTGTTAAGCCCAGTTAATGTCAGTTTTTTTTTTAGGAAAATAATACTTCTACAAATATTTCATGACAAAATGACAAGATTTAAATTGGAGAACATTTGAATTAAATAAAGTAAAACAAAATTTCCTGTTGTAAGGTTACTCATAATCTTAATTTAAAACTTTCCACTGTGACCTTCTAAGGTGTTTTCTAACCACTATGGAATAACTATAAACACTTACTTTCATTCATTCATGTATGTATTTATACATTCATTCATTCACACATTCATTGATTAAAAAAACTAATATACATTTACAGTCTCTAATTTCTCACTCTACATATTCACTTCAATCCAGAAGAATGCATATTTTGCCACCTGAACTATTTTTAATCCTCTGCAGAAATTTTGGAGAAAAAGGAAAAAAAAGGCTAATGGTCTTTTCGGGCTTTAACTACACTGCAATATTTTACACCAGTGACCGTTCCCTGCCAAAGATCCCTCTCTGATCTTCATTATTTCTCTCTGCCATGATTCTTCTCTTTCTTATAGGTCCTTTTCAGTCTTTCTGGCAGGCTTCTTATCTATTTACCTGTTGTTCACAAAAGCCTGATCTTTGATCATCTTACTCTACACAGACTCTGGATTATCTAATGCGTTCTTGGGGTTTTAAAAACTATCTGTATTCTCAAGACAGGAAATTTGCTACATCCAAAAATTTTCAGTCTTCTGATTCACATATCTAGCTGTTCACATCTCTTTCTGGGCTTTCCTGGGAAATCCTCGATTTGAATATCTAAAAATATCTATTTTTTTTTCTCCTGTATCTGAACACATGGCAT
Source organism: Bubalus bubalis (assembly GCF_019923935.1). Lineage (NCBI taxonomy): Eukaryota > Metazoa > Chordata > Mammalia > Artiodactyla > Bovidae > Bubalus > Bubalus bubalis. Next base: position 34,158,817 of record NC_059164.1, read on the forward strand.
TACCATCTGTTCAATCACCCATGTCAGAAAACTGAAAACTTTTCTTTTCCTCTTCACTCAAATCTTGACATAAATAGATGAGTAGGTTTCACTGCTTCTGGTTACCTGATATCTTACAATTCCATCTCCTTATGTAAAACTTAAAGGTTACTGACTTATTTCAGTCTCTTACCTTTCCCTTGATTATTGCTAGAGACTCCTCTAGCGTTTTCTTTCCCATGTCTTAAACACTTAAAAAGGTTCTCAGAATTTTATAACTCATACACAAAAGACCCTTTGTCTGTACTACTAAATTCTATCAATAATTGATAGTTCTTTTACAGATCAAGCAATATTCAGTTCATACATGACCTTCTAGAAACTTGTCACTTTCCAATCTTTATTTGGGTTCTATTCTCTCTCTTTCAGCTATTTGTCAAGGGAGTAGACTCTTGAGAGACGCTTAGACAGCAAGGAGATCAAACTAGTCAATCCTAAAGGAAATCAACCCTGAATACTCATTGGAAAGATTGATGTTGAAGCTGAAGTTCCAATACTTTGGCGACCTGATGCAAAGAGCTGACTCAGTGGAAAATACCCTGATCCTGGGAAAGATTGAAGGCAAAAGAAGAGGGCATCAGAGGATGAGATGACAGGATGGCATCACCAATAAAATGGAAATGATCTTGGGCAAACTTCAGGAGATGGTGAGGGACAGGGAGGCCTTGGCGTGCTGCGATCCATGGGGTCACAAATAGTTGGACACAACTCAGTGATTGAAAAACAACAATTCTCCTTTCCATTGAAACTTGCTGGGGTATCCTGACTCCTTTTACAGAGATAATAGAACAGAAATGGTGATGTTTGGATTAAGTATGAAAAGTGATAGACTTCTCCGCTGTCCTCTGTTAGGATATTCTTCTTAGAAAACCAACCAGCATATGATGAACCTAGGTACCTGGAAAGGCTGCATAAAGGTCATTCGACAAACAGTCTTAGCTAAGGTCCAGACTGACAACCAATATCACTGGTGAAGTGTGAGTGCTCACATTTGAAGTAATGAACTTTCAGATAAGAGGCAGCCATTAAGTACTGAGTCATCCTCCCACAGCATAATGATCTCAGTAGGAACACTGTGAAGTCATCTCAGACATCATTAACAGCTTTATTTATTAAGGTTAAGGGAATATGTACATTCAGTTCAGTTCAGTTGCTCAGTCGTGTCCAACTCTTTGCGAACCCATGAATTGCAGCACGCCAGGCTTCCCTGTCTATCACCAACTCCCAGAGTTCACCCAAACTCATGTCCATGGAGTCGGTCATGCAATCCAGCCATCTCATCCTCTGTCGTACCCTTCTCCTCTTGCCCCCAATCCCTCCCAGCATCAGGGTCTTTTCCAATGAGTCAACTCTTCTCATGAGGTAGCCAAAGTATTGGAATTTCAGCCTCAGCATCAGTCCTTCCAAAGAATACCCAGGACTGAACTTTAGAATGGACTGGTTGGATCTCCTTGCAGTCCAAGGGACTCTCAAGAGTCTTCTCCAACACCACAGTTCAAAAGCATCAATTCTTCGGCGCTCAGCCTTCTTCACAGTCCAACTCTCACATACATACATGACCACTGGAAAATCCATAGCCTTGACTAGACGAACCTTTGTCGGCAAAGTAATGTCTCTGCTTTTGAATATGATATCTAGGTTGGTCATAACTTTCCTTCCAAAGAGTAAGCGTCTTTTAATTTCATGGCTGCAATCACCATCTGCAGTGATTTTGGAGCCCAAGAAAATAAAGTCTGACACTGTTTCCACTGTTTCCCCATAATTTGCCATGAAGTGATGGGACCAGATGCCATGATCTTCGTTTTCTGAATGTTGAGCTTTAAGCCAACCTTCTCACTCTCCTCTTTTACCTTCATGAAGAGGCTTTTTAGTTCCTTTTCACTTTTTGCCATAAGGGTGGTGTCATCTGCATATCTGAAGTTACACCCGGGAATCTTGATTCCAGCTTGTGTTCCTTCCAGTCCAGCGTTTCTCATGATGTACTCTGCATATAAGTTAAATAAACAGGGTGACAATATACAGCCTTGACGTACTCCTTTTCCTTTTTGAAACCAGTCTGTTGTTCCATGTCCAGTTCTAACTGTTGCTTTCTGACCTGCATATAGGTTTCTCAAGAGGCAGGTCAGGTGGTCCGGTATTCCCATCTCTTGAAGAATTTCCCACAGTTTCTTGTGATCCACACAGTCAAAGGCTTTGGCATAGTCAATAAAGCAGAAATAGATGTTTTTCTGGAACTCTCTTGCTTTTTCCATGATACAGCAGATGTTGACAATTTAATCTCTGGTTCCTCTGCCTTTTCTAAAACCACCTTGAACATCTGGAAGATCACAGTTCACGTACTGCTTAAGCCTGGCTTGGAGAATTTTTAGCATTACTTTACTAGTGTGTGAGATGAGTGCAATTGTGCAGTAGTTCAAGCATTCTTTGGCATTGCCTTTTTTTGGAATTGGAATGAAAACTGACCTTTTCCAGTCCTGTGGCCACTGCTGAGTTTTCCAAATGTGCTGGCATATTGAGTGCAGCACTTTCACAGCATCATCTTTCAGGATTTGAAATAGCTCAACTGGAATTCCATCACCTCCACTAGCTTTGTTTGTAGTGATGCTTTCTAAGGCCCACTTGACTTCACATTCCAGGATGTCTGGCTCTAGGTGAGTGATCACACCATCGTGATTATCTGGGTTACGAAGATCTTTTTTGTACAGTTCTTCTGTGTATTCTTGCCACCTCTTCTTAATATCTTCTGCTTCTGTTAGGTCCATACCATTTCTGTCCTTTATCGAGCCCATCTTTGCATGACATGTTCCCTTGGTATCTCTAATTTTCTTGAAGAGATTTCTAGTCTTCCCCATTCTGTTGTTTTCCTCTATTTCTTTACAATGATCACCGAGGACGGCTTTCTTATCTCTCCTTGCTATCCTTTGGAACTCTGCATTCAGATGCTTATATCTTTCCTTTCTCCTTTGCTTTTTGCTTCTCTTCTATTCACAGCTATTTGTAAGACCTCCCCAGACAGCCATCTTGCTTTTTTGAATTTCTTTTCCATGGGGATGGTCTTGATCCCTGTCTGCTGTACAGTGTCAGGGACCTCCATCCATAGTTCATCAGGCACTCTATCAGATCTAGTCTCTTAAATCTATTTCTCACTTCCACTGTATAATCATAAGGAATTTTATTTAGGTCATATCTGAATGGTCTAGTGGTTTTCCCTACTTTCTTCAATTTAAGTCTGAATTTGGCAATAAGGAGTTCATGATCTGAGCCACAGTCAGCTCCTAAGACAACAAATCTACTACGAGGTACATCCAACAACATATTGAACATTTGCACACATAGATGTATACCAAAACTATTTATGTGAAACCAAATATCCTTAAATAGCAGAATGCACAAAAATCATAAATTCCTCAAAAAGGAAATATATCATAATGGAAATAAGCCAAAATTATAGGCAAAAGAACAAAATTTCATTAAAAATATTCAGCAAATGTAACCAGAAATAAAAAATGTTCTCAGTATTTGAAATAATTTATATATAGTTGGGTCGTGAAGAGTCAGACATGACTGAGCGACTGAACTGAACTGATGCATAGTTGAAAAACAGCAAAATTCAAATATAGTGCCAAAAGTCTAAGTAGTAATTAGTGCCTCAGAGGACTGGGGCATAGTGATGAGGATGCTTTTGGAATGTTGTCAGTGTTCTAATTCTTGACCTCTGAGATGAGTTCATAGGTTTCCTATTGAGATAATTCATTAAGTTGTGGAGGGGTGACTCAGTGCCTAAAGGCTGCCTGTTGTCTGAAGTTCATTCACTCAAACGTGAGCGCTCACACATGCCAGTGACACTGGTTGTCAGTCTGGGTCTTAGCTAAGGCTGTTTGCTGCAGGACCTATATGCAGCGTCTCCAGGTGACCTGGGCTCACCACATGTTGACCGGTTTCCTAGGATGAATATGTTAACAGAGGAAAGTGGAGAAATGTATTGCTTTCTTCATTAATGTACCCAAATATTATTATCTTAATTTTCAAATGGCTTTTATGGTTTGAACAGAAACTTGGTCTAGATGGTACAGAATGGAATAACTCATTCAATCAATAAATAATTTCTCAAATGTCTATTACATGTCATACTCTATGCTGGGTGCTAGCATTATAGAAGTAACTGTTATAAATCAAATCCTAAGGGTATGAATAGAAACCAAGATTATTATTTTCTCTTTCCTTTCCTCTGTCCCATTTTCTCCTGACCTTAGAAAAAATCTAGGGCATGTTCAATGATTTACACAGTCGTGCTCAGATGACAAAAATTCCTCCTGTCATTTCTGATCACAAGTATAATCTCATTTCAGGGACAGTCAAATCTACAAAGTTTATTTGAATGCAATGTTTTCTTACTGCTCTCCTTTTGTCAGCAGTGAAAGCAGGTCATGATAGGCTGCTTTATTTGCTCACCTTGGTTGTTTATATCAGTCTTTCTGGGACACCTGCCTAGGTCATAGAGGAGTGGGAAACAAGGGAAAGTCTTATTATTAATACATTACTATTGCTTAAACCAACATCGATTTCCTCTGACTATGGTAAATATGGAAAAATAACATAACCCAGCATCAGTCAAATATGTTAGAACATATGAGATGTAGGCAACTAATTTCTTACAGAGATATTGAATAGTAAAATATATATATATATATATATATATATATATATTCCATATAGCCTGATACTGTTGATATTTATGAGCTTTTAGAGGATATTTAGAAAGTGATCATAATTATTTACATGAAAATATTGAGGCTTCATTGAAAGAGTGATAATTGAGATGGCTTAGAAATCCTATATAGAGAACTTCTTCTACCAAGGGATATGGGTGGACAGAGAAGGAGTGAAGTTTTATGCTGAGAGCTTCCCATTTCAATTGTCTGTGATATGCCAAACCATTTACACATAATAACAAAGCATGCTCAAGGTATTTAAACTGTAATCATTAATCACAAATATTAGTATGGAATTAAATACACATCAGATTTATCACTCTACCCTATGTCCCTAGCAGTCCTATCTTAATCTTGAGGAAAGTTCTGTGAATAATTCCTAAATCAAACAGGAAATATCCAGTTATATGGAATAAGAATGCCACTTTAGTCACAAGTGATAATCTACAAATGTTCTTCATTATATTTTATCTTTTCTTTCTGTTAGTGTCTACAATTTTAAAAATGAGAACTTATAAAAGATTTTTAAAAATAGTTATTTTCACAGCTTGAAAAAAAAACTTTTTTGTTTTTGGTTGAAAAGCTATATTGTAACTTCTATTTCCAGTAACAGTGCTGACCATACACCCTGAAAAACAAAAGCAAAAACAAAACTACAGGTATAAAATGTCTAGAAATGCCATTTCTAAATGCATAGCTGACTTTGTAAAATGTTGAGTGAAATCCCCAGAAGCAGAAAATGAAGAAGAAGCTGAAAACGGGAGCATTTAGTGAGCCCTGAAATCAGGAAGGCCCTGAGGGCATTTATTGAGTTTGGTAGCTGAATTTTGGGTTTGAACATCTGTATAAGGGACAAAAGTCAAGGCTTCGGGCACAGTAAGGTGGTTACTTAGAAACAAGACTTCTGCCTAAAAGAAGACCACTGCAGACATGCAACTTCAGGAAAGAATGGATAAAAAAGTCCTCCTACAGATAATATCTGACAACAACAAATTATATCAAGGCAGAATTTAAAATATAGAAAAGTAAATTTTTTTGACCATTCATAATGCTATGGGTGACCTCAGGTAGACATTAGTTTGAGTTTACAATTCTTGACTATATATCAGTCAAAGTCAATTTAAATTTTGTTAATGTTTTATAGCATTGTAAGGGGGCTAGACCCTGATGCTGGGAAAGATTGAGGGCAGGAGGAAAAGGGGATGACAGAGGATGAGATGGTTGGATGGCATCACTGACTCGATGGACGTGGGTTTGCGTGGACTCCTGGAGTTGGTGATGGACAGGGAGGCCTGGCGTGCTGCAGTTCATGGGGTCGCAAAGAATCAGACATGACTGAGTGATTGAACTGAACTGAAGGGTGCTGGCAGAGGGAAATCCTCTTGAGAGAGAAAACTTATTCTGGTCTCACAGAATATGGAAAGATTTGAGACAAAAATTGACACAGTTAAAAGAAAAATTGACTGTTACACAAACATAGTGGGAAATTATAGCACAACAATTACAGTAACTGTTATAACAATATCCTCAAATTAGTATGCATATAGGATACTTTAAAATCATATATATGTATACACACACACACATATATATATAGTTATTTGGATAAATACCTATATAGAGAGTTCCAAAAAAACATCTAATTCTGCTTTATTGACTATACCAAAGCCTTTGACTGTGTGGATCACAATAAACTGTGGAAAATTCTGAAAGAGATGGGAATACCAGACCACCTGACCTGCCTCTTGAGAAATCTGTTTGCAGGTCAGGAAGCAACAGTTAGAACTGGACATGGAACAACAGACTGGTTCCAAATAGGAAAAGGAGTTCGTCAAGGCTCTATATTGTCACCCTGCTTATTTAACTTATATGCAGAGTACATCATGAGAAATGCTGGACTGGAAGAAGCACAAACTGGAATCAAGATTGCTGGGAGAAATATCAATAACCTCAGATATGCAGATGACACCACCCTTATAGCAGAAAGTGAAGAGGAAATCAAAAGCCTCTTGATGAAAGTGAAAGTGGAGAGTGAAAAAGTTGGCTAGAAGCTCAACATTCAGAAAACGAAGATCATGGCATCCGGTCCCATCACTTCATGGGAAATAGATGGGGAAACAGAAGAAACAGTGTCAGACTTTATTTTCTTGGGCTCCAAAATCACTGCAGATGGTGACTGCAGCCATGAAATTAAAAGGCGCTTGCTCCTTGGAAGGAAAGTTATGACCAACCTAGATAGCATATTCAAAAGCAGAGACATTACTTTGCCAACAAAGGTCCGTCTAGTCAAGGCTATGGTTTTTCCAGTGGTCATGTATGGATGTGAGAGTTGGACTGTGAAGAAGGCTGAGCACTGAAGAATTGATGCTTTTGAACTGTGGTATTGGAGAAGATTCTTGAGAGTCCCTTGGACTGCAAGGAGATCCAACCAGTCCATTCTGAAGGAGATCAGCCTTGGGATTTCTTTGGAAGGAATGATGCTAAAGCTGAAACTCAGTACTTTGGCCGCCTCATGCGAAGAGTTGACTCATTGGAAAAGACTCTGATGCTGGGAGGGATTGGGGGCAGGAGGAGAAGGGGATGACAGAGGATGAGATGGCTGGATGGCATCACTGACTCGATGGACGTGAGTCTGAGTGAACTCCGGGAGTTGGTGATAGACAGGGAGGCCTGGCGTGCTGTGATTCATGGGGTCGCAAAGAGTCAGACATGACTGAGTGACTGAACTGAACTGAACTGATACATACATATGTGTATATATATAAGTTAGAAAGTAAACATTCTTATATAATTGCTAGTGTAAAGAAAACATGATAATAAAACTTGAAAATACTGAGAAAAAAGCATAAAAAGAAAAGTTATGACATCAAAACAGGATGCATATTGAACAATTAGCAGTATAATGTCTTCAACTCTGATCACTAAAATTAGAAGTAATAGAGAAGTTCAAAACTGCCAAAGTTTGGTTCTTTGAAAGGATCAATGAAATGGACAAAAAACTGAGAATTTCGATGAGACAGAATGAGGAAAAGACATCTTTTATAAACTATTTAAAAAAAAACACCACAGATAGATTAAATGAGTAATAATATACTAAAATAGTTTAGGCAAATAAGTACAAAAACATACACAGTTGTAACACTAATTAAATACTATATATTGTCAGGAAGCATCTAACAGGAGGCTCCCTGTGTGCTGTTTTGGATCTGTCAGGAATCCTCTGTTCCTTATTAATTTCTGAATATTCAGGAATTAAGAGGAGCAGCAAGCCTCTCCCGGGGCTGAGGAATCCAGGCATTTCCTTCATTTGTTTTTCAATACGGTAATAAGTTCCCTCTTCTTTCTTATGAACCATACAGTAAAAGTGATTGTTTACAACTCTCTTTCTTTAATATGGATCGCCTATGTTTTGTAACTCTGAAATCGTAATCTTTATCTTTGCTGAGAATAACTACCTTGTAAGACAGTATATATGCCCACACCATGTGGATTAAAACACCTTTGCTCCATCAGAGCTTTGGTCCCTGTGTCTTCTCTCTCTCTCTCCTCCTCTCTCTCTTTCTCTCTCTCTCTTTGTCAGGCTAATTCTCTGGAGCACAGAGGCCCTCTGGGTTGACTTTCCTGCCCAGGCTTCTAAGACCCTCTCAAGAAGGCGCTCTGCGGCTTCACCCCATCAAGAGGGCGCCTGAGGCCTTCGTGAATAGAGCAAGCCCCGTGTCAGGGACTTTATTGGTTTTCCTCATAAACCAAGGAATATCAGCCTCTTTGTCTCTCCTTTACTTTCTTATTGTCGACCCCGGACCACCAGGTTCTGGTCCATTAAAGGACCTCAACAATATATATCAAGTAAGTAATAGGTTAATTGAAAAGTAAAATCCACACATTACCATTAAATACATTTAATCAGTACATCCAAAATCACTGCAGATGGTGACTGCAGCCATGAAATTAAAAGATGCTTACTCCTTGGAAGGAAAGTTATGACCAACCTAGGTAACATATTAAAAAACAGAGACATTATTTTGCCAACAAAGGTCCGTCTAGTCAAGGCTATGGTTTTTCCAGTGGTCATGTATGGATGTGAGAGTTGAACTGTGAAGAAAGCTGAGCACCGAAGTATCGATACTTTTGAACTGTGGTGTTGGAGAAGACTCTTGAGAGTCCCTTGGACTGCAAGGAGTTCCAACCAGTCCATCCTAAAGGAGTTCAGTCCTGGGTGTTCATTGAAGGGACTGATGCTGAAGCTGAACTCCAATACTTTGGCCACCTCATGCGAAGAGTTGACTCATTGAAAAAGACCCTGATGCTGGGAGGGACTGGGGGCAGGAGGAGAAGGGGACAACAGAGGATGAGATGGCTGGATGGCATCACTGACTTGATGGACATGAGTTTGAGTGAACTCTGGGAGTTGATGATAGACATGGAGGCCTGGTGTGCTGTGATTCATGGGGTCACAAAGAGTCGGACACGACTGAGCGACTGAACTGAACTGAACTAAAAATATACGCCTATACATCTCACACTTCAAAATTATTCCAGGTTAAAATGATTTAGAAATAAGTTTTTACAAAGTTAACAATTACTCATCCAAATATATATGAAAGAGTTCTTGTAGATATTTAAAGAATAAATTAATACAAGTATAGCATAAACAATATAGTATAGGATTAGCAGAAGAATAGATAAACTCTGACCTACCCTGTTGTACATAGATGCAAAATTTCTAAATAAAATATTCATAAATAGTATAACTAAAATGTATATAGAGATACACATTAGAACATTTGATTTACATGAAAAATACAAGGATAATTTAATATTAGAATTTGAGCACCTTCACTTCTGTAAACAGCCTGTTTTTGTGCTTAAGATACCGAATGGAAAACTCCATTGTGTGTTTCTGGACTGTTTTGGAAATATTTGGTCAAATGTGTGTTAATTTGGCAGTAATGGCCTTTAAAGCAAACAAAAAAAGCTGTGAAAATGGCCTTGGAGTATTATTTTTAGTTACTTGCAGAGTTTCTAGTTTTTAAAAAATATAATTTATGTTAAAATTAATGAATATATTAATCAATATATGATTAAAATAAATATTTATATATTATATTATATATAATATATTTTATTTATATTTATATTATATTTAAAATATAATATATATTATATATATAAAATGTCATTAATACAGAGAAGATAATGTCTATGAAAAAATTGGCTTTTGGATTTCCTCTCAAGGTCATTGTGAGTGAAATGACCTCTTCCTTTTTTTAATTTCACTTTTTCCTTTGTTCTAAAACTTAGACTGACATCTAGCTTTAACTGTCATTGTATGTTCTATTTTCCTGAGGGAGGAATAACTTATAATGCTGGTTTGGTTTTGTATTATCGGTGTGTTGGTGAATTTTTAAACTGTATGCTAACTGCAATAAATTTTATGAACTGAAAAAAGACAAAATCAAAAGTTGTAATTTAGCACATTAATAAATTAAAAGAAAAATGCACATAATTATCTCAGTTGTTATAGAGATGTTAACATATAACATCTATTCATGATAAAATCTCTCAGGAAACCAAGACTTCCTTCTCTTGGAAAAAAAATGTGTCTATCATAAATTTACAATTAGTATCATATTTAATGATAATATATGTTAGAGACATTCTTTTAAAAACAAGGGGAACAATTAACATACTTGCTCACACCATTTGTATTTAGCAGTTACAGGACATTGGAATTAATATGTGAAGACAAGAAAGGATAACCAACAAAAAGAATGCAAAAATAAGAAGTAAAATTGGCTCAAATAATGAAAAATTTCACACTATTGATTCAAATAAGCAAAAGAAAATTATTGGACTTGAAAAAAATAAAGAATTAAAAACAAATTATTGTATAAAAAGTTAATATATGACATCTAATTATATTTTTTTAATTTTTTTTATTTTTTTTTATTTTTAAACTTTACATAATTGTATTAGTTTTGCCAAAATACCAGCAAGAAGTACTAGGAAATGTACATTAAAAACATTTTTAATTGTAACAAAATCCCCTACATGTTTTTTATGGACTTAATTCCCTCTAACAAGAAACATTTCTGCTAGTGTAGGACCTCTTTGTTAGTATTGCACCTTGGCTGCTCACAATCTTTGCTTGGGCTCCTCATGTTCCTCACATTGTTTGTTGGTATCATTGAAGTAATTAAGAGTTGTAGGCTTTAATTAGTTAATTAGATTTTAACTAGTTTAATTAGATTTTAATTAGTTTTATCAAACCTTAATTAGTTGAGCATGTAGAGAACCTCTACCTAATGGGAAGAGAAAATGGACAATTTTTTTTTTTTAAAAAAGCAACTGTAAACATGGATGAAACTGTCATAAACAAGTATTTCAGCATATTGGAAATTAACTAAAGGTATACAGAGAGGTATTTATTCTTGAAAACTGTTAAAAGTTTGCATTAAAAATGGGTTAGTCTTACAGTGGTCTTTAAGAAGACTCTTCCCATATCTCACCCCAGCTCTCTCTGTGTGGTTGAACAACTTGTGGGTGTGTCTGTGTGTGTGTGTGTGTGTGTGTGAGAGAGAGAGAGAGAGAACAAGAGAGAGATGAGACTGCTTGGGAGAAACTAAAATACTAAAAGGAAGATTTAAAAATGGCCTGGCATTTGAATACACTCTACAGGACACACACAGATTTATCTTCAGAGTGTGAGCCCTGTTGACTTTAGGGGTTTGCACACAGTCTCTTGTCAACTTCTGGCTGATCACCAGCTGTGCTGAACAGGGATAACCTCAGGAAACGAGGCTTAAAAGATAAGATTCAGAAAATAAACTAAGAAAGAGTTACACAGAAATTCATCATAGATGAGTTGATAAAATTCAAAGAAAAAAAGAAAATCTTGAAAGCAGCAAGAAAATGAAAACAAATTATCACGTATAAGAAAACAAAACTGTAATTTGGGATTGACTTTCTATTAGAAAAAAATGGAAGTTAAAATATATTGCAAAGATTTTTTTTAAATTGTGGAAGGAAAATATTTTATCTATAAAATATAAAGGTAAAATTTGGACTCCCCTGGTTGTACAGTAGTTAAGACTCTGTGCTTCCACTGCAGAGGGTATGGGTTCAAGCCCTGGTCAGGAAACTAAGATCCCACATGCAACACCCCCTTCCCCTAAAAAGTGATAAAATAACATTATGTTCAGAAAAATAAATTTAGAGAACTAGTCACTATCAAATCTATCTTAAAAGAAACACTAAATGTTGTTCTTCAGGCTAAAGAAAGTGATGCCAGGAAATAACATGAATTTCTAAGTAGAAGTGAAGAAAATCAGATACATCATATATATAGGGTGAGTATAAAATAATATATAGATATATTTCTCATTTTTTTCATTAACATTATAAAATTGTATGGAGCAATAAGTATAATTGTCTATGCTGCTAAGTCACTTCAGTTGTGTCTGATTCTGTGTGACCCCATAGACCGCAGCCCACCAGGCTCCCCCGTCCCTGGGATTCTCCAAGCAAGAACACTGGAGTGGGTTGCCATTTCCTTCTCCAATGCATGAAAGTGAAAAGTGAAAGTCAAGTCACTCCGTCGTGTCTGACTCTTAGCGACCCCATGGACTGCAGTCTACCAGGCTCCTCCGTCCATAGGCTTTTCCAGGCAAGAGTACTGGAGTAGGTTGCCATTGCCTTCTCCATAATTGTCTATAGTGGGGTTTATTACATATATAGATGTACCATATATGAATAAAGCACAAAGGAGAGGGGAAGAAAATATATTGATCTATACATCAGTGTCTCTTTTGCTGTCTCGTACACAGGGTTATTGTTACCATCTTTCTAAATTCCATATATATGCGTTAGTACTCTGTGGGAGAGGGAGAGGGTGGGGAGATTTGGGAGAATGGCATTGAAACATGTATAATATCATGTATGAAACGAGTCGCCAGTCCAGGTTCGATGCACGATACTGGATGCTTGGGGCTGGTGCACTGGGACGACCCAGGGGGAGGGTGTGGGGAGGGGGGAGGGAGGGAGGGAGGTTCAGGATGGGAGGCACGGGTGTACCTGTGGCGGATTCATTTCGATGTTTGGCAGAGCTAATACAATATTGTAAAGTTAAAAAATAAAATAAAATAAAATAAAAAGAAAATATATTGAAACAACAATGCTATACTTTAACAGAATTAAGTCAGTATTATTCCTAATTAGAGTATGATATGTTAAGATCTATTTTTAATTCCTCAAAAATGAGAAAGAAAATAAATGGAAAGGGTTTTTTTTTTTAATCATCAGAAGAAATAGACAAAAATATTTTTGACACAAAATAGGACATTTTTTCTTCTTCTTTTAGAGGAAGAAGTGAGCAAAAGCTGCATGAATAAAATAGAAAGCAAAGAGGCCATAGCTGGTTTGAAATCCACCATTAAAGTGATGACACAAAGAGTAAGTGGGCTAAATACTCCACTGAAAAGGAAAAAAGAGATATTAATGGACTTAATAAAAAAGCTAACCTCAAATATATGATATCTAGAAGAGACACTACTCAGATACAGTGAGAAAGAAAATTGAAACTAAAGAAATAAAGAAATCATGTGATGACTATAAAAGAGAGAGAATGGTTCTATTAATATCAGGGAAAACCTATAATATTTGGAAGTTAAAAACACTCCTACATAACCCATGAGTAAAAAAGGAAATCACAAAATAAGCTTAAAATATATATTTTAATCTGTGTGAGAATGAAAATATAATATATCAGAATTTATTAGGTACAGCTGTAGCAGTGCTTAGAGAGAAATTCATAACTGTAATCTCCTCTATCAATAAAGATAAAACATCTCAAATCAATAAACTACATTTCCACTGAAGGAAAAATAGGAAAAAAAAAGATAAATTCCAAAGCAAGCAGGAATAATGGAAAAAATAAAGCTTAAAGCAGAATGCAATTTAATAGAGAAAAATGGAGAAAACTGAGAAAAATCAGTACACCAAAGATTTTTTTTAAGAAATCAAGAAAATTGCCAAACATTTAGCATACTGACATTTAAAAGATTAAAATGAAATGAAAGTGGGGAACCACTATGAGGTACAGAAGTCAAAAAGATTATAATGACATATTATGACCAACATTCTGCAAAAAGTTAGATGAAATGAACAAATGCCTGATAAATACTAAATCTAAGACTGACTAACTAAAGAAGAAAAGAAAATTTTGAAATTTCCTAGGGAGTAAGACGGAGAAGGCAATGGCACCCCACTCCAATACTCCTGCCTGGAAAATCCCATGAATGGAGGAGCCTGGTAGGCTGCAGTCCATGGGGTCGCTAAGAGTCGGACACGACTGAGCAACTTCCTTTTCACTTTTCACTTTCATGCATTGGAGAAGGAAATGGCAACCCACTCCAGTGTTCTTGCCTGGAGAATCCCAGGGACAGGAGAGCCTGGTGGGCTGCCGTCTCTGGGGTCGCACAGAGTCGGACACGACTGAAGTGACTTAGCAGCAGCAGCAGCAGGGAGTAAGATATTAAATTATTTATTTAAAACCTTGCCACAAAGGAAAATCCCAAACCAGATATTTCTACTAGAGTATTTAAAGAAATGAAGTATTTAAAGAAATAATACTGGTACTTCAAAAACTTTTAGAAAGCACACAAAAAATGGAACATTCACAAACTCATTCTATGAGGGGAGTATTACTAGTACATAAAAAAGAAAGATATAGATATTGAAAGAAAGAAAATTATAGATAGTTCTTAAGAAAATAGAACCAAAGTTCTTAATAAAATATTAGCCAGTGGAGTCCAGCAACATAAAAAGGATTATAAATTATGGCGAACCATAATTTCTACTAGTAATGCAAGGTTACATTAGCATCAGAAATAGAATAAATGACAAACCACATGATATTTCCAAAAAGCTCAGAAAAAGCATTTGAAAATATTCTCTATATTTTCATGGTAAAAATATTTAACAAACTAGACCTAGAAGGAAACTTATTCAACCTGAGGATGGCCACTTTTGAAAGGCCTGTAGCTTATACTGAACGGTGGCAGTGTTTTCCCACTCTCTTTGGGATCAAGGAAAAGATGTCAACTCCTGACATTTCTATTCAACATTGTATTGGTGGTACTAGAAGATGTGAGAAAATAAGAAAAAAAGAGAGACGGACAGAGACAGAGACAAATGAGAAAGACAGAGAGAGAGAAAGAGAAGCTATTTTATAAGTAGAAAACTAAGGGATCCACAAAAATATTGCTAGAACTAATACACTAGAGAGGTCACAGAATGCCATATATATATATATATATATATATATATGTGTGTGTGTGTGTGTGTATGTGTGTGTGTATACACACACATATTAAAATATATTTATATATAGTAACAATTTATTTGTAGCTGAAAATGGAGAAGATCTACACAGTCAGCAAAAACAAGAGCTGGAGCTGACTGTGGCTTAGATTATGAGCTCCTTAATGCAAAATTCAGACTAAAATTGAAAAACATAGGGAAAACCACTAGGCCATCCAGGTATGACCTATATCAAATCCCTTATGATTATACAGTGTAAGTGTCAATGGATTAGATTTGATAGAGTGCTGGAAGAACTATGGACAGAGGTTCATAACATTGTACAGGAGGTGGTGATCAAAATTATCCTCAAGAAAAAGAAATGCAAAAAGGCAAAATGGTTGTCTGAGGAGGCCATACAAATAGCTGAGAAAAGAAGAGAGATGAAAGGTAAAGGAGAAAAGGAAAGAATATACCCAGCTGAATGCAGAGTTCCAGTGAATAGCAAAGAAATATAAGAAAGCCTTCTTAAGAAAGCAATGCAAAGAAATAGAGAAAATAATAGAATGGGAAAGACTAGGGATCTTTTTTTAAGACAATCAGACATACCAAGGGAATATTTCATGCAAAAATGGACACAATAAAGGACAGTAATACCAAGGGCCTAACAGAAACAGAAGAAATTAGGGGGGTTCAGGACGGGGAACATGTGTACACTCAAGGCAGATTCAAGTCAATGTATGGCCAAACCAATACAATATTGTAAAGTAAAATAAATAAATTAATTAATTTAAAAAAAGAAGAGGTGGCAAGAATACACAGAAGAACTGTACAAAAAAAAAACCTCTTAATGACCCAGATAACCATGTTGATATGGTCACTCACCTAGAGCCAGGCATCCTGAAATGTGAAGTCAATTTGGCTTTAGGAAGCAATAATACAAACAAAGCTAGTGGAGATGACAGAATTCCAGGTGAGCTATTTTAATCATATAAGATGATGCTGTTCAGGTGCTGCACTCAATATGCTAGCAAATTTGGAAAACTCAGAGTGGCAAAAGGACTATAAAAGGTTAGTTTTCATTCCAATCCCAAAGAAGGGCAATGGTAAAGAATGTTCAAACTACCATGCAATTGCACTCATCTCACATGCTAGCAAGATAATTGTCAAAATCCTTCAAGCTAGGCTTCAATAGTACATGAACCGAGAACTTCCAGGTGTATAATTTGGATTTAGGAAAGGCAGAGGAACCAGAGATCAAATTGCCAACATCTGTTGGATCACAGAAAAAGCAAGGGAATTCCAGAAAAACATCTACTTCTGCTTCAATAACTATGCTAAAGCCTTTGACTGTGTGGATCACAATGAACTGTAGAAAATTTTTAAAGAGATATGAATGCCAGAACACTGTACCTGCCTCCTGAGAAACCTGTATGCAGATCAAGAAGCAACAGAGCAAGATATGGAACAATGGACTGGTTCAAAATTGGGAAAAGAGTATGTCAAGGCTGTATGTTGTCACCCTGCTTATTCAACTAATATGCAGACTACATCATGTAAAATTCTGAGCTGGACCAATCACAAGGTGGAATTAAGATGGCTGGAAGAAATAACAACCTCAGATGTGCAGATGGCAGATATCTTAGTGGCAGAAAGTGAAGAGCAACTAAAGAGCCTTTTGATGAAGGTAAGAGAGGAGAGTGAAAAACCTGGCTTAAAACTCAACAATCAAAAAAAAAAAAAAAAGATTATGGCATCGTATCCCATCACTTCATGGCAAAAAGACGGAGCAAAAGTGGATACAGTGGCAGATTTTATTTTCTTGATCTTCAAAATTACTGTGCACAATGACAGCAGCCATGAAATTAAAAGTGCTTGCTCCTTGGAAGAAAAGCTATGACAAACCTAGACATCATATTAAAAAGTAGAGATGTCACTTTGCTGACAAAAGTCCCTATAGTCAAAGCTGTAGTTTCTTCAATAGTCATGTATGGACATGAGTGTTGGACAATCAAGAAGTGCGAGTGCAAAATAATTGATGCTTTTGAGTTGTAGTACTGGAAAGGACTCTTAATAGTCCCTTGGATAGCAAGGAGACCAAACCAGTCAATACTGAAGAAAATCAATTCTGAATATTCACTGGAAGGGCTGATGCTGAAGCTCCAAAATTCTGGCCATGTAATGCGAAGAGCTGACTCATTAGAAAAGACCCTGATGCTGGGAAAGATTGAGGATTGGAGGAGGAGACAGAGGATGAGACGGTTGGATGGCATCACCAACTCAATTGCTATTCATATGTGCAAATTCCAAGAGATAGTGAAGGACAGGGAAGCCTGGTGTACTGCAGTCCCTGTGGTTGCAGGTTTGGACATGGCTTAGCAACTGAACAATGAAAAAAATATTAACTAACAACAAAATTAATACCAACAAAATAACTTTATTCATAATAACAAAATCAATATGTAAGAAAAATTATAAAAACATTTAATACTGTATGCTGAAGACTTGATATTAAGATAGTAACTATCCCCAAATTAATCTACTGATATAGTAGAATCACTATCTATATTCCAGCAAGAATTCCAATATACTTGGTTAGTTAATCCTAAAATATATATACATACATATATATATGTGTGTGTGTATATATATATATATATACATATATATTTATACATAGAGAGAGAGAAGTGCAAAGGACCTAGAATAGTCAAAACAACTTATAAAGAGAAGAGCAAATTGGAATATTTAAACTACCAGATTTCAAAACTTATCACAAAGCTACAGTAATAAAAACAGCATGTGGATAGGACAAAATTAAAAGCTATATATGACAAACCCACAGCAAACATTATCCTCAGTGGTGAAAAATTGAAAGCATTTCCCCTAAAGTCAGGAACAAGACAAGGGTGCCCACTCTCACCACTACTATTCAACATAGTTTTGGAACTTTTGGCCACAGCAATCAGAGAAGAAAAAGAAAAGGAATCCATATTGGAAAAGAAGAAGCAAAACTCTCACTCTTTGCAGATGACATGATTGTCTACATAGAAAACCCTAAAGACTTCACCAGAAAATTCCTGGAGCTAATCAATGACTATAGTAAAGTGGCAGGATATAAAATCAACACACAGAAATCCCTTGCATTCCTATACACTAACAATGAGAATACAGAAAGAGAAATTAAGGAAACAATTCCATTCACCATTGCAACGAAAAGAATAAACTACTTAGGAATATATCTACCCAAAGAAAGAAAAGACCTGTATATATAAAACTATAAAACACTGGTAAAAGAAATCAAAGAGGACACAAATAGATGAAGAAATATACCATGTTCATGGATTGGAATAATCAATATAGTGAAAATGAGTATACTACCCAAAGCAATCTATAGATTCAATGCAATCCTAATCAAACTACCAATGTTATTTTTCACAGAACTAGAAAAAGTAATTTCACAATTTGTATGGAAATACCAAAAAAACTCAAATAGCCAAAACAATCTTGAGAAAGAAGAATGGAACTGGAGGAATCAACATGCTTGATTTCAGTCTCTACTACAAAGCCACAGTCATCAAGACAGTATGGTTCTGGCATAAAGACAGAAATATAGATCAATGGAACAAAATATAAAGCCCAGCGATAAATCCACGCACATATGGACACCTTATCTTTGACAAAGGAGGCAAGAATATACAATGGATTAAAGACAATCTCTTTAACAAGTGGTGCTGGAAAAACTGGTCAACCACTTGTACAATAATGAAACTAGAACACTTTCTAACACCATACACAAAAGTAAACTCAAAATGTATTAAAGATTTCTTTCCTTCTACTAACCCTGGGGTTCTTCATTTCTTCCTTTTCTAGTTGCTTTAGGTGTAGAGTTAGGTTATTTATTTGACTTTTTTCTTGTTTCTTGAGGTGTGCCTGTATTGCTATGAACTTTCCCCTTAGGACTGCTTTTACCGTGTCCCACAGGTTTTGGGTTGTTGTGTTTTCATTTTCATTCGTTTCTATGCAAAATAAATGACCCAATCAAAAAATGGGCCAAAGAACTAAATAGACATTTCTCCAAAGAAGACATCCAGATGGCTAACAAACACATGAAAAGATGCTCAACATCACTCATTATCAGAGAAATGCAAATCAAAACCACTATGAGGTACCATTTCACACCAGTCAGAATGGCTGCAATCCAAAAGTCTACAAGTAATAAATGCTGGAGAGGGTGTGGAGAAAAGGGAACCCTCTTACACTGTTGGTGGGAATGCAAACTAGTACAGCCACTATGGAGAACAGTGTGGAGATTTCTTAAAAAACTGGAAATAGACATGCCTTATGATCCAGCAATCCCACTGCTGGGCATACACACTGAGAAAACCAGAAGGGAAAGAGACACGAGTACCCCAATGTTCATCGCAGCACTGTTTATAATAGCCAGGACATGGAAGCAACCTAGATGTCCATCAGCAGATGAATGGATAAGCAAGCTGTGGTACATATACACAATGGAGTATTATTCAGCCATTAAAAAGAATACATTTGAATCAGTTCTAATGAAGTGGATGAAACTGGAGCCTATTATACAGAGTGAAGTAAGCCAGAAAGAAAAACACCAATACAGTATACTAACGCATATATATGGAATTTAGAAAGATGGTAACAATAACCCTGTGTACGAGACAGCAAAAGAGACACTGATGTATAGAACAGTCTTATGGACTCTGTGGGAGAGGGAGAGGGTGGGAAGATTTGGGAGAATGGCATTGAAACATGTAAAATATCATGTATGAAATGAGTTGCCAGTCCAGGTTCGATGCACGATACTGGATGCTTGGGGCTGGTGCACTGGGACGACCCAGAGGGATGGAATGGGGAGGGAGGAGGGAGGAGGGTTCAGGATGGGGAACACATGTAAACCTGTGGCGGATTCATTTTGATATTTGGCAAATCTAATACAGTTATGTAAAGTTTAAAAATAAAATAAAATTAAAAAAAAAATTAAAAAAAAATGTATTAAAGATCTAAACATAAGACCAGAAACTATAAAACTCCTAGAGGAGAACATAGGCAAAACACTCTCTGACATACATCACAGCAGGATCCTCTATGACCCACCTCCCAGAATATTGGAAATAAAAGCAAAAATAAACAAATGGGACCTAATTAACCTTAAAAGCTTCTGCACATCAAAGGAAACTATTAGCAAGGTGAAAAGACAGCCTTCAGAATGGGAGAAGATAATAGCAAATGAAGCAACTGACAAACAACTAATATCAAAAATATACAAGCAACTCCTGCAGCTCAGTTCCAGAAAAATGACCCAATCAAAAAATGGGCCAAAGAACTAAACAGACATTTCTCCAAAGAAGACATACAGATGGCTAACAAACACATGAAAAGATGCTCAACATCACTTATTATGAGAGAAATGCAAATCAAAACCACAATGAGGTACCATTTCATGCCAGTCAGAATGGCTGTGATCCAAAAGTCTACAAGCAAAAAATGCTGGAGAGGGTGTGGAGAAAAGGGAACCCTCTTACACTGTTGATGGGAATACAAACTAGTACAGCCACTGTGGAGAACAGTGTGGAGATTCCTTAAAAAATCGGAAATAGAACTGCCATATGACCAAGCAATCCTACTACTGGGAATACACACAGAGGAAATCAAGAATTGAAAGAGACATGTATATCCCAATGTTCATTGCAGCACTGTTTATAATAGCCAGGACATGGAAGCAACCTAGATGTCTATCAGCAGATGAATGGATAAGAAAGCGGTGGTACATATACACAATGGAATATTACTCAGCCATTAAAAAGAATACATTTGAATCAGTTCTAATGAGGTGGATGAAACTGGAGCCTATTATACAGAGTGAAGTAAGCCAGAAAGAAAAACACCAATACAGTATACTAACACATATATATGGAATTTAGAAAGATGGTACCAATAACCCCATATGCAAGACAGCAAAAGAGACATAGATGTATAGAACAGTCTTTTGGACTCTGTGGGAGAGGGCGAGGGTGGGATGATTTGGGAGAATGGCATTGAAACATGTATATTATCATATGTGAAATTAATAGCCAGTCCAGGTTCGATGTATGAGATAGCGTGCTCGGGGCTGGTGCACTGGGATGACCCAGAGGGATGGGATAGGGAGGGAGGTGGGAGGGGAGATCCAGGATGGGGAACACATGTGTACCCATGGTGGATTCATGTCAATGTATGGCAAAACCACTATAATATTGTAAAGTAATTACTTCCAATTAAAATAAATAAATTTATATTTTAAAAAAGAGTCTAAAATAAACCCTCACATTTATGACTTACGACAAGGTACTAAGGAAAATGTAATTAAAGAATGACAGCCATTTCCATCAATAGTTCTGGGACCATTTTTATACCCAACTGCAATAAAATGAATTAAAATGTAATTGCAATAAAATGCAATTAAACACTAAGCTTACACTATACACAAAATGAACTTAAACTGGATCATTGACCTAAATTTCAGAACTAAAATATCAAACTTGCCAGAAAGAGACAAAGGATAAAACCTTTATGATTTTCAATTGGTAAAGATTCCTTAGATACAATACCAAAAGTATAAACTGTAAAAGAAGGGGAGAAAAAGGTAAGTTGGACTTCAGTAAAATCTTACACTTCAAAAAGTACCCTTAGGTAAATGAAAACACAGGCTACAGACTGGGAGAATATATTTGCAAATAATACATGGAGAAAGACATTAGATAACACCCCCATAGTTTCCTCCTGGTATCTATGTCTTTGTTTAATTCCTTTCTATTCAGTGTAGGTAGCACATTTTCATGCTTGCAACTTAAAAGATCTAACAGTGATGAAATAACACTCAGTGTTAGTTATGTTAGGTAAGATCCTTTCTTGGCAGATGGCAAGCTTCTCCTTACTGGGTTGATGAACTAAACAGCCGTGATGAGGAAGTTCATGTATTAAGCAACTGAGAAGACACCAGCCACCAGCCAGCAATAAACCAGGACCAACACTCATACATCAAAAATAAGAAGAATTCTGCCAGCAACCTGAATGAACTTGGAAGCAGATCCCTCCCCATTTGAGCTTCCAGAGGAAATTACTGTCCTGTCAAAATCTTGATTTCATCATTCCAAGACCCTGAGCAGAGAACTCAGCTAAGCCATGCCCAGACTTCTGACCCATGGAAATTGCAAGATTATAAATGTGTGTGATGCTTGGCCACTAAATTTGTGGTAATTTATTATCAAGCTATATAAATCAAACGAATCATATATCTTCTAAACTATATAAAAAATGGATAGAGAATACATAAATAACCTCCAAATTTAATATCAAAACATCAAATATTCCAAGTAAAAATGAGGAAAATAACTCAATAGACATTTCTCTAAAGAAGATATATAAACAGTTAATAAACACAGGTAAAGGTCCTCAACACCATTAGTCTTTTGGAACATGCAAATTGAAAGTGCAATGACAAAAACGTCCTACCCACTAGAAGGGATATACCAAAATAATAGACGATGCTAATTGTTGGCCAGAAATATGGAGAAACTAAAATCTTCATATAATGTTGGTGGAAATGTTAACTGGTATAATCACCTTGGAATAAAATCAAATGTCCTCTAACAGTTTCCTTAATAGTTAAGCATAAATTTATCATATGATAGAGCAATTTCATTTCTATGAATATTATCCAAGAGGAAAAAAAGTGTTTATGCTCACAAAAACCTTTGTGTGTGAATGCTCATAACTATGTTATTTATAGTAGCTAAAATCTGGACCTGATATAAACATCAACTGGTATACATAATGTGATGCATCTCTACCATAAAATACTACTCAGCCATACAGAGAGCCAAATACTCATCCATCATGGACATAACTGAAAACACTCATGCTTTGTGAAAGAAGCCAGATGCAAAATTCTACATATTGTATGCTTACATACAATTGGCAAGCACATTTATAGAGGTAGAAAGAGACCAGTGGTTGCCTGGGTTTGGAAATGGAAGCAAGGTTAGATTGTAAGCTAGCTGATGGGGAATTTTAAGGATGCTGGAAATGTTCTAAAAGTAAATTCTAGATCTAGTTTCACAACTTTATAAATTTACTGAAGATGACTGAATTTTATACTAGTGTGGTTGATTTTTTTGTTATGTAAATTATATCTCAATACAGCTGTTCAAAAAAACAAATGAAAGGTAAAGACCTATTATAGTTTGGCCTGATTCACTGATTTGTAATTGTTCTTTTCAGTAGTTAAATCCTCCAAAGATTAATGTGGAGTTAGAAATATCCAACCCAAACTGGTTCAAATAGAGTTATCACTCTATGAAATTTGAAGCTTGACAGAAGACACAAACGGATTGAACTAAACTAAATCACACTCTTGCGATTCCTCTCTTTTTGCTACAGTGGTTCTGGATGGTATTTAGGTCCCGCCTTCTCTAATGGCTCTTGTCATCTGCAAGTGGGTATTCTGCTAATAGAATGCATTTTGCCTAAATCAAAGTAGTTTTCTATGATTTGCAACTAAAACTTAATAAATGTGGAATTTAACTTTAAAACATATAAATGCTTATATACATTAGTGAGAGGGCACATAAAACTTGAAGTCACTTATTCAATATATTTGTGACAATATCCAGACCTTTAGTCATGTACCCTCAACATTTGTAAAAGAGAAGGGAATTAACAAACTTGAAGGATTTGAAAGATAAAATCACAGAATGCTAAAAATGGGTATGATTCAATCATCAAATACCAGTTTGTTTGTTTGTTTGCTACACTGGTATAATAGGATATCTATAAACTCTAAAGCAAAGTGAAAAATCACTATTATATTTTTATTGGAAAAACCACTATTATAAAATTGCCCTCCACCATGCTGTTCCATGATACCTCCTGTATGCATATATGTATACTATGACTTAATAGCCCCACTGACAGAGGTACCTTAGAGTAATGATATTTTTTTTAATTTTATTTTATTTTTAAACTTTACATAATTGTATTAGTTTTGCCAAATATCAAAATGAATCCGCCACAGGTATACATGTGTTCCCCATCCTGAACCCTCCTCCCTCTCTCCCTCCCCACTCCATCCCTCTGGGTCGTCCCAGTGCACCAGCCCCAAGCATCCAGTATCGTGCATCGAACCTGGACTGGCAACTTGTTTCATACATGATATTTTACATGTTTCAATGCCATTCTCCCAAATCTTCCCACCCTCTCCCTCTCTCACAGAGTCCATAAGACTGTCCTATACATCAGTGTCTCTTTTGCTGTCTCGTACACAGGGTTATTGTTACCATCTTTCTAAATTCCATATATATGCGTTAGTATACTGTATTGGTGTTTTTCTTTCTGGCTTACTTCACTCTGTATAATAGGCTCCAGTTTCATCCACCTCATTAGAACTGATTCAAATGTATTCTTTTTAATGGCTGAGTAATACTCCATTGTGTATATGTACCATAGCTTTCTTATCCATTCATCTGCTGATAGACATCTAGGTTGCTTCCATGTCCTGGCTATTATAAACAGTGCTGCAATGAACATTGGGGTACACGTGTCTCTTTCCCTTCTGGTTTCCTCAGTGTGTATGCCCAGCAGTGGGATTGCTGGATCATAAGGCAGGTCTATTTCCAGGTTTTTAAGGAATCTCCACACTGTTCTCCATAGTGGCTGTACTAGTTTGCATTCCCACCAACAGTGGAAGAGGGTTCCCTTTTCTCCACACCCTCTCCAGCATTTATTACTTGTAGACTTTTGGATCGCAGCCATTCTGACTGGCGTGAAATGGTACCTCATAGTGGTTTTGATTTGCATTTCTCTGATAATGAGTGATGTTGAGCATCTTTTCATGTGTTTGTTAGCCATCTGGATGTCTTCTTTGGAGAAATGTCTATTTAGTTCTTTGGCCCATTTTTTGATTGGGTCATTTATTTTTCTGGAGTTGAGCTGTAGGAGTTGCTTGTATATTCTCGAGATTAGTTGTTTGTCAGTTGCTTCATTTGCTATTATCTTCTCCCATTCTGAAGGCTGTCTTTTCACCTTGCTAATAGTTTCCTTTGATGTGCAGAAGCTTTTAAGGTTAATTAGGTCCCATTTGTTTATTTTTGCTTTTATTTCCAATATTCTGGGAGGTGGGTCATAGAGGATCCTGCTGTGATGTATGTCAGAGAATGTTTTGCCTATGTTCTCCTCTAGGAGTTTTATAGTTTCTGGTCTTACATTTAGATCTTTAATCCATTTTGAGTTTTATTTTAAAACAGTGGTCTTATTCTCACAAGTATTAAGTTTTCATTCTTTAGTGTTTCAGGTTTAAAAATAAAATAAAAAATATCAAAAAAATAAAAAAAAAATAAAATACAACTTAAAAAAATAAAATAAAATAAAAGAATTTTCAATCACTATTTTCTTAGTTTCTTAGAATAACTCTTCTATTACATCCTTAGCTGTAATCAAATATATTCTAGAAACAGAAAATGATACCAATTTAAAGCAAAATGTGAACTGTAATCACTTTTATTTTTAATGAACTAAAGTTTGATTAAAGGCAGAATTAAGAAGACACCTTCAAAGAAATTTTTAAAATTAATGTTAAATCTTAGATTGTTATAACAAATCAATGAACACTATACATCAACAAGTAAAATGTTTGCTCTATCATACTTTCATGTTTCTCTGATAAATTTTCTATCCTGTGATTACAATGTTTCTTCTTATATCTTACATAAAATGAATATTTTATTCCAAAAAACTCATGGAGAAATAGACGTATTATAGTGGTGCAAGACAGTATAGGAGCAAGAGTTTGTATTTTTCCTAAAGCAAAGCTTTGTGGCATAATCACAGATGAAAAAGATTCCTAATCTTTCCAAAACAAGAAAGACACAATGTGTTTTTGTAATCTGGCAATTCTGTATCTTTTACTTTCAGAATTAAAGTGCTTCCTGAATTGGTTTATCGGTTAAATTGATGTTATCGTGTAATGCTGTTGTGCTTCTCAGTTCATCTCATCTTGTTCACAAATGTTCTCTTCTCTTTCCTTTGGAAGGGTTCTCAAATAATAAAAATAGGCATAGTAGTGCAGTATTTGTGGGAAAATGCACTGACATTTTATACTTCTACCTACAGTTTACTTTTCTTAGAAGCATCTACAAAACAATACTTATTATTTCTAATAATAATTAAGATTATCAAAAAAGAAAGGTCTTCATGTAGTGAAAAAAAAGAGAAAGAAAAAAAGCCAAGTGGAGTTTAGTGTACCACTGGAATTTTAAGATGTATAAAATACATGGAAACACTTTTTAAAATATTTCTAATTTACTTGATGTTCATTCAGGAAGTTAAGGTATGATCATTTTGCAGATGATACAGACAATGACTCCATATAATGCTAGAACCTAAAGACAACCACTTTCTGAGATCTAAATCTCTTTGAACACCATTAGTGACTGTCTGGTGTTGGAGTATCTTTAGTAGTCAGGGAATTAATCTCATAAAGTTACCAATTTCATTTTTAGAAAGCTCTGTAAGTTATCAACATCTCTCTGTTAAGTTGAAATATACTCCCATTGGCTTTGAATTCCAAAACCTATACTCTTCACACAGAACAAACGGGACTCCTCCCTTCCACATCGCATTTCACATCCTTGAGGCTCCAGTTTCAATCCACTTTGCCACTGGGGATTCTGTGTTTTTTGCTTGTTTTTAATTTTTGCAGAGAAGTGTCTGAGAAGTGTCCCAGAAACCTCTGTTGGGAGAAAGAAATGGAGATGGAGAGTATGATGAAGAGAGAAAGACATTGGGAAGTGGAGGTTAGTGGAGGGAGTGATATCCTTTCTCATACCCCTAAATCCTGATTTTTCCAGAGAAGTTCTGCACTTGGACCCTTTCCATTTAGCTCTTCTCTAAATTGACCTCACATATGAGATTTCAATTTTATTAAAATATTTAAAAGTCAGTATGGTATATCACAACTCTAAATATTTTCAAGTTACTTAGAGATTCAGAGACTGTGTCTTACTGGTAATGATTTTCCTCATAATGTAAATGCAGTCACTTTGAAACACTGATATCAATGTGAATGTCAGAACTCATGTATCACGGGATTGAAACAAAATGAACATTAGCTGTTTGGTGGGGACTTTAACTTTCCCACCATTTCCTTCCAAACAATGCTAGAGTCCTTCAGAGGAGTTCCGTTAGTTCACCAAGAAACAATTCTTTCAATATGTCAAGTACTTGTAATTGCAATGCTGGCCTGCCTATGGATGATACATTTTAGTTCTGGGAAAACATGAGGCTCTTTTACCACTGACCATCAAAAACAATGCCATCACTCTTCATTACTGTCAAAACAATGGTTTTGTTGCTGATGTCAAAGACAAATTTATCACTGCCCAAGATTAAGATATGGCTGAAATTTGCTCAGGTAAGAGCAATGAAGCCCAGGAACAACATATGCAGCTTACCCAACATATCCACTTACCCTGTCATCAGAATGACATGGCCATCCAACCTCTCATGGGCTTTGCACAGACAACACCACCACCAACATGGCAATTTTATAATTAATATTTCTACTACAAACACTGCTGTTTCCACATCAGCATTGTAATCATATCATTTTTAGGCTTTTTCTTTTTAGCTGTAAATCATTTTCAAGTCTTCTTATTTTGACCACAATGCGTGCTTGCTAAGTCGCTTCAGTCATGTCCGACTCTTTGCAACTCTATGGACTGTACACTGCCAGGGTCCTCTGTCCATGGGGTTCTCCAGGCAAGAATACTGGAGTGGGTTGCCAGGCCCTCCTTCAGGGGATCTGCCCTACCCAGAGTTCAAACACCCATCTCTTATGTCTCTTGCAATGGCAGGTGGATTCTTCACCACTAGGGACACTTGGGAAGCCCTTTGACCACAATTGCCTCTGCTATCTAGTCATCCAGGAATTTGAAATGCTTTTCTAAATTTTAGGAATATCCATTTTAAGAATGTCTGTTCTGTAAAGTTATATCCAGAAACCTATTTCCATTTCCCTTGAGGCCAAGTTCAGATAATTGATTCCGGCTTCACAGTTTGCATACGTCCCCTGGAATATTGGTTAAGAGGAGAGGGACATAAATGAGACACTACAGGGGAATCCATTTTCATGAGTGTGGTGGAGAAACAGCCAATGTGCAGGTGTAGCAATGTGCAAGGTCAGACTGGCAGTGCTGCCAGAGGCTGTCATTCATCTATTGAGCAGCCACGGAAGCAGATTGCTCATTAGGGCAGACAAGTGGTGTCACGTGCTCATTGTTCTTGGCTGTGTACGTGGCGGCCTTGTTCTCTGCACTATAGGATATTGGCTAGACCCTCTTGACATTTTAATGAATTTATGTTTTGCTTAAACTAGCTAAGTGGGATTTATGATTTTTAATTATGTCCAGACAGCTATAGTTAGAATACTAAATATTTGAGTAGAGACTTGAATAAAAGCCCTTCAAAGAGCAAAATAGTATAAAAAGCAAATTATTTCTATTTGAAAGGCAAAATTCAAGCTAGGTTAGAACACTGCTCTGCAGGTGTTTTTTTAAAAACTAGATATTTGCTGTATAATTTTATTAATAAGGACAACCACAATCTTTTAGGGCAAATTTCTTTTCTTCTAGGTTACAAATACTGTGTAAATTTATATAAGAAAATACATTCAGAGTAAGTATACTGCCATTTGTTTTCTTATTTAATAGTTCTTTATATGAAAAGAAAAATAATAATGAGACATCCAGGATTATTGGGAGTAACTAATCAAGTTTTAGAAAACTTTTAAATTAAAAGTATTGTTTATCTCTGGTTAAGTGTCATATCATTCTTAATACACAGATTATATTTTTTAAAATGATCAATATAGATAATAGAAAAAAATACAAAGTTTTAGTTTATCTATTACTCTCTGAAAATAATATTTACTCCTTTGTTCCCAGTTTTCTTAGCTATATCCTGAATGTTATATCTATTTTAGCATAGTTCATATGATTTTATTAGGAAAAAACTGCTCTAAGAGTAAAAATCTTATTTTTCATCTGCTGAAAATTTTTGTAACAAGGACTAACTTGTGTCATTTTACCAGTCATTAGAAACAGAACCAAAATTGCTTACATAGCAAATGTTTGCCAAGAGCTCAGTTACTTATCATAATGAATGTCAGAATGATATTTAATAGGATTTGTGTCAAAGGAGGGAAATGGTGAAAACTCCAATTAAAATATATCTGACCAAAACATTGCAGCAAACTCTGCTCTTAGTTCAGTCTAGGTACATTTCAGAAACGGGATAGAGTAAATTATAATCCATCTTTTTGATAACATAGATGATGAGAATGCAAATAATGATGTAATTTGGCTATAAATTTTATTCATAAAAAAGCATTCTTTATCATGAGTAACTGAACTAATAAAATGATTTTTATATACCAAATAAGAACCTATAGTATTACATTTACACACACATATGTTTACATATGTAGATGTGTGCATGTGTGTGTGTACAGAGAGGAGAGAGACAGAGAAGAAATACATATTCTTAGATGTAAATATAAAATCCAGAGAGCTATGCATCAAGAATTTCCTTCAAAATTCACATTTTAGCAAAGCCTGAAATGAACAATCACTAGGCTATTTGTAGCCTTTAAAAAAAAAAAAAGGAAAACTAATTGTGATTGCTCACACATTTTCCTGCAGAAATGCTCGGTTTGATTATAGGTTTCTGCCATTTATCCTTCTAGCGGTGTTAGCTATTGTATAGTATACAAGGTACATCGCCTGTTTAAAAATGAAAAAAAAAAAAAAAAAGAGAATTCTAAAGCACACCTTTCTGCTGAGAATAAAGATGAGGACTGTCAACCTGTATTGTTAAGCCTTACAACCCACAGACTGAAGGGATTATTTTCTCACTAAGTCAAGTGTTTATATTACAAATACCTGAAAATTCATCTCAAATGTTCTGAAAAGATAAAGCAAAAGTACTGGTACACATTACTGAAAAGACTAGAAGTAGAATGGGCTTCACAAAAGATGGATCAGAGTGATATCAAAGCTCTAAATTTCCCCCTGGAATTTTCTGAGCTCTGCCCCTATTCAGTTGAGTTTTCAGGAGGGCTCAAGGATCAACAGTTCATAACAGTTGTGGGGATTGCTTTGTCTACAGAGAGAAGCAGTGCTTTGTGCTCCCACATATCAAGCCAGGCTGCTAACTTTCACTCTGAGTTGAGCAATTTAGGTCATAAACTTGAACTGGAGAAGGGATGCACTAATTGATTAAGTCTCTGTCTATCTTCTACCCTTAGAAAGAAGATAGAGCCACCACCAGATTCTGCAAGTTAAAACCATGGATTACTGGAAAGACGCAAGAGAGAAATTGGTTCTGGGGAATCAGTCAGTGTGCTTACATTATAATTCACATTCTACAGTGATGGAGATTGAGGCTCAAATAGCCTAAAGTAGCAACAAACATATTTTAAGCTGAGATCTATGCGACATCAAAACATACTCTCAACTTTTAAAAATGTACCTATTCTTGGTTTTCTAACTTACTGATCTTTGATTTTCTTTAACTGAATCTCTTTCAGGAGAGGGGCTCCATAGGTGGTGCTAGTGATAAAGAACCCACCTGCCAATACTGGTAGACATAAGAGACTTGGGTTCGATCCCTGGATTGGGAAGATCCCCTGGAGGAGGCAATGGCAATCCACTCCAGTATTCTTGCCTGGAAAATTCTAGGAACAGAGGAGCCTGGCGAGTTACAGTCCATGCGGTGACAAAGAGTCAGACACAACTGAAGTGACTTAGCACAGTTTAGGAGAGTTTCTGGTACAGGTAAAACAAGTTTCCAGCTATATAGCTGAAATATATACATATAGCTGAAATATATACAATTAATGAACTTTGTTTTTTAAATGCTTTCAGTAACTTAAAATAGAAAATTATTTTTTGTAAGCAGATATAAGAATAATATGTATATGGATATATAGAGAGCCTATATGAGACTAATAATATCCATCATAAAAGCACATAGTTTGTTTTTCATGTAAATGAATATTGTAGTTTTTACAGAACCAGTTAAATATTTTCCTTTATAAAGTTGTTTTATTGAGAAATCAAATGTGCTAAAATGAGATTTAAAATGAATTAGATGCATTATTATGATTATTCATTTAAAGATTATTTAGCAGTATAAAATATTCACTTCTTTGATTTACATAATAAATGAATATTGGCACTATTGGAAACAGTATGCAATTTCATTGTTTCATAGCAATGACAAATATAGAAAAAAATTCAAATACTTTACAGGGAGATCTTAAGTCCCTTGATAGTACAAATGAATCCTGGGGTGAAAAAATCATTTTACTTCAAGTAAGACTTTCATACTACCCCTGTTGAGGCTAACACCCCTTTCTAAACAACAATTTTTATGAAATATTTGAGATATCTACTCTAAGGTTTATCTTTTTCTGTTTTATCGTGGTTGTTTTTATTCAGAAAATTGATCCAAAAAAGCTAAATGACCTGTTTAAGTTCAAATGCCAGAGTAGCATATACAATCCAATATGCTATACTTTCAGAGTGCAAATGCATTTTCTCTTTGCTTCAAGAAAATTGGTCTGGGGCTTTTGAAAGAAAATTTGCTAATGTGGCCTTCCCAATGGTTCATGTAAAGTTTACAGAAAGAGATTACCTAGAGAGGCAGCTAAGTGAGGGCTGTAGCTTGTAGTGGTGTTATACATTTTCTACTAACTTGGGAAAGTGCTTATGTTACATCAAGCTTTAGTTTTCTCATCTGAAAAATGTAAGGACCAGGATGTGACACATACTCAAACACGGTTGTTGTGATTGATGTTGTTCAGTCGGCTAGTTGTGTCTGATTCTTTACAACCCCATGGACTGTAGCATGCCAGGCCTCCCTGTCCCTCAACATCTTCCAGAGTTTGCCCAAGTTCATGTCCACTGCATCAGTAATGCCATTCAACCTTCTCATCCTCTGACACCCTCTTTTCCTCTGCTTTCAATCTTTCCCAGCATCAGGGTCTTTTCCAATGAGTTGGCTGTTCACATCAGGTGACCAAAATATTGGAGCATCACCTTCAGCATCAGTCCTTGCAATGAGTATTCAGGGTTGATTTCCTTGCTGTCCAAGGGACTCTCAAGAGTCTTCTCCAGCACGACAGTTCAAAAGCTCCAATTCTTTGGTGCTCTGCCTTCTTTATGTTCCAGCTCTCACAACTGTACGTGACTACTGGAAAGACCATAGCCTTGACCATTCGTATCTTTGTTGGCAAAGTGATGTCTTTGCTTTTTAACACAGTCTAGTTTTCTCTTAGCTTTCCTGCCAAGAAGCAATCGTTTTCCAATTTCATGGCTGCAGGCATCATCCACAGTGATTTTAGAGCCAAAGAATAGGAAATCTATCACTGCTTCCACATTTTCCCCTTCTATTTGTCATTGGGCCAAATGTCATGATCTTTTTTTTTTTTAATATTTAGTTTTAAGCTGACTTTTTAACTTTCTTCCTTCACCCTCATCAAGAGGCTCTTTATTTCCTCTTTACTTTCTGCCATTAGAGTGGTATCATCAGCATATCTGAGGTTGTTGAGGTTTCTCCTGCCAATCTTGATTCCAGCTTGTAACTTCTCCAGCCCAGCATTTCTCATGATGCCCTTAGCCTGTAAATTAAATAAACAGGGTGGCAACAAACAGCTTTGTCATATTCCTTTCTCAATCCTGAACCAGTCAGTTCTTCCATACACAGTTTTAACTGTTGCTTCTTGACCTGTATACAGGTTTCTCAGGAGACAGGTAAAATGGTCTGGTATTCCCATCTCTTTAAAAGTTTTCCATAGTTTGTTATGATCCACATAGTTGAAGGTTTTAGCATAGTCGATGAAACAGATGTTTTTCCAGAATTCACTTCCTTTCTCTATGATCCAGCTAATGTTGGAAACTTGATCCCTGTTTCCTCTGCCTCTTCTCAACCCATTTTGTAATTCTTTATTTTTTTTATTTTTTATTGAAGGATAATTGCTTTACAGAACTTTGTTGTTTTCTGTCAAACCTCAACATGAATCAGCCATAGGTATATATGTATGTGTATATGTCTATGTATATCTATCTATCTATCTATCTATCTATATATATATATATATCTCCCCTCCCATTTGAACCTCCCTCCCATCTCCCTCCCCATCCCACTCCTCTAGGTCATCTTGGGATTCTTAGTTCATATAATGCTGAAGCCTAGCATATAGGATTTTGAGCATACCTTACCAGCATGGGAGATGAGTGCAATTGCCTGGTGGTTTGAACATTCTTTAGTACTGCCCTTCTTGGGAACTGGGATGAGGACTGACCTTTTCCAATCCTGTGGCCATTGCTGGGTTTTCCAAGGTTGGTTTAGTTTAATTAAACAATTAGTATTAAGGTTGCATTCAACATGCAAGGTATTAGCCTTTGCATGCATTTCCATGTAACCCTCATTCTTCACATTTATTATCTTCTTTTTCTGACAATATCTTTTTTAATGGATATACAACTCAGATCAAGTATAAGTAACATGAGTGCAGAAAATATTTATTAACTTCTTAAAGACTTAATAACATTCTAAGAAGCTGATGTGTATTTCACCCACATGAAAAAAAAAAAAAGAATCTGAGGTAGGTTTTATTATAAACTCATTCATTGTTCTCCTAAGGAAGTTGATCCAAGAAGGTTAAATGACTGTGTAAAGTCATACAGCAAGGCATTTTGGAACCTAGATTCAAACCTCAGCACAATGTCATTTTTATCTCAATGTCTTTAGACTAACTGCTAAATTTCACCATCTTAAAATTAGTGGTCTGCAAATATTTTCAGGAAAAAAATTAATAGTAATTAAAGGTATATTTTTAATAATGTTCCCTCTCTATTGTAATTTAAAATATGGTATTTTAACATTATCATGCAGAAGTCTGTGCATGGCTATTTCTCTCTATTTGAATGGAGCAGCTTTAAATTCCTTTAGAAACTTATTGGAGTATAAATAAATAAAAAAGTTTAAAGGTTTTTAGAAATTATTTAGGAGGGAAGAAAATGGAAATAATCAAGTGAAAAAGAACTATTCATTAAATGAAATGGAAAAGAATATGACAATAAAGACATGGATTATAACCAGGTAGGCTGGCTGTCTGCCATGTTTATCAATAATTAATAGTGTTCTTTTCATAAAAATGCCTCAAATACATAGAAAATAGTTCTGGAATCAGGTTAAGTAATTCATAATCTCTAAAAGGATAATAGGCTTGCCATGTACCTTGGTTTCTAGAAACCAGTAAACAGTACTTTCTTTAATGTCAATGCCTCAGGATTTGTGAAGTGGCACTGCAATTAGAAACTATGTCCATTCACTTTCCCCCTTCTTTCTACATCATACCAATGCTTCACTTAGCAATTTTCACTCTGTCACTACAACATCTTGAGACAAAGTGATAGATCACCTGTCAGCAACAGGAACAGCTATTCAGATATGGCTGAAAAGAGACTAATTGTAAGAAATGGATTTGCTAGTAATCATTTGCTGGGAACTTTTGAAATCTCAAATAGTTCCAATATGTGAGCATGGTAGCTTTCAGTCAAGAGAATCAATATAATTCCATCCTTCACCCCAATGGTTCAAAGTATAATGTCTCCATCCTAAAGTTCATTAAGTGCCTAATAAGTACAGTTCAATTCAACTAATATTTATTGACGCTGTGTTAAATTCAGTATTTAGGATCTGGGTATTCGGGGAATACCAGGGTATACACTGAAGTGAAAGAGGGATAAAGCAAGAACAAACTGACTCATCACTTGTGTACAGAGTCACAGGAGAGACAAGAAGCATTTCATTTTAATTAAAGGTATTGAGTCAATTTACTTTGAAGACATGGATAGCTTTCAATTAATATTTACAGCCTGGCAATACAGTTTTTATAAGTATTTATTACTCTAATAATATCATTGGACACAATTTTAGGGCTGCCTTTTTTTTTTTTTTTTTTTTTTAGTGTGTCAAATAGTTCCTACTTGTGGAGATTATGTATCCTTCATTTTGCTGGAGAAGATATAAGTACTAAAAGAGTAACTGATTTTAGCTGATGCTAGTAAAACAACCACTACACTTGATGGGGTATTTCAAGTATGTTCTAATATGTCTTTCAAGTTAATTGAAACCCAGATGGCCTTCCTCTGACTTCAAGTGTCAGGGGACACTTGACCAACTTGACACTCTAAGACCAACTATTAATAAAGACTAAGAGGGTTCTAAAGTGGCCCTAAAGCCTCACTAATAACCTATATTTGGGAGCCAGGGGCAGTGGATACATGTGTGGTGAGGAGGCTTACAAGAATTAGGCCTTATTCAGTCCAAGGAAAAGTCTACAAAGATCTTTAGCATTCTCAATAGATTTGATCAGGGATCTTATCTGCCTTTCTTTTCATTAGTAGCATGATTTCCCTTCAAAACTTCAAAATTTTTGTTGAAAATCTTAGATAATAAAAGATAAAACAGTTTAGAGTGATATGATACTTGTATTTTAAAGGTTTTTCATATATATATTATTTTATATAATCCTTACAGTTATTTGGTAGAGACTCTACTTAGAATTGGCTTCTCGGATGGCTCCCATGGCAAAGAATTGCCTGCCAATGGAAGAGACCCAGGTTCAATCCCTGGGTCAGGAAGATCCCCTGGAGAAAGGAATGGCTAGCCATTCCAGTATTCTCAACTGGAGAATTCCATGGACAGAGAAGCCTGGAGGGCTATAGGCCATGGGGTCACAGAGTCAGACGCTACTGAGCAACTAATATTTTTTCAAGTTAGAAAAAAGAATGTATTTAATGGCATTTCACATAAGGGTTGATATTTTTAAATTTGTAGCTCAAAACTTTACTCATAATTATATTTGTAAATGTTTGCAATATGTATTGGGTATTAGGTGAGGATAAAGAAGACTGAAGATGTAAATTTGCTAAAAGATTTATAAAAATCAGTTTACTTAAATAATCAGCATATAAAACCCTATAAACCTCTATCAGTGTATCTCAGCATCAATTTTCATTTATACCTATTCATTTATTTTTAATATATGATTTGAAATATATGTTTCAAATATGCAGTATTATAATTCAGCATGTATAAACACTACAAAGTGATCATCACCATTGTCATCTATTACCACTTAGTTTATCCTTTTCACCCATTTCAACCACCCTAACCCTCCTCTTTTCTGATAACTATAATCTATTTTCTACATCTTCTATCATTAGTGAGTTTTCCATATTTTCTCTTCTAATGGAGGACTAGAAGTTGCAGATATGGAAGTAAATTGTTTTCTGATTGAAAACTGTAAAAGCAGTCATTTTTGAAGACCAAAACAAAAAAAAAATTATTTAAGGGGGAGAGTCCATCAGTATCTTCCTTTTTAGCTTAGAAGACAGGAAAATGGTTTAAAAAGTAAAAGGAGGAAGAAAAAAAAAGTTCATTTAAAAGATGGGAAGAAGAAATGTTGAATACATTCTTAATTCATTGTAACTTTGATTTTTTTAACCTCTATTCATGAGGTTTGCCTTTGGTAATGCCAAACAATTAACTCTGTGTGTACAAGGTACATTAATCATAATGTGTGCAACTGAAAGTTTTACCTCTTTTTATTCTGACTCGCATTGCATTCATTTTCTCTTTTTTATAACCAGTTGATTCATTGGCTCTATTTTTATGTGTCTTGGCTAATTATTGTTATTTTTGTCTATGTTACCAACATCTGCTTGGAATTGAAATCCTATATATCTTCCACTTGAATTCATTTTATTTTTTTCCCTTTCTCTTGAGCATTAGTGCCCTTTAAAGTGTGAAAAGCAGAGTGGTCTACAACTCCAAAATTCTAAATCCTCACAAATGTAGGACCTTTATGTACCTCGCCAAGCTCTCTCAAATGAGCTTTGAAGGAAAGCAAATATTTAATAACAGAAATGAGAGGCGAGGGGAACTCAAGATTATTCATATAAGCATGGAAAATGTATTAAATAATTCCTAAAATCTTTGTCATTACTCACAGTCCTTCCAGTGATCCACTAAGTCATTCAGAAACAACATACCATCTCTTCTGAGAGGGCATCATGCTGTCTAGGAGAATGAGATGGTGTATTTCAAAAGTAAAGCATCTTGATTTTAATCAGGGTCGCTAGCCACTGACTGTGTGTAATGATGTTAATGGAATAGCCTGTGGAATAGCTCTTAATTTCTACTTTTTAAAAAGTCATTTTTACAGTAATCACTACCTCAATCAGTCATCAACTCATAGCAGATCCATAACACTAATTTTTTCAAACACAATTTTAAAACAATTTCTACACACTGTAAGAAACAACAATAACAAAAAAGAGAGAGAGAAAAAAGTAGCAGGGACACTTTTCTCCTTTTATCTATTACTTGAATATGCCAGAAAACCTCTTCACTTGCTAAAATTCACTTGCTATTAATAAAATAATAAAATAGCCCAGTATAAGAAATGAAAAGAGACACCTGAGGCACAAAAGAGATTATCTAGAAGGAATAAAAATAAGACTAACATTGACTTTCTCATATAAAATGCATGCAGTATTTTAGGATACAATGAAAAAATATTTCAAAGATCAGAGAAAATATACTTGAATCTTAAATTCCAAATCCATTTAGTCACAGGCAAGAGCCAAAAATATATTCAATATGCAAAGAATAAGAACATTTACCTTGGAAGCATTCTCACAGCAAATTCATCATGAACATACTCTATCAAAGCAAGTAAGTAAAACATGAAAGTGGAAGATATAGGATTCAGGAAATTTTCACTTCATTTAAAGAGGGAAGCAAAAGGAAGTCCCAAGGTGACAGATTTGTAACAGATCTAAAAATAGAATATTTTAGTTTGTAGAAGGAAGATGGCAAGCAGGTGGAAGGGGATTTCCAGGAATTAAGAGGAATCCTGAGAATAGGTGCTATGATGGATCATTTGAAAATAATTCAGGATATAATAGATACAAGTTTGGCAACTTTAAAAGAAAAATCCAATAAAGAGTTTGGGAAAAGAAAAATCTTGAACAAATAAGGAAATAACTCTCCTAGTTATGTTTTGCAACATAAAAGAACAAAATACTGAAATTTGGTGACTGACAACAATCAGTATATTAATCTCACAATTTTATAGATTAGGAATGCCAACACTGTTTAGCTGGATAATTCTGCTATTCCATGTGGTATCGACTGAGGTCATTCAGTGGTGCTCAGATGGTAGATGCGCTAGTATGGAGGGTACGAGACTGATTCACTCATATGTCTATTATTTTGGAAGAAATGGATGAAAGTACAGGCCCCACTGTGACTGTCAAAAAAGTATTTACAGATCCCCTCTTCCAGCAGTGAAGCAGGAAGTATTTCATTGACACATGAGGGATCTCAGATGATCTTCTAAGACACAGAAATGAAAGCTGCCATCTTTTAAATTCTGGGGCTAGAAATCAACATTCCATGACTTCTGCCATGTTCTATTTGTCAAAATAGTCACAAAGCCCTGACTGACTCAAGTAAGAGTCTTCAACCACACTGTCAATGAAAAGAATGTGAATATATATATATATGTGTGTGTGTGTGTGTGTATGTGTGTGTGTGTGTATACATATATGTCCATCTTTCACCTTTTTATCACAGTACATCATTTGGTTCTATTGTCCTTGATTTTTGCATAGACATATTTAGCTTCTCAGGTGGTACTAATGGTAAAGAACCGGCCTGCCAACACAGGAGACATAAGAGACGTAGGTTCAGTCCCTGGGTCAGGAAGATAGGAACGTCTCCTGAAGGAGGGCATGGCAACCCACTCCAGTATTCTTGCCTTGAGAATCCCATGGATGGAGGAGTCTGGCTGGCTATGATCCATAGCATCACAAAGTCGGACACATAGCACATGCCCTTAATTTTTACATAGACATATTTAGCTAGACAATTTTGTTGATTTAGGAATTTTACAATCAGACTAGACATAAAAAAAAAAAAAAGATTTCATGTGGTTTTAAAAGAGAATGGAAATATTACTTAACTTGAGGCATATTAAAGGATAAGCACAGATGACAGAATTTAATAAATGGCAAGAAAAGGAAACAAAATTATGGTAAAATAATACTACTCTCTGTTTTCTGCAGTAAAGTCACTGTGGTCTAAATGTTTGTGTCCACCCGTCATTCACATTTTGAACCTAACCTCAAAAGTGATGATATTGGAAGGTGGAGTGATTGGGACATGATTAGGTCACAAGGGTGGGGCCCTCATGAATGGGATTGTTGTCTAGTCTCTAGGTTGTATCTGACTCTTTGGGATCCCATGAACTGCAGCAACCCAGGCTCCCCTGTTCTTCACAACCTCCTGGAGTTTGCTTAAACTCATGTCCATTGAGTTGGTGAATTCCATTCAGCCATCTCATCCTCTGTCTCCCCCTTCTACTCCTGCCTTCAATCTTTCCTAGTATCAATATCTTTTCCAATGAGTTGACTTTTCTCATCAGTTAGCCAAAGTATTGGAGTTTCAGCTTCAGCATCAGTTCTTCCAGTGTATATTCAGGGTTGATTTCCTTTATGATTGACTGATTTGATCTCCTTGCAGTCCAAGAGTCTTGCAGTCTCCTTGCAAACCTTATAGGCTCTTCTCCAGCACCACAGTTTGAAAGCATCAATTCTTCATTACTAAGCCTCCTTTGTGGTCCAACTCTCACATCCATATGTGACTACTGGAAAAACCGTAGCTTTGACTATATGGACTTTGTCAGCAAAGTGTTATTGCTGCTTTTTAATATGCTGTCTAGATTTGTCATATCTTTTCTTCCAAGGAACAAGCAGCATTTAATTTTGTGGCTTCAGTCACAGGCCACAGTGATTTTGGAGCCCAAGAAAATAAAATCTGTTACTGTTTTCACTTTTCCCCCAATGGGATTAGTATCCATATAAAAGAGCCAGAGAGCTCCCTGGCCTCTCTCACATATGAGGACAAAAGGAGACTTTAGCCATCTGTGAATCAAGAAGGAGACTCTCACCAGACACTGAATCCACTGGTGCCTCCATCTTGAATTTTCAGCCTCCAGCAGTGTGAGAAATATTAATAAATAACTTGTATAAACCACTCAGTTCACTGTATTTTGTTATAGTGGACAAAATGGACTAAACAGAAATGTAAAACAGTATTGTCTGCTGCTGCTGCTGCTGCTGCTAAGTTGCTTCATTCATGTCTGACTCTGTACAGTTGGCATTAAAGGAAATAGAAATACATTATAAACATATAAACCTATAAAACTAATGGAAAAGTGAATAAAAAGTAACAGCAATACTATGAAGGTAGGCATTCCAAGAGAAGAGTAATAATTCAGTAGCTAAACCCTCATATGACATAGCAAAACCAATACATAAATCAGAATGTACTAACTTAAAAAATAATACTACAAACATTTTTAAAGAGATTTAGATGCAGCTACCTCAAAAAACAAACAAAAAAATTCTCAAAGTGAAGTGAGAGTAAAGAAAGAGGAATCTAGAAGAAAACTGCTGTTTTTTAATATAAACTGTTCAGTTCTGCTAGTTTGTAGATATTTTTTAGTTAAACATGTGAATGAATAGACTGTGTTAGGTGTGATCTATCCCACATTTCTACCCCTCTAAGGCCCCCAAAAGTGTCTTAGCATAATATCAGGAATACTGAAATCCAGGAATTCCCAGAGCAAAGGCCACAGGGTAAGTGGTGGTGGTGGATCTAATGAGCAGAAGGAGGAATAGCTACCAAGTCACTGAGTCCAGTGCAATATAAGAAAATTTTCCTCTATCCCAAAACTACTGGAGAAAAAAAATAACCTTCAAGTGGATGAAAACACATAGCTTATTCTTAGATTTTTATAAGAAAAGAAACAAAAGATGTGTTAAGCATATAAAGATTAATAAAATTGAACACTTAAGTTAACTTATAATTGGCAAGAGTCAGGAATACTTACTGGGGAAAGAGTAGACTATTAAATGGTACAGGGAAAACTATATATCTACATGTGAATGAATGAAACTAGACCCCTATCTTACATCACTCACAAGAATTAACTCAAAGTGGAACAAGACTTAAAGACATGGAACCATAAAATTTCTTGGGGGAAAAAAAAAAAAGGAAAATCTTTTTGATATTGGTCTTGTCAACAAATTTGGGGATATGACACCAGAATTATAAGAAATAAAATAAAAAAATAAACAATTTGAACCACATCAAAATAAAAAGTTTTTCACAGCAAGGAAACAAGCTAATAAAGTGAAAAGGTAACCTGCAGAAGGGGAGAAAATATCTGAAAACCATATATGCCACAAGAGGTTAACATCCAAAGTATGTGAAGAAGTCATACAACTCAATAGCAAAAAAAAAAAAAAAAAAAAAAAAAAAAAGACAAATTATAAAGTGGGCGAAAGATTTGAATAGACATTTTTCCAAAGAAGTTATACATATGGTCAACTGGTTCATGAAAAGGTATTCAATGGCATTAATCATCAGGGAAAGGCATGTAAAAACCTGAGTTATCACCTTACCCTTGTTAGAATGTTAGTATGACTATTAGCAAAAAGACAAAAGATAAATATTAGCAAGGATGTAGATAAAGGAGAAAATTTGTATACAATTGGTAGGGATATAAACTGGTACAGCTTCTAAGGAAAATAGTATGGAAGTTTTTCAAAAAGTTAAAAATATTACTACCAGATGACCCAGTAGCTCTACACGTTGGTATGGACTGAAATGAAATTACTAAGGAATTTCCTCAGGAAATGAAATCACTAAGTTGAAGAGATATATGCACCCCATGTTCATTGCAACACCATTCACAATAGTCAAGACATGGAAGCAACCTAAGCCCATCCATGGATAAACGAATATTCACATTTATTCAATAAGGTATTGTTCAACCACGAGAAAGAAGGAAATACTACTATTTGCAACACCAGGGTTGAAATTTGATGCCATTATGCTGGCAAAATAAATCAGAGAAAAATAAATACTGCATGATCTCAGAGTGTGGAGAGTGGGAATGTCAGCCAAAGTGTACAAAGTTTCAGTTATAAGATAAATATATTCTTGGGATGTAATGTACAGCTTGGTGACTATAGTCAACAATACTGCCTTGCATACTTGAAAGTTATTAAGAGAGTAGATCTTAAATGGTCTCATCACACACACATACAAAGGTAATTAATTGAGTTACAGATGTTTAACCAACCCTATTGTGGTAATTATGTTGCATTACAACACATTGTATATCTTAAACTTATACAAAGTTACGTATCAATTATCACCTCAAAAAAGCTGGGGTATAGGGGACTGGAAGACTGAAGAATCTGGGCAGATTGCAGCGGCAGTATTGTTGTTCAGTTGCTAAATTTTGCCCAACACTTTTGTGACACCATGGGACTGTAGCCCACCAGCTTCTTCTGACCATGGGATTCTCCAGGCAAGAATACTGGAGTGGGTTGCCATTTCCTTTTGCAGGGGATCTTCCTGACCCAGGGACTGAACCCAAATCTCATGCATGGGAGGCAGATTCTTTACCATTGAGCCATCAGTAAAGCCCCAGCCATAGAATATGGTTTGTGGGGAAGAAAGAATTAATGGCCACTCATTTTTAAATGAACTTAAACAAATGTAATTGTAATGGGGTTCTGATATTTATTACCAAAATTATATGCTAGGTATCTATAAAAATCTTCAACCAGGGTGTGCTTATGGAAATAGACAATTTGTTCCATTTTTCTAATCTGTCATGTCCCTTGTTTTGATGCATCCAATTAAGTGCCTCATCAACTGGTCATGTTGTTGTATGAAGATTTTCATTATAAATGCCATGAATGTTTGGGCTCCAGGGTTGAAATTGATTCAAGTACCAATTTTAAGAACTGTTTTCATCAAGTTCATTTCATAGCTCTAGTTATTTCTGTTCCTATTTGTTATGCACAGATCTTTGCAAATTCTAAAACTCCAGGAGGTAGATCTCTCCTCCAGTTCTGCTAGCTACAGCTGTTCGTAAATACCAAGGAGCGTTTGAATCTAAATGTCTGCTGTTGTAGGAGGGCTTATATAAGATTTCCTGGCTCTTGGTGGAAAGGGAACATTCTTCCAATTTGAGAGAGAACTCTTCTTCTCTCCACTTCATCCAACCACAATTTACTTAGAAGTAATTTGCACTGTATTCTTTCTAGTTGTTGAGGTTATAAAAATTATCATTTTACTTTCTCTGAATTTTTACAATTTAAATATTTCAAGAATATTTGTCATCTATTACCCTAATATCAACTTCTTCTAACAATCCCGAAATATCTAAAGATCAGTCATTTTCTTATTTGAAATAAATCATGCAGTAACACAAAAGGGACACTGTTTATATTCAATATATCATTTAGTCTGTTCTCTATTTTCTATTTGTCTCCTTATTTTTAGTTTTGGTTTATGAGGCCTGATTTATTGTTTTTCCAATGACTGTTATTAATTCCAGCAGCTGTTACTTTAGTACAGAAATATATATATAAAAAAAGTTCACTCATTAGAAAATAAGTAGTTTTGAACATCTAGTAGTAGCTACTATTTCTGGATGTACTAATTCTGGATCCAGTCATAATCTCTGAGAAACTCACAGCTTAGGGATGGGAGAAGATAGATACACAATAATGAATTTTCACATAACAACATTTTTAATATATAATCACAGAAACATTCAGACAGCTGCAGGTACCAGGGAACGAAATACCTAACTGCTAAGCAGGTGTGGAAAAGATGGTAAAACTGTGTTTTTGGTTTTATAGTGTTTATGAACCATGCGACAACAGTGATATACACATTTTTATATTTTCATAAGACCAAAACAAAATGTAAAAAATTAAAAACTCCAAAATCAGAAGAAAAAAAACAAAAAACAAAAACCAATCAACCAGAATGCAATACTGTAAGTCAAGTTATACCATCTCATTGAGTACTTAATATTGGAAAATCAACTGTGAAACCAATGTGTATCAACTGGAAAATATCTGCTGTACCATTTGCTCTCCAGCTATTATACATAGCATTGTGATCTCATCAGATCCTAGAAGGAGTGAAGCATTGTTCTTTCTCTACAGCATTCCTAAAGTAACAGGAATTGCCTGAACTTTAGATGCTAACATCAATGGCAACAGCTTTGGTTATTTTTCAGTTACATTTTTAAGTTGTGAATACTAGGATGTGCAGAAAAGAATTAACATAGAAGGTTTGACTGCTATCTTCAGAAGACCTGCTCTCAAGGTTTACCTTTGGCTGCCGTTTGGGAACTTCGATTTGGGAAGGG
This sequence comes from Bubalus bubalis, assembly GCF_019923935.1. Lineage (NCBI taxonomy): Eukaryota > Metazoa > Chordata > Mammalia > Artiodactyla > Bovidae > Bubalus > Bubalus bubalis. The sequence goes on from NC_059164.1 coordinate 34,203,313, forward strand.
TCCCTGACATTAATTGGTAAGAGTGACTTACTATGCCTAAACTCCTGGAACAAACAGTATTATGTTATATTATGTTAGTCACTCAGTCGTGTCCATCTCTTTGCAACCACATGGCTCCACTGTCCATGGGATTCTCCAGGCAAGAATACTGGAGTGGGTTGCCATTTCCTTCTCCAGGGGATCTTCCCAACCCAGGGATCAAACCCAGGTCTCCCACATTGCAGGCAGATTCTTTACTGTCTGAGCCACCAGGGAAGCCCTGAACAAACAGTATGGTATATGTTAAATAAACACCTTCTTTCCTTCTGGGGCTCTGGAATTTGGATTACTTCCAGCAGGGCCTGCCTATGTGAATAGCTCCCTGCAAAATCTCTGCTCACTGGTCTCTCACAAATTTTACATATATGTTCACAACTTGTTACCGGGGTGAGTGAGTGTGCCTTATAGACTCTACTAGGAGAAGATAATTGAAAGCTGGTTTCTATTTTGCCCCAAACTTCGCCCCATAAGACTTTTCTCATTGTCAATTATGTTTTGTATTCTTTCACTTTAATGAGCTGTGAATAAGACTATTAGAATCCTGTGAATTCTCATAGTGAACCATCAGACCTCGGATTGCTAATGGGAACTACCAAAAAAAAAAGCTGTATATTAAATTAGCTATACTTTGATAGTTTTTCTGAAATTTGCTAATGTAAAATCACAATACAGATGATCCAAGTGTCAGTAGAAGAGGAGAAAATATTCTTGCCTCAGAGAACATAAAGTTCTTAAAGTAAGCTAATGGTTTTCCAATCATAGCTAGTTTATTAGCAAGGCCAAGTATTTAAATTATACATACATTTTTTTGTTCAGTTGCCAAGTCATGTCTCATTTTTTGTGACACCATGGACTGCAGCACACCAGGCTTCCCTGCCCCTCAGCATCTCACAGAGTTTGCCCAAGTTATGTCAAATGAATTGGTGATGCCATCCAGCCATCTCATCCTGTCATCCTCTTCTCCTCTGCCTTCAATCTTGCTCAGCATTAGGGTCTTTTCCAAAGAGTCGACTGTTCGCAAATTATTGGAGCTTCAGCTTCTGCATCAGTCCTTCCAATGAGTATTCAGGGTTGATTTCCTTTAAGATTGACTGTTTTGATCTCCTTTAAGGGACTCTCATGAGTCTTCTCCAGCACGACAGTATGAAAGCATCGATTCTTCAGTGCTCAGCCTTTTTTATTGTCCAGCATTCACATTCGTACATGACTATTGGAAAGACCATAGCCTTGACCGTACATATCTTTGGTGGCAAAGTGATGTCTTTGCTTTCAACACTCTGTCTAGGTTTGTCTTAGCTTTCCTGCCAAGAAGCAGGAAATTGTCCTCTAATTTCATGACCACAGTCACCATCTGCAGTGATTTTAGAGCCCAAGAAAGGGAAATGTCACTGCTTCCATCAGTGACACTGCTTTTCCTTTTCTATTTGCCATGAAGGGACTAGATGACATGATCTTAGTTTTTGTAATAATGAGATTTAAGCTGGCTTTTTCATTCTCTTCCTTCACCCTCATCAAGAGGCTCTTTATTTCCTCTTTGCTTTCTGCCATTAGAGTGGTATCATCCACATATCTGAGGTTGTTTATATTTCTCCTGGCAATCTTGATTCCAGCTTGTAACTCATCCAGCCCAGCATTTCCCATGATGTGGTCTGTGTGTAAGTTAAACAAACAGGTTGGCTATAAATAGCCTTCTTGTACACCTTTCTCAATTCTGAACCAGTCAGTTGTTCCATAAAGGGTTCTAACTCCTGCTTCTTAACCCACATATAGGTTTCTCAGGAGACAGGTAAGGTGGCCTGATATTCCCATCTCTGTAAGAATTTTCCAATTTGTTGTGATCCATGTAGTCAAAGGCTTTAGCATAGTCAATGAAACAGAGGTAGTCGTTTTTCTGGAACTCCCTTGCTTTCTCTATGATCCAGTGAATGCTGGCAATTTGATCTCTGATTCCTCTGCCTTTTCTAAATCCAGCTTGAACATCTGGAATTCCTCAGTTCATGCTGAAGCCTAGCTTGGAGGATTTTGGGCATAACCTTACTAGTATGAGATGAAGATGAGTGCAATTGCCTGGTGGTTTGAATATTCTTTAGTACTGCCCTTCTTGGGAACTGGGATGAGGATTGACCTTTTCCAGTCCTGTGACCACTGTTGGGTTTTCCAAATTTCCTGATATATTGAGTGCAACACTTTAATAGCATCATCTTTTAGTATTTTAAATAGCTCTGCTGGAATTCCATCACCTGTACCAGCTTTATTGGAACAGTGTTTCCTAAGGCCCACTTGCCTTCACACTTCAGAATATCTGGCTTTGAGTAAGAGACTACACCATCATGGTTATCCAGGTCATTAAGATCTTTTCTGTACAGTTCTTCTGTATATTCTTTCCATCTCTTCTTGATTTCTTCTGCTTCTATTAGGTCTTCACTGTTTCTGTCCTTTATTATACCCATCTTAGGATGACATGTTCCTTTATTTCTAATATTCTTGAAGAGATCTCTAGTCTTACCTTTTCTGTTGTTTTCCTCTATTTGTTTGCATTGTTCACTGAAGAATGCATTCTTGTCTCTCCTTGCTATTCTCTGGAACTCTGTATTTAGGTGGGTGTGCCTTTCCCTTTCCCCTTTACTTTTCACTTCACTTCTTTCCTCCTCTATCTGTGAAGCCACCTCAGACAACCACTTTGCTTTCTTGCAGTTCTTTTTCTTTGGAATTTTTTTTTTCCCGCTGCCTCCTATACAGTATTATAGACCTCTGTCCATAGTTCTTCAAGTACTTCACTTACTAGATCTAACCCCTTGAATCTATTCAACACCTACATACATATACATTTATAGAAAATGTTAATTTATATATTAGCTATATATATAAATTGTATATTTACCTATTAATACATGTGTGTGCACCACTTCTGAGCTTTTAACTCATAAAGAAAAAGTACCATTCTGCCTAAATCATGGTTAATAGAGTGTGAACTTTTCAAGCACAGGGATAATCACCTCTTCTCCTCCCAGCACTACCATTAACCTACTGAGTGAACTGAAACAAGTTACTCAATTACCTTGACTGAAACCAGTCATCTCACTTTCCACATTAATAGTTTTAGATGTTGGAATAGATAAGTTTCAGAATGTGCTTCATTTCTGAAATTCCAGTTGTTACATGAATAAAGGACGTCTTTGACATTCAATCTATTTTCTGTTTCATTCTAAGGATCAACCACTGATTCAGCTGGTTTGTGGGCAATCCTGTACTTCCTCTAAACCCCTTGTGAGAACTACCAAGCTGCCTGTTCTTTCACTGATGAAGAATATCCAAGTCAGATGAAGGGTAAATCTCTAACTGATGTATCAGTCTGGGTTAAGTCAGGTAAAGGGAGAAACTAAAGTTATTAGAGAAATAAAGCAATATTGAATGTAGAAGAATCAGGTTTATATGTATGTGGGAAGAACTAAAGGGGGAACTGTGGGAGTGATGGTAATGAAAAGATGGTAGAAAGAGCCTTGAAGGATTCCAGCCTGAAGTACAAGAGTTGGGGGAGGGGGTAGTGCAAGCTTATCAAGAGGTGTATCAAGAGTTGTGTGTCGTTTATATTTTTTCCTACCTCCTTTCGAAGACTTGGGTTGTTTTTCTGTGTGCCTGATGTCCTCTGCCAGCATTCAGAAGTTGTTTTGTGGAATTTACTCGGCATTTAAATGCTCTTTTGATGAATTTGTGGGGGAGAAAGTGTTCTCCCCATCCTACTCCTCCACCATCTTGGATATTTGGCGAAACTAATACAATTTTGTAAAGTTTAAAAATAAAAAAAATTAAAAAAAAAAAAAGAGTTGTGTGAAGCTCTGCGTCTGGTCGCTAGGACCTCCTGAGAGGAATGGCTTCTGCTTCACCTTCTTTCATTGGTCAATTCTAATGATCATTCATCTAAAGAAGGGAATTAGAGAACATTAAAGTTCTCAGACTTAGGAGTGTTGGCATGCCTTGTTGAGGAAAGCTAAGTCAGTTGGCATGCTGGCTGTTGGGAACTCATAGAAAACTACACATAAAGGGCTTCTAGAAACATATGAGTCTGTATTTAAAAAACGAACTTCAGAACATTTACTACAATATTACATTTCCAGTGACATCGATGGTACTTTCTGTTTACAAAAATGGGAAAAGGGAATCTGATTTTCTAAGATTTATTTAAAGGCTTTTTAGAAACACAGGATTTATATTTTATTTGATTGGAATAATTACTTTAAAAAGTATCAGCCTATTCTCTACTGTCCTGGATAAGGGAATGGCGGCCCACTCTAATATCCTTGCCCCAGGAATCCCATGGACAGAGGAACCTGGTGGGCTACAGTCCATGGGGTTACAAAGAGTTGGACATGACTGAGCAACACACACACACACACACACACACACACACTCTCTACTATATAAGACAAAGACAGTGAAATATTTAGTTACCTTAAAGATGAATTGGGACTCTATAAAAGTATTCCCAGAGTTCAAATTTAATTATCATCTATCCATGAAGAGTTTAGCACACAACTGATATTTTGATAGTAAGCCTCTAATAAAGTGATCTGGCATTTAAAAATTTTTGCCCACTGAAAAGTTTATTTGGCACACAAATTTTCTGCAGCCCTTCTAATATTTACTACTTACTCTTATGGCAGAAAGTGAAGAGGAATTAAAAAGCCTCTTATGAAAGTGAAAGTGGAGAGAGAAAAAGTTGGCTTAAAGCTCAACATTCAGAAAATGAAGATCATGGCATCTGGTTCCATCACTTCATGGGGAATAGATGGGCAAACAGTGGAAACAGTGTCAGACTTTATTTTTTTTTTAAACTTTACATAATTGTATTAGTTTTGCCAAATATCAAAATGACTTTATTTTTTGAGGCTCCAAAATCACTGCAGATGGTGATTGCGGCCATGAAATTAAAAGATGCTTACTCCTTGGAAGGAAAGTTATGACCAACCTAGATAGCATATTCAAAAGCAGAGACATTACTTTGCCAACAAAAGTCCATCTAGCCAAGGCTATGGTTTTTCCTGTGGTCATGTATGGATGTGAGAGTTGGACTGTGAAGAAAGCTGATCGTTGAAGAATTGATGGTTTTGAACTGTGGTGTTGGAGAAGACTCTTGAGAGCCCCTTGGACTGCAAGGAGATCCAACCAGTCCATTCTGAAGAAGATCAGCCCTGGGATTTCTTTAGAAGGAATGATGCTAAAGCTGAAACTCCAGTACTTTGGCTACCTCATGCGAAGAGTTGACTCTTTGGGAAAGACTCTGATGTTGGGAGGGGTTGGGGGCAGGAGGAAAAGGGGATGACAGAGGATGAGATGGCTGGATGGCATCACTGACTCGATGGACGTGAGTTTGAGTGAACTCCGGGAGTTGGTGATAGACAGGGAGGCCAGGCGTGCTGTGATTCATGGGGTCACAAAGAGTCGGACATGACTGAGCGACTGAACTGAACTGAACTGATAAACTAACAAATGAATTATGTCTCAAATAGAATTGTGGTACCAAAGTTAGGGAAATCATATTTTCAAATTTTAATTGAAAAGTTAGTTTTCCATGCATGATTCTGTAAGTTTTGAAGTTGCAAGCCTCAATATATGCTTTATTATGCTTATCAATAGATATTTTGAAGGAAGTATTATTAGTTATGTTTGTGTTTAAACAGTCTTCCAAATTTTTCCAAACATACGTTTATAAAAGTACCATGATGTTCTAGACTGAATAACATCAGTATGCCAAGCAAAAATGTTAAATAACATGAACGAACAACTGATAATCTGGGTCAAGTTACCTATCCAAAGGAAAAAGCATAAAGATCTGGATTTGAAATATGATGGGTACAGCAAATACTTGAAGGAATATTTCAAATTAGTGTTGTTGTCCCCAGTTATAGTCAGAAACATGGTAAATGAAGTCCCTCGCCATACTAAAGCAATCATTCTTTCAGACACATGAGCTAAGTGAAGATAGTGAAAAGCACAGCACCTAAGGGTCAATTCTTATAAACCTCAAATACATTTTGGAACTTTAACTCATCATTTTCATTTGGCCTCAGTTCTCTGGTTAAATACTTCTGAGCAGCATACACACTTTTCTTCTTGTCTTCAAAATCCTGATTCTTATCAATGTAATTTTGGATCTTAACTAGATTTTTCATTAAATAACTCTTCCATGAAAGAAGTTAGGACTTCTTGAAAACAAAACAAGTAGATGTTGCCAATACTCAATCAATACCAGAGTTAGAGTTCCCTAATAAAATTTCTATTTTCTATTCATTTTTTACAAGGTTGCCTCATCAATCTGACAGATAATCATACTAAAACACATAACTTTATTAAATACTGTGTATACAAAGGAGATGGAGAAGGCAATGGCACCCTACTCCAGTACTCTTGCCTGGAAAATCCCATGGATGGAGGAGCCTGGTAGGCTGTAGTCCATGGGGTCGCTAAGAGTCGGGCACCACTGAGCGACTTCACTTTCACATTTCACTTTCATGCATTGGAGAAGGAAATGGCAACCTACTCCAGTATTCTTGCCTGGAGAATCCCAGGGACAGAGGAGCCTGGTGGACTGCCGTGTATGGGGTTGCACAGAGTGGGACATGACTGAAGCGACTTAGCAGCAGCAGCAGCAGCAGCAGCATGCAAAGGAGAATAAAGGAGCACTGCAGAGGGACATCTAACACAGGCAATTGGGAAAAGAAAAACATTGTTGTTCAGTCATTCAGTCGTGTCTGACTCTGTGACCCAATGAACCATAGCACACCAGGCTTCCCTGTCCTTATCTATCTCCTGGAGTTTGCTCAAACTCATGTCCACTGAGTTGATGATGCCATCCAAATATCTCATAGTCTGCTGCCCCCTTCTCCCCCTGCCCTAGATCTTTCTCAGCATCAGGGTCTTTTCTAATGAGTCAGCGTTTCACATATTAGTTAATATTTCCTAAAAGGGGGAATATTTTCTCTGAATCTTTAAAGAGTGATAGAGCGGTACTCAGCAGAGAAGAAAAAGATGCAAAGGACAGAGCTAGCTGAATGTGGAGCATTCAGTCATCCACAGTACAGTTGGTTTTATTGGAGTAATGGCAGCAGTAGTGGCAGGAAATGAACCTTTCCTGAATGAAACAATTACTTAAAAAAGGAACAAATCATGAGAGACTTTGGCTTTTATTTGGGGAAGTTTAGCTTCTTTACAAAAATGGAAATCTATTAAAGAATCTTATATGAAAATATAATTATTAAGATATTTATGTTTTAAAATAACTCTTTTACTGAGAATATATTTAAAATTAGGGAAAATGTTAAGACTGTCAGATTAATCTGAGTGAGAAATGTCATGAATGTAAACTAAAACAAAAAGAGGAGATACAATAAATATTTAGGGTATAAAATATGAAAGTTTAATTGGGTTGAGAGTAGGAGAGAAGCGAAGGGTGAATCTTAAATTAATGTTGGATTTCTTACTCGGTTGACTGAAGAAATCATCATATTAACACAAAGATCCAGGTTAGGAATAGACTTGAAGAGAAGATGAGGAGGTTTTGGTGTGATGAATTTGAGACGTCCAAGTGGAAATACAACATTATATAAAAAGGCCAAAAATTCAAGAAGCCTTTTTATGGAAAATGTTAATTTGGCAGTCACCAGGATATTGATAAAGTTCTACATAATCAGGTTTCAACAATATATTTCATATCTCCCAGATAGACAGTAACAATTTTTATACCTTTTCTCAATACAGTAAAAATTATAGTCTTCCTCCTACATCAACTTATCCAGGCGTATGTCCCATATCTACATATAGAGCCTTCCATCTCACCCACACATCAAAATTCACATCACACAGTATGAAATATAAGATGTTTAAGAGTTATGTAAAACTCAAGTGCCAATAGCACATTTTGCTCTTAAAATTTCCCTAAGAAAAATGGGACAAAGTGCTTAAGATCTCTAAATTTATAGAATACTAAAATGTTCAAAGGCAAAGATGTAAGATTTCCTCTGAAACGTACACAGTCATGTGACTTTACTGATAGATCTGAGTTTCGCAAGGAGTGAGTCATTTAGTAGTCTATTAATAATAAGAGAGTTTAAATTTCCTCTTATAAAGTGAGGTGACTGGATTCGTTCAATTCTAAGGTTTCTTCTTAACTGAATTTCAAGATTAAATTAAAAATATTGAAGTAATTCATTTTTATTGTAAGAATACTGTTGATGTGAATTTTGAATAATACACATGCATCATTATGCATTAGATTTATGGACTTACTCTGTACATAGCCATGTGCAGAAACTGACTTTTGTTAAAATATATTGAAAAAAAAATCTAACTATTGAAGAATTAATCAATCTTGTCTTTATGGGAATACATTATGTTTATGGATAGTGTTTATTGATTATACTTTTCAAATAATGCCTGAGCAGTCTCATTTTAATATAGTAGATAACTGTGTATGCACATCGCAAACTGATGGAAATGCTTACCAAAAGAATGAGAGTACATTTACAAATTCAATTATCAATTCTCTACCCTTTGAATTCATGCACTATTTATTTCATAATAGGTGTATGAATTCAAATTTATTTGGCCTTAAAGCTAAGGCTTAATTTTGATAGCCATTGTAACAAAATAAACAGTCATAACATATCTCCTTTCAGAACTGCCTCTCTATTCACTCAACTAACAATTGGTTTCATTTTTACAGTTGCTTTAATTTTGTTTCACTTTAATTATACTCACACTCACAGACATTACTCATTAACATATATTCACACAATTTCACAACCATACACATGCATACAACTCAAACATACGCACACGCGTGTACTCACATTTATGTGCCCTCTCTCTCTCACACACACAGAGCAATGTGAGGTTTTTTACCTCCTGCTTCTGCACCCAATCTTACATATTCAAGACTCATGGAAAGTTGGTAGTTCAGCCCCAATAATGAACAATTATTGAATAAAAAGCTACTGCTCTCTATCCTTAAATATTTTTTAAGCTGGAAAAATGGATTTAAAAAATTTAAATGACCCCTTTAGCTATCTAGAGCTTTTAAACTGAGATCAAATGCTTTAGAGATCCTCCTTGGTTCAATTCCAGGGTCCAATTTTACCCCTCTCAGCACTGAACAATCAAAGTAACTACAAAGTAAGAGAATTTGAACCCTTAGAGAAACTAAGAGAGAATCTTAGAGAATTTGAACCGAATAAAATTTGAAAAACTGAGTTTTTTTCTGTTCCACATCACACAGCTGTTAAGTGACACTGTTGATGTATGAAACCAATTTCTTGTGTCTAAATTTAGAGGTCTTTCTAGTACCTCAAAAAGAGACAGGAAAAGATGCATCAAGCAGATTTTTCAACTGGATATAAAAGACTCATATCTGCATAATCCATAGCTGTTTAATGAGGAGCCCTAAAACCATTCCCTGGTGGGTTCAGTATATTCTGTCCTAGCTGGCCTCCCTTACTCAGAAGAATCATTAGCCACCTTGAGAAACTTGGGAAGACCATACAAAACTGGTTTCAGTGAGAGAGGTCATTCAATTCCGTGCCTGCACTGAGAACTATGCACTCTTGAGACTTGATTTCAGGTTTGTGTGGGTAACAAATGTGTCTCCTTACCCACTGGCATCTTTGCAGATATAGATATGTTCATTGTTAGTTAACAAACACCCAGGCCTCTCACTGAACCCACTCTGTTATTCCAACTGATACCTTTTCATTGAGTTTCATTGTCTCGAGAATCCCAGGGACTGGGGAGCCTGGTGGGCTGTCGTCTCTGGGGTTGCACAGAGTTGGACATGACTGAAGCAACTTAGCAGCAGCAGCAGCAACAGCAGGCCTCTCAAGATGAATTTTTTCCTATACCACATACGTTAATATCTACTTCCAGTCAGAATATTTCATGAATGCTCTTTCAATTTGCAAATACACACACACACACACACACACACACACACACACATATACATATAATATGGCCACTTTTTTAATGTTAAAACATAGAAACTTTCAAGAAATGCACTTTGTAAAAAACACTCATGATCTTTAAGAGGTATATGTTTAATTTATAATAAAATCAGGCTAAATTTAGGCCTGCTCTACATAAATGAAATGATTCTTGTTGGTGCTACAATTGATCATTTATCATAGTGACCTTAAGAATCGTTAGTTCATAATAATTTTAACCCCTTGATTCAGAGAACTGGTCCAAGTCTTAGTTCATAAACCCCACTTGTTCCATCTTCTTAGGCTGGAGCATCATTCTAGATATTTTCTTTCAGAACCAGTTCCTGCTATATGCCTATTCTTGTGGATTTATGGATCCAGACTTCCTTCCTAAATGCATATTATCTCAGAGTGCAAAACTCAAGACTGCCGTTGTGGGTTTGTCGCAGGAGAGCCACTGTGGGTTAATACTAACAAATCTCTTTTCACACCCAGTTCCTTTTCAACTCTAGTCCTACACCTCACTTACTCAGCATTAGGGAAAAGTTTTCTACTAACTGTCCCAAATTGTAATCTCATATTCCATGAGGCCTGTTTTCAAAAGAATTTTAGACTCATCCTATTTAGTTACCTAAGTCTGCCCCCATCTTTTAAAATATATGAACAATAAAAACTGCAAATAAAATAATTGCCTGGATTTTCAGCCCTGGTTAAGGACCTCAGACTCTGACTCTCTAATCAAGTGTTTCAGTTTCTAATCAAGTGTGTCAGTTTTTAGTTCTTCTGCAGCAGCAGGTCTAGCAGTAATCAAAGCTAGCAGAAGAAAAATGAAGCTTCTACTGAACACCAACAGGGCTCTCAAATTTTCTGCAGAAAGATTCACTGTCAGCTTTTCTATGCAGATGTGCTCCTTTGTATGTAGATGCTATTTATTCAGGGCACAGTAAAGTCAGCTTTATGGATGTTCAGTGTGAAGGAGCTGAAAGGTAAGCCCTTCTCTCATTTTAGAAACTGAAGGAAAATAAGAAAAATGAATAATGCTATAGACTCCCCCAAAAAAGCAAGGAAACTTTTAGCTCTTTGTCCAAGACTATAAATAGAAGAACTGCATGAAGCTCTATGATCTCACTTCTGTGAAGGATTTAATCAACTGTTGCATACCCTAATCTCTGTTAGCTGACTATAGCTGGCAGTGTGATCAAGCCTTCTTAAGCTCATGGAGGTAACTTTGCTTATTCTCTCAAGATTGAGAATTTGGGCCAGAACCAATTACATACTAGGGAGAACCAATGAAATTTCTGAAACATTTCCATGGTAAACTGATCTTTATGAAATTACTTTCAAAGAGGTGGTATAGTGTATTAATCTGAAGCACATAATTTTCAAAAAAGACTTTAATTCAAATACTGGATTCATCCAAGAATCTTTGGTTAATGCTACCTAATTCTCCTTTTTGTAAAATGGGAAATATTATTCTTTAGTGTTGCTGTGAGAATTTAAATCAGAAAATACAAATGAAGTGCTTAGTACTATGCCTGGAAGACAGAACCTAAGCAATGAATGGTGGTGAACATTTTAAACTATTATTGTTATAATTCTTAATTGGGGAAGACAAGTTGCAGACAGTAGCACTCTAGATAATACTTGGCCAATTTGAATACATAGAAATGATTTACTCAATACTGTGACCATCTACAAAGAGTGGTGAGTAGAGCTTCACAATTTCCCTAGTGTGATGGGTTATGATATCATGGATAACACTTTGAAATAGCTCCATTGATATTATATCTCATGAGCCTTTAGTCCCATCAGTCCCAAACTGCTTGTAGCAATACTGCCTCCATGACAACTCCAAAAATCACAGTTCTGAGAGCCTGAATCGATCCCCGTCAACAGATATTCAGTATCATCACTGAAATGCCAGTCTTCCTAATCAACAAAAAATAAGAAATTTCTACATACTAATAGTAGTTTATTTCTCACTTTCTTGCCCTAAGAGAACTATGTACTTCTTCAATTAAAAAAAAAAAGTATTTGATTGATCTCTAGAATTTGCTAATACATTAGAGCAACAGAAAATGTAATTTATACCTGAGACTTAAAGATTGCTAAGACCTATACCACAGAGATTACTGCCTTGTGCTGTCTATTGTCCAAGGTCTGAAAATTAGTGCTTTAAATGTTTTATTTAGCTGACTATTTGTTTAAGATGTGAATAATTTCACTAAAAAAAAAAAAGGTTTGAAACTGTTCACCAGCACTATAATGAATACCAAATAAATGTTAAAAAATAATCATATTTATTGATTGGAAGAATTAACACTACTAAGATAATTACCTTCTACAAGTTAATATATGGAGCAATGCCACCCTGATAAGAATGTCATAATGCTTTTTTAAAGAAATTGACAAGCCTAAGCTAAAATTAATATGGAAGTTCAAAGAACTTAGAATAGGCAACATAATCTGGAGAAAAAAAATGACTACATAATTTCAAGACTTACTCTAAGTGACAGAAATTTACTATATCGTATTAATATGATGATACACAAAAATAACAGAGGAGAAGTTTTGATAGATAAATATACAGATAGCCAACTGACTTTAGACACAAGTGCTAAGGTAATTCAATAGGGAAAGGGTTGCTTTTTCAACAAACGATGCTGAAATAAATTGATATTCTCATGGTGGGGAGGAACTCTGCTTTCTAACACCTAAAACTCCTAGAAACAAATGTAAGAAAGAAAATAATGTAAGATTATTACATATTAATTATTATAATTATTATATTATTAATGTCATAATGAAAGAAAATAACTTCAGTATTGTGTTATACACAAAGTTTTTATAGATAGCATAAAAATAGTAACAAAAGTATAAAAATATACCATATATTATATTTTATAAAAATTAATTCTGCTTTTCTAAAGCAGTAGTTGGTCAACTTTTTCTGTAAAGATTGAATAAACATGAAAGGCCTTGGGAGCCACAAGCTATTTGTCACTACTTAACTCAGCTTTTAGAACTGGACATGGAACAACAGACTGGTTCCAAATAGGAAAAGGGGTACGTCAAGGCTGTATATTGTCACCCTGCTTATTTGACTTCTATGCAGAGTACATCATGAGAAACACTGGACTGGAAGAAGCACAAGCTGGAATCAAGATTGCCGGGAGAAATATCAATAACCTCAGATATGCAGATGACACCACCCTTATGGCAGAAAGCCTCCTGATGAAAGTGAAAGAGGAGAGTGAAAAAGTTGGCTTAAAGCTCAACATTCAGAAAACGAAGATCATGGCATCCAGTCCCATCACTTCATGGGAAATAGATGAGGAAACAGTGGAAACTGTCAGACTTTATTTTTTTGGGCTCCAAAATCACTGCAGATGGTGACTGCAGCCATGAAATTAAAAGACGCGTACTCCTTGGAAGGAAAGTTATGACCAACCTAGATAGCACATTCAAAAGCAGAGACATCACTTTGCCAACAAAGGTTCGTCTAGTCAAGGCTATGGTTTTTCCTGTGGTCATGTATGGATGTGAGAGTTGGACTGTGAAGAAGGCTGAGCGTCAAAGAATTGATGCTTTTGAATTGTGATGTTGGAGAAGACTCTTGAGAGTCCCTTGGGCTGCAAGGAGATCCAACCAGTCCATTCTGAAGGAGATCAGCCCTGGGATTTCTTTGGAAGGAATGATGCTAAAGCTGAAACTCCAGTACTTTGGCCACCTCATGTGAAGAGTTGACTCATTGGAAAAGACTCCGATGCTGGGATGGATTGGGGGCAGGAGGAGAAGGGGACTACAGAGGAAGAGATGGCTGGATGGCATCACTGACTCGATGGACATGAGTCTGAGTGAACTCCGGGAGTTGGTGATGGACAGGGAGGCCTGGCGTGCTGCAGTTCAAGGGGTCGCAAACAGTAGGACACAACTGAGTGACTGATCTGATCTGATCTGATCTGAGATGAGTGCAATTGTGCAGTAGTTTGAGCATTCTTTGACATTGCCTTTCTTCGGAATTGGAATGAAAACTGACCTTTTCCAGTCCTGTGGCCACTGCTGAGTTTTCCAAATGTGCTGGCATATTGAATACAGCATCATCTTTCAGGATTTGAAATAGCTCAACTGGAATTCCATCACCTCCACTAGCTTTCTTCATACTGATGCTTTCTAAGGCCCACTTGCCTTCACATTCCAGGATGTCTGGCTCTAGGTGAGTGATCACACCATCATGATTACCTGGGTTGTGAAGATCTTTTTTGTACAGTTCTTCTGTGTATTCTTGCCATCTCTTCTTAATATCTCCTGCTTCTGTTAGGTCCATACCACTTTTGTCCTTTATCAGCCCATTGTTGCATGAAATGTTCCCTTAGTATCTCTAATTTTCTTGAAGAGATCTCTAGTCTTTCCCATTCTGTTGTTTTCCTCTATTTCTTTGCATTGATCGCTGAGGAAGGCTTTCTTTTCTCTCCTTGCTATTCTTTGGAACTCTGCATTCAGATGCTTATATCTTTCCTTTTCTCCTTTGCTTTTCACTTCTCTTCTTTTCACAGATATTTGTAAGGCCTCCCCAGACAGCCATTTTGCTGTCTTGCATTTCTTTTCCATAGGGATGGTCTTGATCCCTGTCTCCTATACATGTCACGAACCTCATTCCATAGTTCATCAGGCACTCTATCTACAGATCTAGTCCCTTAAATCTATTTCTCACTTCCACAGTATAATCATAAGGGATTTGATTTAGGTCATACCTGAATGGTCTAGTGGTTTTCCCTACTTTCTTCAATTTAAGTCTGAATTTGGCAAAAAGGAGTTCATGATTTGGACTTCCATGGATCAGGAATTTCCATGATCCATGGATCATGGAAAAAGGAAAAGAGTTCCAGAAAAACATCTATTTCTGCTTTATTGACTATGCCAAAGCCTTTGACTGTGTGGATCACAATAAATTGTGGAAAATTCTGAAAGAGATGGGAATACCAGACCACCTGACTTTCCTCTTGAGAAACCTATATGCAAGTCAGGAAGCAACAGTTAGAACTGGACATGGAACAACACACTGGTTCCAAATAGGAAAAAGAGTATGTCAAGGCTGTATATTGTCACCCTGCTTATTTAACTTCTATGCAGAGTACATCATGAGAAATGCTGGGCTGGAAGAAGCACAAGCTGGAATTAACACTGCTGGGAGAAATATCAATAACCTCAGATATGCAGATGACACCACCCTTATGGCAGAAAGTGAAGAGGAACTAAAAAGCCTCTTTATGAAAGTAAAAGAGGAGAGTGAAAAGGTTGGCTTAAAGCTCAACATTCAGAAAACGAAGATTATGGCATCTGGTCCCATCACTTCATGGCAAATAGATGGGGAAACAGTGGAAACAGTGTCAGACTTTATTTTCTGGGGCTCCAAAATCACTGCAGATGGTGATCGCAGCCATGAAATTAAAAGACACGTACTCCTTGGAAGGAAAGTTATGACCAACCTAGATAGCATATTCAAAAGCAGAGACATTACTTTCCCAACTAAGGTCCATCTAACCAAGGCTATGGTTTTTCCAGTAGTCATATATGGATGTGAGAATTGGACTGTGAAGAAAGCTGAGTGCCGAAGAATTTATGCTTTTGAAGTGTGGTGTTGGAGAAGACTATTGAGAGTCCCTTGGAAGCAAAGAGATACACCCAGTCCATTCTAAAGGAGATCAGTTCTGGGATTTCTTTGGAAGGACTGATGCTAAAGCTGAAACTCCAATTCTTTGGTCACCTCACGTAAAGAGTTGACTCATTGGAAAAGACTCTGATGCTGGGAGGGATTGGGGGCAGGAGGAGAAGGGGACGACAGAGGATGAGATGGCTGGATGGCATCACTGACTCGATGGACGTGAGTTTTAGTAAACTTCGGGAGTTGATGATGGACAGGGAGGCCTGGCGTGCGGCTGTTCATGGGGTCACAAAGAGTTGGACACGACTGAGTGACTGAACTGAACTGAAATGAAAGCCTAGCTGGATTAAGATACTTGAAGAATAGAAGACCACATCTTCCCAGATGGCTGATTATGATGAGTCAGCAGATATCAGGGATCTTTAATCCCTAGTTTAATTTTACAAAAATACTCAGGACTTGAGAGATCATCTACTGGCCGGACCAATAAGTAGTGATTTGTTGAAATAAGCATTACAGTCCTTAAGGACAAAATCAGACCTTGGTCCTTATCCTTAATGAGTTTCAGTCTAATAGCATAACACTACTGGCTCAGACGGTAAAGAATTTGTCTGCTGAGTGGGAGATCTGGCTTCCATCCCTTGGTCATGGAGATCCCCTGGAGGATGACATGGCAACCCACTCCAATATTCTTTCCTGGAGAATTCCATGGGCAGAGGAGCCCGACAGGCTACAGTCCAGGGGGTTGCAACACTTGGACACAAGCAAGTGACTAAAACTTTCAGTTTGTCTCATAGAAAAATGTACATGTTCAAAGAAAGGATAAATTCTGGTTTTATATTATTTTCTATCAATACCTTTATTGTTAATGGAGTGAAAATAGATTAATATTCTCTTTGATATAACATATTGTAGATACATTTAAAATACTTGGGTGATAATCTTAGCAAAAACAAATGGAAATATTGTGTCCCGAGCTCCTCTCAACACTTTTATATTCCTCAATTTCAAAAGTCTCTTTTGGTTTAGATAGTTTAGAGTTTTGCTTCTAAATAGTCCTAAATTCATTTTAAAAATGATTTACTTAAGAATAATTTTTAGTTTTATAAAATAATATGAATGGTAGGCAATATCATAGAAATTTTCCATTCAGTCCATTCATTAAGAATTGGTGGATTACTCATGTTAGAGTCTTTACAGTCAAAGTAATTCTATATCCTATTTGTGGTGGAGATTTTTTAGTTTAGACTTAGTTTGGGTATTTTTGGTAATTTGTTAGTTCTGCTCACCCAGTAAGTCTATTCCTTCTGTTAAAAGAATAGGCATATCTATATTGGCTTTGTTTCACTAACTAATTGAATATTAGATTCAAGGAACAGTACCTTAGGAACTGAACTCAAGACTTGGCTTATGTCCACTGAAAATTGTATTTTGTAGTTCTAGAAAAAGCGTATTTACCAGGCAGGGAATAGCTATACTTTATTTTTGTTTAGGCAAGAAAATAACAGGTGTGAGATATATTCTTTATTGGGGTACCTATTAATAGGCAACTGCAACTTGCTTTCTTTTTATAAGGGAATAGAAAATCTGCTGCTGCTGCTAAGTCACTTCAGTCGTGTCCAACTCTGTGCGACCCCATAGACGGCAGCCCATCAGGCTCCACTGTCCCTGGGATTCTCCAGGCAAGAACACTGGAGTAGGTTGCCATTTCCTTCTCCAGTGCATGAAAGTGAAAAGTGAAAGTGAAGTCGCTTAGTCGTGTCCGACTCTTAGCGACCCCCTAGACTGCAGCCCACCAGGCTCCTCCGTCCATGGATTTTCCAGGCAAGAGTACTGGAGTGGGGTGCCATTGCCTTCTCTGATAGAAAAACTACTTTCACTTAAAATGTTGTTTACTGTGTATCTATGAAATACAATTTTTAGTGATCATAAAATACTAGATTGTGTTTTAAATATACTTTGTCAATGGTGTTAATTTAAATTGGTTGACATAATTGGAAGTCTCAGTGCTTCCTTAGTAGTCTTAGAAACCTAGACAGAAGAAAATCATTTTATGTAATCTCAATAAAACCCCAAATTGTTTCAATATTTGTTTATAAATAATACAATTATAAAAAGCAGTATATAGAAGTTTACAAAACAGGGGGATTAAAAAGAAAATTGATGTTAGTTTTAGTATGACTTCTTATATTTTATTTTTAATATTTCATTCATATGAATTTCAGTATAGGCTGAAACTTACAGATGCAATATGTAGATGTAAGACTTAAAGAAAACTATATTTTAAAAAGTCACAGAAAAACGGGCTATATATAAGATCTTGTTGCCAAATGACATATGATTTACTGTTAGTGCCTTACATTCTTCTGACTGCCAGATTATGCACCAAACCATTAAAACAACATCTATCTTGGCATAATCACCCATTGTAAGAATATAAAATATAGGCTCTCTAATTTCACTAACAGAAAGCAGTTAACTGAACCTGGCAAGTATTAAAATCTTTGTAGTGGAAATAGAATGTAATGTCAAAAGGTTTGTAATAAAAAAAATCAAATGTAATTTACCACTGATTTAGATTGAACATTTGATTCTTTGAGTTAAAGCCATTTGATCAGAGAGAATTATTTGTAACTAAAGGTATCAGTATTCAAATTCTAGAAGAGCAAATAACCTAAGAGTTCATCAGTTCCAAACCATAAACTTTACAGTGCTTCAGACAGATATCATTAATCTGGTTATACACATGCAAGTCTATCATTTTGAGGATGATTTAAATGATAAACTCCAAGCGGATTTCATACCACTTCTCAATAAGCTGTCTAGCCAATAAGACCTAAGGTATGCTATTCAACCTTAGTATTATTGAAATAAGAATAGTAAGGTAAACTATTCATACAAATTGATTATAAGTAAAGGGATTTTTCTCTTGAAATGCACATATGGTAATATTATTTAATATAAATCAGTATCAAATATCTTGCATTCTCATCACACTTTTATTCAATTGTGTTAAAGCAAAATATATTAGAGCTATACATGCTGTTACTTTTCCTATAAATCCACATACATTACAAAATTTTGATTTGGTCACAGGCTAGCAATAGGGAAAGAAATTGTAGGCAGTAGGGGGTGTGTGTGTGTGTGTGTGTGTATGTGTGTGTGTGTTTCTATGTGTGAGTATGTGTGTCTGTGTGTAATTGATTAGCTAATCTACAAAGAGAAATTCACCTGATCATCAACATACAGGACTAGTTAGGGAACATATGCTTTTAGAGCCTAAAACACTTTTCTTCTGAGTGTAAAGAATCAAAGAAAATTTGTGACGTAATCGAGCTTTGTCCTGGGAGCATTATTCCTTGCAACTGTTGCAGTAATCTTTCATTTATTTGTTTGTTTATATCAAGATCTCCTTGATGAAAGAAGCAGTATGTTACTTTACATTTTGATACAGTCTTCTTTTATTAATTCTTGAGTCTTCTAAGACAATATATGTAGAACTCCTAGCATATATATTAATGTTTGAAAGTGAAAAGTGAAAGTGAAGTCACGTCCGACTCTGCGACCACGTGGACTGTAGCCCACCAGGCTCCACCGTCCATGGGATTCTCCAGGCAAGAGTACTGGAGTGGGTTGCCATTTCCTTCTCCAGGGGATCTTCGCGACTCAGGGATCAAACCCAGGTCTCCTGCATAGCAGGCAGACTCTTTGACCTCTGAGCCACCAGGGAAGCATATTAATGTTTACCTTTTCTTTTTTTCTATTTTAGCTCAAGATCTCAAATGTTATTGTAGCTAATCTGGTTACTGAGTCTCTGCTTATAATATCTTTTTCATTTTGTTATATGATAAAAAATACAAATAATAGCATAGTTTCTGATATTCCAATAGATTTTACATATTCATTATCTCATTTTTTCTCTCAATAAACCTAGAAGATAGATTACATAATCCTTATATCTGTATTTGAAAATATTCAAATTATAGCTCTCTCAGCTCACGCTTGTATATATATTGGGAAGAAGTTTCTTATGATAGAAAAGGATATGACCTAAGGGCAGTTCATGGATGATGTGGCTTTGTGTATAGGTGTGAAGAAAAAAGTGTATTGCTACTTCATTAACATTCAGTCAGAGGTGGCATTGAAAGGTTATAATGAGGTGAAATCCTCCCACAGTGCTCAGCCTTACTTAGGTGTCACTCATTGACTTGTTACATAGAAGTATCTTAAAATCAGTATGCATGTGATGTAAAAGGGGTAGTAAATGGCTTGCTTGGCTAGCTGACTGAGGCCTTGAAGGAGACTGAGAGGGTGGGGGAGGATAAGGAGACGTGGACAAGAGTTATATGGATGGCCTTGTGGGGGTGGGTACAAGGCAACCCACATGGAAGAGGCGCTAAAAAGCTATGTAGATCCAACAACTCATTCAGTTGATGTCAACCCACCCCTTTCTTCAGCTCTCCAGGAGCAGGCTCATGAATAGAGTAGTCATGATGACTAGAGGTGGAGTCTAAACTGCTTTGGAATGGAGTCTAACAGCTATCAACTGTTAGCCTTCCATTCTCAAAATTAAATTTAGCTACTCCTATTGGGGAATCTCAGACCTTACAGAAACATAAATCAATACTGAGCACCTAATCAAACATTATTCTGTGAAGAGGCTAATTATCCACATAGTGATTAATTGATTACAACAAATAAATTATACCCTGGAAATGCAGTAATCCTTATTGACTTAGATAAATATGACACAGGTATGGATTATCCTTTCCTATTGAAAGTGGAATGAACAGAACCATTGCATAAGATCTTATAGAATATTTGATTTTGGCAGGACTTTGTACTATACAATATCACCTCTGACCATTAGGAATGGGACACTAAAGCTTTGGAGATTGAGGCTTCCAGTGACTCACAGCTGAGATGCTTACAGAGACTTTCACTTGGCCAAAGTGAATTGTGTCACTCTATGTCTCACTCTGTCCAGGGGCAGATCAGTGTGGGGAGATACAGACCTATCCGGCTGGCCTCAATTTGGCACAAATATTAACAGCTGTCCCAATTCT
Source organism: Bubalus bubalis (assembly GCF_019923935.1). Lineage (NCBI taxonomy): Eukaryota > Metazoa > Chordata > Mammalia > Artiodactyla > Bovidae > Bubalus > Bubalus bubalis. The sequence continues at coordinate 34,224,054 of NC_059164.1, forward strand.
AGAACCTCTCATTAAATTGATTTTGGGCTTGCTCTGGTGGCTCAGACAGTAAAGAATCTTCCTGCAATGCAGGAAACCCAGGTGTGGTACTTGGGTCAGGAAGCCCCCTGGAGAAGGGAATGGCTACTCATTCCAGTATTCTTGCCTGGAGAATTCCATGGACAGAGGCGCCTGGCAGGCTACAGTCTATGGGGTCTCAAAGAGTCAGACACAGGACACCACTGAGCATCTAACACTATCACTTTCTTTCTCTTCCAACTGCATTGGAAATTAGCTTCCTCCACTCAAGCCTGCTTCTGTTACTTCCTTGCAGAAGTTATTCCCAAGAGCGCTCTCCAATTATTAATAAATCCTTAGGAAGAATTTCTTCTTTTTCATGGGAAATCCAACTTAAGGTAGGGACAGACATCAACCTACATCTCTCAAGATGCATCGAACAGTTTGTCTGTACAAATTTAAAAGGGACAAACAGCTCAAGCAGCTCAAAAGGAAAAAAAAAAAAAATGAAAAATGGGCAGAAGACCTAAATAGACATTACTCCAAAGCAGTCATACAGATGGTTAAAATGGCACATGCAAAGATGCTCAACATCACTAATTATTAGAGAAATGCAAATCAAAATTACAGATATCACACACTGGGAGATATCATACACTGGGCAGAAAGGCCATCATCAAAAAATCTACAAACAATAAATGCTGGAGAGGATGTGGAGAAAAGGGAACCTTCCTACACTGTTGGCGGGCATGTAAATTGATGCAGCCACTAGGGCAAATAGCATGCAAGTTCCTTGAAAAATGAAAAATAGAGTTACCAAATGATCCTGTGATCCCACTCTTGGACTTACATCCAGAAAAGAAGAAAACTCAAATTCAAAATATCATGTATGAAACGAATTGCCAGTCCAGGTTCGATGCACGATACTGGATGCTTGGGGCTAGTGCACTGGGATGACCCAGAGGGATGGTATAGGGAGGGAGGAGGGAGGAGGGTTCAGGGAGGGGAACACATGTATACCTGTGGTGGATTCATTTTGATATTTGGCTAAACTAATACAATTATGTAAAGTTTAAAAATAAAATAAAAAAAATGTACATGCATTCCAATGTGAATAGAAGCACTATTTACAACAGCCAACATATGGACACAGAAATATGTCCATCAACAAAAGAATGGATAAAGACAATTTTGTGTCTGTATATACACAATGGAATATTACTCAGCCATAATAAAGAATGAAATAATGCCATTTGCAGCAACATGGATGAGTGTTTAATCGCTCAGTCATGTCTGACTCTTTGTGATCCCATGAACTGTAGTCTGCCAGACTCCTCTGTCCATGGGATTTCTCAGGCAAGAATACTGGAGTGGGTTGCCATTTCCTCCTTCAGGGGATCTTCCAACCCCAGGGATTGGACCGGCATCTCCCACATCTCCTGTGTCTCCTGCATTGCAGTTGGATTCTTTATCTACTGGGCCATTGGGGAGCCCAGCAACATGCATGGACCTAGAGAATATCATACTAACTGAAGTACATCAAACAAAGAAAGACAAGTAACTATAATATCTTATACATGGAATCTAAAATATGATACAAAGGAACTTATTACAAAACAGGTTCTGAGACATAGAAAACAATCTGATGGATATCAAAGGGGAAAGGCTAGGGAGGGATAAATTAGGAGTTTGGGGTTAGCAGATACAAATCAGTTTATATAAAAATGATAAACAACAAGGACCTGCTGTATAGCACAGGGAACTATATTCAATATATTTTAAACCTATAATGCAAAATAATCTGAAAAAGAGTGTATATATATACAACATGGACATCACCAGATGGTCAACACCGAAATCAGATTGATTATATTCTTTGCAGCCAAAGATGGAGAAGCTCTATACAGTTAGCAAAAACAACACCAGGAGTTGACTGTGGCTCAGACCATGAACTCCTTATTGCCAAATTCAAACTTAAACTGAAGAAAGTAGGGAAAACCACTAGACCATTCAGGTATGACCTAAATCAAATCCCTTATGATTATACAGTGGAAGTGAGAAATGGATTTAAGGGCCTAGATCTGATAGAGTGCCTGATGAACTATGGAATGAGGTTTGTGACATTGTACAGGAGACAGGGATCAAGACCATTCCCATAGAAAAGAAATGCAAAAAAGCAAAATGGCTGTCTGGGTAGGCCTTACAAATAGCTGTGAAAAGAAGAGAAGTGAAAAGCAAAGGAGAAAAGGAAAGATATAAACATCTGAATGCAGAATTCCAAAGAATAGCAAGAAGAGATAAGAAAGCCTTCTTCAGCGATCAATGCAAAGAAATAGAGGAAAACAACAGAATGGGGAAGACTAGGGATCTCTTCAAGAAAATCAGAGATACCAAAGGAACATTTCATGCAAAGATGGGCTCGATAAAGGACAGAAATGGTATGGACCTAACAGAAGCAGAAGATATTAAGAAGAGGTGGCAAGAATACACAGAAGAACTGTACAAAAAGATCTTCACGACCCAGATAATCACGATGGTGTGATCACTCACCTAGAGCCAGACATCCTGGAATGTGAAGTCAAGTGGGTCTTAGAAAGCATCACTACGAACAAAGCTAGTGGAGGTGATGGAATTCCAGTTGAGCTATTTCAAATCCTGAAAGATGATGCTGTGAAAGTGCTGCACTCAATATGCCAGCAAATTTGGAAACCTCAGCAGTGGCCACAGGACTGGAAAAGGTCAGTTTTCATTCCAATCCCAAAGAAAGGCAATGCCAAAGAATGCTCAAACTACCACACAATTGCACTCATCTCACACACTAGTAAAGTAATGCTCAAAATTCTCCAAGCCAGGCTTCAGCAATATGTGAACCGTGAACTTCCTGATGTTCAAGCTGGTTTTAGAAAGGGCAGAGGAACCAGAGATCAAATTGCCAACATCTACTGGATCATGGAAAAAGGAAGATAGTTCCAGAAAACATCTATTTCTGCTTTATTGACTATGCCAAAGCCTTTGACTGTGTGGATCACAATAAAGTGTGGAAAATTCTTCAAGAGATGGGAATACCAGACCACCTGATCTGCCTCTTGAGAAATTTGTATGCAGGTCAGGAAGCAACAGGTAGAACTGGACACAGAACAACAGACCGGTTCCAAATAGGAAAAGGAGTTCGTCAAGGCTGTATATTGTCACCCTGTTTATTTAACTTCTATGCAGAGTACATCATGAGAAACGCTGGATTGGAAGAAACACAAGCTTGAATCAAGATTGGCGGGAGAAATATCAATAACCTCAGATATGCAGATGACACCACCCTTATGGCAGAAAGTGAAGAGGAACTCAAAAGCCTCTTGATTAAAGTGAAAGTGGAGAGTGAAAAAGTTGGCTTAAAGCTCAACATTCAGAAAATGAAGATCATGGCATCCAGTCCCACCACTTCATGGGAAATAGATGGGGAAACAGTGGAAACAGTGTCAGACTTTATTTTTCTGGGCTCCAAAATCACTACAGATGGTGACTGCAACCATGAAATTAAAAGACGCGTACTCCTTGGAAGGAAAGTTATGACCAACCTAGATAGCATAGTCAAAAGTAGAGACATTACTTTGCCAACAAAGGTTCGTCTAGTCAAGGCTATGGTTTTTCCTGTGGTCACCTATGGATGTGAGAGTTGGACTGTGAAGAAAGCTGAGTGCCAAAGAATTGATGTTTTTGAAGTGTGGTGTTGGAGAAGACTCTTGAGAGTCCCTTGGACTGCAAGGAGATCCAACCAGTCCATTCTGAAGGAGATCAGCCCTGGCACTTCTTTGGAAGGAATGATGCTGAAGCTGAAACCCCAGTACTTTGGCCACCTCATGCGAAGAGTTGACTCATTAGAAAAGACTCTGATGCTGGGAGGGATTGGGGGCAGGAGGAGAAAGGGACGACAGAGGATGAGATGGCTGGATGGCATCACTGACTCGATGGACGTGAGTCTCAGTGAACTCCGGAAGTTGGTGATGGACAGGGAGGCCTGGCCTGCTGCGATTCATGGGGTCGCTAAGAGTCGGACACGACTGAACGACTGATCTGATCTGATATATAGTATGTGCGTGTATATATATATATATATATATACATATATTTATATATAAAACTGAATCACAGAAACGAACACAATGATGTAAATTGACTATATTTCAATTTTAAAAAGAGAGAAAATACTTCTCCCCTGAAATCTAACAAGAAATGAGGTATAAATTGTGAATTATTAATTGATATTAAGATTTTATTCCTTGCATCATGACTAGAGGGTGCTAACTCCATTTCTCCTTTATCTTGTATCCCTGAGAAAAGATGAATTAAACTAAAATATGCCCAAGGAAAAGAGGATAAATGGTATGAATCCTTGCCGTATCTGTAACAGAGTCTCTTCTTGGACATTTACTTATATTTTTTGTTACATTAAATATATATTTATCCTTCTGGGGTATTTGAAAATATCCATAGTGACTAATGATGTCACATTATTTTCAGCAAAAATCAGCATCTTTTTTTACAATGAAAAAAGGCTATTATTCCAACTTTAAGTTGAAGTTCAAAGAGCATTTCTCTTTTTCAAATCTCTATGGTTTAATATATTTAATGCTTTGAAAATTAATTTTGAAACCTGTGGATAATCTGAAACTCAAGGATCTTATATCAATCTTAAACATGTGTGACTCATCTCTTTGATGTTAGTACAGTGCAAGAATTTTCAGGTATTGTTAATGTGGCTCAGAATTCTTTGAATAAATTTACATACCTAGCACATAATTCACCTAAGTGACTTTGGGAAGTTGCTGTAACTTAAATAAATTAAAACTGTGTTTCTGCACATAAATAATATGTGGATGCATTTATATTCCACAATATAATTTCTGAAGTTAATCTCAATAATTATTTATCAGGTCTAAATGATTACCCCAATATCTTAGATTAATTTTTGAAAAAAAAGTTAAATACATATATAGTAAAAAAAAAAAAAAAGAATGATACATACAATTGAACACAAATACACATTCAAAAAGTAACTGAGCACAGCAGATCCCAGTTGATTATCTGAAGTTGGCAAGAATATTTCATTTCATACATCATTTAGAGACTAATTTGCCACAATGATTCTATAAATATAGTGGTTCTTAAGATGTCAGCAGAATGAGAAAGGGAAAAAAAAATATTTGTTTTCAACAAATGTCTATGCCAAGATGTGCAGAGCTGGTAAACCCTCCAGTTCTGTCAGGAGTATTTTCACATTTAACTGAGTTAATATGCCTGACTTTTTGTAAGCTCAAAAATGAAATAAAATCAACAACAGAAATTATTTATTTCAAAACAGGGAGTTAATTTTCATGGATCCATAATATTTAACAGCATATTAGTTAGATGCTGGAAGATAATGGCTTATCCCCTGTCAATATTTAATTAATAATTACATTTCTTTTGAGGCCAATTTAGAGATAAGGTAAATGACATAAAAATGGGCCCAAGTGTTCTAGAAAGATAAAAGTGAAAGAAAGAAAATGAAGTCACTCAGTCGTGTCCGACTCTTTGTGACCCCATGGACTGTAGCCTACCAGACTCCTCTGTCCATGGGATTTTCCAGGCAATAGTACTGGAGGGGATTGCCATTTCCTTCTCCAGGGGATCTTCCCAACCCAGGGATTGAACCCAGGTCTCCTGCATTGTAGACAGACGCTTTACCATCTGAGCCACCAGGGAAGTCAATAGAAAGATAAGTCAATATCAAATCCTGGTGACAAACATGCAAGTTTGAACTTGAACATTACATAAGAAGATATAGCAAAGAAATAATTCATGAATTTCATTAATTGCTTCTCACAATATTGGACAAAGTACATACATGCTAATATTTTCCCAAATTTATCAACATCTATAACTAAAGATGATGTCAGTCAAGAAATTTTTCAATCAACCAGAGCATCCAGATAGAGTGCCTGAAGAACTATGGTTGGAGGTTGGTAACACTGTACAGGAGGCAGTGACCATCCCCAAGAAAAAGAAATGCAACAAGGCAAAATGGTTATCTAAGGAAGCCTTACAAAGGGTTGAGAAAAGAAGTGAAAGGCAAAGGACAAAGATATACCCAACTGAATGCGGAGTTCCAGAGAAAAGCAAGCCTTCTTAAGTGAACAATGCAAAGAAATAGAAGAAAACAATAGAACGGGAAAGACTAGAGATCTTTTCAAGAAAATCAGAGATCCCAAGGGAACATTTTATGCAAAGATGAGCATAATAAAGGACAGAAATGGCAAGGACCTAACCAAAGTAGAAGAGATTAGGAAGAGGTGGCAAGAAGGCACAGAAGAACTGTACAAAAAAGGTTTTAATGACCCTGATAAACATAATGGTGTGGTCACTCAGCTAGAGCCAGACAACCAGGAATGTGCAGTCAAGTGAGCATGGCTATGAACAAAGCTAGTGGAGGAGATAGAACTCCAGCTGAGCGATTTCAAATCCTAAAAGATGATGCTGTTAAAGCGATGCATGTAATATGTCAGCAAATTTGGAAAACTCAGCAAACTGAATGGAAAATGTGTTTTCATTCTAATCTCAAAGAAGGGCAATGCCAAAGAATGTACAAACCACCATACAATTGTGCTCATTTCACATGATAGCAAGGTAATGCTCAAAATTCTTCAAGGGAGGCTTCAACAGTGTATGAACCAAGAACTTCCAGATGTTCAAGCTGGATTTAGAATAGGCAGAGGAACCAGAGATCAAATTGCCAACATCCATTGGATCATAGAAAAAGTGAGGGAATTCCAGATAAACATCTTCTTCACTGACTATGTTAAAGATTTGACTGTGTGGATCACAGCACACTGTGGAAAATTCTTAAAGAGATGGGAATACCAGAGCACCTTACTTACCTCCTGAGAAACCCATAAGCAGGTCAAGAAGCAACAATTAGAACCAGACATGGAACAATGGACTGGTTCAAAACTGGGAAAGGAGTACATCAAAGCTATATACTGTCACCCTGCTTATTTAAGTTTTATGCAGAGTACATCATGAAAAATGCCAGGCTGAGTGAATCACAGGTGGAATCAAGATTCCTGGGAGAAATACCAATAACTTCAAATACACAGATAATACCACCCTAGTAGTGGCAAGTGAACAGGCACTAAAGAGCCTTTTGATGAAGGTGAAAGAAGAGAGTGAAAAAGCTGGCTTAAAACTCAACATTCAAAAAATTTAAGATCATGGCATCTGGTCCCATCACTTAATGGCAAATATATAGGGAAAAAATGGAAATGGAAACAGTGACAGATTTTATATTCTTAGGCTCCCAAATCACTGCAGATAGTGACTGCAGGCATAAAAATAAAAGGCATTTGTTCCTTGGAAAAAAGCTATGAAAAACCTAGACAGAATATTAAAAAGCAGAGACATTACATTGCCAAGAAACATCTATTTAGTCAAAGCTATGTTTTTTTCAGTAATTATGTATGGATGTGAGAGTTGGACCATAAAGAAGGTTGAGCACCAAATAATTAGTGCTTTCTAACTGTGGTTGGAGAAGGCAATGGCACCCCACTCCAGTACTCTTGCTTGGAAAATCCCATGGACCGAGGAGCCTGGTAGGCTGCAGTCCATGGGGTCGCTAGGAGTCGGACACGACTGAGCGACTTCACTTTCACTTTTCACTTTCATGCACTGGAGAAGGAAATGGCAACCTACTCCAGTGTTCTTGCCTGGAGAATCCCAGGGACGGGGAAGCCTGGTGGGCTGCCGTCTATGGGGTCGCACAGAGTTGGACACGACTGAAGCGACTTAGCAGTAGCAGAACTGTGGTGCTGACAAAGACTCCTGAGAGTCCCTTGGACAGCAAGGAGATCAAAGCAGTCTATCCTAAAGGAAATCAACCCTGAATATTCATTGGAAGGGCTAATGCTGAAGCTCCAATACTTTGGCCACCTGATGCAAAGAACTGACTCATTCGAAAAGACTCTAATGTTGGGAAAGATTGAAGGCAGGAGAAGAAGGGGATGAAAGAGGATGAGATTGTTGGATGGTCACCGACTCGATGGACATGAGTTTGAGCAAGTTCTGGGAGTTGGTGATGGACAGGGAAGCCTGGCATGCTGCAATTCATGGGGTCACAAAGAGTTGGACAAGACTGAGTGACTGAACTGAATTGAACAAATTAAATTTATATTGAAAATATAGCATGTGTTGAATAAAAGCTCTATAAAAAAGAATTCTAGCATACAGAAAGCATTTCTTTATAAAACAATTTTTCTAGTTTTTTTTTACCTAGTTAAGATTATCAAATAAGATAGTTCACTGCAGACATAATCTTCAAAGTTTTATTGATGCTTTTCATAGTTTTTTATTGTTTATGACTTACATGCTGATCCCTTCTTCTATAATTAAATATCTTAAACTTACATAGAGTCTGAATTTAAGAGGAAGTGATAAAAAGCATTCTTATATTAAAAGTAGTTGTTGGTACACAGAGTGAAAAAATATTTGTAAAAATGTTAGACAAAATTTAATATTTAACTTTGATTGTTGATGATGAAAATGTTGGTTAATATTTTTAAAAAGTCAACTGAACAACAGCAACAACAGGGCATCCAGGACCTTAGTGAGATATTAAAAAAAAAACAAAAACAAATATCCAAGTCTTTGTCCTAAAAATGTTTACAGTTTAAAATAAGAAACATATCATAAGCATTTACATATCAAATTTATAGAAAAAGAAAAGTAGATACCACAAATAGATACATCCATCCATCCATACCTACATGGATAGAGGGAGTGAGAGGTAAAGACGTATGGATATTACTGTGTAGTTTTTTTTTCAGTCAATTTTCCAAGCAATACAAATTTTTAACATTGACTCTTCACCAAATCATGCGCTATTATTAGTATTTAAAAAAAGAAGTTGTGATTTTAAAAAGTCTATACATTTGATGGAATTCCAGTAGTTAAGATGTGATGGATAGAGAAAGCCAACATATGCCTGGCTGGCTTTAAAGCATGTCCTCAACCACGATGCTTACTCCTTTCCTTCCTATAAATAGGGTATTTCATCTAGTACTAAAGTGCTGGAATCATTTAACAGCAGCCTTACACCATTTCTTGGAGATAATTACTATGCACCCAGGTTCTGAGTAGCCCAGGGGGTAGTGTAGGACTCTGCATTGTTCTAGTAACATACCGAGTGACTTTGTTACAGGTGATGCATCCTCCACAATATGAAAGCACTTACAGAACTCACCTTGTGGCTGAAATTCAAGGCAAAGGTGAAAGAAGTGTTGTTAAGGGAACAGAGATAGGCACTCCAGGGAATCACTTCTATTTTTATTTGTAACACAAGCAGCCACAATCCAAGAGAAGAGAATTTTAAAAGAGCAATTTGAATGATGTAATCCATAAAACCAACAGCTATCCTTCCATAAATTTTCTCACTGAGATCACAGATATTGTAGCTATCCAATTTTACCTTCTCTTCATAATGCCAGGAGTTAATTTTTTTTTAAATTTTGAGATGTAGATTTATATACAATTATAAGATAAAACAGAGAAATTCCATTTACTATTCAAGATTTCCTCTTCATTATAACATCTTGCAAAACTATAGTTACAGGTTATAACCATACATTTTCTGTCAATGTAATCCACTCGTTTTATTCAAATTTCATCTTTTATAGGCATTCATTTGTCTGTGCTTGTATTTAGTTCTATGAAATTTTGTCTCATGTATAGATTTTTTGTGTGTGACCATCACAGCCACAGAATATTTTCATCTCTAGGATCATACATAAAACCCTTGTAAGGCCACAGCTACATCCTTCTTGCTCCCTTCCATAATCCCCATAATCCCTGGCTACCAGGATATCTTCACCTCTGTATATTTTGTTTCATAACACTATATAAATGGAATCACTGTGTATATAACCTTTTGAAATTGGCTTTTTTTCACTCAAAGTAATTCCCCTGAATTCAGCATCATCCAAGCTGTTGCTTATATGAATGGTTGCTTCCTTATAATAGCTGAGTAGTATACCATAGTATGAATGGATTACATTTTGCTTTAACTATTTACCTTTTGAAGGAATATTTGGGTTGTTTTCAGTCTGGGGTTCAAATCAAAAGCCAAGAACCATTCTTGCTACTTTTTTATATCATCAATTCCTGTATCCAATGACTGAGAAATTCCTATTAATACTACTTTCAAAACACATCTCAAATCTATCCATCTTCATGAGACACATTGTCTAAGTCATTATCGTGTCTTTCCTGCCATACAGCCACAAGTCTGTTAGTTAGCAAATTTGTCTTCGAATCCACAGTGATTTACAGCTGGGCTTTTTACTAGCCTCAGAGTTTCTCTATGAGCCGGTCTCTGCCTCTGTTTCTCATCTGTTATAAACTGCATGCTCACTTTTTGTCAGTAAGATTAAGCCACATTGGTCCTCTTTTCTTTCTTAAGCTCATTTTTTTCAGGGTCACTGTAAGAGCCATTGCTCTGCCTGAAGCATCTCTTTCTTCCTTACACGTGGCCAACTCAAATGTCACCTCCTCAGACAGATCTTTCTTAATCCCCGTATCTAACGTTGAACACTTGTAAGCTGTGATGGGAGCTTGCTTCAATTTCTTTTTAAGATGTATCACCACTGAAACCACCCAATGTATTTATTGTGAATCATTCACTTAAGAATATTAGCCACTTGCTAGCTTGAAACATCTCTTATTTACTGCTGTATTTTCAGAATCTGAATGGTATGATGCCTGGAATATAGTAGATATTTACTAAACGTTTGTTTAATAAATACATGCATCAACCAACCTGTTTATCACCTACCTATCAAATGTTCTTTAAAATATGCACTGAAGTTAATCTGACAATCTCTTCTCCGATGACCAAATTCACACATCGTGTGCCTTAAACAGAGAATTTTTCTTAAATATCATATTCCCTTCCCCATTTTCTTCCCTCTTCATAGAATATTTAATTCCCCCAGCCCACACTCCTTCTTTGTTTGAGAAACTTTTACAGTATTTTGGACTGAATTAAAAAAAAAAAAATCCCTGATCTTGCAACAAGGTTCTAAATGCTAACCAGAAACAAGTGACTTTTGGCTAACAGTCAGTATTTCAGCTGTTTTGCTACTTGAGAGTCGAAAGTGCATCGTTATATTAAAATATGCTCATGTTCATCAGGCTGAGACTTTTTTCTTCATCTTGTGACATGTCTTTCAAATTCATGTTTAAAGTTTCAAATGTCAGGATTTGGTGGAGCCAGGGGTGAGGGCACATGAAGACAGTTTCCAACCTCTGAAGTTCTCAGTCACCTCTTATTGCTTGTAAACTTATTCCCCACTTGGCATGCATTTCTGGTACCATTCTTTTTATTTCACCACCAACGTGCAGGCCAGCTGTCCGACCATCGTTTTGAATAGGATGCCATTATCCATGCTGTAGGGCTTTAGTATAGGACAAAATGTTCTTTGTTTACATTAACTATTACTTAGCAGAGGGAAAGAGATATTTATAATGGATAAGGAGGCAAAAAATTGAGCATTAAAAAATCCCTAGATGTATAGATATATTTCTGATACAGGGCACCTTATGCCAGCAGCCTGCTTTTCTTAGAAGAAACCCTTGACAGTCTCCATGCTTTGGTTGTCCAATTGTATTCTGTCAGGAGTAAATTGGGTTTCTGGTAACACATTTTCTCTAAAGCAGCATAAAAACGAATGACCATGTCAAGCTATGTACACTGCCGGCAGCTACAGTATGCCGGAATAATTGCTTAAATTTGGATTTCTGGTACTGTCGTTCAGTCAAAGACTGTTTTGAATGCTGGCAGACCAGACAATAAACTCATTGTGCATTTTATGGATAGATATAGACTCACAAGCTGGCTTATCTCCCTTTAGAACTCTGATTATTTCAGCAGTAATCATGTCCTTTCAATTTTCCAACCTGGCATCCCATTACAGAGCACAAAGCCTTTCAAACTATGGAATGAAAAATATTGGAGGAGGTCAACTTGAGGATGGTGCTTTGGGACTGAAGATATCTTACATACTTGCTGGAGTCCTACTTTTAAATAAAATCAGTAAGTCTTAGTGGAAAAAAATATAAGACTTGGATGCTAGTGGGTGATAAACGTGTGGACCTGTTTGACCTCATGTCATGTAAGGGTACCCTTTCTCTTCCTGCACCTATTCATGGGATTATTCTTTACTATTTTCTTTGTAGTTTCTCTTATTACTTCCTTTATTCTACCTCCATTTTATTCCATGGCTTTCTCAGTAATATTTACTGTATATGCATTTACATTTATAGTACAAAAAAATAAAGGAGTATTTCCAGTGGTCATGTATGGATGTGAGAGTTGGACTGTGAAGAAAGCTGAATGCCGAAGAATTGATGCTTTTGAACTGTGGTGTTGGAGAAGACTCTTGAGAGTCCCTTGGGCTGCAAGGAGATCCAACCAGTCCATTCTGAAGGAGATCAGCCCTGGAATTTCTTTGGAAGGAATGATGCTAAAGCTGAAACTCCAGTACTTTGGCCACCTCATGGGAAGAGTTGACTCATTGGGAAAGATTCTGATGCTGGGAGGAATTGGGGGCAGGCGAAAGGGACGACAGAGGATGAAATGGCTGGATGGGATCACTGACTCGATGGACGTGAGTCTGGGTGAACTCTGGGAGTTGGTGATGGATAGGGAGGCCTGGCGTGCTTTGATTCATGTGGTCGCAAAAGGTCGGACACTACTGAGCTACTGAACTGAACTGAACTGAACTGATAGTACAAAAAAATAAAGGACTTTACCAGATTAACAACAACAACAACAAAATGAGGCAGTTTGTTTACACTGCTGCTGCTGCTAAGTCGCATCAGTCGTGTCTGACTCTGTGCGACCCCATAGAGGGCAGCCCACTAGGCTCCACTGTCCCTGGGATTCTCCAGGCAAGAACACTGGAGTGGGTTGCCATTTCCTTCTCCAATACATGAAGTGAAAAGTGAAAGTGAAGTCGCTCAGTCGTGTCCGACTCCTAGCGACCCCATGGACTGCAGCCTACCAGACTCCTCCATCCATGGGATTTGCCAGGCAAGAGTACTGGAGTGGGGTGCCATTGCCTTCTCCTTGTTTACACTAGCCTATAAGAATTACCAAGGGGAATCCTTCAATTGAAATGAATAGATGCTAAAAAGCAATACAAAATATTGCACATATCTCACTGGTAAAGGTAAACACGTAGACAAACACTGAATACTGTAATATTGTAATGATGCCATGTAAATCACTTTTAATCCTATTATAAAAGGTGAAAGACATTATTAAGAATAACTGTGACCGCAAAATTTTTTAATGGCTATACAATATAAAAGAAAGTAAATGCTCACATCAATAACAAAGTATAGTGGGTGGAAGTAAAAGTGTAGAGCTTTTATTGTTATCAGCTTAAAATAGATTGTTAGAACTATGAGAGATTTGTTTTAAACCTCAGGGTAACCATAAAAGAAAAATCTACAGCAGATACACAGTAGTTAAGAGGAAAGAATCAAAGTATGTCACCACACACACAGAAAACGATGGCAAGAAAAAAGAAGACAAGATAAGAACAAAACAGGAAACGGTTAACAAAATGGAAGTAATAAGTCCTTACTTATCAATAATTATTTTAAATGTAAATGGATTAAACCTATCAATCAAAAGATACAGAGTGACTACATATATTAAAAAATAAACCAACTGCTATCTACAAGACACTTGCTTTAGATTTAAAGAGATCCACAGGATAAAAGTGAAGTTATGATTTTCACTTTAAAGAAAAATCTGAAGACATTCTAAATGTTTCAAGAGAACCCTCAGTTACAGTCTTATCATTCAGTTCAGTTCAGTTCAGTTCAGTTCAGTCGCTCAGTTGCGTCCGACTCTTTGCGACCCCATGGACTGCAGCACACCAGGCTTCCCTGTCCATCACCAACTCCCGGAGTTTACTCAAATTCATGTCCATTGAGTCAGTGATGCCATCCAACCATCTCATCCTCTGTTGTCCCCTTCTCCTCCTGCCTTCAATCTTTCCCAGCACCAGGGTCTTTTCAAATGTGTCAGTTCTTTGCATCAGGTGACCAAAGTATTAGAGTATTAGAGATTCAATATCAATCCTTCCAATGAATATTCAGGACTGATTTCCTTCAGGATGGACTGGTTGGATCTCCTTGCAGTCCAAGGGACTCTCAAGCGTCTTCTCCAACACCACAGTTCAAAATCATCAATTCTTCTGTGCTCAGCTTTATTTATAGTCCAACTCTCACATCCATATACGACTACTGGAAAAACCATAGCCTTGACTAGATGGACCTTTGTTGGCAAAGTAATGTCTCTGCTTTTTAATATGCTGTCTAGGTTGGTCATAACTTTTCTTCCAAGAAGCAAGCGTCTTTTAATGTCATGGCTGCAGTCACCATCTGCAGTGATTTTGGAGCACAAAAAAATAAAGTCTGTCACTGTTTCCATTGTTTCCCCATCTATTTGTCATGAAGTGATAGAACCATATGCCATGGTCTTTGCTTTCTGAATGTTGAGTTTTAAGCCAACTGTTTCACTCTTCTCTTTCACTTATTATTATTCCACTGTATTTTTTATTCTATCCTTAATGTGTGTGTGCTCAGTTGCTCAGTTGTGTCCAACTCTTTGCCACCCTGTGGATCATAGACTGGCAGGTTCCTCCATGGAATGTTCCAAGCAAGAATATTGGAGTGAGTTGCCATTTCCTACTCCAGTGGATCTTCTTGACCCAGGGACTGAACCCATGTCTCTTGAGTCTCCAGGTAAATTCTTTACCACTGTGCCATATGGGAAGCCATAATATCCTAAAAATATCATTTCTTCCCATGGATTTGAAATATAATACCACACATATGACACCCAAACTACATATATAATGTCATATCCTCAAAATTTCTCTTCATTTGGTTAACCTCAAATCATACAATGTCTAGACTCATCAGATATCAGCTCCTCCACCTCAAACACAGACAGGCATTTGCCACTGGTCATTTTCCCTTATGCCAACCTAAACAATATTTTATGCTTTTTCCCCTTAGTACTAATATATAATCACTTCCCATATACATTTTGATGATTATTTCTTTTGATGGCTTTGCTTTGCCTTCATTTTCAGAAGTTGCACAATAGGAGCTGAAATATTTTCTCCCATAAAATTATAAAAGAGCATAAAGAGAGAAAATAAAAACAAGTAGAGCTCAGAGTCACATTTCTTGAAGGAAAGAATATAGTAAGAAACTTAGTAATTTACATCTGGGGTCCTTACTAGCTAGTTTCTTATTCACATTTTCTTATTTATTTAATCTTTAGACATTAGAAAAATAACAACACTTGAGATATGTCATAGAGTGAATTTTGTGTTCACCAGGGCCCAAAGGACTTGTCCTTAAAATCTGCAGATTCAAAACGTGCTCTACCAATGCATCAAGAGTCTGACAATGATGATTATCAAATCAAGATGACAGAAACTACTGTGTACTAAACATGGGCATTTACAGATTTACAAAAGGTAGACATGAGCTAGTTCACCCTCTGCCTCTTATCCTCCTTTTTTTTTTAAATTTTATTTTATTTTTAAACTTTACATAATTGTATTAGTTTTGCCAAATATCAAAATGAATCCGCCACAGGTATACATGTGTTCCCCATCCTGAACCCTCCTCCCTCCTCCCTCCCCATTCCATCCCTCTGGGTCGTCCCAGTGCACCAGCCCCAAGCATCTTATCCTCCTTTTTAACCCTGGCTGAATTACCAAATTTAAAGCATCTGACCCATTGACTTCCACACACTTTTCTGCTTTCTGAAACACTTACTGCCTTTATTCCACCTATGTCAAAGTCCTACTTTTTAGACTTCTTTACCATTTCCAAAGATACTTCCAACATTCTGAAGCCTTGGAACCTCAACTGAAGACATGGTCTGTGTGTGTGTGTGTATGCAGGTGCACATTTATCTAGTTGAAGAGTGTTGAAGATGATGGAGAAGACATGTGGACTTCAGAGACTACTTCAGCTGGTTTATTTCTCCCATCTTGTAATCTTACATTTTCTCTTGGTCCCTTAGTTTGGCCCGCATCCGAGCTCTCTCATATTATAGCCTAAGGCCCAAGTTGTTATCAAGATATTTTTCTCCAAATATCCTCTAATTTCTCAAAAGAATTTTGATACAGGTGAAAGTTTCTAGAAAAATAAAAATAATAATTTGGAAAGAAAGAGAGAACTTGATAGTCTGAAGAAATGCTGTTGCGGAACCAGGTCAGCCTCATCAGGGCCTTTGCATCAGATGACTGGAGCACACGTATGTACTAGTGTTTCTCTCTCTGTCAGTTTTTGTGAAAAAGAAAAATCTTTAATTCCAGATTTTAAGAATGTGTACATATCTCAGCACTTCTATCTATTTCTTTTCCTCGACACATTCTTTCTCCAAAAACACTAAGATGTGTTTCAGCCCTAAGGATACACTCCTTTAATCTTGATATTTTTCAGATCTCTTCAGTTACAGAATCGCAGACTTGTTTAGTAATAGATGCTTATAGAAATATCAACACCACTTCCTTGTATAGTATTTTTCATTTGAATATCACCATGATGTTTATTTTTAACCTCTGGAACAAATTATAGTCATTCTTTCTATGCTGACTACACAATAGTTTCTTCGGGGCTAATGTTAATCTTTGTGCCCCAGGAAAAGCCCTAGTAGTGGTTCTTGATGGCTTTTTATATCAAATCACAGGCTTTTATAATAGATTCACAATTATTAATATGCAGGGTATGTTTCAGGAAATATTTTCTCAAGAGAATATACTGAACAAATATCTGAGGTTATTTACAGTTGGAAAAATACCACTGTCATGTAAACAAATGGTTACTTACGTGTGTGCAACACCAGAGTGGGTAGCCTTTCCCTTCTCCAGAGGAAATCTTCCCAACCCAGGGATCGAACCCAGGTCTCCTGCATTGCAGGTGGATTCTTTACCAGCTGAACCATAAGGGAAGCACGAGAATACTGGAGTGGGTAGCCTATCCCTTCTCCAGGGGATCTTCCCAACCCAGGAATCAAACAGGGGTCTCCTGCATTGCAGGAGCATTCTTTATCAACTGAGCCATCAAGGAAGCCATATATATATATATATATGTGTGTGTGTGTGTGTGTGTGTGTATAAATATATACACACAGAAATATATATGTAATTGTGCATGCATGTATTTATACTTTGCTTTACTTTCCCTGAAGTTAATCCATGTGTACAATAGAAAAGTTCATTTTTATTACTCATTTTTTTACCTTTATCTCTAGGAAGAAAGTAACAAAAGTCCATACTATGGAATCATTTGGCCAGTTTTAGACGAGTGAACCTTTCTGCCAGAAAAATAGTAATAGTCCAATCTCATTTTCTAATCTTTCTTTGGATCTCTGCTTGGTACTTGAAGCTTTCTCGTAAATGGATATAAGGGTTGTAAAGGTTAAGAGGAGACAGAAAAGCTAAAGCTTTAAAGTTCACTTATCATTTACCCAACATCAGTTCTCAGGGAGGAGACCACTGAATGCTTATTGGTCCTTCCTATTGTTTGATATCTTGACACCCAATTAACTGGGGCTTCAAGAGTTTAGCTCAGCTTCAAAAGGAAGAAAAATAAAACTCCTCTTTTTCCAAGTGTCTCCAAGACACTGCCCTATAAAATTTTGTTTTATAATATTTTATTTATGCACTTTTAAACTCTCAATTTTATTAGTTTTGTGGAAATTACACATCTTAATGAATGCTATCTAGTAGTACAGTAGCCTAAAGAGAAAAGCAAAGCATATGGAAGGAAGGCCAGTTTGAGTAAGCCCCTGGTGTGTGTAAGTTTAATCACTAAAGTCTCCAGTACTGTGAGCCTCAAGGTCTAATTAATGTCTGTGAGAAATGAATATCACCTGCTGATTCACTGCCTTGAAATCATTTAAGCCCTCAAAGCTCTTAAGAAATGGGTAATCTTAGGTGGAGCAACCGGAGAAGGCAATGGCAACCCACTCCAGTACTCTTGTCTGGAAAATCCCATGGATGGAGGAGCCTGATAGGCTGCAGTCCATGGGGTCGCAAAGAGTCAGACACAACTGAGCGACTTCCCTTTCACTTTTCACTTTCATGCACCGGAGAAGGAAATGGCAACCCACTCCAGTGTTCTTGCTTGGAGAATCCCAGGGACGGGGGAGACTGGTGGGCTGCCCTCTATGGGATCGCACAGAGTCGGACACAACTGAAGTGATTTAGCAGCAGCAGAAGCAGCAGGTGGAACAACAGATCAAGGAGCCTTAGTGTCAGTTTTTAATGTTAATATAACTAATTTTGGAGCCACAAACTTGTTGAGCAAAACTATTAGGTAAAGTGAATCAGTTATAATACTTATGTTTACATGTTTTGTTTTCTTTGGATTTTCCCAGGTTTCCTGTGCCTAAGTACCAGAAATTTGGCTTCTTTCTCATATTTATCCAATAAAGTCTCCTGGTCCTTAATGTGGACATTACCTTTTCAGTAGGTTTGTAGTTGAGTAAAAGAGGTACCTGGTACATATCAATAACTATTTATGGACATTTCTTGCTTCCAGTT
This sequence comes from Bubalus bubalis, assembly GCF_019923935.1. Taxonomy (NCBI): domain Eukaryota; kingdom Metazoa; phylum Chordata; class Mammalia; order Artiodactyla; family Bovidae; genus Bubalus; species Bubalus bubalis. Next base: position 34,242,719 of record NC_059164.1, read on the forward strand.
TTTAGTAATCTTAAAAAAACAAACAAAAACCCCCACAAAACTGGAATCTTCCTTGTGCCAGGAAATGACAGCTGCTAGACTTGGGCCTCTGTGCCAGTTCTCTGAAGTTACTGCTCCCTTAGACTAAATATGGGCTTCCCTGGTGGTTCAGACAGTAAAGTGTCTGCCTGAAATGCGGGAGACCAGGGTTCTATCCCTGGGTCAGGAAGATACCCTGGAGAAGGACACAGCAATCCACTCCAATACTCTTGCCTGGAAAATTCCATGGACAGAGGAGACTGGTAGGCTACAGTTCATAGGGTTGCAAAGAGTCAGACACGACTGAACTACCTCACTTTCACTTTTTCTTTTCTTTAGACTAAATATATCGACCCAGATTTTACACATTACTGTGGATTCTTGAGTACCCTGTGATCCCTCCTGAATTCCAAAAAAGAAATTTAACCATAACTCTAGAGTGCACACTAATTTATGGACTGAACCCAAAGATAATTTGATCACCAGGCATGACATATAACTCACAACAATGTTTTTATTTTTATTTCCTCTTGCTGCTAAAAACCTATAGGGGTGAAGAAAATTTATCTTCTTCCTTTTAAGTTCTTTCAGTTCAGTTCAGTTCAGTCTCTCAGTCATGTCCGACTCTTTGCGACCCCATGAATCGCAGCACTTCAGGCCTCCCTGTCCATCACCAACTCCCGGAGTTCACTCAGACTCACGTCCATCGAGTCGGTGATTAAGTTCTTTAGCTGGTCTAATAACTAAATTCATATAAGACAGATTAATACACGAAAACTGAAGTGTCATGCTATGTATACCTCTTATATACATAGGAGAGCCAGGAAAAACAAAGTAACTTTCTGAAATAGCCAAAGCCACCACTTGAAACACTATCTCCAACTAAAGACGAAAGAAGACGTTGTAGGGCTAAGGAGTTGGTATAGATTACCAGGAAAAGCACAGTAAACTAGGGCATGGTTTTTATGCCGACTGAAGTGGGTGCCTTCTCCATTCATTGTTTCTAGAGATTTAGATAGTCCTTTCCCGATACAGCTAGAGAGACACCATCACAAGTGAAAAATTTCCATACAAGTATAAATTTCTAGAAGAAGGGTAACTTCCACTCAGTTTTCAGAGCACCATCCATGTCTACTGTTTCTTAAAAATAACCAGCTGTATTAATCATTATGCCAAAGAAGCATATTTTGGGGTGGCATATTTTGTTCCCCTTCAAAACTCATATGAAATTTGAACTTTAACCATTACAAATATATGGACAACCTATACTTAAACTTTTGAAGAGAAAATTTCCACTTGGAATACTCACTAATAAAGACACTAGGATAGAAAATTAAGTACCTCCACACAGTACAAAGGCATTTGAGAGCTATTAAGTTAATTGGCTCATAGTTTCATTGAGTTAGACAAGACTGTGGTCCGTGTGATCAGTTTGATTAGCTTTCTGTGACTTATATGCAGAGTACATCATGTGAAATGCCAGGCTAGATGAAGCACAAGCTGGAATCAAGATTGCTGGGAGAAATATCAATAACCTCAGATACGCAGATGACACTACCCTTATGGCAGAAAGCAAAGAAGAACTAAAGAACCTCTTGATGAAAGTGAAAGAGGACAGTGAAAAAGCTGGCTTAAAACTCAACATTCAGAAAACTAAGATCATGGCATCTGGTTCCATCACTTCATGGCAAATAGATGGGAAACAATGGAAACAGTAACAGACTTTATTTTGAGGGGCTCCAAAATCACTCAGATGGTGACTGCAGCCATGAAATTAAAAGACTCTTGCTTCTTGGGAAAAAAGGCAATGAAAAACCTAGACAGCATATTGAAAAACAGAGACATCACATTGCCAAGAAACATCCATATAGACAAAGCTGTGTTTTTTTCAGTAGTCGTGTACGGATGTGAGAGTTGAACCATAAAGAAAGTTGAGCACAGAATAATTGATGCTTTCAAACTGTGGTGTTGGAGAAGACTCTTGAAAGTTCCTTGGACAGCAACAAGATCCAGCCAGTCCATCCTAAAGGAAATCAGTCCTGAATATTCATTGGAAGGACTGTTGCTGAAGCTGAAGCTCCAATACTTTGGCTACCTGATGCAAAAAACTGACTCCTTGGAAAAGACCCTGATGCTGGGAAAGATTGAAGGCAGGAGGAGAAGGGGACAACAGAGGTTCAGATGTTTGGATGGCATCACCAACTTGATGGATATGAGTTTAAGCAAGCTTCGGAAGTTGGTGATCGATGGGGAAGCCTGGTGTGCTGCCATCCATGGGGTTGTAAAGAGTTGGACGTGACTGAGTGAATAAACTGAACTGAATAAATTAAATTTATATTAAAAATATAGCATGTGTTGAATAAGGGTTCTGTAAAAATGATTTCTAGCATACGGAAAGCATTTCTTTATAAAACAATTTTTCTAGTTACCTAGTTGAGATTAGCAAATAAGATAGTTCATTGCAGACAGAATCTTCAAAGTTTTATTGGTGTTTTTCATAGCTTTGTATTATATATGACTTATATGCTGATCACTTCTTCTATAATTAAATATCTTAATTAAACTTACATAGAGTCTGAATTTAAGAATGAGTGATAAAAAGCATTCTTATGTTAAAAGTAGTTGTTGGTACATAGAGTGAAAAAAATATTTGTAATAATGTTAGACAAAGTTTAATATTTAACTTTGATGGTTGATGATGAAAATGTTGGTTAATATTTAAAACTTAGAAAATATATGAAAATGTATTAAAGATCTTAAAGTTTTTATTATGTTTTATTTTTTATTACTTGATAACTTATCTGTCAATATTCTAAGTAAATAAATAAATAGGTATAGTTATTAACACTAAATGATTTTAAAAGTAAGATATTATACAAAGGTAAGTTTGGGGACCTCAGAGGAAGAAAACCAGATATGGCTTCCTTAACATAAGAGAAGCCATTTTTGGCCTAATCCATTCTGTGATCTAAACCTAGCCAAGATGCTCACCCTTGAACAGATCTCAGCAGCAAATGATGTTAAGGAAACAAACAAGCAAAAATACTCAGAAACACTGCCTGTCAGGCAAGAGAAGTAACAACAGCAACATCAGTAACAACAATAACATCAGTTGTAAAGATTCCCATTTCTATTTTAATGGTAAAATTAGCCTAAAGCACTCAACTACCAGATCAACTAGAACCTTAGAGAAAATGATATAGGAATATTCTGACCATTGTGACTTCAGTCAACTCAAGCTTGGACTCTATCATCCAAGCCGTTTCATGAATATGCATGTACCTTTAGCTTAAAACTTGCCCATTTTGTTTTGGGGCCAGATACTGCTTTGGGAAAGATCTCTGGTGTTCTCCTTACTTGTTGCAAGAAATAAATCCTTCCTTCGATCTTTGTTGTGGTTATGTTTTTTGGCTTTGCACTCACCAAGAGGCAAACTCAGTTTTCAGGTAACAATACTTTATCAAGAAAATTCATTTCAAATAATTTAAGAGGCATAAATATTCATTTCAGAACTGCATACCTCTAAAAGTTATTCCCCCTAAAATCAAATTCCCCTGCCAAGTTTATGATTAACCTCTTTATCCAGTGTGCTAAAAACCAGAGACATCACTTTGCTGACAAAGGTCCATATGGTCAAAGGTATAATTTTTCCAGTAGTCATGTATGGATGTGAGAAAGAAAGTGAAAGTTGCTCAGTCGTTTCTGACTCTTTGTGACCCCATGGACTATACAGTCCCTGGAATTCTCTAGGCCAGAATACTGGAGTGGGTAGCCTTTTTCCTCTCCAGGGGATCTTCCCAACCCAGGGGTTGAACCCAGGTCTCCCGCATTGCAGGTGGATGTTTTGCCAGCTGAGCCACAAGGGAAGCCCATGGATGTGAGAGATGGACCATAAAGAAGGCTGAGTGCCAAAGAATTGATGCTTTCAAACTGTGGTGCTGGAGAAGACTCTTGAGAGTCCGTTGGACAGCAAGGAGATCAAAGCAGTCAATCTTAAAGGAAATCAACTCTGAATAGTCATTGGAAGGACTGATGCTGAAGCTGAAATTCCAACACTTTGGCCACCTGATGTGAAGATCTGATTCACTGGAAAAGACCCTGATGCTGGGAAAGATTGAGGGCAAAAGGAGAAGAGGGTGACAGAGGATGAGTTGGTTGGATGGCATCACCAACTCAATGGACATGAGTTTGAGCAAACTCCAGGAGTTGGTGATGGATAGGGAACCCTGTTGTGCTGCGGTCCATGGGGTCACAAAGAGTTGGACACGACTTAGTGACTGAATGACAACAGAATCCAAAACTTTATTTCCTTTCTTATCTTGCATCTGTTCCTCTCAGGACCAAGAAGTATCAAAGAAAAGAGGAAAACTGCAGGGTCCTTCTGAGCACAAAAGTCTCTTGATGACACACCCCCTCTCCCCATCCTGTCTCTTATTTGTAAAAAAGGCTTTAGTCTCCTAGGCCTTGCCTGATTTCCAAAGAGCAGGCATCAGCAGTTACTAATTAGGGAAGTTGAAGTCGAACATGACTGAGTGACTGAACTGAACTGAACTGAATTAGGGAAGGGAGGAATTGCAGAAACAAAGGAAAAACAGTCAGGAAAAAAAGTTCAGGGATAAAACAGTACCAGTTCCTCCTCAAGAGATATGCAGAATAATTTGATCCCTGTTTTTGAGTCGTTCTGCAGTAACTAAGCTTCTTCCCCTTGGGAGAGGAGGGTAACCAGGATTCCTGTTACCTCACCCGCAAGCAAACAATCAATCAGAAGACAGTCTCACTCTCTCACTCCAACTGCTGATTTTAAAACTCTTTCCTGAAAGATGCTAGAGTTCAAGTTCAGGACTTTTGAGCAGGAGCCACCATTTCTTTCTGCTTAGCCCTGCAATAAACCTTTTTCTGCTCCAAACTCTGATATTTCCATTTCTTTGGCCTCACTGTGTGTATCGTGTACACAGATTGGGTCTGACAACACATCTCTTACCTGTGTCAGAAAATGTAAATTGACTTTTGATTCTATCTTTGAAGGCCACATGTGACTATAGTCTTGGAAATACTGTAGAACTGGATGTGTAACCTTTCTTTTTTCTGTTTCCATCTCTGCTCTACTTTTGAGCTGTTTCAATCTAGGTCGGCCTGCTGCTGTCTTGCCCCTTAATATCTACCTCTGACATTTCTATCTCCCATGTATACAGAAAGCATACATATTATTAAATATATGCCTTTTCCCCCTGTTAATCTATCTTTTATTACAGGGGGTCTCAGTTAAGACATCAGAAGGGTGTAGGGGAAATTATTTTTCTTCCTTGAGAGTATTCTGGAATGTCTCCCAACACCTTTATTCTTCAAAATGAAAAGAAACATCCATTGTAGAGAATTTGCAACTTGACTGAGTTTAATCATATTTGATTAAAATACAAACATTAGAAAAATAGAAAACACTGTGAAAAATAATTCAAGGGATCCAACCTAGTCTCATGCATTAAATTCTACTTACTATTCATAGAACAAAAATGCCTATCAATTTCTAGTTGATCTGACAAAGCCTATATAATAGGAAACTGTGATGAAAGGAAAAAGGTAAGAATGGGATGTGCCTAGCTTACAATCCCACATTTTATACAATGACAACTCTATTCGGTTTTTAGAGGAACACTGAAAAGAGTGCAGGTATACACATGGAAAACAGTATCATGAAAGAAAGATGCTCCGTGAAATCAAGCGTTTTGCTCACAGAGAATTTAAAATACTTCTGGGAAGTGATTTCGCTTATATTAAAGTGCCCCCTTGAGGATAAAAACATAACTACATGACCAAAATTTGTAGCCAGACCTCCAAATGCTTTAATTGAAATATAAAAAGAAAATTTTCAAGTGGTCATGTGTTAAAACTAGAGAAGTCTTTTTTTGTAAAGCAAGGGATTATTTGCATGACTTCTTTCCTATTTACTCTGTTAAAGGGGAAGAATTCTGCAAGAATAACTGCTTAATCTAATGGGTAGAAATTTTGTCCATCTTTCATTGTTTAACAAATAAAATGTTTGTTATCATGGAAGAGATGTCATTTTCAATGACAACACTGAATTTGTGACCAACAAAAGATAACTTTCTGTGATTATATTTTATTTTATAGTCTCAAGCCTCTCCAAGGCATAACCTGGAGAAGTTGATGTGTTCCTACCTCATCTGTTCACACAGGTTATTACTGAATGTCCAGATTTTCATTCCAGTGGCCCCTTCTCACTGGGCAACTGATTCCCTTGAGGCTGCCACACAGCTTTGGTGCATGCATATTTCAGTGGGAACTTTAAATACTGGCGGCTAAAATGGTCCATGAAGTTGGTCGATGAAGGGCCATGAAAATGGTCCTTCACAGTTATATTGCTGCTTCCGTAGCACCCTGACTAATAGCATCCTGACTAAAGACGGGTCTCTCTTCTTGGCCCTTCTCTTGAGTTTTAAGAAATATATTTATGCTTCTTCAAAAACAATACACTCTACCTTTTTGCTTCTTAAATATAATCATTATGTACCTGAAAGCTTCCTTCTAACAGCTTAAGCTTTAAAAAATAAATGCAAAGCCATCTGTAAGCCCCCTTTCCCCCCCCAGTTCTGCTAACATTCCTCTCCTGTGATAATGAGCATATAACCTCCCACATGCATAAAGAAGAAGAAATAAAAGGGAAGATTACAAGGAAGAAACACATTTTCTCAAAGTAAGAGTATGCTAATTCAAAGATTAGGATCCTTAGAGTATTACTAACTGTGGAGATATAACCAGCTACAAATATATAGGCAATTAGATGAAGTGAAAAGTGAAAGTGAAAGTCGCTCTGTCATGTCCAACCCTTTGTGATCCCATGGACTGTACAGTCCATGGAATTCTCCAGGCCAGAATACTGGAGTGGGTAGCCTTTCCCTTCTCCAGGAGATCTTCCCAACCCAGGGATCAAACCAGGGTCTCCTGCATTGCAGGTGGATTCTTTAACAACTGAGCTATCAGGGAAGCCCAGCAACTAGATGACTTATCCGTAAAAAAGTAAATTTTCTATAAAATCCACATATTATTTCTTGATTTTTTTCCCCCGCAAATTTAAATAAACCCTTCACCTTTGGAAATTTGTCTTGACAAAAAAAAAGACCCAGTCTTAAAAATCCCTGAACAGACAAAACCAGCTTAGTCATACAGTTTAATTTAACTTAAATTGCAAGTTAAGTTGGACCTGGGTCATTTCTTGTTTATGCCCCTGGAAATGATAAGCAAAACTTGAACTGTTTCCTAAGGTTGATATAATGTAACCATTAACCAATTCCTCATCGTTTAAGAAAAGTCTAATATTACAATCAATCACTGTAAAAATTTAACTGTCCCCACGTTCTCACTATTTACGTTTTTTTTTATAACAATAGCCCCCTGAGCCTCATTTCATGTTTTGGTTTGAATGGTCCATTTGCAAACACTCTTTTTGATGTGTGTACAAAAATTTTTTACTATTTACAACTTTGGTGATTAATAGGTTTTACTTTAGTTATTTCTGACCTTTTGACAATCTAGAACAAAATGTTAATATGGTAACTCTATTTTGATACAAAGATTTTGATACAATCACACAAATTACTGAATTATCCCAAAGCTATAATTATGGTCAGCTCCCCTTTCTGGTTTTAATCTAGGGATGTGTTAAGTATACACATTTGCAAATCTTTTTTTTTTTTTAATTTTTTAATTTTTTATTTATTTATTTATTTTTTTAATTTTTTTTTATCTTAATTTGTTAAAATAGTCAACTAACTATAAGGATATAGTGTGTCTTTGAGGTGAAAATAATGGTTAAAGTGAAAATTGGAAGATTTAGCAGAAAAGACCTGTGAGCTATGTGGGAAAAGAATGAACAATAAATCAAGCAAGTGGAAAGAAATATTATGTTATAAAAGCTTAACACCGTAACTGGAGAGAATATCCTTTGAAAAGTTAAATGCAGCTTAAAGAGATTTTTGCCTCAGGCTAGGATACAGACCTGGTGACAGCTTCTACATGGAAGAACTAGAAAAGCCACAAAAAAAAAAAAAAAAAAGAAATTATTTTTAGAAAGCCAGCAACCCTTGATTGAGGACTGAGTTCTGTATGAAAAGGGGAAATCTGTATGATGCGTCTACAAAATGACTATTACAGTATTAAGAACAGAACCAAGACATCAGAGGTCACACAGTCTCAGAGGATGCGGAAAGTCTAGCCTATCCAGTGTGTAGAGATTTTGTCAACACTTCTTTGAGACACCAGCATCCACCAAGACAGAAATGTTCCAACTTGGGAATAAGGGCCAGATCCTGGAGTAAGGTTTCCATTAGATGACCACATTTTGATTTTTCTTTCCAAGTCCATACGGACTCCCATAATATAACACCCTATTTGGGTTTCCTTTGATCTTCCTGTTTACCCAAGCCCTCTATTCAGACCCTATTGCCAGTCCATTGGCTACTACCCAAGGAATAATTCAAAGCAAAAGCATACTATATTGTAATTCTCTGGTTTAGTGATGCCACAAATAATACCAATCTTAATTCTACTCATTCAGTGGATTTATCCTTTTAATCTTTAAATGACAACAATGAGTGCATTGTAATGCATCTGTTTTCCAAGCCGAGTGTCCATCCTTTACTTCTGAGCTACCATCCTTACACCTAGATGCATATTTGGCATCCTATGATAACTGATTATAGGGAGGGGCTCATCCAGCTATGGGGTTAGGAAACTAACTCCTGAAGGAGATTTCTTGTAGGGTTCAATGGCATAGCAATCACCTATTCATGTGTACAATGGACACTTCCAGTAGTTCCCTATCAAATATTCCTGAATATGCCATTTCATTTAATAGAGAATCCCTTTGTGCATATCCTTTCTTGCTGGAAAAATGATCTAACATAAACCAAGAAACAATGGTTATTTCGGTTCTCAAACTAATTTTATGGCTTAATATCAGTAGAATCATTTGCAACTAATGCCCATAATAAACCAAAAGTTGTCTTTGAAATCTGTGTTATTTTGATGATATAGTAAGTGATTTTCAAGTTCAGAATCCCAATAGCTTTTACTGGTTGGCTTCAAACTATTCCTCACAATTTAAAGGATACTTTAAATATCCTTGTGGGAGACTACCATATGTGTACCAAAGTCCATCATACATAAATACAAACTGACCCAACCAGCTAAAGCTCTCTTCCAAAACTCAAACTGAAAAGACAACATTAGCCAAACTGATTAAAGAAAACTAATGTCCTTTAGCATGTCTCGAAGCCTGAGTTGTTAATACCATATCAGGCATGGTCGATTGTACTCAAGGGAAGCAGACACTACTTTATTAAGACATCAATCTACAGCTTCCTCTAGAGTCTATTAGGGATTTTTTAATAGATAAAACTGGAATTTGAAAAAGGATTTTGTGAGTACTGCATCTTATAAATCCTTAATTAAAAACAACATTTTCTAGTGCCTCCTGATAGCTGATATTGTTATAAACTGACAACTTGTGTGGGTTTATGTATTTCTAGATGTTTTCATCAAGTATGCACAATTAACACTGAAAAGTAAACTTACACAACTTTGTTTTACTTCCATGACTTAAGTATGGGAAGAATCCCCCATCCAGACGTCACATTTGTTCCAGGAATATGTTCAGGTAGTGGTAAAGCAAGAACCATACAAAACTTTCAGTAAATATTCTTAATTTGAGCCACACTTCACTTTGTAAGCATCCAACAGCTGTCTCACCAAACCGCGTTATTTTACATTTACCTTTATATTGCTCTTTAGCTTTATATTAACAAGTTTAGATGGAACTATATGTCATGTACCAGGATTCAACAAACCCTCCAGTTTTACGTTACCACTTCAAACTACTTTGGGTCCCCTGTTGGGGATGGTGTCAAAGACCTTGGCTCTTCTATCACTTGGAAATCCTTCCACTCATAATCCTCTCCTTTACCCCCTAGTATTTTAATTGGAACTAGCTCTGAAGAGATTATAGATTTATCTTTTGTATAATCAGAATGTTTAAGCCTCTGTGGCTAGCACAAATTAAATTACTCTGTAGTGGCTCTTTTATAATTTAAGTTTCTGGTGGGACATTAAGACTACTTTATCTCTTACAGTCATTTATTAGAATTTTAGTAGCTACATATTCTGTATCTCTCTTTCCGCAACATTTTTAATCAACCATCTGTGCACTTCTATCCAGTTTAACTGTGCTTTTATTCATTTTTATTTTTTTATAATAAAATCTTTTTCTTATTATTCAGCCCCACTCAGGGCAGTTTTGAATCATTTAATCCTCACCAAAATAAATAAATGAACAAATGTCAACTGGTTTAAAGTTTCAGTTAAGATGAAGTAGCTCTAGAGCTCTGCTGTACAACGTTGGTATTGAGTCAACATTACTGTCTTGTGCACTGAAAATTTTGTTAAGAGAGTAGATCTGCTGTTAAATGTTCTTACCATAATATGCATGTATACACAAACATTTGGAGGTGAAAATATGTTTATTATATTGATTATGGTGATGGGTTCATGGGTGTATGAATATGCCCAGACCCCAAAATTGTATGTATTAAACATGGGCTGGTTTTTGTATATCAAAGGGGCCTTCCTGATAGCTCAGTTGTACCTCAATTAAACTGTTAAAAATAAAATGTCAGGGAAGTGTTTTCTCATTTCTTTTAACATATTATATGCTTTCATACAATGTATGATACTTAAAAAGTAATGTCACAATATTTTCTTGCATTTTACTTAATATGTGTGGAATTTTAGCTGGATATAGATTCAGTAGACTCAGAGATGCAACTATCATTTACAATACAGTTTTTCAATGGGAAAATACTACTGAGTGCCAAACAATTGATCTGTGAGCACTATGCAAATACCTACATTGAAAAGATGACTTTAATCCCTTAATCCATCTGACTTATGGAACTTTAGGTTACAAGAGCACCTGAAATTTTATGTCATGGTGATCGATGTGTGAGTTGGTAAAAAAAAAAAAAAAAAAAGAAAAGAAAACTAATACAGAAATAAGTAAATAAAGTAATATAAGGAGCTGTGCCAATTTTAGCATAGCCTCACCTAAACCATCACTTAACCATCACTGTATACCTGTGGCGGATTCATTATGATATTTGGCATAACTAATACAATTTTGTAAAGTTTAAAAAGAAAATAAAATTAAAAAAAATAAAAAAACAGAAAAGTACATGGATTAGAAGAAACTTGAGTACTGTCATACAACCAGTTCTAAGTTGGTTGTAGTCACAAGGCTGCAGGAGCCTCATAAGCACAATCCTTATTCAATGTCCAAGGATAGAATTGGGTAGTTTTCTGTTTTAGGATATGTATTATGTCTTCTAATTTTTTCTGGCTTAACAGGTTGGAATTTTACTCCTTCTGGCCACACTTCTTCAAAAGTTGAAGCTAAGTGAGGGTCCTGAAGTTTGATCATGCTTTTCCACTTGGCAGTCTCTACACATGAATATAGCCTCTTTGTTTCTTGCATGCAAAATCCATTTCAGAGGGACAAAGAAAGGAGTTTCCAATAAAGCTTTTATGTTTCAATAACCTATTAGATCCCTCTCCCTGTGACCTATATAATCATTTTGTTGACTATTAGTCTGATAGGAATCATTTTGATCAAAATGGATATTTGCCAACTGCCTTTGGGCAATAAATATGACCCTGCATTCTACAGACTGAATCACCAGGTATAAGTCAATGGACTATTGGATGATTTCTCAGTTACCTTCATTTTTGTTAAAAGAGGCAAAAGCAGCTAAGACTTCCTTTCCATTAGAAGTTCCATTGTCTTTCAGAATCCATCTAGACCTGGGATCTACAACTGCAAGTGACCTCAGTGTATTTTCTCTACCATCAATGCTTCCAGTGTTTGAAGCATTGACCTCATCCTGAGGATGGCCAGGAAGCCATCCTGGTGACAACAGGAAGTTCTCACTCCACTTGCTTCATTTTATTCCTCCCAAACAAAGCCTTAGTTAAGCATAACTTAATTATTGAGTCAAGAATTATTACAAAAACCTTATTTATAATATGAATTGCAAAAATTACATAAGTCAGATAATTGACAGGATCACAAACTTCTACAGAGCATATTAATGAAGGCTATAATAAACGCAAATGATATGGTATAAAACAGAAAGAAAGCACAGGTAAGAGATGAGGCCCGGCAGATTTCCAGGCTTACCTCCCCTGGAACATTTTTTAGTCACACAGAATACATTTTGTCTGTAGATGACATGGAGCACATAATTCCTAACTTTGTTCTCTTTATTGTTACAATAAAAAACATAAGCAGGAAAACAGCCTTACATCCTCATAACAACTACATACAAATTGCATGGCCAATAAATTATTTCACTAATAGGTGCCCTTAAGGCTTTTGTAGATTATACATGAGAAATTTAAACTTATATAAAGAAATCACTGTTGCAATATTCTGTACATACTTATATTAAAAATCAACCTACCCTAGTCTTTCTAATCAAGTGGTAACATGCTCTACTTAATCAACATAATGAATAACTATCTCATAAAGGTCATACAGTTCGCATATATTTTTAATGACACATTGTAGAAACAAAGGATTATTGTGAACTGCAAAGAAAGCAAAAATATCACAAATATATTTGAATTAGACTCATGGTAGAAAGTCAACAACATACAGATCAATTCATTGACATGTATTGAATATCAATTTACTGATTTGTAAAACATAGATAAACTGTGACCAAATTTAATAATATCAATTTTGAAAGAGCACCAGATAGGCCAGCCTTTGAATTCTGGCTTCATCATTCACAAATTGTGTGACCCTAGGCACAAATGATTTACAATCGGCTCTTCATACCCATGGATTCTGCCTCCATGAAATTAATCAACTACCAATTGAAAATATTTGAAAAAAAATACAGAAATTTTCTAAAAGGAAAGCTTGCATTTTCCTTATACCAGCAACTATCTACATAGCATTTACATTATATTAGATACTATAGGTAATCCAGAGACAATTTAAAATGAACACAGGAAGATATGGGTAGGTTTTATGAAAATGCTACATCATTTTATATAAGGGACTTGAACATTCTTAGATTTGGTATTCACAGGGGCTCCCAGAACTAATCCCCATAGATGCCAAAGAATGACTTTATTAAAAACCAAATCTGTTACATAAATATTCTAATAACATGTTCATATTAAGGCCTATAAGAATTAGTCTATGACAAGCATAATCAGTTCCACATAAAAGGTAACTTAATAGTATTACACGTCTGAGAAGTTTTTATTCTCTTTTTCTCCCTGATTCAAATGCTTATAATAAGAACATCTTTGCTCTAGTATTGTGAGGACAAAATGAGATCATGTGTGTAGAAATATTTTAGGAAGTATAAAGCAATGACCTTATTTAGATGCTTTTTTCTCATAATTTGTAGTTTCAAATTAACATTGTGACCAGTGAACACATACACGAAAGTAGTACATAGATCTGACCTGATTTTAACTAATTCAATGTTTTTAAATGTTTGCAATTTGAAAAGAACCTTATTAGTAAGTACAGGGTATACTTGCTTGAATGTGCTCCCTAATTCCTATGGTCATATTTTAAACTTCTCATAAAACTGACTCAAAATACAACTCTTAGCAGCTGTGTTCCTGTGCTCTTGCTTATTTCCAGAAATAATATTAAAGGTTAAGACATTTATTCTAAATAATCTAGAAACCTAAACTAATTATGAAAAAAAAAGAACAATTTTTACCTGATGTTATCTACTTTTATTTACCACCAGAGCAATTAAGAGCGCTGAGAGTAGCTTACAATCTGCAATAGCCAAACAGGTAAATGTTAACTATTTTTGATCATTTAAAAGATGCAGGCAGGGCTACCCTCTATGTGAGCTGATTAAGTCTACTTGATAAATCTTAAGGACTTTTCTCCTAACTACAAAGCATAATAGTCATTTTTATTTATCTTGCATATGACATAACTACTGAAATCACTGTGTACAGTATTACATTTATAAGAATATCTATTGCCTTTTTTCCCATAGCTTTGGAGCTGCCAAAATAATTTTAAATTTCCGTGAAGAATCTTAATCAGCATTGTCAAAAAATAGGCTTCTATATGAGATAAATTTCTAGCTGATTCAAGCTGAATTTGTAAGAGCTTATCTTTATTTTTAAAAACAGCATTTATAAATGTCCCAAGTATAATATATATCCTTATCTACTTAAATATAGTGGATGAATAAAAGTCTTATCTTAATGAGGTAGGGTATCATTACAAGAATCAGTTGTTGCAATGAATAGCAAAAGAGCAAAAGCCTCAAGGGCAAGTCACTTCTTTGAAATGTGTTGAAAATATTAATCTTTTTGCCTTTCCACAGAATGACCTTTTTGTGTGTTTGGATTTTTATAATTATTCTTTTTCATTCACAGTTGAGCTATCCTTATCTAGGTGGTGAGCTTCTGAAGAGCAGGACTGTCTCATAAATCATCACAGATCTCACCTGCCCACTCAAGGACACGTCTTTGATCCGTCCGCCAGCAGCAGCTACAGTGTTCTTCTCAATCCGTCTTTCTTATTTACTATTTATAAACTTCTGTGAGCCGGGAAATGCTTTTATCAAACTTTCAAGAACTTGGCTCAAAACTAGACTAGGCTCTGAGACAGTGTCTGTGGTATTTTTCATAGAACGTTGACTTCCCGACCTCAATACTGCTTTCACATTCTTCCAACCCTTCTGGATAGTTGAGGTTGCCACAATAAGGAATACACTTGCATTCAGGCAGTTTGAGTCACCAGTTTAGTTACAAACATATCTGGCTTGTGATGATAGTTTAGATGTACAGGCATTTTGTGAATTAAACAATGCTGGACTGGCTGCCTAAGTTTTGTAATATTATATTTGCAAACAAGTTTAAATAAAGCAATAAATAATAGCACAGAGAATCCTTTATGTCAATAATGACATGCACATCTCCATTTGTCAAATGCTTTCACAACTACTTAATTTTGCAATGTTTTGCAACAGAGCACACAAGGCTCCTACTGACTTTTTAATCTTTGTAACCAAAGAAGGATAGGCTCACATATATACCTTTTCATATAGTTTAACTACATCAGATAAGAACTTATACCTTCACGTTAAAAAAAAAAAATCCTTGGGCAATTGTCCCGGTTCCCTTGTTAGGCATAAGATGCCATACCTCACACTCAAACTGTCAGACAGTTACCACTGTTTCCTCACTCTTTAGACCAAGAGCACACACAGCTTTACTATTATCTGGATTTAGACCAAAAGTCTCCTGGACTTTTCAATGCTCAAACAACTAGAATGTTGTCTGCTTTGACAAACCTTTAGTAAGTAACAATTATATAGTATAGTAGAATATATAACATATATGTATGTATATTATATATAATAGGGTATAACACACATACATAATATATATGTATAGCAACACAGGATATATATATGTAGTGATGTATATATGTAGTGATGTATATATGTAGTGATATATATATGTAGTGATACATATATATATATATATATATATATCCTGCTTGATGAGAAACCATCTACATGTTTTATAAGCAATGTAAGCATTTATTTAGATGCTACGCTTGAACACGTATTATTCTCCACCTCACTCAGTTTTTCACTTTTTTCCGTAACAGTTTTGCCAAGCATCCACAGCCTCAGCACCCCCTGAAGACTAAATTGGCACACAAATATATTTAAAGTACATTAGCATTTCTTCATGCCTGCTGAGAAGATTAGTTCACATATTTTAAAGCAATAAAGCAGTGAATTCTGTAGTTGTACCAAAAGCCTTTGCCATTTGCTAAAGAAAAGAGATCAAAGGTACTAGCTATTGAGGTAACAGCAAGTGTAATAGCTGCCCCTGCTTTTTCTGGAAGGACAGTTTGTAGCCTTTCCAGAATTTCAGTCAAGTTCTCGTCCATATGAACTAGGATACTGTGGTTTGGGTTACCTCCTGAATAATTTTTTGGGTCTAGCTACGCATTTTTCTCTACAAAATTAATGTGCTTGACCACAATAGGGTAAGTTACATGGAAAGAGAAGATTCTCCAAAAAAATAAACTGAGAGGGAAACAGCATCAAGAAGGACTTGGTGTGATCACTTTATTTTTAATCTGTATAGGTAGAGAAAATCTAGCACCACAGGACTGGTATGTTAAAACTTTCCTTAGCTCACCCTACTCCAAAAGGCCGAAAAGCTAAAGGCTTTCTCAATCTGAAAGGAGATAGGGGCAAATATTAATTTAAGAACTGTAAATATACAATTATGTAAAGTTTAAAAATAAAATAAAATTAAAAAAAAAGAACTGTAAATAGTTAAAAGCACACATATGTATGAAGCAGCTATATACTAGAAAAGATATTTAAGAATGTTACAGTAACACTTTCATAATAAACAAAAGGTAGAAACGTGCCAAATGTCCATCAAGAACAAAATTGATAAATTAATTTGGTATATTTATATAATGACCATAATAACAGCAAAAATAAATGAAGTGTGGCTACACACAACAACATGGATGAATCTGAACAAAATGTTAAGGGAAAAGGCGTGTTACGATGACTCCATGTAGTGATATATTATATATGTATATTGGATAAAATATGTATGGTTTATATATCATATATATGACCCACAATTATAGATAGTAAGTTGCTACCTCTGCCTAGGTGGCATGATTAAATGACAGAAAGAATCATATGAGAAGGAACATTATTGGTAATTTAAACACACGTACCCATAAATATATAAACACAAGCATATATAGACCAGTTTAAATATTGTGCTATGAACCAAAATGTGATTTATCTAATTACAAGTGATTATATTTATAAAATGTAATTTACTAACACAAACTAACTCACACTTTTTATCAGTCCTTCAGTATTTGCCAAATGCATTTCTCTTTTCCAAAATTGTTTTCTTATACTTTATCTTTGCAGAAAAGTTAAAAATGGTTACCAGAATATTTGAAACTTGAATACTACAGATATTATTTTATGAGCCAAGGAGAGGAAATATGATTAAAATAAAGCAGAACTCCTCAAGCTATAGCAAATTATTTGTTTGAAGTTGCTTTCTATTATTTTTTCTTTCCCACTTCTCATACCTATACATCCCTCTATTTTTACATGTACACACTCACACACACACACACCAGAATATAAAAACTTTTAATGAAATATAAAAAAGAAAAAAAATAGGACACACACATTGCCTATTTTTTTTTTTTTTTCAACATAGCCTGGCTTCTAATACCTTCTAATAGCTTCTGGCTTCCGTACCTTTTATTCTTGCCACTGGCTTCACTTCACTTTGATGAATGGGCGTTTCAGCTGTAACACAGGGAGCACACGTGGCAACGCAGGTAGTGGTCCATTTACTGCGGCTAGTGCATGTTTTTGCTTCACCTCTTCTCACCTTACACTCTTGCTGCTGTGACTGAGAATTTCCTACGCCATATCTTCACACTAGTTCATGTCTTGCTTCTGAATTCTTTTATCCTAACGATGCGTTCACTAATACCTGCTGCTACTTCCCTCAAGGATCAGAGCACCTTTAGCACATCCACATTCAACCTTTCCAACAACCTATGCCAGTAGAGAGCTTCTACGCTTGCAATTGTATTAATACCATCTGTTATTTGACAGTTTTAGAAGTATCTTTGGAGTCACGTTCTCTCGTATCTTTTTCCAATAACAACTTCTTTTAGGATCCTCTTGCTTGTCTTTCCTTTTGCTCCTGTCTCTACCATCACAGTACCTGGATAAAAGCTTTTTTATTCAGTGTGGTCTATCTCAAAATCACCAGAGGACTATTTGTCTGTCTGTCTATATATCTACCTACCCACGTATCTATCCATCATTTATCTACCTAAGTATGGATACAGATATATACAGCAGAGTATTTGTTTTGAAGATCCTTATTAAGCCAAATTTTTGGCTTAGTCAGGGTTCTTATTTCTGAAACATTAATTATGTTAATCAATACTGGAAACCCTCATCACAGTCTGCCTGCTGCTGCTGCTGCGTCGCTTCAGTCGTGTCCGACTCTGTGCGACCCCATAGACGGCAGCCCACCAGGCTCTCCCGTCCCTGGGATTCTCCAGGCAAGAACACAGGAGTGGGTTGCCATTTCCTTCTCCAATGCATGAAAGTGAAAAGTGAAAGTGAAGTCGCTCAGTCGTGTCTGACTCTTAGCTAACCCATGGACTGCAGCCCACGAGGCTCCTCCACCCATGGGATTTTCCAGGCAAGAGTACTGGAGTGGGTTGCCATTGCCTTCTCCGCACATTCTGCCTATCTATCTAAAATAAATGAATTCCCAAATGATAATACTTTATTGGGAAGGAAATTAAATTGTCATTTAATATAGTTCACTAAATCTCACCATTTCCTTCTAAGTCAATTATCCAAATTAAAAGAAATAGAATTTTCATTTATTTTTAACTAATACTTCCCTTTAATAATTAATGTTATAAAAATGAGGTAGGCATATTTTTTATATTATCTATATATGAACTTGGAATTTATTTCATATAGTGAAATAATAAACATTATATATATATATATTTATATATATATGTTTAGAGGATGTGTTTTATTAAAGTGAAAGTGAAATCGCTGTCGTGTCTGACTCTTTGCGACCCCAAGGACTTTAGCCTACCACGCTCCTCTGTCCATGGGATTTTCCAGGCAAGAGTACTGGAGAGGGTTGCCATTTCCTACGCCAGAGGCTCTTCCCCACCCAGGGATCGAACCCAGGTCTCCCGCATTGTAGGAAGATGCTTTAACGTCTGAGCCACCAGGAAAATTTTTTATTAAGACAAATACAAATTTGGCTCCAGGTTGGTCTACAGCCATTGTATACAAACCACATGGTTGGATTCTTGGGTAAATGTAAAAAAAAAAAAGTAATGAATGATAAAATCTGATCTTACTAAATATTAGACCAGCTGCACTATCTCTAAAGGATCAGTGAGCAATTATATACATATATCTGATTTTAAATATCTAATACTCAAAAGATGTAAACATTTTGTAATCTTTATTTAATCATAAATTTGACTATAAAAATTTATAAGGAAAAAAAGTAGAGCATCCATTTCAAAAATCCCGATTCAACACTCAAACTAAACGACCCCTAGTCATTTATTTAGATTAAGCTGTATATATTGCTAACCAATGTTATCATCCCAAATATAAGAGATCTGATCATTTTTTATTTAGGGAACTCATTTAAACATTCCCTAAGACTCATACATCTTGCCCTAAATTGGCATACAGACTGTAAATAAATACATGCCCTTTTCCTCTCTTTTTTTTTTTTTTAATGACAGTGGAGTGTTCACATGGGTTTAAAATTCTTGGTCTGTTTTCTCTTACCACCCTTATGGCAGAAAGTGAAGAGGAACTCAAAAGCCTCTTGATGAAAGTGAAAGAGGAGAGTGAAAAAGTTGGCTTAAAGCTCAACATTCAGAAAACGAAGATCATGGCATCTGGTCCCATCACTTCATGGGAAATAGATGGGGAAACAGTGGAAACTGTCAGACTTTATTTTTCTGGGCTCCAAAGTCACTGCAGATGGTGACTGCAGCCATGAAATTAAAAGACGCTTACTCCTTGGAAGGAAAGTTATGACCAACCTAGATAGCATATTCAAAAGCAGAGACATTGCTTTGCCAACAAAGGTCCATCTAGTCAAGGCTATGGTTTTTCCTGTGGTCATGTATGGATGTGAGAGTTGGACTGTGAAGAAGGCTGAGTGCCGAAGAATTGATGCTTTTGAACTGTGGTGTTGGAGAAGACTCTTGAGAGTCCCTTGGACTGCAAGGAGACCCAACCAGTCCATTCTGAAGGAGATCAGCCCTGGGATTTCTTTGGAAGGAATCATGCTAAAGCTGAAACTCCAGTCTTTTGGCCACCTCATGCGAAGAGTTGACTCATTGGAAAAGACTTTGATGCTGGGAGGGATTGAGGGCAGGAGGAGAAGGGGACGACAGAGGATGAGATGGCTGGATGACATCACTGACTCGATGGATGTGAGTCTGAGTGAACTCCGGGAGTTGGTGATGGACAGGGAGGCCTGGTGTGCTGCGATTCATGGGGTCGCAAAGAGTTGGACACGACTGAGCGACTGAACTGAACTGAACTGATATATGTTATTCCAATGTCTTTAACATCTAGTGTAATATATGAACATAAGGTCAATTTCATTCTTTTCATTTTTTAAGAAATAAATTTTTAAAAGTTATAAGATATTATCTTCATTCTGAAGCTTAGGCATCATTATGTGTATATATCTCAATGTGTTTCTTTTCTGAACTTTTGCCTGAAATTTGGGGGCTGTTTTAATTCTGCAAATTCAAGTCTTTAGTTCATAGAAATACTATTGTTAATTTGTTTAATTAACTTTGGTTTTTCATTTGCTTCTTTTGGAAAATATTTTATTTATATCATCTGCATTAGTCCTCTAGGAAGCTTGGTTGTCTCTCATCAGTGCTACACTTTCAACTTGTACTGTGTCTATAAAATGTTTCTTCCATGTTATTGTCCAGGACACATACCCAGGCCTCAATAATGGCAACCCTATTATTCAGTTTATCTACTAACTTCTTAAATGGTAGGATTTAAAATTTTTTTTCTATTTTGAAGTTGAAACCTCTTTCAATATTTCATATTTCTCCCAATTCTGTTTGCCTTCTATTTTGTCTATTAAAGGATGGCTCTTTCTTCCTTTCTGCTGTTGGTTCCCATAAAGTGCTCTCACATGGCTCTGTCAATCCTTAGGGTACAAGTTCAAATTCCACGATACTTTTATTGGGAATGATCCTTTGAGGGAGGAAAGGTTAAACAACACATTTGTCATCATTTACGAAAACCTTGACGAAGACTACCATTACCTGGCATGTACAGCTGTAAAGTGAAACTTTCTTCATCTTGGTGGCAGCAAAAATTTATGATAATGAGTCAAGGTAAAAGAGATCAGCAAGTTCATATTATTTTGACTTTTTGATGTTTAGACCTCACTGCACAGCTTATGGGATATCAGTTCCCTAACCAGGAATCAAACTCAGGCCTCCTATAGTGGAAGTACAGAGCCTTAACCACTGGACTGCCAGGGAAGTCCCAGAAATGTGGTGTTCTAACAGTCTACAGTAAATCCCCTCCTATTCAGAAACAGCGAAAGCAAGTTGTACCTCAGCTCTTTCCACTGGGAGAACTCTCCTCACAAAGTCAACAGCTGGAGATAATACCTCATATTTCAGCCAGTTCAATAAATTGCTCTGCTCAGGACATACAGATGGTATTTGGAATACAATTGGAGACATCAAATAACTTCATAATCCTCTATTCCCCAAATCTCCCAAGGCCTTCTAATATACTAACATCACATTCCAAAAGAAAAGTCAACGTCTTTAGTCCTGATTTCTCCACTGAGTTACAGATGTGTAAATTATGTGATTGAAATTTCTGCTTGCATATCTAATTGTCATATTGAACATAAATGTCCAAAAGTGACTCTCATTTTAAATATTTACTTGTTTACTTATTCATTTTTTGCCTTTTCCTCATCCATCGGCATGTAAACTCTAAGAACAGCAGAAACTTGATTCGTCTTATTGACCCTCTATCCCCATACTTAGTAGAATGTCTGCCCATATGCTAGCTGCACATAAACACCTGGTAAACTCAGAGATTAATACATGATAATAGAATACAATATAAGCAAGGTATTCACAGAAGAACAAAGGCAATAAACTTAAAAAAGCCTGGTCAGTGACAAATATTAAACAAACATAAAATAGCAGTCTTACTCTCTGATTTGAAAAGATCAAAAAGTATGTACTTGAATCTAGAACACAAAAATTGTTCATTAAATATTTGTTGAATTAATCAATGATGGAATTGTGCTGGTAAAATTGACAGTATTTGAGAGTGAGCATACAAAATAATTTGTCATCAAGGAACAAGAGCATTGAAAGAATTCATACTCTTTGTATAGTTGTTTTGAAACATAGTATGTATCTTGGAATATATACTAATACATGGATAAGGAAATAATGAGGGATACACTTATACATAAGAATACAAGGACAATAAATATCAACATATTTGTAGTAGAATTACTTTGCAAATGGAAATGAGTCTAAATTTACAATATAAGATGGATTAAATATGTTGTAGAATGTAAATATATGTTACAAAATTTAGTCTTTAAAAATGTTTTCTGAATCCCGTCTGACAATCTATTTCATAAAATTTCCAGGGAGGGTTGGAATATAAGGATGTGTATCACATTCATTAAAGAAAGAAAGGAAAAGACATGGAGAGAAGGGAAGAAAAGAAAGTAATAAAGAGAGAGGGAAAAGGGAGGAAGGAGAAGAAAGAAAGAAGGAAAAAGAGAGGAGGGAAAGAAAGAAGGAAGGAAAAAGGGAAAGAATAATAAAAAGACAAGGAAAAAAGAAAATAAATCAGAGAATAGTTATCACTAGAGGAAAAGATAAATACCATAGATTATACACTTAACATAAAATATTTGTAGCCCTTCAAATTAGAAATTAGAAATATCCTCAAAGTAGAGTTGTGTGGAGAAAAGCTAGAGTACATGTCACATGATTCCATTGTGTAAAACAAAACCAAACAAAAATAATCACCAAATGACTTAAAACCCTCAAACTGTGTTTGTCCGATTCTTTGCAACCCTATGGACTGTAGGCCACCAGGCTCCTCTGTATGTGTATATAAATTATGAGAGTGAAACATACAGATAAATGAAATGCATAAAGGTAATTGATACAGGTTACTTGGTAGGACTGAGGCTAGAGTTGCATATATAGGTTATTAGACAGAGGGTAAGCAAAATGCCAATCAAAATGGAAAAATAAATAAATAAATAAGACTGCTCACATAAGGAAATAAACCACATAAAATAACATTTAGCCTTGGGAAAAATAATATTTGGCAAAATAGCAATATAAAACCCTGAATATACTGAATGACCAGAGAAGGCAATGGCAACCCACTCCAGTACTCTTGCCCGGAAAATCTCATGGACGGAGGAGCCTGTAGGCTACAGTCCATGGGGTTGCAAAGAGTCTGACACGACTGAGCGACTTCACTTTCACTTTTCACCTTCATGCATTGGAGAAGGCAATGGCAACCCACTCCAGTGTTCTTGCCTGGAGAATCCCAGGGATGGTGGAGCCTGGTGGGCTGCTGTCTATGGGGTTGCACAGAGTCGAACACGACTGACGTGACTTAGCAGCAGCAGCAGCATACTGAATGACCCCAGTTTTAGGTATATTTAAATGAACAGTATATATCAGAAACTGGGTTTAAAAAAACATTTTATATATAACATGCATAAAGCATGGTGAAATAATAATAAAATAATATCTGTAATGATGCTTCATCAGTAATACCATAGTGATATTTACTTTCTAATACACAACTTTTTGCTTATTTAACTATGCATCTTTTATATTGCAAATTTAAAATCCCATTAGGTTTTAAAAATCAAGTAAAAATTATAAAGTAAGATAAATGCAAGGATACTCAAGGTAAACAATACTATAGAATGAAAAAAGAAGGACTGGTGTCAGAGAATCTGAAATTCAGTGTGAATGCGGGCAAATTTTTACTTCCTTAAGCCACACTATCCATTCAATAATATAGATGTCATAATAATAGCATTACACACATCATTACAAATATTTAATGAGATTATCTATATGAAAGTGTATGTAAAGTATAGAGATACAGCTTGATGTGTAAACACATATGGACATAGAGACTAGATATGCAGTTATATGCACAGTCACTCACTGGACAGATGTTCACTGAATTTCAACCATGTTGCATGTACAGTATTGAGCAAACAAATGAAATTCTTGCATTCATATTATTCACGTTCTCATGAGAAAGAAGATAATAAGCACATATAAACCATGTGGTAATAAATGGTATTAAAAACAAAGAAACATAAAATGCTGATGGATGTCGATTTTTCTTTTTAAAATATTATTTATTTTAAATTGGAGGATCATTGTTTCGCACTATTGTGCTGGTTTCTGTCATATATCACATGAATCAGCCGAAAGTATACATATATGTCCTCCTTCCTGAGGCGCCATCTACCTGCCATTCCATCCCGCCCCTCCAGGTTGTCACAAAGCACTGGGTTTGAGTTCCCTGAATCATACAGCAAATTCCAACTGGTTATCTGTTTTACTTATGGTAATGCATATGTTTCAATGCTACACTCTCATTTTGGATAGAGGAGACTCTGGGTCTTTGGAAGTGGCATACAAATACAGATATGAATAAAATGAAGGAGAAACACATGTGTATGTTTGTTGAAAAACTTCACAAGAGAGAACAGTAAGTGCAGTCTTACTGCGGTGATCTACTAATGAATGAGATTGGATTAAATGAGTAAGGGCAACAATGGCACAAGATTTTGGCAGGAGCAAGGTAAGACAGGACATGGTAAGCCTTGTAGAGAATCAAAAATAGATTAGCTCTTATTAAGGGCAGTGGGAAGTGATCCAGGTCCTGGAGTAGGGGAGTTTGATATGATTTATGTTCTAAATAGATTTGTGTTTATGAAGATATTATTGAGTGATGTCTTATATATTAACCCACTGCTTTCTCTTTTAAAAATAACAATTCAAATCTCTCACACAGGAAACATTCCAAAATCTTTTTAGATTTTTCCTTTCTTCAAGGTCTTCTTGTTTTCCTACATTTTTAACAGCCAATGGGATTCTCCTCAGATACTTTTGTAGCTTTAATAGCTGGTGTGATAACCTTCAGGGGTTTCTCATTTCCTGCTACTTTATGTTACACTGTTTGGATTATAATTTAAAATTTTTCTCTGAACTGTTTAATCTCAGTGTGCTTTGACTCCCCAGTTAAAGCTTTAAAAATCTGAACTATTTAAATAGGACTTAAGCTGTTTCTTCTAAGGATCTTTCAAGAGTTTGCTTTTGACTTAGGAAAATAGTCTGACTTTGAAAAATGGTACATAAAAACAGCTTTATCACTGAAGCTAACTTTCTAGTTGTGCCGCTCCTTATCCTAAACACTTTTCTATATGTATGGCATCATTAGGGAAGAAGAAGAAAGAAGATGGAGAGAGAGAAACGTCTCCGTTTTAGCCCACAATCATGATTTTTAAAAATACATCCCATCAGTTTATAATTATTGTGACTATTATCTTCAGACCTTATTATGTACTATTTTATAAGTAGAAATCTTAAAACACCTTTTTTTCAGTTAAATATATCATCTACTTCATTACTCTAAAATAGTAATCATGCAAATAAACTTAATGCAAGGCTTTGTTGTTTCCTGTTGAAAGAAATCTAACAATCTCCCTTACACTTTAGCTTAGCATGGCTTCATCAAGACAGCTAACAACTGGTGAAAGGAGCTTACAAGTATAGAAAACACAAGATCTTGCTTATAAGTACACCTTATAAAATTCTTGAAGAACAAATAGTGGATTGAAAAAATCAACTAGATATAAGTGGTGTAACATACAACTCTTTGTGTTCCAACAATTTATGAGGTGATTCCTGTCAGCACGGGTCTACTCTGGGGCCTCGTTTCAATGGCTGTAGGTCCTACTAACTAGTAAGGGACAAAACCATATTGACTGCTATATGTTTTATATATTATTCCTGGATGTGCACAGACTATCTGAATCAGAAGTTGGTTAGAGACAAAAAGAATATGCAAAATAAAAGAATGTTTTCCTTTGCTAAGAAATCAATTAATCATATATTGCCCTGAGATGTCTTTTCTAATTTTCTTATCATTTTTAATTTTTGTGTTATCTCGAATTGTATGATTCTTAAAAGTTGATTATCTACAATACCTAGAGCAAATGACATACTTTCCTATATATTTTAAATACTGGCAATGTTTAAAACATTTTTTTCTTGATAAAAGAAAATCTTATGGTATGATAAGATATGAATCTCTGTAAAACTTATTTTAGAAAAAAATGGAAGCACAGAAGAAGATATTAATTGAGATTTAAAGATAGAATCAATGCAGAATGAATGGATACAATGATTTTCCAGCATTTTTACAGTATATGATATATACTTAGCTTAGACTATATGTAAGTACTGACACTGAATAACTCAAAGAAGCACTGCTCACATTATATCCTTAAAGTACAGCACCCTTGGAGTTCAATGCAACAGTTGGGTATGTATAATGTGATACAAAATACAAAAATATTTTAAAAATTATTTTCATGAAGAAGCTAATTAATGAAAAATGCAATATCCTATTATATATTATCTAAATATTTAATAAAATGTGGAAGATACATTAAGGATGAAAATCCACATTCCTTTCACTTCATTTTCTTTTCAGTAAATCACTTATCTAATATTTCTATGTAAATAACCTGCAAATAATTTGTTCTAATTTTGAATTAAGACCCACTTATTGATTGAATACTATATTAATACTTTCTCATGTGTGTCTTCCTTTGAACACTATGCCAGATGAAGTCTGTTATAAATTGTTCCTCAAAAGTTTTCTATGCAGATTCTGCCCATTTCATGAGTTTGGAAACTTCCCTTAGATAGAACAGTAGAAGCAAAAAGAACTAATGAAATCACTAGCAACACAGTTATGAAGCATTCAAAACCACAGATACGTGATCAGCCTTCTTTTTATATCTCTGGCTACCCCCTTTTCTAACCGCTATCTCTTTGACTGCTGTTTCTAGAAAGAAATTACTAAGAAAGTTTGCATGTGCTCTATTATAGTTGTGGTGGTATTAAAGTATTTCCTATTTACATGCATAGATGGAAAAAATGACACAAAGAAATTACTCATTCTTTGGTGAAGATAATGGGGTGATCACAATCAGTTATGAAATGCAGAATTTATATGCATCTATTCCCTTTCCTGGAATGTAGACTGCAAATTCTGTTATCATTTACACACATATTTAACACTGTACACAATAAAAAGATATTCTCCAAAGAATAACAAAAATTGGAACAAAATTTTATTATCTAACTTTACCTGTAAATTTAAGAAAACAACAATAAGCATATGACTGGTTATGTGGATTTGTTATATTTCTTAAAGTGAAAGTGAAGTGAAAGTGAAGTCGCTCGGTTATGTCCGACTCTTTGCGACCCCATGGACTGTAGCCTATCAGGCTTCTCCATCCATGGGACTTTCCAGGCAAGAGTGCTGGAGTGGATTGCCATTTCCTTCTCCATATATTTCTTAAAGATGTTCTTAAATTCTTAGTTTGGAGGGTATATGCACTTTACATATTTTCTTATGTAAACATATATTTCAGATACCTAATTTAGCAGTTTATATACATATTGATAAATACTAGACAGATAGGGCCAGCCATCCACAGTAAGTAGTTAAGGGATATATAAAACAAACATAAAAAAAGTACAACATCAAAAACAGTAGTCATGAAGGTAGCAGGAGGTAGGGTAAATAAGCAAAACTGTTAATATGGATTTGAACTGAAGAGATCAGCAGCTTGACTCACAGACACAGAGAACAAATATGTGGTTGCCAAGGGGAGGGTGGCTGGAGGAAAGATGGATTGGGAGTTTGGGATAAGCAGATATAAACTATTATATATATAGTGGATAAACAACAAGGTTCTACTGTATAGCACAGGGAACTATATTCAATATCCTGTGATATGTCATAATGGAAAGAATATGAAAAAGGAGGTATATGTATGTGTAACCAAATCACTGTATTGTACAGTAGAAATTAACACACCACTGTGAATCAACTCTACATCAATCAATCAATAAATAAACTTCATTGCATTTTCTACATGTTACAAAACTGTTATCAACCTTCAAATCATTTAAACCTGTTCAAATAAGGTATTTTAAAGGTATTTATTTTCCTACAATTTAATTACCTATATTTGGGGGGGTAAGAGTAATCTCCATCAATATTTTTAATTCTATTCTTCTATAAGAAGCTATATCATTATTATGTAACATTAATAGCTCATTTTTGTTCAATTCTGTATCAGTAGTTTTTGACATCCTGTTTCAGATGGTAAAGAATCTGCCTGCAGTGCAGGAGACACAGGTTTGATTCCTGATTCAGGAAGATCTCCTGGAGAAGGAAATGACAACCCACTCCTGTATTTTTGCCTAAGAGAATTCCATGGATGAAGGAGCCTGGCAGGCTTAAATTGAGTGAATTTTGAGACCAATTAGTGAAGGCTGGTATTTCTATTAGTCATTTCCCACTTTTAATCTTTTATTTTGAGGCTAATATATTGATACTCTTTCTGAGGAGACTCTTGTTGTTCAGTCGCTAAGTCATGTTCAACTCTTCTGTGACCCTTTTGATTGTAGTCTGCCAGGCTTCTCTGTCCATGAGATTTCCCAGGCAAGAATACTGAATAGGTTACCATTTCCTTCTCCAGGGGAATCTTCCCGACCCAGGGGTTGAATCCACATCTCCTGCATTGACAGGAGGATGTTTTACCACTGAGCCACCCAGGAAACCACGGGGATTGTTGGGTAATGGGAAACACAGGAATTCATCTATAAATTTTGGCAGTTTATCTTGCAAATTTTTGAAATATTTTTTAAGAAAGTATTTTATACTAAAGAAAAATGTTACAATAAAGATAAAACTAAATGGAAAAATAATGTTTTTATTAACTATTTTGGGTTCTATAAAAACACTGTAAAGGGAAATATTACAAATAAAAGGAAAACATAATCATTCAAAATATTTATATGTCTATAATTAAATATTGATTTTAATCTTGTGTTATTTTCCCATAAAGATTTTAGAAGGAATAATATCTCATTGTATATTTCTGTTTTAGATTGCATACATGTAGTGTCAATCTCTAGAATATTAGCTTTCATTTAAAATTACTAATGTTGTTGAGATAGCAAGCAAAGGGGAGATATAGTTATTTAATGGATCTGTTCAGCCTACTCACGATTCTGAATCTCAGTAAGAGGGAAATGAATCAGAACTTCTCAACAGTCAATGAAAAATATAGCAATGCATTTTCTAACAAAATGATCCAGCAATATAACATACAACATAATGACTTAGTTAACATTGCTCTATGGTAAATATGCACTCAATATGCCAGCAAATTTGGAAAACTCAGCAGAGGCCACAGGTCAGTTTTCATTCCAATCCCAAAGAAAGGCAATGCCAAAGAATGCTCAAACTATCACACAATTGCACTCATCTCACACACTAGCAAAGTAATGCTCAAAATTCTCCAAACCAGGCTTCAACAATAAGTGAACCATGAAGTTCCAAATGTTCAAGCTGGTTTTAGATAAGGCAGAGGAACCAGAGATCAAATTGCCAACATCTGCTGGATCAAAACAGGAAAAGAGTTTCAGAAAAACATCTGCTGTCACTGCTAAGTCGCTTCAGTCGTTTCCGACTCTGTGTGACCCCATAGACAGCAGCCCACCAGGCTCCTCTGTCCCTGGGATTCTCCAGGCAAAAATATAGGCATGAGTTGCCATTTCCTTCTCCAAGAAAAACATCTATTTCTGCTTTATTGACTATGCCAAAGCCTTTGACTGTGTGGATCACAATAAACTGTGGAAAACTCTGAAAGAGATGGGAATACCAGACCCCTTGACCTGTCTCTTGAGAAATGTCTATGCTGGTGAGGAAGCAACAGTTAGAACTGGACATGGAACAACAGACTGGTTCCAAATAGGAAAAGGAGTATGTTAAGGCTGTATATTGTCACCCTGCTTATTTAACTTCTATGCAGAGTACATCATGAGAAATGCTGGACTGGAAGAAGCACAAGCTGGAATCAAGATTGCCGGGAGAAATATCAATAACCTCAGATATGCAGATGACACAACCCTTATGACAGAAAGTGAAGAAGAACTAAAGAGACTCTTGATGAAAGTGAAAGTGGAGAGTGAAAAAGTTGGCTTAAAGCTCAATATTCAGAAAATGAAGACCATGGCATCAGGTACCATCACTTCATGGCGAATAGATAGATAAACAGTGTCAGACTTTATTTTTTGGGGCTCCAAAATTACTGCAGATGGTGACTGCAACCATGAAATAAAAAGACGCTTATTCCTTGGAAGAAAAGTTATATCCAATCTAGACAGCATATTAAAAAACAGAGACATTACTTTGCCAACAAAAGTCTGTCTAGTCAAGGTTATAGTTTTTCCAGTAGTTATGTATGGATGTGAGAGTTGGACTATAAAGAAAGCTGAGCACCAAAGAATTGATGCTTTTGAACTGTGGTTGTTGGAGAAGACTCTTGAGAGTCCCTTGGACTGCAAGGAGATCCAACCAGTCCATCCTAAAGGAATTCAGTCCGGAATGTTCGTTGGAAGGACTGATGTTGAAGCTGAAGCTCCAATACTTTGGCCACCTGATGGGAAAAGCTGACTCATTTGAAAAGACCCTGATGCTGGGAAAGATTGAAGGCAGGAGGAGAAGGGGACGACAGAGGATGAGATGGTTGGATGGCATCACCAACTCAATGGACATGAGTTTGAGTGAACTCCAGGAGTTGGTGATGGACAGGGAAGCCTGGCGTGCTGCAGTCCATGGGGTTGCAAAGAGTCGGACACGACTGAGCAACTGAACTGAACTGATGGTTAATATAACACTTCACAAGAGATTAGGTCCTTAGAGTTCTCATCATAAGAAAAAAAAATGTGTTTTCCTCTCTTTTGTCTCTTTGCAATATGATGGAAATTACCTTAACTTATTGTGGTAATCAATTTCATGATATATGTAAATCAAATTATCATGCTTATACCTCAAACTTATTCAGAGCTGTGCATCAATTATATTTCCATAAAACAAAAAAAAAATAAAGTTAAAACAATGCAACCCTCCTAAAAATTATCAAGCAAAATTTGACTTTATTTGGATAAACACATAAAATTTCTAGTTTTCAGAGAGAAAATGGAAGGTTTTTTCAAAGGTTTATTTAGGTTGTCTTTGATATTAGCAAATACAGATGCATTGTATTTATATGCCAAAATCTTAAGCAAGAAAGAAATGTGGTACTTTAGCAATGATATGAGTAAATATAAGCTTATAAGGTAAATGTACTAAATATCCTTAAATATTTCAATGTTTTCCTTTGTCTTGATTAGTTCCAATTCAACTTATAACATATAATTATCATAGAGTTTAGAAAAGACTAAGTAATAAAAGACATAGACTATTATATAAATAATAAGACTCAATACTATAGAGATAGTCATTCTCTTCATATCAATCTATGTATAAAGAGGCAAATGGTCTTCCTTCCTTATATCTAACTATTCATTAACAGTTCTGGTGCTTTATTATGTCTATATGTCAAAAAATATTTACTGCACATGATGTATTACTCACAAGAGAATGAGAGGGAGAAAGCAGGCAAGAAAGAAAGCTAAAGCCCCACCACCACCATGACACCCACACTTGTTTTCTCGTTCATCCTAAGTATGCTACTATGAAACATTTAAGAGATGCTCCAAACACCCCAGGAACAAGTAAGTCATGTTTTGACTTCTTCCTGATCACGTTGTACGCATTTACATTCCACTGCTACATACCACAGCACATCCTACCTTAAACTACTCTTGCCAGGCTTAAAAGGCTTTTACATATGAAACAGGATACTGTGTATTTTGTTGGTGGAAAGCCAACTGTTCAGTTAGAAACAATAATGTAAAGTGAAGGAAATACATTATATTTTCTTGGAGGACAGGTTTGATTTTCTGTTTCTTATGAATTATTTCACAGAGATACCTTGGCGTTCTGGATAGAGGGTATCAGGGTAAATGTTTGTAACATCAGATCATCATTTTCAATGTTTATTTAAAAAAAAATAAATTAAACCGACTGAATTTGCCCCAAAGTTTTGTAATTCTAGGTCGAAGTCAATCCAAAATATTTTCAAGGTAAAAGCTGGTGGCATTTGTTCATTCATTCGGCCATTATATTAAGTGCCAGACACTGTTCTACGTACTAGAAATATTGCAGTGTATGAAAGTTTAAAAGTGTGCATGTTCTTAAGGTTTAAATAAAAACAACAAGGGTGCCACAATGATATGTTAATGGTGATAAGCACTGTGAAGCAAGGTAAGGCAGAGAGTAATGAACATGGGGGGTGGAATGAGGGTTTGTAGATAGACCGCTGGAGAAAATCTCTCTCGAAGATGGTGTTTTAAACAGTGTTGCAGCAGAAGAAGGGACCAAGAGGTGCTGAGCCAAGAGCGGTTCTGGTAACTGAAATGGTAAAGGCAATGCATGTGAGCAACCATGGTGCCTTCAAAGAAGGAGAAGAAGGCCAGGGTGTTTGGGAAAGATTCAGAGAGGAAGAGAATTAGTAGGTGATGTCTGACAGGTAATGTGGGAGAGGGCTGTGCAGGGCTATGTGGACCACTGTAAGAATGTTTGCCTTTCACTAAGTGCTACGGGGAGTCACTGGAAATTTAAAAAAAGTAAACCAGTGTTTTGAAAGGATTATTCTGGCTGCTTCATTGAATTGAGACTATGGAGAAGGGAAAGGATTAAAACAGGAAGATGGGTTAGGAGTCTGTTGCAAGCAGTTGAGGCCAGAGTGGTAGAGCGTAAGATTTGAATTTTATTTGAAATCTGCCAGTGGGTGTGGGGTGTGACAGAAGAAAGGGGTGAAGATTTGGGGATTATGCAACTCATGAAGGTGTTGCATAATTCCTAGCAACTAAAATGGAAAAGATAGGAAGAAGCAATGAGGGAGGAAGTTGAGTTTAGTTTTAAATGTGTGCATTGTGTGAAATGCCTAGCAGAAATGCAGAATAGACAGTTTGATACGTGAGTCTGGATTTCAGGAAAGAGGCCTAGAACAGAGATGTAAATTTACAGAGAACGAGCTTCTAATTGGTATTTAAGCTACTTCAACATTGTCCTCGTATGTACAAATTAATAGAAGTGGCAGATAATCAGAGGTTGTGTATGTTAGTCATTCAGTTGTGAGGCTCCTCTGTGGGATTTCCCAGGCAAGAATACTGGAGTGGGTTGCCCTTTCCTTCACCAGGGGATTGTCCCAGCCCAGGGATCAAACCTGGTTTTCCTTTACCATCTGACCCACCAGGAAGGCTTAAATTTTACAAACTCAGAATGTTATGGTCAGCTTCAAGGAGATCTGACGAGCTCACTCTTTATAGAGTTAGGTCCACAATTTGCCGTTGTTATAAAATGTTATTAGTATAGAATACCATGTTCTTTATTTATTTATTTTTTTTGGCATGACTCCTTTAGTCATGGTATCAAAATCTGAATAAGGTGGGCTTACAATCATTAGAAGTAATAGAATATTTTGGCATTTTTTGGTGGCTGTTGAAAGGACTTATCAAAAGGCTTTAATAAAGTAAGGACATGACCTTATCCCTTAACACAATATATTCAGCTTTAGCTGTAATTTTTGTAAAGCTACTAATATACGCTCATTGTGGAGAAGGCAATGGCAAGCCACTCCAGTACTCTTGCCTGGAGAATCCCATGGAAGGAGGAGCCTGGTAGGCTGCAGACCATGGGGTCATGAAGAGTCTGACACAATTGAGCAACTTCACTTTCACTTTTCACTTTCATGATTGGAGAAGGAAATGGCAACCCACTCCAGTGTTCTTGCCTGGAGAATCCCAGGGACAGGGGAGCCTGGTGGGCTACCGTCTATGGAATTGCACAGAGTCGGACACGACTGAAGTGACTTAGCAGCAGCAGAAGCATAGCTCATTGATTGTGTATTTTCTACTTGGTTAATATTGAATTTTTAATATTGATTATACTTAAAGCTCAACATTCAGAAAACGAAGATCATGGCATCTGGTCCCATCACTTCATGGCAAATAGATGGGTAAACAGTGTCAGACTTTATTTTTGGGGGCTCCAAAATCACTGCAGATGGTGACTGCAGCCATGAAATTTAAAAACGCTTACTCTTTGGAAGAAAAATTATGACCAACCTAGATAGCATATTGAAAAGCAGAGACATTATTTTGCCAACAAAGGTCCATCTAGTCAAGGCTATGGTTTTTCCTGTGGTCATGTATGGATGCGAGAGTTGGACTGTGAAGAAGGCTGAGCACTGAAGAATTGATGCTTTTGAACTGTGGTGTTGGAGAAGACTCTTGAGAGTCCCTTGGACTGCAAGGAGATCCAACCAGTCCATTCTAAAGGAGATCAGTCCTGGGTGTTCTTTGGAAGGAATGATGCTAAAGCTGAAACTCCAGTACTTTCGCCACCTCATGCGAAGAGTTGACTCATTGGAAAAGACTCTGATGCTGGGAGGGATTGGGGGCAAGAGGAAAAGGGGACGACAGAGGATGAGATGGCTAGATGGCATCACCGATTCGATGGACATGACTCTGAGTGAACTCCAGGAGATGATGATGGCCAGGGAGGCCTGGTGTGCTGCAATTCATGGGGTCGCAAAGAGTAGGACACGACTGAACAACTGAACTGAACTGATATGGTATGCAACATTATCTAAAGACAAAAGACCAAGATATTTTGAGACAGGCAAAATATTTTAGGTGTCAATGAGAAATTGAGGATGACTGAAGAACTTAGCAGCAGTAAAGTATATTTAATAAAGATATAGAAAGCAAACTGATAAGAATTGTAACTAGAAGCATTGACTATACTGGTTGAATACTATACAAAAACATATGCAAGCTAATATGGGAGATTTCTAACACATTAGGCAAAACTGTGAACATCTAAGGTTTTGAATTCACCAACAAGGAATCTAACACGCATATAATGTAGAAGTAAACCATAAAGTGTGGAGTGAGTTTTAGTATAGGAATTGTTTATTCAGGTATGATACTTCATATGCCATATATTTCAGTGCATTTAAAAAGTAAATTATTATATACCTCTATGTAGCTTAAAAATAAATATCTCTTAATAAATATTCCAGTTGAATATTAAATATAATGTATTATCTCCAGTAATATTAGAAACAATTTTATATATTTGTATCATTAAAAAGTTATATTGCACTTGAAACGTGAAGTGCTCATGCTGTCAAAATCATGCAAATTTCAAATATTTTATAAATTGAAAGATCTGTAAACTGAAATGGTGAATTTCCATTTGTTGCCACTAGATGGTGATATAATGCTTTATAAAGAGTTGAGCATGGCCTAAGTCAAGGATCTCTAGGATAAATAAAATAATAGGGAAACAAAATCCTGAGCAAGTAAATGCCTATTTATTTTGAACTCGGTATTAGATTTTTGGAGGTAATTTTTGCTGTATTGGCTATTAGCATCTGGCAAGAATAACTTCTTAGGTTTTAAATAAATTCAAATACTGAACAGAGTTCATGAACTTTAAACCCATTTTTTCTATTCCTACCAGAAACAACTTATCAGAACCTTTTATCAAAGTTATATTATAAACACAAGATGAACCCTCTGACAATGAAGCATTTACGATGTTACTGTGATATTACATTTACAAAAGAAACAATAATTAGGGTAAACTATACAATCACAATGTAGAAAGATACAGAAAAATCTTTATGCTGTGATAAAAGCATAAAATTTTTTGATGCAGTACATCATAAAATAAGAATTATCATTGACTCAGTCTCAAGTATCACACAAACATATCTAGAATATAATAGTCATCTCATTTTTAAAAAGTGAGTCAACTGATGATTTCCATAAACTTTTTGAACTGTAGGTATCTTAGTGAATATCTCTTACAACTTACTTATTATGCAAATCCATGAAGATTAAATGACTCATCCAATATTGTTGGAATTAGATGCCTAGTCAAGAGTTCTTTCAGATACACCATTTCTGACACATTTCCAATTCACTTATCCTCATGTTGTGAGTTATGTTTGATATCCAGCCATTTTATTTGTCCAGGGAAATAAACAGCATGGCCAACATCTGGATGTGTATTTCAATTTATACTAGAACATTTTAAGTATGCATCCAACACAGATGTTGTAATTGTCTCCAAATCTGCATAGGTCTGAGACATGCCACTCGTGCTTTTAAAATTGCATGACAGTATAGGGTACTTGGGCTTCCCTGGGGGCTCAGACATTAAAGAATTTGCCTGTAATGCAGGAGACCTGGGTTTGATCGCTGGGTAGGGAACATTCCCTGGAGAAGGGAATGGCAACCCACTTTAGTATTCTTGCCTGGAGAGTTCCGTAGACAGAGAAGCCTGGTGGGCTACAGTTCATGGGGTCACAAAGAGTCAGACATGATTGACCGACCAACTCTTTCACTTCATGGGGTACTTATCACTCACAGGGGCCTCATTATTTTTCAGTAGAAGCATAGATGTTTAAAATGGGTAGAACAAAAGTGTGGTCAGAAAAAGAAAACTAAATTTGAAGAATTAAATTGATATTTCCAAAACATAATTATGAATGTGTACTTGGTGCATCAGATAATTTCAATATAAAATCAGGAAAAATTTTTTACAAAAGGGCATGTTATATTTGATAGTCACTGTTAATGCTAATTCCCACTGATAGCATCACATAGACTTTTCTGTAATTGCTGCTTCTATATGTAGAATCATTTTCCAAAGTGCAACCTGAAACACTAGAGCTAAAAAATCTGTAATAATAAGAGTTTTGCTGCCAAGGGTATAAAAATTCTGCATACAATACCCCAACATGTCACAAACAATTTTTGGACTCGCAATGTATATAAGCACATTAAAAGATACCTTTAAAAAACCTGTTGAATTTTTTCAACCCAGTATACAATTTTTTCAACCCTCAAACTTGTTCTCATAAAATACATTTCTGGAAACAATGCTCTCATTTTTCATCTCAATACTCAGCTCCTTAAAAATTTAACTTCTAAGTATGTTGTAAAGTCTGACTTTATACAACTCCATGGACTGTAGTCCGCCAGGCTCCTCTGTCCATAGGATTTTCCAGGCAAGAATACTGGAGTGGGTTGCCATACCCTTCTCCAGGGGATCTTCCCAAACCAGGGATCAAAGCCAGGTCTCCCGCATTGCGGGCACATTCTTTACCATCTGAGCCACCAGAGAAGCCCCAGTTAGTTGCTCAGTCATGTTTGACTCTATATTGTAGTTTTATTTTATTTTACTCTCTACCAACATGTCCTTGGTATCTCATTTTCTTCTCATTTCTTCATGACCTCAAGATATAAATTTCAAATGCCCACATGAAAATAAAATCTGAGTCATGGCTACTGTCCATATTTAATATGATTTTAATGTTCTATAATTAAACACAGCAGAGATATCCTAAGATGAGTTTATAAATAGGTGGAATTGCCTAAGGTCAGGAAATATCTAGCCCTCAAAACTTCAGTCTTTGAACAAGTGCATCATAAAATAACTTCTTATTTAGCAATAAAATTTCTAATACACTAACCTTGAGTCTGCCAACAAATCTCCCTCAACACAAAGATAAAATATCCATGCACTCACTTCATATCCTTGAGACAAAAAATCAGGAGGATTAGGAGGAATTATAATCTGAAATCAATTCTCATAGAAAATTTATTATAAATATTATATCATTTATATAGTTGCAATAAAGTTCACATGCTCAAGGCAACTGTTAAAACATACAGAACTATGAAGATAAATTTTAAAAATGTTCATTACCTTAACATAATAAAGCAGTGGCTAATTTAATTATGCACTGTATTTTTTGAATGAAAAATTACTGGAGAAAAAAGATTGTATTTGTTTATTTAGTGGAGTAGGGGTTTAAAAGAAATTTATAACCCAGACCTTCATTTGTTAGATTAAGATCATCTTGGACCAAACAGAAGCAGAAGATATTAAGAAGAGGTGGCAAGAATACACAGAAGAACTGTACAAAAAAGATCTTCACAACCAAGATAATTACAATGGTGTGATCACTCACCTAGAGCCAGACATCTTGGAATGTGAAGTCAAGTGGGCCTTAGAAAGCATCACTACGAACAAAGCTAGTGGAGGTGATGGAATTCCAGTTGAGCTATTTCAAATCCTGAAAGATGATGCTGTGAAAGTGCTGTACTCAATATGCCAGCAAATTTGGAAAACTCAGCAGTGGCCACAGGACTGGAAAAGGTCAGTTTTCATTCCAATCCCAAAGAAAGGCAATGCCAAAGAATGCTCAAACTACCACACAATTGCAATCATCTCACACGCTAGTAAAGTAATGCTCAAAATTCTCCAAGCCAGGTTCCAGCAATACGTGAACCGTGAACTTCCAGATGTTCAAGCTGGCTTTAGAAAAGGCAGAGGAACCAGAGATCAAATTGCCAACGTCCGCTATATCATGGGAAAAGCAAGAGTGTTCCAGAAAAACATCTATTTCTGCTTTATTGACTATGCCAAAGCCTTTGACTGTGTGGATCACAATAAACTGTGGAAAGTTCTGAAAGAGATGGGAATACCAGACCACCAGACCTGCCTCTTGAGAAACCTATATGCAGGTCAGGAAGCAACAGTTAGAACTGGCCATGGAACAACAGACTGGTTCCAAATAGGAAAAGGAGTACGTCAAGGCTACAAATTGTCACCCTGCCTATTTAACTTCTATGCAGAGTACATCATGAGAAATGCGGGACTGGAAGAAGCACAAGCTGGAATCAAGATTGCTGGGAGAAATATCAATAACCTCAGATATGCAGATGACACCACCCTTATGGCAGAAAGTGAAGAGGAACTAAAGACCCTCTTGATGAAAGTGAAAGAGGAGAGTGAAAAATTTGGCTTAAAGCTCAACATTCAGAAAACGAAGATCATGGCATCTGGTCCTATCACTTCATGGCAAATAGATGGGGAAACAGTGGAAACAGTTTCAGACTATTTTTTTGGGCTCCAAAATCCCTGCAGATGGTGATTGCAGCCATGAAATTAAAAGACACTTACTCCTTGGAAGGAAAGTTATGACCAACCTAGATAGCATATTCAAAAGCAGAGACATTACTTTGCCAACAAAGGTCTGTCTTGTCAAGGCTATGGTTTTTCCAGTGGTCATGTATGGATGTGAGAGTTGGACTGTGAACAAAGCTGCTGCTGCTGCTGCTAAGTCGCTTCAGTCGTGTCTGACTCTGTGCGACCCCAGAGACGGCAGCCCATCAGGCTCCCCCGTCCCTGGGATTCTCCAGGCAAGAACACTGGAGTGGGTTGCCATTTCCTTCTCCAATGCATGAAAGTGAAAAGTGAAAGTGAAGTCGCTCAGTCGTGTCTGACTCTTAGCGACCCCATGGACTGCAGCCTACCAGGCTCCTCCGTCCATGGGATTTTCCAGGCAAGAGTACTGGAGTGGGGTGCCATTGAAGAAAGCTGAGCGCCGAAGAATTGATGCTTTTGAACTGTGGTGTTGGAGAAGACTCTTGAGAGTCCCTTGGCCTGCAAGGAGATCCAACCAGTCCATTCTGAAGGAGATCAGCCCTGGGATTTCCATGGAAGGAATGATGCTGAAGCTGAAACTCTAGTACTCTGGCCACCTCATGCAAAGAGTTGATTCATTGGGAAAGACTCTGATGCTGGGAGGGATTGGGGGCAGGAGGAGAAGGGGACAACAGAGGATGAGATGGCTGGATGGCATCACTGACTCAATGGACGTGAGTTTGAGTAAACTCCGGGAGATGGTGATGGCCAGTGAGGCCTGGCGTGCTGCGATTCATGGGGTCACAAATAGTCAGACATGACTGAGCAACTGAACTGAACTGGGAGTTGGTGATGGACAGGGAGGCCTGATGTGCTGTGGTTCATGTGGTTGCAAAGAGTCGGACACAACTGAGCGACTGAACTGATCTGATGGGCAATACATTCAATAATGTTCTTGGGAGTAAGTAGGAGGACCCTCCTTGACCAATAGAAACTTTCATTCTAAGTATTCTCTAAACATTTCCAAAAGTCTTTCAAATCACTAAAGATCAAATTCCTCCACCATCTCTTGCAAAGTTTAATATGAATGTTGTTTTAAGATTCTTTCAACAGTCACAGGAATTTTTTATTCCAAACTCAATGTTTCTTTGGTATTTTAATTCCCTTGAAAACCTTTAATGCATCTCATTTCTTTGTTGTCAGTTAGCTTTAGGTCCCAGTAGCCACACCCAAAGTTCTTTTTCAGACAGATTTCAACTCTGATTTATTGGGCTGCCCTTTCTTGTCCCACTGGCTTTCCTTCAGCTAAATCTATGTCCCAAGGGCCCACTTGGAGCAAATGGATTGTGTGTGTGGTTAACCTCCTTATCTGATGTTTACTTCAGCCTCAAGTCAAGCACTTGAACTGAGGAATCTCCCTGGATTGCTCTTGTTTTTATGTTCATCTATTATTTTGGGGTGGAGAAAAGCAGTTGGCTTTTAAAACTCTGAAAAGTTTACAATGTATGACTTAATCTCTTTTATTTCTACTCATAAACTGGCCAAATATTTCCTGGTATCATCTTTCTTATAG
This sequence comes from Bubalus bubalis, assembly GCF_019923935.1. Taxonomy (NCBI): domain Eukaryota; kingdom Metazoa; phylum Chordata; class Mammalia; order Artiodactyla; family Bovidae; genus Bubalus; species Bubalus bubalis. The sequence goes on from NC_059164.1 coordinate 34,283,294, forward strand.
TGCAGAGTCAAAAGAAGCCTCCAGGAGCCAATGAGTAGACACACAGGCTAAGTAAGTCTATATTATGCCTTGCAAATTATCGTAGGTGATGATTTTACTTGAGGTTTTGTGGCTGCATAACTTGAATCACCTCATTTCCAGTCACTGATATGTTTCTTCATCACAGACCGCCCACTATGCATCTGCCGTTTTTATTTGGCCACCAAGTTGTGTCTAACTCTTTATGGCCCCATGGACTGTAGCCTGCCAGGCTCCTTTGTCCTCCACTATCTTCCAGAGTTTGCTCAAACTCATGTCCATTGAGTTGGTGATGTTAGCCAACCATCCCATCCTCTGCTGCTCACTTCACCTTTTGCCTTCAATCTTTTTCATCATTAAGGTCTTGTACAATAAATCGGCTCTTCACAGTAGGTAGCCAAAGTTGAAACATCAGCATCAGTCTTGTCGATGAATATTCAGGGTTGATTTCCTTTAGGATTGACTGGTTTGGGTTCCTTGCTGTTCAAGGGACTCTTAAGAGTCTTCACCAGGACCAGTTTGAAAGTATCAAGTCTTCAGCTCTCAGTCTTCTTTATGGTCCTACATTCACATCCATACATGTTACTGGAAAAGTCATAGTTTTGATTATACATATCTTTGTCAGCAAAGTGACATCTCTGCTTTTTAACACACTGCCTAAGTTTGTTGTAACTTTGCTTCTAAGAAGTAAGCATCTTTTAATTTTATGGTTGCAGTCACCATCTGCAGTGATTTTAGAAACAAGAAAATAAAATACGTCACTGTTTCCATTTTTTCCCCTTCTATTTGCCATGAAGTGATGAAATCAGATACCATGATCTTAGCTTTTTGAATGTTAAGTTTCAAGCCAGCTTTTTCACTCTCTTCTTTCACCCTCATCAAGAGACTTGTTAGTCCTCTTCACTTTCTGCCATTAGAGTGGTATCATCTGCATATTTGAGGTTGTTGATATTTCTTCCTGCAATCTTGTTTCCAGCTTGTGCTTCATTCAGCCTGGCATTTCATATTATTTACCTTAACATAGAAATTAAAGAAGCAGGGTGACAATATATACCCTTGTCATATTTCTTTCCCAATTTTCTCAGGATACAGGTAAGCTGGTCTGGCATTCCCATCTCTTTAAGAATTTTCCAGTTTGATGTGATCCACATCATCTTGTTGTGATCCACAAGGTAGATGTTTTTCTGGAATCCTCTTGCTTTCTCTATGATCCAAAGAATATTAGCAATTTGATTTTTGGTTCCTCTGCCTTTTCTAAAACCAGCTTGACTATCTGGAAGTTCTCGGTTCACATACTGCTGAAGCCTAGTCTGAAGGATTTTGAGGCATAACTTTGCTAGCATGTGAAATGAGTGTAATTGTATAATAGTTTGAACATTCTCTGGCATTGCCTTTACTTGGAATTGGAATGAAAACGGACTTTTTCCAGTCCTGTAGCCACTGCTGAGTTTTCCAAATTTCCTGACATATTGAGCGCAGCCTCTTAACAACATTGTCTTTTAGGATTTGAAATAGCTCAGCTGGAATTCCATCACTTCCACTAGCTTTGTTCATAGCAATGCTTCCTAAGGCCCACTTGACTTCACATACCATAATGTCCAGCTCTAGGTGAGTGAACACATCATTATGGATTTTGGAGTCATTAAGACCTCTTTTGTGTAGTTCTTCTGTGTGTTCTTGCCACCTCTTCCTAATCTCTTCTGCTTCTGTTAGGTTACTGGCCAAAAAACCCCACAAAAAAAACAAAAAACACTTCATGATCTCAGCCTTATCATGGCAAAGGAGCTTGCATAATTCAATGCACTTGTAGCACCCACATATAATTTCCCTTTTCTAATTATTCAATAATCTTCAAATCTTGTAGTTATTTCTTAGTCAGATAAAATTCTAATGCATGTAGGGGCAGAAGAAGCTGTTTTCCAAGGAAATGTCCTAGTAAGAGAAAGAGAGAGGAAGAGTGCGCACATGTGTGAGGCTTGTCTTGGCTTAAGCCAAGAGAACACTTTGTCCACGTCCGTTCCATGCCACAGCCTGGCAGTATATCTGGGTAGCCACAATGGAGAAAGGAAGTGACCATGGGCTGTGTCTGAGAGGAGCCACAGATGTCTACAAAGGCATATCACTGGACCCCTGTAAGCATGGTAAGTTTCACTTGCTTTAGCACTCCCTTCTTTTTGGGCAAAAACCCCAGTGTGGGGAGAAAGAAAAACACACAGAGAAGGAACAGAGCCAGCTCAAGCCTGACCCTGAGGGCTTCCCTTCCAGCAATGGGAGGAAGACACCATTGGGATAAGACCCCTCTCAGGGCAGTAACAGCCACTGAGCAGTGAAGAAGTCCTGCCTCATACCCTGTGTAGGCTCTAGCTCCGCCATCACCATCACACCCCCTACAGGTGAAAGTAGCCAGGGCATCTTGAGGGAAGGCTTGACAGGCATCCACATGAAACCCAGTCCTCCCCGCAAAGGCACTGGGCACACACAGTCCACACAGGGCTGCTCCCACACAAGCTCACAGTTTCAAGACCGTGATACAGAACTGTTTCATCTAAATTCATAGGGACAGAGAAAGTTAAGCAAAATGCAAAGTCAGAGGAGCTACTTTTAATTGAAGGAGAAAGTCTCAACCTCTAAAAAATTAAATAATGAAACATAAATATATAAGGTACCAATGAATTCAAAACAGTGGTAATAAAGATAGTAATTGAATTAGAAAAGAGAATTGATCTAAACACAGACCATTTTAACAAGGACCTAGAAAATGTGAAGAAAACAAAAATATGCAATAAAATATCTGAGATATAAAGCCCTCTAGAAACAATGAACATCAGACTAAATGATTCAAAACAAAACATGAATGATCTAGAAGATAGAATGATGGAAACCATTCAATCAGAGCAGCAGACAGAATGACAAAAAAAAATAAAATAAATTTAAAAAACATGAGATGCAATGCATATCTGGGATAACATTAGCATGCCAACATTTGCATTATAGGGTTTCAGCAGGCAAAGAGAGAAAGAGAAGGATATTGAAACTGTATTTGAAGAAATTATGCCTGAAATCTTTTCGTATCTAAAGAAAGAAACATATATCTAACTAGAGGAAGCATATAAGCTCCCAGAAACGAACCCAAACAATCCCACGTCAAGACTATCATAAAGAAGATGGCAAAAGTTAAAGAGAGAATTATAAAAGCAGCAAGAGAAAAGTAGTTAAATACAGTGGAATCTCCATAAGGCTATCTGCACAAACTCTGCAAGCCACAAGGGAGCAGCTGCATAGTATATCAAAGGGCTGAGAGGGAAAAAAAAAAAAAAACAAACAACCTTCACTCAAGATAACTCTATTTAGCAATAATTATCATTTAGAATGATAAATAAAGAGGAATAAAGAACTTCTCAGAAAAACCAGAAACTTAATAAATTCAGCAATACTAAACCTACCCTAAAAGAAATGTTGAAGAGTCTTCTTTAAATGGATAAGAAGTAAGAATCCATAGGAAAGGGAAAATACCAAAAGGAGAGGCAAATATATAATAAGGATTGAAGATTACTTAAATAAGCTAGTATATAGCCAGAATATATCTCAATATAATAAAGGCCATTTATGACAAACATACAGCCAAACTAATACTTAATGGTGAAAAGATGAAAGCATCTCCTCTAAGATCAGGAACAGGACAAGAATGGCCACTCTTGCTACTTCTATTTAACATCTATTGGAAGTCCTATACATGTATCAACCAGACAAAATGGAAGGAGAAAGGAAGGGAGGGAAAGAGAGAGAAAAATGGGGGAAGGGAGGTGGGGAGGCAGGAAGAAAAGGTATTACCTTAGAAGGCAAGAGGTAAAACTATCACTATTTACAGATGGAATGATACTTTACACAGAGAGCCCTGAAGTCTCCACTCAAACTATTAGAAGCAATAAACAAATTCAGCAAGGTTGCAGGATACAAGATTAAAAGATTAATACCCAGAAATCTATTTTGTTTCTAGACATTACTAATGAAACATCAAAAAAAAAAAAAAAAAAAAGAAACTAAAAAAAAAAAAAACATTTAGAAATCACATAAAAAATAATAAAAATATCTAGGAAAATAAACTTAACCTAGGAGGTGAAACACTCATATTCTGAAAACTCTAAAACATTGATGAAAGAAACAGAAGATGATACAAAGAAATGGAAAGATAGCCTATGCTCTTGGATTGGAGTTAATATTGCTAAAACATCTGTACTATCCAGAGCAATCTACAAATTTAACATCATTCCTTTTAAAATGCCCATTAAGTTTTTCATAGAATAGGACAAATAATACTAAAATTTGTGTGAAACCACAAAAATCTCACATTGCCAAAGCAATTTTGAGTAAACAGAACAAAGCTGGAGATAAAACCCTGCCAGACTTCAGATTATACTAAAAGTCTACACTAATCAAGACAGTATGATATTGGCACTAAAAAGACACACAGATCAATGGAACAGAAAAGAGAGCTCAGAAGTAAATCCATGCACATACAGTCAATTAACCTAAGGAGGCAAGAATATACAATGAATAAATAGTTTTGTCAACAAGTGGTATGGGGAAAATTGGACAAAACAGAGAAAATGATGAGTTTAGAACATAACCTCACACCATGTACAAAAATAAATTTAAAATGGTTTGAAGACCTAAATGGAAGAATGAAAACCACAAAACTCCTAAAAGAGAACATAGGTAGAAAACTGACAAAAATCATTACAAATTTTTTCTTGGCTCAGTCTCCTAAGGCAAAACACATAAATGCAAAAATAAACAAATAGGACCTAATTAAACTTTAAAGCTTTTGCATAGGAAAGGAAACCATTGACACAATGAATAGACAGCATAAAGAATGGGAGAAAATATTTGCAAATGATGCCACCGACAGAGGGTTAATATACAAAATATGCAGACATTTCAAATATCATAAAATAAACCACCCAATAAAAAATAGGCAGAAGACCTGAGTAGACATTTTTCTAAAAAAATTTTTTGATATTTGGCAAAACTAATACAATTTTGTAAAGTTTAAAAATAAAATAAAATTAAAAAAAATAAAAAAGACATGCAGTATACTAACAGGTACATGAAAAGAGAAATACACATCAAAACCCCCAGGAGATATCACCTCAAACATGTCAAAATAACTATCATCAAATAGTTTACAAATAACAAATGTTGGAGAGGATGTGGAGAAAAAGAAATTTTCCTATACTGTTGGTGAAAAGGTAAATTGTGCAGCCTCTGTGAAAAACAGTATGAATGTGCCTCAAAAAACTGAAAATAGAACTACCATATGATCCAGCCATTCTACTCCTTGGTAAATATCCAGAAAAATAAAAAGGCTAATTTGAAAAGCAACATGCATCACAATGTTCATAGGAGAACTATTAATAATAGACACAGTATATGACAGGCAACCCAACTACCCGTTAACAAATTATTGGCTTAAGAAGATGTTATACACATAGCCATCTATCTACCTATGCAATACTATCATTTGTAGCAACTAGGATGGGCCTAGAGAATATTATGCTTAACTACACAAGTCAGAAAGAGAGAAACAAACATTGTACTGGTTATGAATTAGAGTAGAATAAAAAATACAAATGAGTGTATTTGTAAACAGAAACAAACTTATACAGAAATAAACTTACGTTTACTGAAATGGAGAGGGAAGGGGTTAGGGATAAATTAGGGGTACGGGATTAGCAAACCACTGTGTATAAACTCGGTAAGCAAGAAAGATATACTGGTGCTCGCTTCGGCAGCACATATACTAAAATTGGAACGATACAGAGAAGATTAGCATGGCCCCTGCGCAAGGATGACACGCAAATTCGTGAAGCGTTCCATATTTTTACAGAAATATAGATCAATGGAACAAAATAGAAAGCCCAGAGATAAATCCACACACCTATGGTCACCTTATCTTTGACAAAGGAGGCAAGAATATACAATGGATTAAAGACAATCTCTTTAACAAGTGGTGCTGGGAAAACTGGTCAACCACTTGTAAAAGAATAAAACTAGAACACTTTCTAACACCATACACAAAAATAAACTCAAAATGGATTAAAGATCTCAACGTAAGACCAGAAACTATAAAACTCCTAGACGAGAACATATGCAAAACACTCTCTGACATACATCACAGTGGGATCCTCTATGACCCACCTCCCAGAATATTGGAAATAAAAGCAAAAATAAACAAATGGGGCCTAATTAAACTTAAAAGCTTTTGCACAAGAAAGGAAACTATAAGCAAGGTGAAAAGACAGCCTTCAGAATGGGAGAAAATAATAGCAAATGAAGCAACAGAAAAACAACTAATCTCAAAAATATACAAGCAACTCCTACAGCTCAATTCCAGAAAAATAAATGACCCAATCAAAAAATGGGCCAAAGAACTAAATAGACATTTCTCCAAAGAAGACATACAGATGGCTAACAAACACATGAAAAGATGCTCAACATCACTCACTATCAGAGAAATGCAAATCAAAACCACTATGAGGTACCATTTCATGCCAGTCAGAATGGCTGCGATCAAAAAGTCTACAAGCAATAAATGCTGGAGAGGGTGCAGAGAAAAGGGAACCCTCTTACACTGTTGGTGGGAATGCAAACTAGTACAGTCACTATGGAGAACAGTGTGGAGATTCTTTAAAAAACTGGAAATAGAACTGCCCTATGATCCAGCAATCCCACTGCTGGGCATACACACTGAGGAAACAAGAATTGAAAGAGACACATGTACCCCAATGTTCATCGCAGCTCTGTTTATAATAGCCAGGACATGGAAGCAACCTAGATGTCGATCAGCAGAGGAATGGATGGGAAAGCTGTGGTACGTATACACAATGGAGTAGTACTCAGCCATTAGAAGGAATGCATTTGAATCAGTTCTAATGAGGTGGATGAAACTGGAGCCTATTATACAGAGTGAAGTAAGCCAGAAAGAAAAACACCAATACAGTATACTAACGCATATATATGGAATTTAGAATAATGGTAACAATAAACCTGTATACAAGACAGCAAAAGAGACCCTGATGTATAGAACAGTCTTTTGGACTCTGTGGGAGAGGGAGAGGGTGGGATGATTTGGGAGAATGGCATTGAAACATGTATAATATCATATATGAAATGAGTCACCAGTCCAGGTTCGATGCACAATACTGGATGCTTCGGGCTGGTGCACTGGGACGACCCAGAGGAATGGTATGGGGAGGGACGAGGGAGGAAGGCTCAGGATGGGGAATACGTGTATACCTGTGGTCGATTCATTTTGATATATGGCAAAATCAATACAATATTGTAAAGTTAAATAATAAAATAAAATTTAAAAAAAAGAAAGATATACTGGATCGCACAGAGAAATAGCCACTATCTTCTAATAATCTATAATGAATATAATTGACAACAATACTGATTCACTATGCTAATCTTGTAAATTGAGTACACTTCAATTTTAAAATGTTCACTTGTGCAAGGTGTGTATGTTCTAGAGATCTGTCATACAACATAGTATCTGTAGTTAACCATATTGCATTGTGCAATTAAAATTTTGTTGAGGGTAGATCTGTTTTGAGTTCTTATAACAAAAGCAAAGGGGTACAAAGAAAATTAGAGGTGATATGTAGCTCTATTACCTTGACCGTATTATGATTTCCCATGTATATGAATATGTCCAAACTAACCAAATTGTACACATTAAATATATTCAGTTTTTAATATACCAGTTGAGTTCCGTTCAGTCGCTCAGTCATATCTGACTCTTTGCGACCCCATGAATCGCAGCACGCCAGGCCTCCCTGTCCATCACCAACTCCCGGAGTTCACCCAGACTCACGTCCATCGAGTCAGTGATGCCATCTGGCCATCTCATCCTCTTTCGTCCCCTTCTCCTCCTGCCCCCAATCCCTCCCAGCATCAGAGTCTTTTCCAATGAGTCAACTCTTCGCATGAGGTGGCCAAAGTACTGGAGTTTCAGCTTTAGCATCATTCCTTCCAAAGAAATCCCAGGGCTGATCTCCTTCTGAATGGACTGGTTGGATCTCCTTGCAGTCCAAGGGACTCTCAAGAGTCTTCTCCAACACCACACTTGAAAAGCATCAATTCTTCGGCGCTCAGCTTTTGTCACAGTCCAATTCTCACATCCATACATGACCACAGGAAAAAACCATAGCCTTGACTAAACGGACCTTTTTTGGCAAAGTAATGTCTCTGCTTTTGAATATGCTATCTAGGTTGATCATAACTTTCCTTCAAAGGAGTAAGCATCTTTTAATTTCATGGCTGTAGTCACCATCTGCAGTGATTTTGGAGCCCCAAAAAATAAAATCTGACACTGTTTCCACTGTTTTCCCATCTATTTCCCATGAAGAGATGGGACCGGATGCCATGATCTTCGTTTTCTGAATGTTGAGCTTTAAGCCAAATTTTTCACTCTTCTCTTTCACCTTCATCAAGAGGCTTTTTAGTTCCTCTTCACTTTCTGCCATAAGGGTGGTGTCATCTGCATATCTGAGGTTATTGATATTTCTCCCGGCAATCTTGATTCCAGCTTGTGCTTCTTCCAGTCCAGCGTTTCTCATGATGTACTCTGCATATAAGTTAGATAAGCAGGGTGACAATATACAGCCTTGATGTACTCCTTTTCTGATTTGGAACCAGTCTGTTGTTCCATGTGCAGTTCTAACTGTTGCTTCCTGACCTGCATACAAATTTCTCAAGAGGCAGATCAGGTGGTCTGGTATTCCCATCTCTTTCAGAACTTTCCACAGTTTATTGTGATCCACACATTCAAAAATATACCAGTTATATATCAATAAAGATATTCTAAAAAGTGAAAATTAACCAATATTTTTAAAAGTACTGAAGAAAATTAATGATATCAAATTGACATCTTTGAGATCAATAAAATTGATAAACCAACCATATTGATGATGCCAAAAAGAGAGAAGAGACAAATTCTCTATTTCGGAGCATTGACATCACTACTAGTTCTTCTCCATATTAAAGATAGTAAAGTGGTATCTGCTCAGTTTTCTCTTTTACACTTACTATTTTCTTATCCATATTCTATTTGTTTGAAGAAAGTTATTAAGTTATAGTAACTTTATTAAAAGTGAACTATTATTTGCATATATTTTCACTCACCATCAGATGTGTTACCTTTGTGTACCAGACCTTCAGGCTAAATTGCTTACTGCTACTCATGCAATGGTGAGCAGGTACTGATATGTTATAACGTGGTTCACAATAAAGAAAAAGAACTTTATTTTTAATGTTGGCAAATATACCCCAGTATATTTACATTCTTTCCCTTTAGCATTATTAATGCATCCTGATATTACAAATAGCTTCTTTTAAGTTTAATGAGCATGTCTCAAGAGAATGTAGAGCTTGTCACATTTAATATACCATTTAGTCTGCCCTAAATATGATATCTTGATCTTAAAACTTTTATGTCTGAATGGGTTTGATGAATTGAGATCTCCGAATTGAAAGATTTCAAAAGGCTTATTGGATAAGGACACCTTTGTTATTAAATAGGTTTTTAGAAATCTACTCTTTTGATGGCTTAACTATAAATGGATTTAATTTCATGGGCTGGATGCCAAACTCAGACACCAATGGCGGAAATGACTGACAAAATATGCTTTAGCCTTTGTAAAACACAAACGTTTAATCACACATTTTGTAATAGCCAACTAAAACATATTTTCTTTTTTCCCCTTCATCCTTATTTATCCTGCTTTGAGGATTATCTTTCACCTTTCTGTGTTTGATGTGGTGATCCCAAACAAGCAAATCTTTGGGTGGGGGGAGAATTCTGTGGATTTAAGTTCTTTCCTGATTCTGCCCTTCATTAGTTCCATTAGAGACAAACAAAAATGATATCCTGCCACCAAATGTCAGAATAAGATGTGAGGGTTTGTCCTTTATGACAATATTAGAAGAGTTTTCAGGCAGCTCTAGAATTAAAATCAAACAATTGCCACATAAAAGTTGTTTGTTCCAACTTTCTATATCTAGCATAATTTCTATATGTTTTGTATATGTGGTCTCACCCCAAAAAAGCATTTATTATAGCATATTAGCTTTTAACTGATGTGATTGAGAACTTCAAATTAAAAATAATAACTTGTTGCTGAACTATGTCAAAATATAATAGAGCAGAGATATTCTCTTCTTAAGCAAGTAAAAGTCAACCATCTCTACTCCTTGTCATCATATGCTACCCAATAGTGCAGGGATAAGTGAGAAAAATGAGATCAGTTACAGAAAATATGGAAACCACATGTTTCCTGTATGATGGAAGGTACAGGTAGTTTGTTAAATTTCAACCCTTCTATAAAGGCTATTTTGGGAATACAAGAAAGACATGTTGTTGAGTGTATTTGCCTCATCTCTGGGTTCTTTAAAATTTCTCATTTCTGTTATTGGAATGTTCACTTCATCTTAGTTTTTATATTAATATAATCACATTTCTGCAAAGAAGTTTTTCCCAAAAGCATACCCAATTGCTCATTTTATGTATCATCCAGAATGTCTAAAACAGTTTTAAATAATGTTTCTCTTGTCATTTTGATTTCAGTGACATGCTTCCAATATTTCCCTTTACAGTGTGATTTTGTTTGCTATTCAGTGACTGATACCTTTTTCCAAGTTTACTGTTTGTAGAATGTATTAAAGCTTGCTAAATATTTTTTGTATTTTGGTTGACTGGTTTTAGAAATAAATGCACAATTTATTTCTATATAAATGAGAGAGAGAGGCTATAAAATGATGAATTTTAATATGGTATTTAATAATAACTAGATTTTTGCAATAAAAACTATTTTCTGCTAAAGAATTTTTAATGAATTATTTACTTTGCCATCTTAATAATATATTTAGAAATTTGCATCTATGTTTTCTTTTAAACTGAGCTATAGTTTTCTTTTTCATGCTATGTATTTCAGGTATTTGAACAAGGGTTATTGTATTTTTGTGACATTAATCAGAAATTATTCCATCACTTTCAAAAGTCTATAAAAGCTTAAAAAATAAAGTTATCTTTTATTGAAACCTGGAAAGAAACCATGGTTGATTTCTTATCTTACTCCCTGTTCTGAACTCTCCCTGATCTCCAGAGTTGAAGCAAGAGTAGAAAGATCAGGAACTGAGTTCACTCCAACCTCAGACCAACTCAATTTAGGCAGGAGAGGAGAGAGACTTCCTTTTCTCAGTTCCTGCTCTCTTCCATGCAACAATATCATACCAGAACAAGTAAAGTAGAATGAATTATACTTCATGGTTTTTTAGTAACTTCTCTTTGTGAGAGACGCCATCAGTTCAGTTCAGTTCAGTCGCTCAGTCATGTCTACTCTTTGCGACCCCATGGATCGCAGCACGCCAGGCCTCCCTGTCCATCATCAACTCCCGGAGTTCACCCAGACTCACGTCCATCGAGTCAGTGATGCCATCCAGCCATCTCATCCTCTGTCATCCTCTTCTCCTCCTGCCCCCAATCCCTCCCAGCATCAGAGTCTTTTCCAATGAGTCAACTCTTCGCATGAGGTAGCCAAAGTACTGGAGTTTCAGCTTTAGCATCATTCCTTCCAAAGAAATCCCAGGGCTGATTTCCTTTAGAATGGACTGGTTGGATCTCCTTGCAGTCCAAGAGATGCCATAGGCCTGCGCTATCCCATACATTCACAAGCTCACATCCTGTGATTTACACACATTCAAAGCCTTCCTCCTTCTCACTCTTTTTTTTGACTCTGACTATAGTTTATTTCCCACATTCCTTTCTGGTTGGTCTATGGTGCACCTAAGTTTAACCCACAAGACTGTCTGCTTGTTTGTGCGTATTGGTATTGACTATCCCTCTCTTGTTTTAACTTGTGATTAAAATATATTAATGATTTAGTGGTTCCAGGTTACCTCATTTAAAAACTGCAGTCTTCATTTGATCATAATCCTAAAGTCAGTTGGTTTCCTTTAAAGTGTATATTAGTCATATTGTTTCTGTGATTAAATTATATAAAGAACCAAATGTTTACTTTCCATTACCTATAATAGTAAATCAGAGAGTGTTAAACTAATCTCATTTTTCATCACTTTTTTTTTTTTTTTTTAGTTTTCACTTCTGTTTCTTCCTGGGCGGTCATTAGTTGTGGGGGGTACAAAACTGGTTCGCCTCAGATGGCTAAGTCTTTGCAGCTATACAATGTAAACTTCAACTCACATATATTTTATAGCCAGTTTTAATTCAACAAATTCAACTATGAATTTGTCTAACATTAGGCACATTTTTGTTATTTTGCACTGGGTCATTTGCAAATCCTAACTTCTTATACTTCCTAATCCTACATATGTTTGATTTTATTGAAAATAACTGAATGTTCTCCAGAATTGTTTCCTCTCTCTTTTAGTTCCCTTTACTTTCACCAAGTTTCACACTTCTCTCTCCAACCTTCTCCTTTTCCTCCTATTCCTCCCCCGCAGTCTCCTTCTTCTATGTGAGCTTATTTCATATCTTTTGTTCTGTTTATTCTTGTTTCTTGCCTTTCCAAAGAAAATCCTGTCAACAAGAAATAAGCTGTTTCTTTCTGATCAGTTAGCAAATAGAGCATTGGATTAACCAGGCCTTCTAATCTTCTCTATTTGCTTCTTACACTTTAAAGGCTGACTCTTTGTGGTATTTCTCCTCCTACCCTTTCCTTTTCCATTTATACTTCTGGTGCCTTTCAGATACCTGAAGTTTTTGGAACACTAGACTCCAGGTATCTGAATTAGCCATGTTTTATTGTGACATCATCCAGGTGACTAAGAGGTACAAAATGGCATTCTTATGTTTTAAGCTGATCCTAATAAGTCCGATAGTTAAATATTCTTTTTATTTTACTCTCAGAATTTCAGAATTGACCTATGACTACTTATTTTACATACATTTTGAATTGTCACATCTTTGTTTCTTGACTTGCTATTCTTTTTTGTAGATTTTATAAGCAAACATAATTATTGATACAATGTTAAATGTATGTATATATGAACTACATCATCAGGAAATGGCTTAGCAAAGTGATTTTTAAGTTACTGCTTTTTCTCATTAGCAATATTAACAGACAAACCTAATTTATAAAAGTAGACTGGTTTATTTTGACATTTTGATGGAATAACTTCAACTATTTTTGAGCCAAAAAATGTCAGTGTTTAATAAAGGGCTCAGTTAGATGTTTTTCTGGGGTGGTTTCTCATTTCTAATTATTTATTGTCAACAGTTTAAAATACTTAAATCCAGAATGATTCAGGACTTTACATCCTTCATTACAAGAATACTATAGCTAAGATTACAAGAGATAAAAGTACTATTGTCCATTTGGGCATGTCATAGCTTTTAAAATGATTATATATTTGAAGAGCCATTTGGATCTCATTAAAAATGAAATAGAATCTATGAAAACCAAAAAAAAAAAAAAATCCACTGGGCAAGTGTTCTCTTAAGTGCCTTCAACTCCACCCAGTTTAAACAAAGTATATGTACAAGGTTGCATCTAAAATATTTTAAGCATTAAAGACAGAGTTTAATCATAAAATAAATAGAAGTGAAACATATCTTCCATGATTTTATTTCTTCCCATCCCATGTCTTTGGTTATATTTAACATTTACTAATAAAAATGTATAATTCTTTCAGGAAGAAAAAGCAAATTAATAACCATGTGCAAGAACTAATGCATGGTCACTTCTTTTCTCTGGTCTTCCAGTATAAATGGATTTTCCAAATAACCCAAAGTACCTTATTAGTCATTAAATTATACCACCTCATTTACCAGGGGCACCATGGGTAAGTCAACATCCCATCCCTCATGAGTACCAAATGTTTTAATTTGACATTATGAGAAACAGAAAACATATCTTCTCAATTCCAATGATATGCAATTTAACACTGATCTAGCTGTTAATGTTTTAGAGTTCATAATAAATTGTGACACAGTATATATCACATTTTTATTACAGTAACTAATATGGTTGCAGAGAGAAGTATTTTCTTTTTTTTTTTAATTTTTTGTCTCTGTCTCTCTCTCTTTTTTGTCCCCACAGAAAAATAAAATCCAAGAGTTGGATGGAATCTTAGAAGTCACCTAATTCAACCCAGTGCCACCTTTATACTACCTCTAGCAGCCATAGCCTAAAGTATTCCTATGAATGGAAACATACTATTTTCCAGGGCAACTCATTTATATGTTAGATTCTGCTATTTTCATAAAAGAATCTCTGTATTGAGCTGAAATATGTTTAAAATGTTAGATTATTATTCCCTAGATTTATTTGAAGTTAACTAGAGGAAGTCAAATGCCTCATTTTATTCATTGAAAATAAATATTTACACTCATTACATACCTAAATATTATTTTTTACATATAAATCTGCTATCTCCTCTCAGAGCTTTCATCATGTGAATTCCTCAACTGAATATAATATTACAGAATATCCATTTAAATGCTAGATAAAAATGTACTGTTATTGGGATGGGGAGGAATGTGGGAGGGAGGTTCAAGAGGGATGGAACGAATGTATACCTATGGCTGATTCATGTTGATGTTTGGCAGAAACCAACATAGTTTTGTAAAGCCATTATCCTTGAATTAAAAATATAAATAAATTTAAAATTTAAAAAGATGTACTGCTACGTACATAATGTTGTATGGTGTATGTGTATTCAGTCATGTCTGACTCTTTCCCACCCTATGGACTGTAGCCCATCAGGCTGCTCTGTCCATGGAATTTTCCAGGCAATAATACTTGAGTGGGTTGCCATTTCCTATTCCAGAATGTTGTATACCATTAATAAAATTTAAAATTGAATTTTATGCATTTAATTACCATAATTAATCTGTCTTAAAAGAATTTTATTGTATGTATATTATGTATCAATAAAGTTTAAAATATACATATAAATATGTACAGAAATATTTATCTCTGTGGTTATAGCTCCTCTCCCATTCTAACTTTTCATTATTATATGTCCCTTCCCCTTTATTTTCATAAGCTAACTAGAGAATCTGTTAGTCTGCTCAGTAGTGTCCAACTCTTTGGAGACCCCGTTGACTGTAAGCTGCAAGGCTTCTCTGTCCATGGAATTTTCCAGGCAAGAATACTGGAATGGGTTGCTGTTTCCTTCTCCAAAGGATCTTACCAACCAAGGGATCAAACCCAGGTCTCTGGCATCACAGGCAGATTCTATACCATCTGAGCCATCAGGGAAGTCCCAAGTCGCTCAGTCGTGTCTGATTCTGACTCTTTGTGACCCCATGGACTATAACTTCCAGGCTCCTCTGTCCATGGATTCTCCAGCCAGGAATATTGGAGTGGGTAGCCCTTCTCTTCTCCAGGGGATCTTCTGAACCCAGGGATCAAACCCAGGTCTCCCTCATTGCAGACGGATTTTTTACCATCTGAGCCACTGGGGATAGTCTGAAACAAAACTGAATTTCTCATCAATTTCACTAATGTACAGTGAAGCACAGGGCAGGAGAAAAAGAAAGATCAGAATAATAAAACAGTTAAGGTTAAAATACATATTTATCCTAGAATGTAGGAAAAATATTTATTTTTGAGTGTCTATGGAATAGTTACAAATTTTAAGCATGAGTTATAATAATATAACATTTATTAATGTTATGTTATAGCTTTAATTGGAAGGAACTTTATCATTTAGTCTTAAATAATTTATCATGAATCAAAAATAATAACATGTTTGTAAAATATAAAAGTTAAAATTAGAAATGCCAAAAGAGAGAATGAAATAAAAAGCAAAAAGCAATAAATATAAAACAAACAAAATTTTTAAACAAACACCAGATTTGGTTTTAAGAAAGGATACTATAAAATAGAATCAACATTTTTTGAGTAATTACTATATGAAGAATATTGTGCCAAATACTATGTACAAACCATGCTCAACAATATTATAACTGAAATTAAATACTTATCTTCCAACTCAAAAATTTAATCTTGTCAATATAAGTATAGTCAAATTCAGTGATTCTAAAGACAGATAAATAATGTAAGCTTGCTGGAGTATAAGTACCAAGAGGTCCACCATTTTTACGTTGTGTCAGTACATGGCATAGAAGAGTCTTCCCCAGAGGCTCGATGGTAAAGAATCTGCCTGTAATGTAGGAGACTCGGGTTAGATCCCTGGTTTGGGAAGATCATCTGCAGTAGGACATGGCAACCTACTCTAGTACTCTTGCCTGGAGAATCCCATCAACAGAGGAGCCTGACGAGTTACAGTCCATAGCCTCGCAAAGAGCTGGACATGACTGAAGCGACTGAGTTCACATGCACACATACAGCATAGAATAGGATCTGAATAGAGAATCATCAAATGAATTAAGTTAAAAATGCAAAAAAAATTCTAGTCCTCTCCTCACTGCCAGAATGATGTTATCCCTCTCTCGGTGTCTATCTGCCTCAGTTTTATCCTGGCATATCATACAGTATAATTTACCTCAGCTATTTCTCTGGTTCTCCCAACTGGCTTAGTGATCTAAATGGAGGGATACTGCAGTCTCTTCCTGGCAGGATGTTCCACCCTGAATTCTATGCTGTCAGTTTGTCTTACTATCAACTTCAATACCCCTTACAGAGTCCTTAGGCTCTTTCTCTTTCAGCTAATTTATATTCTGTTCCTGGAGTGGAGGTAACACAGTTTCCCCAAACCATGCTTGAGACACAGGGATTTATATGATTTCACTCAGGCTTATCCTCTAAAGCAACAGCGCAGTGGTGAAGACCATATACTTCAGACATTACTTCTCAGTTTGATTAAAAGCAACACTTGACTTCAAAATTTTAGGAGTTTATGGCAATTAATAGCATGTATTAATGTTCCATGGTATGTCCTAATATTAAAAAAAAATCAGTTTTTTCCCTTTTGCTAAATTCTGACCAGTGTTTATCTACTGTACGCATACCATGAAGATCTTGAGAGAAATTGATACCTACATATACAGACAGTCCTTGACTTCATGATGATTCAATTCATGATTTTTCAAATTTATAATACTGAGAAAGCAATGTGCATTCAATATAAATTATACTTTTTTGAATTTTGCTCTTTTCCTGGGCTAGTGATATGCAGTGTGATATTCTCTCCTCATGCTTGGCAGTTACAAGGGGCAGTGGCTGCTGCTGCTGCTAAGTCACTTCAGTCGTGTCCGACTCTGTGTGACCCCATAGACGGAAGCCCATCAGGCTCCCCCGTCCTTGGGATTCTCCAGGCAAGAACACTGGAGTGGGTTGCCATTTCCTTCTCCAGTGCATGAAAGTAAAAAGTGAAAGGGAAGTCGCTCAGTCATGCCCGACTCTTAGCGACCCCATGGACGAAAGCCTACCAGGCTCTTCCATCCATGGGATTTTCCAGGCAAGAGTACTGGAGTGGCGTGCCATTGCCTTCTCTGAAGGGGCAGTGGCAAGGGGCCATAGATCTTAGCCTTACTAACATGAAGCCAAGTGACCAATACACTGACAACCATTCTGCACCCAGGTAAGTGTTCTGTTTTTCACCTTCAGTACAGTATTTCATAAGTTACAAGAGATATTCAACACTTTATTATAAGATAGGCTTTGTGTTAGGTGATTTTTCCCAGCTGTTGGCTAATGTAAGTGTTCTTGAGCTCATTTAAGGTAAGCTAGGCTAACCTAGGAGAAGGCAATGGCACCCACTCCAGTACTCTTGCCTGGAAAATCCCATGGACAGAGGAGCCTTGTAGGCTGCAGTCCATGGGGTCGTGAAAAGTCAGATACGACTGAGCGACTTCCCTTTCACTTTTCACTTTCATGCATTGGAGAAGGAAATGGCAACCCACTCCAGTGTTCTTGCCTGGAGAATCCCAGGGACGGGGAGCCTGGTGGGCTGCTGTTTATGGGGTCGCACAGAGTCGGACATGACTGAAGCGACTTAGCAGCAGCAGCAGCAGCAGGCTAACCTATGATATTCAGTAGGTTAGGTGTATTAAATGTACCTTCAACTTACAGTATTTTAAACTTAACAATGGGGTTATTAGAATATAACCCCATCATAAATCGAGGAAAATCTGTATAGAAAAATGGAATACTATGATTTCAAATAATTTCTTACTTTACCTATTGTAGATTTACAGAGAAAAAACATTGATATGAAAACTAATTTTATAGTTATTTGGGAAATATTATATTTCCAACATAGTTATCTGAAAAATAACCTGAGAAAAATTATACTATGTGAAGATAAAATAGTATAGGAAGGTAAGCCTGATAGAATCTCCCACTGGAAAAGGGCATTTTCAGGATTCTCAGTTGCACATAGAATGGGGCCTTTGCCAAATGTATTCTAGCAGGAAGCAACCTTTCCCTTAAAGAACTGTGGGTATCAGAAATTCATACCTGAGACCGGTCATAGTGAAAATACATATATTCTTGAAAAGTTTATTTTGTGAACACATAAAACTTGGAGACTCATAGTGAAATAAAACTATTACAGCATAGTTTCTGGAAGAAATAGAGACACTAGAAATTTAAGTAATTACACACTTTTCTGAACGCTGATTATTTCAGCTCCTTCTTGGAATGAGACAGGATTTAAATCATAATATGTTTTTGTGTTTGTTGATGCCTTAATATATTGCATCCTGGAGAAGGAAATGGCAACCCACTCCAGTGTTCTTGCCTGGAGAATCCCATGGACAGGAGAGCCTGGCTAGCCCCAGAACCTGGGGTTGCAATGAGTCGGACATGACTGAACGAAGAACACTTTAATATATCCTATGTGAAGTGGTAACATACCTTTTATTTTTCACTAGCATAGTGATTCTTCTCTTTAGAGCAAAACAGATTTCCTGCTAAGGTATCTGGTTTACCCAAGCTTGACAGTTTGCTATGCTCTCATAATTCAACTATGATCATTCTTCAGTCAGCACACAGCTCATTTCTGAAAGTAAAGCCCTATAGGATAAAAGTGAATTCTCTTTCTCTCCTCTCAATCTCCCATCCTCCTCCTCCCCAACCCCCTGTTCTTTCTATTGCTGGTTAGATCTTTTCAAAGTGTTCTGAGCATATTTTTAAGAGGAGATCATTTGATTAACTTTTTGGCTATTTCAACTAAGTCATTATATTTCAATGATTTCTGTAACTTGAGTTAGAAAACTGCTAAAACTAAATTTCTGTAAAAGAGAAGATATGGATTTATACAAATGATAACTTTATGTGCCTTTTCCATACCTATGAAGGAAAAGAGTGTTTAATGTACTAACTTTGTTTTACCAGAATTCTAGGTAGACAGGGAAAACTAATGAAATAATCATTGGTGGATGGGGGACTTCCCAGGTAGCTCAATGGTAAAGAATCTACCTGCCAAGGAAGGAGACACAGGAGACATGAGTTTAATCCCTGGGTTGGGAAGATCCCTTGAAGAAGGAAATGGCAACCCACCCCAGTTTTCTTGCCTGGAGAATTCCATGGACAGAGAAGCCTGGCAGGCTACAGTCCATGAGGTCACAAAGAGTTGGACATGATTGAGCAGGTGAGTGTGTGCACACACACACTCTCACACATGTAGGCTAGTAGTTCTCAAACTTTAGTGTACATCAGAATCACCTAGAGGACTTGATAAAACAGACCTGAGTCCTGCCCAGAGCTTCTCATTCAGTAGGTCTGGGATGAGGCTCAAGAATTTGCATTTAAAAAATGCTTTCAATTGATGAAGTTGGGCTTCCCTGGTGGCTCAGCTGGTAAAGAATCCACCTGCAATGCGGGAGACCTGGGTTTGATCCCTGGGTTGGGAAGATCCCCTGGAGAAGGGAAAGGCTACCCACTCCAGTATTCTGGCCTGGAGAATTTCATGGGCTGTATAGTCCATGGGGTTGCAAAGAGTCAGACACAACTGAGCAAATTTCACTTTCCCACTTTCAGTTAATGCTAATGCTTTTATCCCAGGTACTGTGTTCTGAGAACCACTGATTTAGAGTCTAGTCAAAGAAATCTATTATGTAGTCCCTAATGCTTTATGTATATATTTTGTAAATATTATTTAAGGAGATTTATATAGCAAGGATCTGATGACTTACTTCACATGCAAGGATAAGTTTTGAACATCCAGGATTGCATGGTTGATGAATAATCCAAGCTTACTACTTTCTATCTTTTATTCTATTGCCCTTTTATAATTATTAAACTTTAGTCTTATCTATTTCCAATGGCGTAAAGAGTTTTCACAGCTCTTGTGTACGGGAGACAATCTGAGATGTAGTATGGCTGCATTAGTTATTGCAAAATGTGTATCCTCATACTAGTGACCTTTAATCAGTGAACAATTAAAAATGTGTATATTCCCAGGGTATTTTAAATTCACATTCTAAAGGAAAGAAAGAAAAATGAAGAAAGGAAGAAAATCTTCCCCAAATTAGTTACCTGAAATTGCCAAGTTTAATTGAGTTAATATTTTAAGAGTGTTGTTTAGTCACTAAGTTGTGTCCGACTCTTTTGCAGACCCATGAACTATAGCCAACCAGGCTCCTCTGTCCATGGGATTTTCTAGACAACAATTCTGGAGTGGTTGCCTTTTCCTTTTCCAGGGGATCTTCCTGACTGACCCAGGGATTGAACCTCTGTCTTCTGCATTAACAGGTGGATTCTTTATCTCTGAGCCACCAGGAAAGCCCTTAACAGAGTGTATTAATATTTACTCAATACCTTGTAGTAACCCATAATGGAATATAACCTGCAAAAAAGAACAGAATCACTATGCTGTGCACCTGAAACTAACATGATATTGTAAATCAATGATACATCAATTAAAAAATAAAATCAGAATGTAATTTTTAATACTCTCATTTTGTATCATCAATGACAGTACAACTTTTCAATTAAAGGATACCTCTTACACAAGAAAACATATTTTAAATGTTTAGTTGCACACTAAACATTGTGACATCTTGTCTTCAGTTCCTCTTGGCATGATAATTCTATGCTGATTTGGTCCATGGCATTTTAGTGGGCTGATGAATACTGTGTAATTCTATATGGATTCCACCAGGGCACAGATATTTTGCATTGGAAGCAAACTAGATTCAAGTATGTGTCCTTTGGCTTTTATGATCTGTGAGTAATATAAAGCTCAACTAGATTCCAGTATATAGACATGAAAAACAGAAATTGGAAAACACTAGTATCATTTTTGAGAGATAAAGTATCTGGACACATGTGAGCTCTTATTTCTAGCCACTTGCAGGACATGTTATTTAATCCATTTGTGAAAAAACAGTACATCAGAAGGACTTTGCTTATTTTACTTCAATGGTTTGATTTCTTGACAGTCAGTATGTACTGAATGTTAACTGAACTCTTTAGTAGCTGGTTTATCTGGCAAGTGATCAAATAGCTATAGAAACTGGCAACTCAGCAATCAAACAGTAGGAACCTTCAAGTAATCCCACTCTGTTCTATGGTCAGAAAATGCCAGTGAAATCAGAGTAAAGTTATCTAATTTTACTAATAATTGTAGTGGAAATGTAGTGTTAAGGAAGCATATTTATATAGAAGTCTAACAATTTACTAACATGCCTTTCTTGATAACATTTTCCCATTAAAGTTGACGGAGCATGAGGTACAGAATACAATAACTTTTCTAGACGGTTTCATGAACACCAGTAATGACCAATTATAAATCATTGATTTTTTTCATTTATTTTGATGTTTGTAGAAAACTAAAGAGCAATCTATAAGCCTTCCATTTCTGTCCTTCCCAGGAAGAGGCAAACAAAATTTATTCATTGCCTTTTTTGTTGTTGAAAATATTAAGAAATCATTTTAACAGACTTTTCAAATGCTTAAAGTTTTTAAGAAGTTGCATTCAGTAAAGCAAATCCCTCTGACAAATTGGCTATTATTTTGCAACCATTTAGTGAATCGGACCATTATGAGGTCCCAGCCAGTCAACAGGAAAGATGGTAAGCATGAAGTAGAGACATTAAACTCAAAGGTAGGAGGGAGAAAAAAAAATAAGGCTACAAAAGAGTTCCTGTCAAGGAGAAAGTGTTCAGATGCATACCCGTTAAAAACCATGGCTTGATCTGATTCCATCTTTCATTCAGGAATGGCATGAGGGTAATCTTACTAATCTCAAGAAATGCCAACTGTAGGCCCACATTTTATGACATCCTGGCGTCAGATGGTGCATACAGGATATCTGAGCAATGCTCTCCAGTTATTTACTCTCTTTTGACCAAATGTATAAACTGCCCTTTGTTTCCACACAATCATTCCACTGTTTGCAACTTCTGGTAGCACTGAAGTTCACTGGTTTCTGGAAATTGATACATCAGTCATAGGAGCATTTTCTACTATATATACTTCAAGTATCACTGTAGATCAAAATATATAAGCAAAATGATAAACGTGACTGGTGTTTAGAAATGCCAAATCTACTCTCCCATGACCACACACTTTCCAATTTCCTCTCAAGGTAGACTTGGAAGGGTCATTTTGAGACCACTTTTCCTTTTTTAATTCCTCTCAGAAGAACTTACTTTTTCTTGTTGAAATGGAAGAATGGCTTCTGCAGATTTTTTTCTCATAGGATAAGAAAATATAAGATAAAACAGAATTAAAAAGAAGCATTTCTCTAACAGCAACAACAATACAAAGTTGGAAAATAGCTGTTTAGTGACACATTGCTAACAAAACAGCTAGAGAAAAATATTTGTTTTTCAGTAATGATAAACAGAACAGTGTTTCTATGCACTACATAGAAACATATGTGAGGTTATATAGGTGATGTTATACTAAAAGAGCTCTGAATTTCCACCCCTGGCTCTTCTCAGGTTACCCATGTGACTACCCTCTCCAAAGTGAACAGCCTTCACTCTCTTTCCTGATCAAAGATATACAGATATTAATAGCTGCATTGCTTGCCATTCAAGACCACTGTGAGATGGAGATGCGCGTGTGACACATATGCTCTTAGAACCTTCATGTCTTATTTAAGCAGTTTTCACATTGTTGATTTTCCTAACCTTATCATCTCAAGTCAATATCTGACTACAGCATTCATCCATTCATACATTATTCAGGAAACATTACTTGAATGCCCCATGTGAAAAGTTTCCACCAATAAAATATTTCCAAAATAGATGTGAAAACAATGGAACTATTATTTTATTTTTGCTTTTCTAAGGTTCAGAGAGGAGAAGAAAAAGGAAACAGATACATAGTACACTATCAAATTCTTCAAGTGGGAAATTTTAGTAGGAGGAATTCAAGTTTCCAATAAATTTATTTTAAAAATGGAGTGTAATAAAACAACTAACAAACAAACAAAAAGACCAAACAGAATAGAGGTCCCATGTAGAACAGATAAGATTTAAAGGATCTGGTACTTCCAGTGGAATTTACTAACTTTTAAGAAGATGTGTATGATACTGTCCTATTACCTCTTTTTGTCACTAAAGTAGCTACCTAATATTTACTGCTGCTGCTGCTAAGTCACTTCAGTTGTGTCCGACTCTGTGCGACCCCATAGGTGGCAGCCCACCAGGCTCCCCCGTCCCTGGGATTCTCCAGGCAAGAACCCTGGAGTGCGTTGCCATTTCCTTCTCCAATGCATGAAAGTGAAAAGTGAAAGTCAAGTCACTCAGTCATGTCCGACTCTTCACGACCCCATGGACTGCAGCCCACCAGGCTCCTCTGCCCATTAATTTCCCCAAATCTCAGTTATGCCAGGAGGAAATACATACAGTGTTTAAGAACACAAGTGACAGCTCAAGATTATTAATGCTTAGATCTTGGCTCTATTACTTACAGCTTTGTGCCCTTAAAATTTTTACTTAACTTCCCTGTGCTGTCATTTCCTTATGTGTGAAATTGGGGTCATAATGATACCTACCATGTTGTGAGGATGAAGTAAATTTATACGTGCTAGGTACTTAGATGAGTTCCTGGTACATCATCAGTACCACAGAGCTGTTAAATATGATTGTTTTCTTTATTTTTTTTATTTGAGTCTCTAAATGAGAAATACCACATATGAATCAACAATAAGGTAGATTAATTATAATCAGGCCCATCCCAGAAAATTTAAGGCACAAGCAACAATAATAACTACTATATACAGAGAGAAATTCACTTTCCCAGGCAGTCTTTTAAGTTGTTACATGCTATATATATAATGATCCTCTCAACCTTAAGTAGTCACTATAATTATTTCTATTTGGCATATTAAAAAACTGAGGCATCCTGAGAGAAGCTAATTTACTCATGGCCATAGAGCTAGAAAATGGTTGAGCTGTGGTTTGAATGCAGACACTCTGTCTCCAGAGCTTGCACTCTTAACTCGTAGTGCCATTAAAAGTACCATATAGATATAAATATTTGTATCTGTGGTAATTCAAAGCTACTTAAAATGTTAACAAAAACATTCAGTTTTTCCAATACTCTGGATAAACAGAATTTTATTACACATACTTTTAATGCATCATTAAATTTTCTAATAAACTTTAAATCTTGAGCTTCCTTACTAATCCTGCACAGTAAATTATATTAATATGTTTGCCACAAGATGGCAAACTTCACCAAGAAGTGCTCATCCTTGTCAGGTGCAAAGACCTATCTCTAGGTACTTAACAAGAGAGCCAGAAGGGGGGAAAAAAAAAAAAAAGTAGCCTTCTGAAAGTGTTTTCCATAAACAATTATATTTAACTTTCATTTAGCCATGATCATTCTGGGCAGAAAACATGCGTTAATGTTATTCAACTCATGTGTTCAAAGCTATGTCTTTTGTTTCTCTTTATTAAAAGCATTATATTCTGTTTCATAGATTCAATATTCTGATCTCAAGATCAAAGCTCTCAGTCTGGCATTATGATGCTTTCACATGAAATATTTTGATTATACGGAGATTATATATCCCTTGGGAAAAGCATTCTTTCAATGTACCTATCCAAATGGGTGCTTTGGGTGGAAATAAACATTTGCATTTTAACTGCTCTGTAGCCTGTCAGCAACACTATGGCCCATCAACACTGTCAGGGCATTAGCGGGAGACTAAACACTGGGGCAAAGCCTTGATAAGTGAGGTGGACTAACTGAACCTATGAAAGTGGACCTTTATGGGCAGATTCCGAGGGATAATCCCCATGCGGAAAACAACTGAAGGTTTAACCTGTTTTACATTCATGAGCACAGTGATATTAAAATGCGGAATGTCAACGCTATGAAACACATTATAAAATATACATTCATCTTATCAAAATATAGCCTATTTTTCAAATTACAGTTCTAGTAGGATCCCAAGGCACAACATGCACTTTCAAAAGTTGGGTATGGTTAAGGAAGATTTTCATGTTTAAGTAACAATGTCCTGTGAGCGATAGGGCCTGTGCAGAGGGCTGTCAGTTTTCTTTAAACCGTGTAGAACGATTCCCAGACAGCCAGAGGATGGTCCCCCTGAGTAGTGGGGTCAGTGAAAAGTCATGCATGGCTCAAACTTTCTCACCCCAGAATCTGAGAGGCTGAGTTGATAGAACTCATGGCTCTGGCCAGCTTTGGAGTGGAAAATGGATTTGAGAGATTAAACCTAAATCTCTTGCGGATGAAGGCAAGGAACTAAATTCAGGACTACTGTGCTGGCTGCATGAGGACAGAAATGCTCACATCAAACCCTCAGGCCCTTATCTATGGGCTGAGGTCTCAACCTCAGACCCTTTTTTGTTTTCACCCCTTAGGAGAGAGAAGGAAGTTTTAATATACAAAACTTCTGAATATATTTTAAGAATATCTTTTCATCTGTTTACTCATATAAGCAAGAGAGTAGACCTTGGTCTTTTTCATTATGTCTTTTTTTTTTTTTTTTTTTTTTTTTCTGTCCTCCAAGGGAGTCTCATTTCTGTTCAAGACTCTGTTAAAGATTAATGCATCAAAAGGTTTGCCAGAATTCACAGACTGGAATCAGGATTCTATCTCTGCTGTACCTACAATTCAAATGATTGCCTTAGGCCATGCAGTGGCCAAGGGGGATGGGACTTTGGAGGTCAACTGCTGTGATAATTGTTAAAAGAGGAAGAGGTCAGTATTTCACAGATTCAGAACTCTTAGGTAATTTGTGAAGTAGTGCATTCAATGGAGTTTTTGGAAACTTTCAGTAATAACACTGTTAAGAGTGTGCCTGGGTGAAGATTCAGGTCAACGCTGTGCAGTGGCTCCTCCCATGATTTCTGTGGTAAAGACTTCCCTCATAGTCAAAGACACATGTCGGTTTCTTGTCATTTTAAGATAAGCCATGAGCCGTCATGGTCAACAAGAGAGTCCGAAATGCAGTACTTGGATGCAATCTCAAAAACGACAGAATGATCTCTGTTCGTTTCCAAGGCAAACCATTCAATATCACAGTAATCCGAGTCTATGCCCCAACCAGTAATGCTGAAGAAGCTGAAGTTGAACAGTTCTATGAAGACCTACAAGACCTTTTAGAACTAACACCCAAAAAAGATGTCCTTTTCATTATAGGGGACTGGAATGCAAAAGTACGAACTCAAGAAACACCTGGAGTAACAGGCAAATTCGGCCTTGGAATATGGAATGAAGCAGGGCAAAGACTAATAGAGTTTTGCCAAGAAAATGCACTGGTCATAACAAACACCCTCTTCCAACAACACAAGAGAAGAATCTATACATGGACATCACCAGATGGTCAACACCGAAATCAGATTGATTATATTCTTTGCAGCCAAAGATGGAGAAGCTCTATACAGTGAGCAAAAACAAGACCAGGAGCTGACTGTGGCTAAGACCATGAACTCCTTATTGTCAAATTCAGACTGAAATTGAAGAAAGTAGGGAAAACCACTAGACCATTCAAGTATGACCTAAATCAAATCCCTTATGATTATACAGTAGAAGTGAGAAATAGATTTATGGGCCTAGATCTGATAGATAAGAGTGCCTGATGAACTATGGAATGAGGTTCCTGACATTGTACAGGAGACAGGGATCAAGACCATCCCCATGGAAAAGAAATGCAAAAAAGCAAAATGGCTGTCTGGGGAGGCCTTACAAATAGCTGTGAAAAGAAGAGAAGTGAAAAGCAAAGGAGAAAAGGAAAGATATAAACATCTGAATGCAGAGTTCCAAAGAATAGCAAGGAGATAAGAAAGCCTTCTTCAGCGATTAATGCAAAGAAATAGAGGAAAACAACAGAATGGGAAAGACTAGAGATCTCTTCAAGAAAATCAGAGATACCAAAGGAACATGTCATGCAAAGACGGGCTCGGTAAAGGACAGAAATGGTATGGACCTAACAGAAGCAGAAGATATTAAGAAGAGATGGCAAGAATACACAGAAGAACTGTACAAAAAAGATCTTCACGATCCAGATAATCATGATGGTGTGATCACTGACCTAGAGCCAGACATCCTGGAATGTGAAGTCAAGTGGGCCTTAGAAAGCATCACTATGAACAAAGCTAGTGGAGGTGATGGAATTCCAGTTGAGCTATTTCAAATCCTGAAAGATGATGCTGTGAAAGTGCTGCACTCAATATGCCAGCAAATTTGGAAAACTCAGCAGTGGCCACAGGACTGGAAAAGGTCAGTTTTCATTCCAATCCCAAAGAAGGCAATGCCAAAGAATGCTCAAACTACTGCACAATTGCACTCATCTCACACTCTAGTAAAGTAATGCTCAAAATTCTGCAAGCCAGGTTCCAGCAATATGTGAACCATGAACTTCCTGATGTTCAAGCTGGTTTTAGAAAAGGCAGATGAACCAGAGATCAAATTGCCAACATCCGCTGGATCATCAAAAAAGCAAGAGAGTTCCAGAAAAACATCGATTTCTGCTTTATTGACTATGCCAAAGCCTTTGACTATGTGGATCACAATAAACTGTGGGAAATTCTTCAAGACATGGGAATACCAGACCACCTGACCTGCCTCTTGAGAACTTTGTATGCAGGTCAGGAAGCAGCAGTTAGAACTGGACATGGAACAACAGACTGGTTCCAAGTAGGAAAAGCAGTATGTCAAGCCTGTATATTGTCAGCCTGTTTATTGAACTTATATGCAGAGTACATCATGAGAAATGCTAGACTGGAAGAAATATAAGCTGGAATCAAGATTGCTGGGAGAAATATCAATAACCTCAGATACGCAGATGACACCACCCTTATGGCAGAAAGTGAAGAGGAACTAAAAAGCCTCTTGATGAAGGTGAAAGTGGAGAGTGAAAAAGTTGGCTTAAAGCTCAACATTCAGAAAATGAAGATCATGGCATCTGGTCCCATCGCTTCATGGCAAATAGATGGGAAAACAGTGGAAACAGTGTCAGACTTTATTTTTGGGGGCTCCAAAATCACTGCAGATGGTGACTGCAGCCATGAAATTAAAAGACGCTTACTCCTTGGAAGGAAAGTTATGACCAACCTAGATAGCATATTCAAAAGCAGAGACATTACTTTGCCAACAAAGGTTCATCTATTCAAGTCTATGGTTTTTTCTGTGGTCATGTATGGATGTGAGAGTTGGACTGTGAAGAAGGCTGATCACCAAAGAATTGATGCTTTTGAACTGTGGTGCTGGAGAAGACTCTTGAGAGTCTCTTGGACTGCAAGGAGACCCAACCAGTCCATTCTGAAGGAGATCAGCCCCGGGATTTCTTTGGAAGGAATGATGCTAAAGCTGAAGCTCCAGTACTTTGGCCACCTCATGCGAAGAGTTGACTCATTGGAAAAGACTCTGATTCTGGGAGGGATTGGGGGCAAGAGGAGAAGGAGACGACAGAGGATGAGATGGCTAGATGGCATCACTGACTCAATGGACGTGAGTCTGAGTGAACTCTTGGAGTTGGTGATGGACAGGGAGGCCTGGCATGCTGCGATTCATGGGGTCACAAAGAGTCAGACACGACTGAGCGACTGATCTGATCTGATGATTAATGTGGAAAGCAGAAGAAAAAGAATATCTAGAGCATTTTCCGTGCATAGTGAATTGTGAGGTGCATTCAGTGAATTAGGGATTCCCTGGTGGCTCAGATGGTAAAGAGTCTGCCTGTAATGCAGGAGAGTCAAGTTCGATTCCCGGGTCTGGAACATCTCCTGGAGAAGGAAATGGCAACCCAGTCCAGTATTCTCGCCTGCAAAATCCCAAGGACACAGGAGCCTGGCAGGCTATAATCCATGGTGTCACAAGAGTTGGACACAACCTAGCAACTTTAATTTCACTTTCCTTCACTTTGATTCATTGAATAAAACAAGAATCTGCATAAACTGTATTTGTTTCAGAATTTATATCAGCATTCATTGCTTCTTTAATAGGAATTTGTATTAAGACTGGTTTTTATGCAATGCTTTACTAATTTAAAGGTGTAGTGATTGAGGTTTATATTGAAAAATTAGAAAGTACAGCTTTAAGAATGACAGAATCAATAATACTAGATTCCCTCTCTGTGAAGCAAGAAGGGATTTTTAGTCCACAATCTGCTTTCTAGATCTTGGTTGAACAGTGCTATGCCCCAAATTGCAGAACTAGTTATTAAGCAATATTCAATTTCTATTTCTGCTGTCACTAATTACCACAAACTTGGCAATTTTGGATAACACAGATTTCTGATCTCATACTTCCATTGGTCAGAAGTCCCAGGGGGTTTGTCTGCTCTGAGTATCACAAACCTAAACTCAAAACACGGGCAGGTAGAGTTGCATGCCCTTCTAGAAGCTCATTGAGAGAATCCATTTCCAGAGACATTTAGGTTGTTGGCAGGTTCAGTTCCCTGTGGTTGTAGGACTGAGATCTCTATTTCCTTGCTGCTGCTGCTGCTTCTGCTAAGTTGCTTCAGTCATGTCTGACTCTGTGTGACCCCATAGACGGCAGCCCACCAGGCTCCCCCGTCCCTGAGATTCTCCAGGCAAGAACACTGGAGTGGGTTGCCATTGCCTTCTCCAATGCTAGCTGACAGCTAAGGATTGTCCTTAGGACCTAGAAGCCTTTCTCCAGTCCCCCATAGCTTGTTTCATTTTAGTGCATGTCTCTATAATGCCAATTTAGATAAAACATTTTGGGGTCACTTGCATTGATCTAAGAATTTTCTAAACATATTTCCTCCAATTATCTTGTTATCAGGTAACCCAGCAAAATATTTAGTGGCTTTCCCAAGATCACCAGCAAAGAAATAGCACATTAGTTCCTAAAGAAAATGAAGCTTCAATGCAGTGAAAGTGTAACCAGATCACTATTAGATGTCTCCTGGGCCACTGCCCTTCCCACCAACTTTGTCCTTCATATCTAAAACAGATCACACATTCCTTCAGAGGAGGAATAGAATTTATAGCAAAATTGAGCCTAGCATTTGGTAAAACTACAAATCAGAAACTTCTGGTGAATAATCAAGAAGAAGGAGGCTCCATAGGGGAAGTAGGGAGTTCAGATTAATCACAAACAAGCTGAAAAATCAATAATAATAATGATGGTGATGATGATAATAATAGTAATAATAATAGTAACATGTTACTGCTAAAGAGTATAAACTCCTTTGAGATGTCAGGCAAAGTGTCCAGACAAAAAGGAACCCAAGTGGATGGCACGCCAGGCTGGAGATGGGAGAAGGGCAAGCTTTCTTAGCCAACAGTCCATTGATCAAATAGCTGCATATTTTAGCAACACAGCAGATGCCTAAAGTTCCAGGAAACACTAAAGTGTAAGCTGTTTTGAAAATAATATATTTATATTTTTCTCTCAAAATATTAGATATTAGCATTGCAGTGTAAGAGGTCTATAATTCTGAAGATTCTAATAAAAAAAGAACTATATATTGATTGAAGAGATATTTTTAAAGCACACAGAAAAAACTGCTGCTTTTTCAATAATTTGGAGGAGGACAACACTGCTCACAATTGCACTTTTTCTGTTGGTGATGACATTGTTTTAAATTAGGGAACCTGAGAGCAAAACTACAGTTCTCAACAGATAAAGACAACAAAGTAACTTCATGATTATAAAAACTATAGAGACAGGAAAATCTACATGGACTTACTTAGGTTTTTGTTATAATTTTCCCAAACTAAAGTTAACTAAGATGACAAAATCATAGAGGTAGTACACCATTGAGCAAAAAGCCGTAGGGAACTGGGTCTATAGTTCTCTTATGAGGTCTGTCCCTGTGTATTTCCTCATTTTCTCCTGTGTGTGTGTGTGTGTGTGCAGTTCCTTTCTCCCCACCCTTTTCTATGTAGATATGTCAGGCATTTGGAATACAGTTGGGTTCATTTGTCACAGGCTGCATCTTATCTTGGGCTCCCCAAACATTTGGGTTAATTCTTAACTCGCATTCAGAAATATTCACTCTTTGTGGTGTACAGTTTTATGGGTTTTAACAAAAGCATATAATCATATACCTACTGCCACATTATCATATAGAGCAGTTTTATCAATTCTAAGTGCTTCCTGGTGACACCCTTGGGCTCAATCTACCCTCAGTGCCTGACAAATTTGATCTCTTTTTTTTTGTTTTTAGATTTTTGCTTTTCTAAATTGTCATATGAATGGTATTATACAGTTTTTTTTTTGATCAATTTACTTGGTTTAAATGCCTAGGAGGATGAGTACTGTATTGTAGTTTCATTTTATAAAGAAAGTATTTAACTGTTTTCCATCATACTGCATTTCCTCCAGCAGTCTATGCATATCCCAGGAGTTCCAGATCCTCTGCAGCCCTTGGTACTGTCAATTTTCTGTTTTTCAAATTTTAGCCATCCTGACAGACTTGTAGTGGTATGTCCTTTTTGTTTGTGGTGATATCTGATTTTAATTTGCAGTTTGTTAACTGTTTATACTGATTTTTCATACGCTTCTTTGCCAACTGTATGTCTGTATGAAGTGTCTACTTATTTAGCCCATTTTTTTAATTGGATTGCTTTCTCATGGTTGAATGTTAAAAGTTTTTAATGTATTTTGGAAAAAAATTATAATCAGATATGTTACTGGTGAATATTTTCTTTCATACTATTATCTTTTTCAGTCACTTAAGAGAGCATTTCATAAAGAGATTAAAAAATTATAAAGTCTTAGTCAATTTTTTAAATTGACTTTCTTTTAGAAGAGTTTAAGGTTCACAGCAAAACTGAGGGGAAGTTACAGAGATTTCCCAGGTACCCCACATATACACAGCCTCCCCCATTATCATGGTCCTCAACTAGAGTGGTAGGTTTGTTGTAACTGATGAACCTGCACAGACACATCATTAATGACTCAGAGTCTACAGTTTGCCTTACAGTTCACTCTTGCTGTTGTATATTTTATGGGTTTGCATACATATATATATAGTACTGTAGAGTATTTTCACCATCCTGAAAATTCTCTGTGCTCCAACTTTTGGCCCCTCCTCGCCTCTCCAAAGTCTAGCACACACTGAATCATTACTGTCTCCATATTTTTGCTTTTCCCAGATGTCATATAGTTGGAATCATGTATTGTGTAGCCTTTTCCAGATTGGCATCTTTCACTTAGTATCATGTCCTTAAGTTTCCTCCATGTCTTGTCATAGCATGATAGCTTATTTCTTTATAATACTGAAAGATGTTCCATTGTCTGGGTGTAGCACAGATTATTTATCCATTCAGCCACTAAAACACACATTGATTGCTTCCAAATCTTGACAATTCTGAATAAAGCTGCTCTAAATGAAGATCATGGCATCTGGTCCCATCACTTCATGGCAAATAGATGGGGAAACAGTGGAAACAGTGTCAGACTTTATTTTTTGGGGCTCCAAAATCACTGCAGATGGTGACTGCAGCCATGAAATTAAAAGACGCTTACTCCTTGGAAGAAAAGTTATGACCAACCTAGATAGCATATTCAAAAGCAGAGACATTACTTTGCCAACAAAGGTCCATCTAGTCAAGGCTATGGTTTTTCCAGTGGTCATGTATGGATGTGAGAGTTGGACTGTGAAGAAAGCTGAGTGCTGAAGAATTGATGCTTTTGAACTGTGGTGTTGGAGAAGACTCTTGAGAGTCCCTTGGACTGCAAGGAGATCCAACCAGTCCATTCTGAAGGAGATCAGCCCTGGGATTTCTTTGGAAGGAATGATGCTGAGGCTAAACTCCAGTACTTTGGCCACCTCATGAGAAAAGTTGACTCATTGGAAAAGGCTCTGATGCTGGGAGGGATTGGGGGCAGGAGGAGAAGGGGACGACAGAGGATGAGATGGCTGGATGGCATCACCGACTCGATGGACATGAGTTTGAGTGAACTCCGGGTGTTGGTGATGGACAGGGAGGCCTGGCGTGCTGCGATTCATGGGTTCACAGAGAGTCGGACACGACTGAGTGACTGAACTGAACTGAAACATCTATGTTCAGGTTTTGTGTGGATGTAAGTTTTCAACTCCTTTGGGTATAACCACAGAGAAATCTTTTCAATTTTTTAATACTTTACATCTCATGTCTTTTATGTCTTACCTGAAACCTCTTTGTCAAAGTCATATGAATTTTCTCCTATGTTTTACTCTAGAAAGTATGTAGTTTTATACATTTATATTTATGATATATTCTGAGCTAATTTTATACAATGTATGTGATTTAAGTCACTTTTAATTTTTGTTTTTAGATAACAAATGTCCAGCTCTTTTAGCAACTTTTGATGAACACAGTATGCTTTCTCCACTGAATTGCCTTTGCACTATTGCCAACAATCAGCATATTTTTGTGGTTGTCTTTGGGCTCTCTGTTGTGTCTCATAATCTGTGTGCTTGTCACCTTCCACTACCGCACTCTATTGATTTCTGTAGCTTTATAGTAAGCCTTTGATTTGTATAGGACAGGTCTTCCAATTTTGTTTTTCTTTTTCAGAATTATTTGCCTATTCTGGATACTTTGCCTTTCCACACAAATTTTGAATAATGTTGTCAATAGTGATAAAAATATATTTCAAAAATTTTGATTGGCATTGCACTGAATCCATAAAGCAAATGACATAATTGACAGTTTAATAAAACTGAAGTTTCAAATCCATGATCAGGCTCCTCTGTAGAGTATTTCTCTGATTACTTCATTATTGTCTCCCAGGTTCTAGCATAGAGTTATTGCATTCATTTGAATACTTATATTTAAGCATTTCTCTGTTTATGCTATTATATTTGTAGTTATTTTTGTTTAATTTCAGATCCCCATTGTTTTTTGATGGTGTATAGAGATTTGATGTTTTGTATTGATCTTTGGAGAAGGCAATGGCACTCCATTCCAGGACTCTTGCCTGGAAAATCCCATGGATGGAGGAGCCTGGTGGGCTGCAGTCCATGGTGTCGCTAAGAGTCGGACACGACTGAGTGACTTCACTTTCGCTTTTCACTTTCATGCATTGGAGAAGGAAATGGCAACCCACTCCAGTGTTCTTGCCTGGAGAATCCCAGGGACGGGGAAGCCTGATGGGCTGCCGTCTCTGGGGTCGCACAGAGTCGGACACGACTGAAGTGACTTAGCAGCAGCAGCAGCATTGACCTTTTAATGCATGGCCTTGGATACACACTTAATTCTGGCAATTTTTAATTAAATTTGGGTGTATTTTTACATAGACAGTCATACTGGGAATAGAAAATATATATATATTTTTCTATTCAATAGGGCTTTTGATTTTGTATTTTGCTTTTAGTACTGACTAGGACTTCCAAAACAATGCTGACTAGGAGTGGTGAGAGTGGACATTTTTGCCTTTTTACTGACCTTGAATTGTTGTTGTTCAATTGCTAAGTTAGGTCCAATTCTTTGCAACCCCATGAATTGAAGCACACCAGGCTTCATTGTCCTTCACTATCTTCTGGAGTTTGCCCAAACTCATGTCCATTGAGTTGGTGATTCCATCCAACCATCTCACCCTCTACTTCCCTCTTCTCCTCTTGCTCTCAATCTTTCCCAGCATCAGGGTCTTTTTCAATGAGTCAGCTCTTTGCATCTGGAGAAGGCCATGGGACCCCACTCCAGTACTCTTGCCTGGAAAATTCCATGGATGGAGGAGCCTGGTAGGCTGCAGTCATGGGGTTGCAAAGAGTCAGACACAACTGACTAACTTCACTTTCACTTTTCACTTTCATGCATTGGAGAAGGAAACGGCAACCCACTCCAGTGTTCTTGCTGGAGAATCCCAGGGATGGGGGAGCCTGGTGGGCTGCCGTCTATGGGGTTGCACAGACTTGGATACGACTGAAGTGACTTAGCAGCAGCAGCAGCAGCAGCTGTTTGCATCAGGTGGCCAACCTATTAGACCTTCAGCTTTAGCATCAGTCCTTCCAATGAATATTCAGGGTTGATTTCCTTTAGAATTGACAGGTTTGATCTCCTTGCTGTCCAAGGGACTCTCAAAAGTCTTCTCCAGCATCATGATTCGAAGGCATTAGTTCTTCAGTTCTCAGCCTTCTTTATGGTCCACCTCGCACATCCATACATGACTATTGACCTTAGTAGAAAACAATTCAGTTTTTCAGAATTAGGCATACAGAGAGAGCATTTATCCTGAATTGGTATTGCATTTTGTCAAAAAATTCGTTTCTGTGTATATGAGATATTCATAGTTTTTCTACTTTGTTAATATGGTGAATTATACAGTTTATTTTTCAAATATTGAATCAACTTTGCATTCTTGGAAGAAACCCAGTTTTTCATGATGTTTAATTATTTCTATATATTTCTGAATTCAATTTATTCAGGACTTCGGTGTCTATGTTGATGATACTGGGTTTGGAGCTTTCCTAGAATATCTTCATCCGATTTTGGCATGAGAGCACTGCTCGTCTCAGAAAGTGAGTTTGAAAGTGTCCCCTATTCTATTTTCTGGAAAGAATTGTGTAAAATCAGTATTATTTTTTTCCCTAAATATTTGTTAATGTTCATCAGTGAAATCATCCACACCTGGAGTTTTCCTTTCTTGTAAAATTTTTAAGAATAAATTCAGTTTCTAAATAGACACAAGACTATCAGAGTTATAGATTTATTTTTGCATGTTCTATTAAACTGTTTTTCCAGGAAAGCATTCATTCATCTATTTTGCTGAATATATGAGCATAGAATTATAGGATTCTCTTATTTTTCTTCAACTATCTATGGGATCCCTCATGATGTTCCTTATTTCATTTCTAATATTAGTAAATTCTGTTTTTTCTCTTTTTATTTGCCAGTAGAGCTTCATCAGTTTTATTCATCTTTTCCAATAACCACAATTTGGGTTCATTGACTTTCTCTATGTTTTTCCATTTTCAACCACATTGCTTTTGCACTGATCTTTATTATTTCCTTCCTTTGGCCTACTTTGAGTCATATTTGCTGTTCTTTTCCTACTTTAGTTGGAAAATTAGATCACTGATGTGAGATCATTCTTCTCTAATATAAGCATTTTATAAATGTTCCTCAAGCATATGTGTATTTCACACATCTTTATGTGTTGTATTTTTGTTTTAACTTAGCTCAAAATATTTAAAAATTCTCTTCAAAACTTCTTTGATCCATGATTTATTGAGAAATGTGTTTCTTAATTTCTAAATATTTGGGACATTTTCTAGATATTTTTCTATTATAAGTCTAGTTAAATTCACTGTGTAGCAAGGAAATAGTTTCTTTTATTTAAATTTATT
The DNA here is from genome assembly GCF_019923935.1 of Bubalus bubalis. Classification (NCBI taxonomy): domain Eukaryota; kingdom Metazoa; phylum Chordata; class Mammalia; order Artiodactyla; family Bovidae; genus Bubalus; species Bubalus bubalis. The sequence goes on from NC_059164.1 coordinate 34,319,981, forward strand.
AAGCTTTATATAAAGGACGTATATCCTGATATGGTTCAGTTTTTCAGATGCATTCTATATGTTAACTATGTCAATTTGGTTGGTTGTCTTATTTAGGTCATGTTTATCCTTAGTGATTTTATTATTTGTTTCACAAATTATGAAAGAGTAATATTGATGAACCTACATTTAATTATGGATATGTCTCTGTTTCTTTTCAGTTCTGTACTCTTTTTTTTTTCTGCCTCATATAGGTGTGTGAACATTTAAAATGATGTATTTTTGGAGCACTGACTTATTTTATCATTTTTAGAATTGTATTTATGTCTGATAATACTCCTTATTCTGATATTTACATTGTCTGATATTAACAGATATATTCCTGCATGATACATCTTTATTCATCATTTTGTTTTTATTATTCTCTTTTGCTCTTTTTAAAAATTATTATGTTTACTATAGTCCTATGTTTACATTTAAAGTGCCTTTCTTATAGACAACTTATATATTTGGGTTTGCATTCTTTTTATATATCACATTTGGCAATCTCTGCCCTTTAAATTGTATGTTGTAACATTACTGTTTAACGTGATTATTTTAAATTGGTACTTTGTTTTTCCCTTTCTTTTTTGCTGTAATCCTCTGTACTAGTATTTTTATAATTGTAGTTTATTTCATGTGTTGATATTGATACTATTTAAAAACAATGGTAGTTTCATTTAATTTTACTATATATATATATATATATATATAATTGCTCAGATTTAATGTCCAAATAATATTATACCATTCCACATAAAACAACTGATACAGATACAACTCTGTACCTCTCCCATTCTATGTGATATCATCATGACAATGTATTTTGTACATGTTGCTAATACATAATACATTATTCCTATATTTGCTTTATGTGATTACTTTTTAGAACATTTTTTTAAAAGAGAAATAAATTTCATTTTATTCTATTTTGAATTCTCTGAAATTTGAGGGTAGATACAAGTTTCTTAGATTTTGTCTGCCTGAGAAACTTAATTTAAAATAGATTTTTAGATTTGATCTGTTGGCAGTGGAGGTCTTCAGGTGTTTTGATTGTTTTAGAAAATATCTTTTTGAAGGATATTTTCACTGAGTATAGAATTCGGTGTTTATTTTTTTTCCCTTTCTTTTTCAACATATAGAAGTGTTACTTAATTATGTTCTTGCTTGCCTGGGTTTATATGGAAGTCCATTGTACCTCTGATCCTCATTCCCATATAAGTAATGTCTTTCTTCCTTTGGCTTCTTTCAAGATTTTTTATTTTGACTTGATTTTCAGCAATTTGTTTGATATTATTAGATATGTGCATGTGTATGTTTTAATTTCTTCTGCTCTGTAGTCTCTGAGATTCTTGGGTCTATAGCTCAGTGTCTATTGCTAATTTTGAAAAATTCTTGGGCATTATTTCTTTAAAAGTTACATTGGTCTCATTTTCTCTTCATCTTTTTGAATTCCAGTTATGCATTATTTTCTTGTTGTTTAGTTGCTATGGCATGCCTGACTCTTTGGGATTCCATGAACTGTAGCCCACCAGGCTCCTCTGTCCATGGGATTCTAAAGGCAACAATATTGGAGCTTGTTGCCATTTCCTTCTCCAGGGGATCTTCCTGACCCAGAGACTGAACCCTGGTCTCCTGCTGCGGTAGGTAGATTCTTTACCACTGAGCCAGCAGGGAAGCCCAATTATGCATTTACAAAACTGCTATTTTCTTATAGTTCCTGGGCATTCTCTTCTGTTTCCTTTTGCTATTTTGCTGTTTTTTCCTTTTTGCTGTTTTTTATTTTTGTTTCATTTTTGGTGATTTTAGTGAGTTTTTCTTAGCTGTGCCAAGTCTAGCAATGAATCTATTGCAGACCTTATTTTTCACCATTATGATTTTTTGATGTTACTATGTTTTTAATTTTTAGTATTTTCATTTGAATCTTCTTCTCTTATATTGCCCATCACTCTGATTAAATTATCTATCCACAGCTCAGCTGGTAAAGAATCCACTTGCAATAAGGGAGACCCCGGTTCAACTCCTAGGTTGGAAGATCCCCTGGAGAAGGGATAGGCTACTCAACTCCAGTATTCTTGGGCTTCCTGGTGTCTCAGATGGTAAAGAATCCACTTGCAATGTGGGAAAACTGGGTTTGATCCCTGGGTTGGGAAGATCTTCTGGAGGAGGGAAAGGATACCCACTCCAGTATTCTTGTCTGGAGAATCCCCATGGACAGGAGGAACCTGGCAGGGTACTGTCCATGGGGTCACGAGTCAGACACAACTGAGTAACTAAGCACAAACTTACATGTTTACTTTTTCTACCGACTTAAAAGTCTTCAAGGTATGACTTCAAGTTGCTTTCTTAAAATAAGGGAAGCTAGATGACCTCTAAAGGATCATCCAACACTAAAATTTTAGAATATAGAATATTCCCAGAAATCTACTTCAGGTGTCTGAGAAACTCTTCACTCTATTTTATAGAAATAAAGTAATCTGATGCTGGGAAAGATTGAAGGTAGGAGGAGAAGGGGACGACAGAGGATGAGATGGTTGGATGGCATCACCGACTCAATGGGCATGAGTTTGAGTAAGCTCCGGGAGTTGGGGATGGACAGGGAGGCCTGATGTGCTACAGTCCATGGGGTTGCAAAAGAGTCGGACACGACTGAGCAACTGAACTGAACTGAACTGAATCAGAGCTTAGACCTTTTAGATTATTTGTTGTTAATAATCAGGCATTTTTTCCCCCTGTAGCATGAGATAAGAATGTGTGGTGTGGATGTCTATATTTCTATGTGAGGCGCGCACACACATCTGCACACAAATCCATCCATGCATAGTCACTGAAATCAGGAATTTAGATTGCATGCCAAGATAGAACACATGCTAGGGCCATCTGTCATTTGTAAAATGTAATATAGGAAAATGCATACAGGCATATTTACCGAATAAAAAGTGTTCTGGCACTTAATCAGATGCATAATGTAAACTGCACATTTTTGTAAGATTAAATTAAGTTGTTCTTTATTAATTTATCTGGTATTTCCAAAAGGAATTATACTTGGATTGTTACTTTTTTTACTTATTTTTATCTGCTACAGAAAGACCCAAATAACTACATTAGTCCTGCAAAAGTATTAAGGCTTTGCATTGCTATTAAATCTTTTAAGAAACAGGAAACATATTTAGCAGAAAAGTATTTAAACTTTTCAGTCACTAAGTCAGCCTTCAAATATATATATCAAATCGCCTGATTTATTCCCTATATCCCTATACAGTTACTCCGTTTACAGTCCAAATGATAAAGCAACATTTAAAAGAAGGTTAGAAATACATTAGAAAGCTTCTAAAATGAAATTTATATATTTCCCAATGATTTTCATTACTATGTTATAATTTGGGCATTTTACTTTTGAAAATATTACAATGAAAAAAATTGAACATCTTTTGAAATTGGAACATATGAGTGCCATATAAATTTGATCATTCTTTTTCTTACATGAAATCTTATTTCTTTTTTCTGGAAGCATTTTTTTTTCTTGTATCTTGATTAGAATTTCTTTTAAATCTATGTAATAACATTAGAGTAAGTGTAAGGAATATTAAAATTCTTTGATGAAATCTTGAAACTGATGCTTGTAGTTATTTGGTTGAACTGAATTCTCTTTTCATCCTTTATAATGTGTTTTAATGGACTGATGGAAAGTACTAACTTTTATATATCACAGCTCCTATCTAATAATTGAACTTGTGTTCTTACTCATAACTGGTCTAAAATTTAATAATAAATACAAATTATTAATCATATAACCTTTCTCTTCAGTCAGTTGTGAAGCAGTTTCACTAGATGTAGTATCAGAAATTATTGCTTGTCCCTCTCATGTACATTCTCATCTTTGTCATTGGTAATGGAATCCTTATTTTTGGCTTAGTGGTAATTTTTAAAGTATAAATCTTCATGGCCTAGACTACTTAACAATGAGGGTGCCAGGGAAATGGAAGCAGGAGTGCTTGGACAAGGTTTAGGGAAAACACTTTAAAGACTTTAAAGATGTGTGACTCAGTTGGAGGCATTCTTTATTGCTCCTGTTCCATCATAATTCCTGCTGCCTAAGACATGGATGGATGGAGCTCTAGCGGCCTTCTTAGAACCATGATGAGAAAGCTAAGAGAAACAGTTACTTGGCCCCAATATCTAAACTACAGAAACTACACTAGGAACTGCCTGCTTCTGACAAGAAAAACAAATCCTTTTACATGTAGTAGACCACTGTAAGGAGAAGGAAATGGCAACCCACTCCAGTGTTCTTGCCTGGAGAATCCCAGGGACGGGGGAGCCTGGTGGGCTGCCGTCTATGGGGTCGCACAGAGTCAGACACGACTGAAGCGACTTAGCAGCAGCAGCAGCAGACCACTGTAATGAGTTCTCTGATAATAGGTGTCAGATCCAATTTGTACAGAAATGTGTGATATCCAGAATGAATGAAAAAACACACTTCCTCTTAGGCAGTATCTGACACAAGATTGTGAACAATTCCTGTCACCCACATAAAATCTTAAAATATTTGTTTATATTATTTTTTACTTTTGTTTTTGTTGCCCACCTGTCATGCGCAAAGCCCTCATGTTTTCAGTTGCTTATATTTTCTCTTCCTGAATTTAGTCATGAGTACCTGTGGTTCATGTCTGAGACATAGATCCATTTCCTATTATTGGTTTTTTAAAATATCATATAGTGATTTTCTAGCATGGAGAGGGTAGGAGTATTCAGCATGCATCAAATTGTAGTTAGGCTATGAATAGCTCAATTGAAAGCTGATAATGCTAATTTAGAGAAGGGGTTGAAAGAATAGTTTTTTACCAACCAAGGCTAACTTTAATAACAATTTCAGGTGCAAAAATTATGTGTAAAACCAGAGAAAATTGTTAATAGTGATATTTCCCTTGATGAGTAGGAAAATATTTAAATATGATTTTTAAATTAAAAATAGTTTATATTGATTAACAATGATGTATTAATTTTAGGTATACAGCAAGGTTTTCAGTTATGCATATACATATATCTATTTTCTTTCACATTCTTTTTCCAATTTAACTTGTTACAGAACATTGAGCAGAGCTCCCTGTGCTATACAGTAGGTCCTTGTTGACTATTTTAAATATAGTACTGTGTATATATCAACCCCAGACTCCCAGTTTATCCCTCCTTCCTCATTCTTTCTCACTGGTAATCATAAGTTCATTCTCTAATCCTATGAGTCTATTTAAATTTTGTAAAGAAGTCCATTTATATAATATTTTTAGGTTTCACATATAAATGAAATCATATGGTATTTGTCTTTCTCTATCTGACTTACTTCACTTAGTATAATAATCTCCAGGTCCGTGCATGCTGCTGCCAATGGCATTATTTCATTCTCTTTAATGCCTGAGTAATATTCCACTGTATACATGTACCACATCTCTATCCACTCATCTGTCAGTGGACATTTAGGTTGCTTCCATGTCTTGGCTATTTCAAACAGTGTTCCAATGAACACTGGGGTGTGTGTATCCTTTTGAACCATGGTTTTCTCCAGATATATGCACAGGAGTGGGATTGATGGATTACATGGTAGCTTTATTTTTAGTTTTGTAAGGATCCTCCATACTGTTCTCCATGGTGGCTGTACCAATTTCCATTCCACTGGCAGTGTAGCAAGGACCCCTTTTCTCCACACCGTCACCAGCATTTGTTTGTAGATTTTTAATGATGGCCATTCTGACTGATTTGAGATAACACTTCATTGTAGTTTTGATTTGCCTCCTTCTTTGACTTCCCTGGTGGCTCAGACGGTAAAGCGTCTGCCTACAATGTGGGAGATGCAGATTCAATCCCTGAGTCAGGAAGATCTCCTGGAGAAGGAAATGGCAACCCACTCCAGTATTCTTGCCTGGAAAATCCCATGGACGGAGAAACCTGGTAGGCTATAGTCCATGGGGTCACAAGGAGCTGGACACGACTGAGCAACTTCACTTTCACTTTTCTCTAATACTTAGTGATGCTAATGCTAATGCTAAGTCACTTCAGTCGTGTCCGACTCTGTGTGACCCCATAGATGGCAGCCCACCAGGCTCTGCCATCCCTGGGATTCTCCAGGCAAGAATACTGGAGTGGGTTGCCATTTCCTTCTCCAATGCATGAAAGAGAAAAGTGAAAGTGAAGTCGCTCAGTCATGTCCGACTCTTAGCGACCCCATGGACTGCAGCCTACCAGGCTCCTCTGTCCATGGATTTTCCAGGCAAGAGTACTGGAGTGGGGTGCCATTGCCTTCTCTGAATACTTAGTGATATTGAGCATCTTTTCATGTGCCTCTTGGTCATCTGTATGTCTTCTTTGGAGAAACGTCTATTTAGATTTTCTGCCCATTTTTTGGATTGGACTTTATTTTTTTGATATTGAGTTACATGTGCTATTTGTTTACTATTGCACCAAAACAGAATAAAATACCTAGGAACAGCTATACTTAAAGCGACAGAAGACTTGTATTCAAAAAATAAATAAATAAAATAAGACCTGGTGAAGGAAATAGAAGATGGCACAAATAGATGGAAAGATATACCATGTGCTTGAACTGGAATAATTAATATTGTCAAAATGACCATACTATGCAAGACAATCTAAAGACTCAATGCAATCTCTATCAAATTACCAATGGCATTTTTCACAGAAGTAGAACAAAATTTTTTTAATTTTATGGAAACACAAAAGCCCCCAAATAGGCATAGCAATCTTAAGAAAGAAAAATGGAGCTGGAAGGATCAGGCTCCTTGGTGCCAGACTATACTACAAAGTGACAGTCATCAAAAAAGTATAGTATTGGCATAAAAATAGAAAATAAAGCAATGACTAGGAGATCCAGAAATAACCCGCATACCTATCTATGGTCAATTTATCTGCACACAGAAGGCAAGACTATACAATGGAGAAAACAGAGTCTCTTCAATAAATGATGCTGGGAGAACTAGATAGTTGTGTGTAAAAAAAAAAAAAAGAAGAAATAAAAGAAAAGAAATTAGAACATTCTTTTACACTATACTCAAAAAATAAACTCTATATGGATTAAATACCTAAATGTAAGACCAGACACTATAAAACTCTCAGAGGAAAACATAGGTAGTGCTCTTTCACACAAATTTTATCAGTATTATTTCCAACCTGTCTCTTAGAATAATGGATATAAACACAAAATAAACAAATGGAACCAAATTAAACTGAAAAGCTTTTTCATAGCAAAAGAAATAATAAAAATATGAAAAGACAACCACAGAATGGTATAAAATATTTGCAAACAATGTGACAAGAGATTAATGTATATTTTTAATAAAATAGTATATTCAACAACCACAGATTTCATATAATATCCCTCAGAGAATTATGTCTGGGGCATAATCTGCCTTTCATTAATAATTCTTCAAGAGTAAGCAAGGAAGATACTAAATATACTGAAAACCTTTTTTAAGGCAGGCTCACACCATCATAAGACATATTTATGAGCATTTTTTTCATACATATGCTAGGTTGTTTTGTATTCAAAAATAGAAATGTTTAACATTAAATCGTAAAATGTTTTTTGAGAATCTATATTTTTTGTGATGCAGTATTTTTGGTATAAAATAAAAATTTATATGTCAAATGTTCAGTTTTTGAAGAGCTGCTAAAATATGGAAGAAATATTGTAATAGTGGTTTTTAACAATCTGAAACAGAATCAGAAATCTATAAACTTTGAATTCTATCTCTATTCCTTAAGAGATTTTTGAGGACAATATTTAAATATTTATGAAATATAAAACTAAGCAATCTAATATGGTGCCCGGTACTTACTAGACGTTCAGAAAGTGACTTTGTGTGTCATCCATCCTAGGTATGAATTCTAGCTCTCTTTTATTATCTCTAGGAGCATGGATAAGCCTGTATCCTCACTGGTGAAGTGAAGCTAAAAGATTATCCATCAGTATTTTAGAGAGTTATTGTTCATTATACATTAAGTAGTACATTTGAGGAATTTGCATTATGGCTACCACATGTTAAATTTCCAGTCTACTTTGGTCATCTTTATTTAATTATCAACAATGATACTACAGAACTGTAAACTACTTGATACTTTTGGAAAGCACTTTCAAGTACACTATCTATTTTAACCATATGTTTCTGTGAGATTGAAAAAACTTCTCATCCACATATTTATGGAAAAGGAAACAAGTGAAAGAAAAATTGCACTTATCAGGCTAATTTCTCAAGTGGCAGATGATCTAATTCTAGAATAAGGCTTCTTGATACTTTGAACATTGCCTATATGTTCTGCCAGTCTTGTATCCCTTCTCATGTACCTTCAGAATCTCATGAAATGCAAGGCGCCAAAATGCCATACAGTGTTGTTTGAGGGGTGTTATGTGGAAAACACACACACACACACACACGTGGCAAACTTGTCCCAAAGTCCATCATGTATTTTGGTTCCTTGTTCCCAGCCCTTCTCCCAATATAGCTTCCGTGCAGGTGTTTCCATGTGAGTACATGATTTCTTGTCCTCTCTATGAACTTCTAGCTCAATTCAATTTAGGGAAACATTTGAAAAATGACAATTTTTCTGCTTACTATGATATAATGGCCTCAGATCTTCATTCAATTCTACTTTCCTCCTCTGTGAAAGCTGAGTAATTGGAAAGCAATAATTACTTACAAATCATCTATTTACACATATTATTGAGCAAACAAAAGGGCTCTTAGTTTCACATATATAAATATGTACAAAGGATTCATATTAGACAGGACAAATAACACTTCAAATGTTTTTACAGTCATCTACTATTTATGCTAGGCATAGGTGTGTCTCCAAATCATACTAACTAGGAAGCTATGTAGAAATAAATTGGTTTAACATTTGTGTTCAAAAAACAAAGATGAATCTGAGAAAGTAGATCTAGTAAAAAATGGTTAACATGGCTTTCATATATTTGTGGTTTCTGAGTTTTTGAATTATATTTTGTGAAGATTTATGTGGAATATTTGAAACTTAAAAAAATATAGAGATGCTTATTGCTCCAACTGTTGAAAAACAGTCATGTAAAAAATATAAGGAAATGGTCCTGTTGATAGATCTGTGAGATAAGCATTAATGTTTTAACTGAATGCAATACAAGTTTCAAAGTAGATTTGGTATTCAGTACTGCTTGAAAGCCTATCCAGATATATATTCTTTATATTAATGAAGTTTCTGCATGTCAGGGAATGAAGAATGACATGGCAGGTAAAGAATAAATAAATCATGGAGCCATCTTTCATTGTAAAAAAAAAAAGGCATTAACTTCTTGACCACTTACCAAATCAGAATACCATAGCCTGAAAGAATCTTTCATGATAATTTAATCCATACTATAATTCAGGATACTGAATCCCCAGAAAAATAAATGATTTACACAAAGTTCTAAAACTGAATCAGTTTTCTTAAAACTCTGTTTTGCTGATGATTATATTCAAGTGTCTAGACTCATAGGACTTAAGGGAGATTCCATCTTCTTAAGTCAATTACTTTTCCTTAGAGTTACAGAAAAGAAATAATGGGGACAAATAATATATTCATTTCATCCTTTGCTATAATGGGTTCATTCATCTGTTTACATAAAATCAATCAGGAAGTTAATCTAACTTAGAGGCATCATTACCAGTGCCAGTAATTTTAGCAAAACTTGAGGTAAATTTCAATGCAAGTTTTTATAAAACTACATGGTCTGTTTTCTTTGGAAAGTGTTTTCTTCATTTTCTACTTTCTAACCTACTTTTAATTAACTTTGACTCATACAGTACTTGACAATATCCTTAAAATAAAATCAAAGCAAAAGTAAAAGCTTTCAAATGAAAGGAAAACATCTGCAACATAGCAAGATAATCTTAAATTGACCTAATTATGGGCTTCATCAGGCTAGTCCTTAAAATCCCTTTAAACAACATTGGCTATAACCACACCTATGGGCTCAATTTTCAAAAGGAAAATATCACACTGAGCACTTCTGAAAGAAACTTTATAAGAAGGCTCATCTACCTAACCTAAAAAACAGACATGGGGAACCAAAATGAGAGAGTGTGAAAAACATTTTTAAACTTTATTCCTTACACCAAAATGCCAAACTGTGGCACCGAGATTGGAAAAAACCATACCAGCTGTATTTAATGCCCTTCATATTAAAAAAAAAAAGTCTGGCATTGAAACAAAGCAATTACAGATACTTGTAACTTTCCAAACTCTACAATTTAACTCAAAATTTCCTCTCCTTATTCTAGAATTTCTTTCAAAAATTCATCTTGAGGCTGAGGGATATCATTCAACCAGTTCTCACAGAGCAACAAAAACTATCATTGCTATTTCCTGAATAGAGGCAAAACCTGCTCTAGCATCTCAGATTTACCATTCTATGTTGACCCATGCTTCTTTCACAACTGGGAGACCAAGTTCAAAACACTCTTTTCCCCGAGTCATCCTCATTTTTTTCCTGTATGAATTGTCTCATATAATGACCCTTTGCATCCACAAATGATATTCAATCTATAAATTTTAAGTTGAGTCATCACTGCCTGCTTGCAACTCATTAAGATTTATTTAATAAATCTATTTATTTAATACTTCTATTTATTTAATGTTTGTAACCTGCAGGTCAACTCTGTGCATTGACCTGCATGTTACAAACATTAAATAAATAGAAGTATTAAATAAATAGATTAAATAAATCTTAATGAGTTGCAAGCAGCAGTGATGACTCAACTTAAAATTTATAGATTGAATATCATTTGTGGATGCAAAGCAACATGCAGGTTACAAACTTAAGACTTTATTTTGCAAATAAAGGGGGCACCAGAGAGATCTGAGGAGTACAAATTCTTCCAATTTTCAATTTACAAATCAGTGTGGTAGTAATGTGGAGGATGGCTTATAGCAATTTGTGACCTGAGGGAGACCAGCTAGAAGACCCTTCAGCTAGTCTAACAGAGATTTGATGTGCACTCAAGCAAAGGCAAGTGTCAAAGGAAATGGAGTGATAGAAAGTGGTCTAAAGCTGTGATTCCTCAAACTTTAGTTGGCATCAGATTCAGAGCCTAAAGATATACATTTCTGAGTTCCAAGGTAGTCATGCTGCTGGTCTAGGACCACACTCAAAAGACAACAAAACTAAAGCCTTTCTACTCCAAGTGGACTTTGGATCAGAAGCATCGGCACCACCTCTACTACTAAAAACTGATATTATTAATAATTTAGTTATGAGATACCTCGTCCTACCTTATCCAAGTCTGCCTTTTACGAGATCTTCCGGTGGTTTCTATGAAGATTGAGACTTGAGATGTGATACAGTGATCTAAAATATAGAACAGGTAAGATAAGTAGAGTTTGGAAAAGATGAAAGAGTATCTGACATGACTGATGCTACTGCCTAGAGCTGCGGGCTTCCCTGGTGGCTCAGATGGTAAAGAATCTGCCTGCAATGAGGGAGACCTGGGTAAGATCCCTGGGTTGGGAAGATCCCCTGGAGGAGGGCATGGCTATTCACTCCAGTATTCATTCCTGGAGAATCCCCATGGCAGAGCAGTGTGGCGGGCTACAGTCCCTAGGATTGTGAAGAGTTGGACATGACTGAGTGACTAAGCATAGCCCAACAGAACATTAGGTAGATAGTGGTAATGGTGCTTATTCAGCTTATCCAACTGATGGGTGGACAGGTAATGCCCTAGTGACTAACAAAATTTTCACAAATCTCAGAGTCAATTTTAATACATATACAACTCCAAGCTTGTGTAACACCAGCCAACGTATAAGGACAGTCCAAAGAGTTCACACAAGTCATGAGACTTTTCTGAAACTTGAGAGTAAGAACTGAGTTTTCTCTACAAAAAAAGAAGTCCCTGATCTACAAATAGGGGGAAAAAAAAAATCAATTCCTGGCTCTAACTCTGGATTTATCTCCAGATACACTGTTTCCATCAATTTTTGTAGAGAATCAAGTTCCAGGCCACATGGCTAAGTGACTGCCTTCCTTCCCACAGGTAAGCCAATTTTTTGTTGTGTGTGTGAACAAAAATGGAAAGTAACTGCACCTGGGTTTTAAATGAGAAACCGGTTTCTGAAAAGAAGAGGATAAAAACTCAATACAAAAGCAAGGCTGCACTTTTGGTCCACAAATGTGTTGCTCTTTGGGACTTCCTCTTAGGAAAGATGAAATTTCTGCCAACTTTGCTTCTTTGAGAACAAGGCTCAGAAAATGATGTTAGGAACCAAGAATCACAGTTAGAAAAGTTTTTAAAAAATGAGTGGCCAAACGTATGTTCCACTCACTAGGGGGAATGGCAGACCTGAGCAACTACCCAGGCCCTGGTCCAAATCCAGGTCACCGTTAAATGGCTATAAGACTTTGGCAAATTCCTTCATCCCTCTAGTCTCTTCAAAATAACCTTCACACGTGGTTTATGTGAGAATTAAATGAACAATATATAAGAAGCCTTAAAGTTAATAATTTCCCAGTAATTTCAGGTATTTCCTGTCTTCCTCATTGGCCACCTTAATAGATAAACATGCCATTATTTCTTGGCTACTGCAGAATATCTAGACTGGCTCAGAAGCAACTGGCTAAAATTGTAAGCATTAAGTAGTTTTCAACTACTGGGCTGCACACTAATAGGCCAAGAGCTCTTTTTTCACAAATATGCTACTCCATTACACTCAAAAGTATAAAAAAACACTGGTTTATTGCAGGTGAATGTATATGCCTTTACAGTGGTGATTATGTAAAAAGTGAAATAGAATATACACTGACATTTATAATACCATCAAAAAACATGATATACTTGGGAGTAAATTGGATAAAGTATGTGCAAAGCCTATACACCTAAACTATGCTGCAAAGTCACTTTAGTTGTGTCCAACTCTGTGAGACCCCATAGACGGCAGCCCACCAGGCTCCCCTTTCCCTGGGATTCTCCAGGCAAGAATACTGGAGTGGGTTGCCATTTCCTTCTCCAGTGCATGAAAATGAAAAGTAAAAGTGAAGTCGTTCAGTCGTGTCTGACTCTGCGACCCCATGGACTGAAGTCTACAGGCTCCTCTGTCCATGGGATTTTCCAGGCGAGAGTACTGGAGTGGGGTGCCATTGCCTTCTCCAACACTTAAACTATAAAATAGCACTAAAAAAAAATTAAGACTTAAACTACACATACACATATATCGTGTTCATGGATCCAAAGATTCAATATTATTAAGGTGGTATTTCTCTCCCAAATTGATTGATGGACTGAACACAATGTCAATAAAACTTTCAGTAGATTTTTTTTTTTTTTTTACAACAAGCTGAAATGAGCAAGGCTATGCAAAGAACACTATTTGTAAATAAGAGCCAAACAACTTTTCAGGACTCAAATTATAACAAAAGATATATCAGTCCCCCCCCCCAATATATCAAATCATTGTTCTATGATCATTCAAGAAAGTATTATTAGAGAGAAAAAAGCTCCCCTCAGACCATAACATAACACAGAGTTGACTTAACAACTATTTTGATGTACAGTGTAGAATCTGCCTGTCGATTCAGGAGACTCAGGAAATGCTGGTTTGATCCCTGGCTTGGGAAGATCCCCTGGAGAAGGAAATGGCACTTAATCCAGTATTCTTGCCTGGGAAATCCCATAGACAAAGAGGCCAGTCAATGGGGTCACAAAGAGTCAGACACGACTAAGCACACACATACACACAATGTAATTACCTGTGAATTTTTGTAGTTATTTTAGTTATGTTCTGAATCTTTTAATTTTCACCCTAAAAAACTGAGGTTTTCAAAGTTTTTAAAGAGAAAAGGAAAGACAGAGATTGTGAACTTTGTAGAAGTATCTCTTTGTTGAAGAACAGTCAACAGAAGGAAGAGGGACTGATACCAGAATTGCAGAGGCCAGTTACAGACAGACTGACTGACCTTGATACAGAAATATACCTCAGTTTTCCTTGTCCCTACACACCATGCTGTCTTCCCCTGACTCACTTTAAAACAAAGTTTAATTCTGTCTGGTTTCCTGAATATTAAGGGGCCTCCTGCCCCAGTAAGGTTAGGGAGGGTGAAGAAAATTAGAGAGGCAAGATCATGCCAAGGTAAACATCCACAGAGAGGCGACACTCTCTGACCCACACAGGGAGCTAGGTGAAGTAGCTGGGAAATGTACCATTAAGTGATAGACTGGCAAAGAAATACAGTGTTTCCCTTGTGCTGCCACATTTCTGGCAATAACTTACCTTGAAATATTCCCTCAAGTATGGTTCTTTTACGGTGTCAGAGGAAAATATAGAGAGTATATATCAGGATATAAATGTGTCTTTGAGCCAAGAGGTACAACATTAGCTGAGGATTCTGGTTGCCTGTAAGGTACTTATATTTTCTCCCTCCCAACGGAAACAAATGACCCTTCTAGATTGTTGAGCCAGACTCCACAATTCTTTCTCTTGACCCATCAGAGTAAAATTACTTCAGATCAGTTCAGTTCAGTTGCTCAGTCATGTCCGACTCTTTGTGACCCTATGGACTTCAGCATGCCAGGTTTCCTTGTCCATCACCAATTCCTGGAGCTTGCTCAAACTCAAGTCCATTGAGTCGGTGATGCCATCCAACTGACTCATCCTCTGTCATCTTCTCCTCCTCTTGCCTTCAATATTTCCCAGCATCATGGTCTTTTCCACTGAGTCAGCTCTTCACATCGGGTGGCCAAAGTATTGCAGTTTCAACTTCAGCATCAGTCTTTCCAATGAATATTCAGGACTGATTTCCTTTAGGACGGACTCGTTGGATCTCCTTGCTGTCCAAGGGACTCTCAAGAGTTTTCTCAAACACCATAGTTCAAAAGCATTAATTCTTTGGCACTCAGCTTTCTTTATTGTCCAACTCTCACATCCATACATGACTGCTGGAAAAACCATAGCCTTGACTAGACAGACCTTTGTTGGCAATGTCTCTGTTTTTTAATATGCTGTCTAGTTTGGTCATAGCTTTGTTCCCAAGGAGCAAGTGTCTTTTAATTTCAAGTCTGAAGTCACAATCTGCAGTGATTTTGGAGCCCAGGACAGTCAAGTCTCTCACTGTTTACATTGTTTCCCCATCTATTTGTCATGAAGTTATGGAACTGGATGCCATCATCTTCATTTTTTAAATGTTGAGTTTTAAGCCAGGTTTTTCGCTCTCCTCTTTCACTTTCATCAAGAGGCTCTTTAATTCCTCTTCACTTTCTGCCATAAGGGTGGTGTCATCTGCATATGTGAGGTTATTGATAGTTCTCCCTGCAGTCTTGATTCCAGCTTATGCGTGATACAGTCCGGCATTTTGCATGATGTACTTTGCATAAATGTTAAATAAGTAAGGTGACAGTATACAGCCTTGTCATGATCTTTTCCCAGTTTAGAACCAGACTGTTGTTCCATGTCCAGTTCCAACTGTTGCTTCTTGACCTACATACAGATTTCTCAGGAGGCAGGTAAGGTCATCTGGTATTTCCAACTCTTGAAGAATTTTCCACAGTTTGTTGTGATCCTCACAGTCAAAGGCTTTAGTGTAGTCAAGCAAGCAGAAGTAGATGTTTTCCTGAAGTTCTCTTCCTTTCAGAAGTTGGCAATTTGATCTCTGGTTCCTCCGCCTTTTCTAAATTCAGCTTGAACATCTGGAAGTTCTCGGTTCACATACTGTTTAAAATTACTAGGGTAAAAAAAATGCAGAGAAGGGCATGCACTGAAGGTTGAAAAATTCTCTTGTGTGTCTGGCTCTGGTTGTAGCCCATTCATTTATACATGAACTTTCCATCTGCCTCCATGGCTAAGGTGAGAAAGTCACTTGCACTTGCCACAGGTTTGGGTATTAGTAACCTCACTCAGAGTGCCCAGAATTCAATAAATTTCAGCATATGAAAAATAAAATATGGATTTAACAAAGTCATAAACATAAAGTCAACTTGTGAAAGTAAGAAAAACTGTAGATTTCCACTTATCTTTTGATTAAATAAAGTACTCTATAAAGTTAATACGGAGAAGGCAATGGCACCCCACTCCAGTACTCCTGCCTGGAAAATCCCATGGATGGAGGAGCCTGGAAGGCTGCAGTCCATGGGGTCGCTGAGGGTCGGACACAATTGAGCGACTTCATTTTCACTTTTCACTTTCATGCATTGGAGAAGGAAATGGCAACCCACTCCAGTGTTCTTGCCTGGAGAATCCAAGGGACGGGGGAGCCTGGCGCGCTGCCGTCTATGGGGTCACACAGAGTCGGACACGACTGAAGTGACTTAGCAGCAGCAGCAGCAGAAAGCTAATAATAAAAGCAAAAAGTTTTAGGTGCTTGTCCTCACAATCCCTAAGTAGAAAAAAAAATGATTAAAACATATAGAACCATTTAAGTTGTAAGAGTTTGTTTTTCTTTTTTTCTAATTTTTGGGCCTCACTGATTTTTTCCGTGCTATAATTAGAAAGGGGCAGTGGTATGGATAATTATAGATAAAACATCTGTGAAGTTCACTTTGGAATCACAAAATATATATATTTAAAATGAGTCTTTAATTTTTGAAAATGTTTCATTTTCCTTGTCCCCTTATAGTAAGGGAAAAGCCAAGTCAATTCTCTCTCCATTCCTCTGCAGTGAATTTCCACCAGCCACAAGTGGAAAAGCATTTCATATGTTTATAGCACTTTATACCACACAGGTTTTTTGCCCTTCAAAGACTAAGAGCAGACTCTACATTTATTGGTTTGTGATGATGATTCCTAGGGAATCAGTGCTTACCACACACCAGAATGCAATCTATCCCCGTACAGACTGTGAAGATTACACATTAGGTAAACAAAACTTTGCTCAGGCACATTTTATTTCATTTCTTAGGCAAATAATTGCACTCTGATTTTTAAATATCCTTTAAACACCTCTCAGCAAATATTTGGTTTCTATGGATGTTCACCATCAGTGTTTGAAGGAAGATTTATTGCCAGAGATGAATGAATCAGAAATTCTCTGAATATGTTTGCCAGTTAGAATGGTGCATTTTGTCCTAATCATTGTCAGTGCCAGGACACATTTATTTGAACAACAACAAAACATGGCACCATGCCTGACAACAAGTTGGTCTATAGCAAATTCAATACTCTCTGGTAATACGGAAAAAATACTTCAATACCAGATTGTATTTTAACTATATTTGTGTGGAAACTAGGTTCATAAAACCATCACGCGATATAAAGAAGTCTGTTGAAGTGATTGGAAAATAGAAGATGGATCCTTGGCAATCAGAAAAGTGTTTCTACTTGGATGGAACAGAAGGTAAAAATTGAGGAACAGAAGAAATTAAAAAATATATATATAAAATAGATTTTCAAGAAAAATTCACATATTCAGTAGAAAGCAATTCTACTGTCAATGCAGAATCTATTTAATATTTAATTAAAGACTTAAAAGGAATATTTAATCTAGTATAGAAAGTATAGAGAATAACTTTTAAAAGATTTAACAAATTACAGATTGTAGATACATGACAAAGAATCAAGAAAATTTAAGATGAATTTTTTTGGCTTAGAAAGTGGAGGACAGGATGTGCATATAATGACTCTATACTGAGTTTCACAATCCCAAGAAAGAAAAATATAGGAGCAGAGATGGAGGAAATATATATTAGAGAATAAAAGTAAAAGAAGTTCTCCAACAAATTACGGTTACCAGGGGAAAATGGAGGGGGGAGGTAAAAATTGGGAGATTGGGATTGACAAATACATACTACTATTTGTAAAAGAGATAACTAATAAGGACATACTGTATAGCACAAAGAACTCTACTCAGTGCTCTGTAATGGTCTACATAGGAAGAAGGATCAAAAATAGAGTGGATATATGACTCACTTTGCCATACACATAAAACTAACATGATATTTTAAATCATTTTAAATTTTTTTAAGTAAAGGAATTTAGTATGCAAAATATTCGTAATCCAGACTTTTAGGATGAGAGCAACTTTGAGATCCTTAGCAGCAGTACAAATTGATAAATAAAATACAAACAGCTAACCATATTCCCCAAACACTTGTTTTTATAAATGTACAGAATTTCAAATTAGAAGAATGTTAAAAAAAAAAAACCCTGATTCATAGTAAATTATTTAATTATAAAAATATATGGCAGAGTAAAAATGTTTAATACTTATTAAACAATTATTATGTGCTAGACATCTATTTAAGCTTCAAAGAAATTAGACATGCCACAATTAAAGCTACAGTTTAAAAAAAAAAATATCTGAGACCAGAACTGGTTAGTCATGTGAGTGTTAAACACCTAATCATGTTCAGTTCAGTTCAGCCACTCAGTCGTGTCTGACTCTTTGCGACCCCATGAATCACAGCACGCCAGGCCTCCCTGTCCATCACCAACTCCCAGAGTTCACCCAAATCCATGTCCATCAAGTTGGTGATGCCATCCAGCCATCTCATCCTCTGTCGTCCCCTTCTCCTCCTGCCCCCAATCCCTCCCAGCATCAGGGTCTTTTCCAATGAGTCAGCTCTTTGCATGAGGTGGCCACAGTATTGGAGTTTCAGCTTTAGCATCAGTCCTTCCAAAGAACACCCAGGACTGATCTCCTTCAGAATGGACTGGTTGGATCTCCTTGCAGTCCAAGAGACTCTCAAGAGTCTTCTCCAACACCACAGTTCAAAAGCATCAATTCTTCGGCCCTCAGCTTTCTTTATAGTCCAACTCTCACATCCATACATGACCACTGGAAAAACCATAGCCTTGATTAGACGGACATTTGTTGGCAAAGTAATGTCTCTGCTTTTGAATATGCTATCTAGGTTGGTCATAACTTTCCTTCCAAGGAGTAAGTGTCTTTCAATTTCATGGCTGCAATCAGCATCTGCAGTGATTTTGGAGCCCCCCAAAATAAAGTCTGACACTGTTTCCACTGTTTTCCCATCTATTTCCCATGAAGTGATGGGACCAGATGCCATGATCTTTTTCTGAAAGTTGAGCTTTAAGCCAACGTTTTCACTCTCTTTCACTTTCATCAAGAAAGTCTTTAGTTCTTCACTTTCTGCCATAAGGGTGGTGTCATCTGCATATCTGAGGTTATTGATATTTCTCCCAGCAATCTTGATTCCAGCATGTGCTTCTTCCAGCCCAGCATTTTTCATGATGTGCTCTACATATAAGTTAAATAAGCAGGGTGACAATATGTAACCACTAAGTAATATCCTTCCTGTCTCAACTATTTGATATAGTGTTGGATAGAGTCAGCATTTGCTTATGAAAACCTCACCTTTCTATAGGTACAAAAAAATTAAATATGACTGGTATGAAACTAGCTCAAAATAAAAATAATACAAGTATTTTGCTTAAAGCAACCTGAAGAAAATTGTTCTTTTTCTTGGCATTATTAATACAGTGAAAAAGATTTAATCATTGATTTTTATACTACTTTTATATGTTTAGTCTGGTCTTTTGATGTCAGATCTGTGATTTTTTTCCTAGAATTGTCTCTGAAAGGCTATGCTTTCTCAGCTTGATATAAAAGGACAATATAACTGTATATATTTTTCATTAATTACTTCTAAGCAGGTAAAATGATTATTTTTATTTTTATTGAAGTAAAGTTGATGACCAATATGTTACAGATGTACGATATAGAGATTCACAATTTTAAAGGTTACATTGCATTCATTGTTATTATATGGAGGAGGAAATGTCAACCCACTCCAATATTCTTGCCTGGAAAATTCCATGGACAGAGGAGCCTGGTGGGCTACAGTTTATGAGGTCACAGAAGAGTCAGACATGACTTGGCAACTAAACAACAATAGTTATTATAAAATAGTGGCTATATCTTCTCCATGTTGGACAATATATCCTCATTTCTTATTCTCTAAGCTTTGTACCTCTTAATTCCCTGCCCCATACTGCCTCTCTGCCTTTTACCTCTCCACACTGGTTACCACTAATTTGTTCTCTATCTGAATCTGCTTTTATGTTATATTTACTAGTTTGTTGTATTAATAAAAAAGTGACTGTGTAAGTGAGAGATAATAAGAACCTGATTTATAAGGAGAGGGAGGAAGGAAAGGAAGAAAAAATGAACAGATTTCAGAGATAGTTAAAAAGAAAAGTCAATAGTCCCCAAGATCAGTTGTTTATAGAAATATGAAAATAAGAAACTAATGAGAATCTGGCCTTTTCTTGCTTAGCGGTCAAGTGTAAGAAAAGATGGCATTAATAGACATAGGAGTAGATACGTTAGTCACTCGGTTGTGTCGAACTCTTTGTGACCCCCATAAGCTGACTGTAGCACACCAGACAACCTTGCCCATGGGATTCTCCAGGCAACTCACTCTGGAGTGAGTTGCCATTTTCTTCTCCAGGAGATCTTCTCGACCCAGGAATTAAACCTGGGTCTCCCGCATTGCAGGCAGATTCTTTACCATCTGAGCCACCAGGGAAGCCCCAAGGAATACATGCTGCTACTGCTAAGTCGCTTCAGTTGTGTCCAACTCTGTGCGACCCCATAGACGGCAGCTCACCAGGCTCCCCAGTCCCTGGGATTCTCCAGGCAAGAACACTGGAGTGGGTTGCCATTTCCTTCTCCAACGCATGAAAGTGAAAAGTGAAAGTGAAGTCGCTCAGTCGTGTCTGACTCTTAGCGACCCCATGGACTGCAGCTGACCAGGTTCCTCTGTCCATGGGATTTTCCAGGCAAGAGTACTGGAGTGGGGTGCCATTGCCTTCTCCAAGGAATACATGAGTCATCCATAATTTTGACTTTCACTCTTAAATAGCCTAATTCATAATCTTAGGTCCAGGTATCTTATGTGACTTCTCTAGAGTTCATGATCCAGTGGAACATCTTCCCTTTTCAATTCCCTCCTGATTTTTTCCTTCTCCCTGATGCTTCTTATCAGTGGCCTGTTTCTCTTCCTCTGCACACTCCACTAATGCTAGTTTCCCCCAGAATTTCAGCCATATATACAAAGAGAGCATAGATTTTGAAGTCAGACCAATATGCTATTACATTTTAGCTCCTTCACTATCTTTGCAAACATGTGCAGTCTCTTTAGATGCTCTATAGACTAGCTTACAAAGCCCTCCAGTGGTCCAGGTCTAACTTATTGATCCAACTTCATCCATTAAAACTACTATCTTCTGGCCCAACCCCCTACACTATTGGTGGGGATGTAAATTGGTGTAGCCACTATGGAGAACAGTATGGAGGTTCCTCAAGAAAACTAAAATAGAGTTGACATCAGTTCATTCAGTTGCTCAGTCATCTCCAACTCTTTGCAACCCCATGGGCTGCAGCATGCCAAGCCTCCCAGTCCATCATCAATTCCCAGAGTTTACTCAAACTCATGTCCATTGAGTCAGTGATACCATTCAACTGTCTCATCCTCTGTCATCCCCTTATCCTTCCACCTTCGATCTTTCCCAGGATCAGGGTCTTTTCCAATGAGTCAGTTCTTCACATCAAGGGCCAAGTATCGGAGTTTCAGCTTCAGCATCAGTCCTTCCAATGAATATTCAGAACTGATTTCCTTTGGAATTGACTGATTGGCTCTCTTTTCTGTCCAAGGGACTCTCAAGAGTCTTCTCCAGCACCGCACTTCAAAAGCATCAATTATTTGGTGCTCAGCTTTTTTTGTAATCCAACTTTCACATTCATACATGACTATTGGAAAAACCATAGCTTTGACTAGATGGACCTTTGTTAGCAAAGTAATGTGTCTGCTTTTTAATATCCTGTCTAGGGTGGTCATAACTTTTCTTCCAGGGAGCAAATGTCTTTTAATTTCATGGCCGCAATCACCATCTACAGTGATTTTGGAGCCCCCTAAAATAAAGTCAGCCACTTTTCCCACTGTTTCCCCATCTATTTGCCATGAAGTGATGGGACTGGATGCCATGATCTTAGTTTTCTGAATGTTGAGCTTTAAGCCAACTTTTTTACTCTCCTCTTTCACTTTTATCAAGAGGATCTTTAGTTCTTCTTCACTTTCTGCCATAAGGGTGGTGTCATCTGTATATCTGAGGTTATTGTTATTTCTTCCGGCAGTCTTGATTCCAGCTTGTGCTTCATCCAGCCCAGCGTTTCTCGTGATGTACTCTGCATATAAGTTAAATAAGCAGGGTGACAATATACAGCCTTGATGTACTCCTTTCCCTATTTGGAACCAGTCTGTTGTTCCATGTCCAGTTCTAACTGTTGCTTCCAGACCTGCATATAGATTTCTCAAGAGGCACCTGGGGCCAAACTATGGTGAAGGTATTGAAGATAATGGTGACCTTCTTCAAAAGGTCCCATGCAGGCACTGCTACACTCAGTGCCCCAACCCTGCAGCAGGCTACCACCAACTCATGTGGAGACTCCTGGACACTTATGAGCAAGTCTGGCTCAGACTCTTTTGGGGTCACTGCTCCTTTCTCCTGGGTCCTGGTGTGCACAAAATTCTGTTTGTGCCTCCCAAGAGTCTATTTCTGCAGTCCTGTGTAAGTTCTGGCAGGTCTATGGTGGCGTTAATGGCGACCTCCTCCAAGAGGGCTTATGCCATACCCAAGTCTGCTGCACCCAAAGCCCCTGCTTCTGCAGCAGTTCACTGCTGACCTGTACCTCCACAGGAGACACTCAAACCCAGTTCTGTTTCAGTCTTCACGGGGCCTCTGGGTCCTGGTGTGTACAAGGTTTGTTTGAGTCCTCTGAGTGTCTCTGGTGGGTATGGGATTTGATTCTAAATGCAGTTTTGCCCCTCCTACTGCCTTGCTGGGGCTTCTCCTTTGCCCTTGGACGTGGGGTATATCCTCACAGTCGCTCCAGTGCCTTGTAGCCGCCACTCCAGCACTGCACAGCCACTGCTGCCTATGATCCAGTAATCCCACTCCTGGGGACATTGCCAGACAAAACTATAATTTAAAAAGGTACATGCACCCCTATTTTCATAAAGCACTGTTTAAAATAGCCAAGACACAGAAACAATTTAAACTGCTAACTTCATTGTCAGATGAATGGGTGAAGAAGATGGGGTGTGTGTGTACATACACACATACACAATGGGATATTACTCAGTTATAGAGGAGAATAAAATAATTCCATTTGCAACTAGCTAGCAACTGACTCCAGTATTCTTGCCTGGAGAATCCCATGGAGAGAGGAGCCTGGCAGGCTACAGTTCATGGGGCTGCAGAGTCAGACACAAATGAGCGACTAACACACACACACACACACACACACACACACACACACACAGACCTAGAGATCATCATATAAAGCAAAGTTAGGTCAGAAAGAGAAAGACAAGTATTGTATGATATCACTTATACGTGGAATCTAAAATAATACACAAATGAACTTATCTATGAAACACAAACAGATTTAGAATAGACTTGTGGTTGTCAAGGGGAGGGGAGGAACAAACTGGGTGTTTGAGATTAGCAGATACAAACTACTACATATAAAATGAATAAACAACAAGGTCCTACTGTATAGCACAGGGAACTGTAGTCAATATTTTGTAATAAACCATAACAGAAAATAATTTGAAAAGATATGTATATATGTATAACTGAAACACTTTTCTGTACACCAGAGACTAACATGACACTGTAAATCAACTATACTTCACTGAAACAAAAACAAAGCTTCCCTCTTCTTCTCTTGCATAATTCCCATCCATACTCTGGGCTTCAGTTGTTTTCATTTGTTTTTTCCATTACCCAGTGTAATGTTCTCTCATTTTTGCAGTTATTGATGGGTTATTGCTTCTGTGTGTCACAAACCTCTATTCTCTTTTCTCTTGGATGAACCTGAATTGTAACTCAGTTCCAACTAGGCACTGACAACCACTTCCTCAGTGATATCATTCCCAAAACTTCCAAATTAGGGTTAGTGCCCCACTATAACCCGAATTAAGGTTATGTCTAATGGTCCAGTAGTTTCAAGGGCTCTATAATTTATCTTCCAAACTGGGACATAATTGAGGGTAAAAGGCGGTTCCTATTATGATTATGTCAATAAAACAGATGTGACCTGGGACTACTCTACCTTTAGAAAGTTCCTTTCTCAAACATAACATCATTAATTTGCCTTCTAATTTTCTAGTCCTCATGTAAAGCATTCCATGAGGATGGGTACAGTGACCTTTATTACTCTGAACTTATGAAATTTATCCCAATGACTGATGCACAGTATGTACTCTACAAAGCTTATATGTAAATTTTGTTAAGTTTTTTACAAGATAGATATTTTAAATATAATTATGCTTATAAAACTGTATTTTCATTTTATTTGTGTTTACAGACATTTTCTTTAAAATAAACTGTTAAGTGTACCAGTAGCACTGAATTTTAATTTTAGTTACTCAGTGGTTCTCCAAAATTTCTACATAGAAATCATATTCGTCAAAAGTAACATTTTTGATCTTCTTTTACAATCCTGATTACTTTTATTTTATTGAATTTGAATTACCTAGGAATTCCAGTGCAGTATTTAAAAGTGATGATACTTGTCACCTTGAGCTTGCTGCTGCTGCTGCTAAGTCGCTTCAGTCGTGTCCGACTCTGTGCGACCCCACAGATGGCAGCCCACCAGGCTCCGCTGTCCCTGGGATTCTCCAGGCAAGAACACTGGAGTGGGTTGCCATTTCCTTCTCCAGTGCATGAAAGTGAAAGTGAAGTCGCTCAGTAAGCGTCTGACTCTTCGTGACCCCATGGACTGCAGCCTTCCAGGCTCCTCCGTCCATGGGATTTTCCAGGCAAGAGTACTGGAGTGGGTTGCCATTGCCTTCTCCGACCTTGAGCTTAGCAATCATACAAATATGCATATATATTGGCAGTCATGTATATGTATATATTTAAATACTTTTAAACATATATATAATGCTATAAAAGTTTTTCAAGTCAGTTTCTGCCATTTCTATTATCTACATTATCTAAATATTTAGATTACAGCTTTCTTACTGTTCTTTTTATTGTTAAAATAATAAATACAGAAAAAATGCATGAATCATATATGAATTTTCTTAATGATTATAAAAGTTATATGCACAATTTAATAATTAAAATATAAGAAGCATTAACCATTAATGGAAATAGATGGGGAAACAGTGGAAACAGTGTCAGACTTTTTTGGGGGGGGCTCCAAAATCACTGCAGATGGTGACTGCAGCCATGAAATTGAAAGACACTTGTTCCTTGGAAGGAAGGTTATGACCAGCCTGGATAGCATATTCAAAAGCAGAGACATTACTTTGTCAACTAAGGTCCATCTAGTCAAGGCTATGGTTTTTCCAGTGGTCATGTATGGATGTGAAAGTTGGACTGTGAAGAAAGCTGAGCGCTGAAGAATTGATGCTTTTGAACTGTGGTGTTGGAGAAGACTCTTGAGAGTCCCTTGGACTGCAAGGAGATCCAACTTGTCCATTCTAAAGGAGATCAGTCCTGGGTGTTTGGAAGTACTGATGCTAAAGTTGAAACTCCAATATTTTGGCCACTTCATGCGAACAGTTGACTCATTGGAAAAGACTCTGATGCTGGGAGGGATTGGGGGCAGGAGGAGAAGGGGATGACAGGATGAGATGGCTGGATGGCATCACTGACTTGATGGACATGAGTTTGGGTGAACTCCGGGAGTTGGTGATGGACAGGGAGGCCTGGCGTGCTGCAATTCATGGGGTCGCAGAGTTGGACACGACTGAGCGACTGAACTGAACTGAACCATTAACCTGCTCAAAAATAGCACATTAACAATAGCACAGAATGATCCACTTTCTTTTCAGTGTTTTTAAACCTCTCTCCCTGCTATAACTATTTGTGAAAACTATATCCTTGTGCAATTTTCTGGACTTACCACCTAGGTATATCTGAACAAGATATGTGTATCTTTAAAAGGTATAGTTTTATTTTCCATATTATGGAACCATATGAGTAGGAACTAAGGCTTTATGCATTCTTTTCACTTCTTTCTTTCAACATTGTGCTCTTGAGTTCAGATGAAATTTGTTTATATTGATGCTTGCTAAATAATTTGGATGTTTTCAGTGAAGTACTGAGCAACATCACTTCTCTAAGGTTATTCAGATACACTACTGCAGATGGGCAAAGTATTTTCTAATTTATATCCTATGACTGGCAACAATTAGTCTTAGAGTATTGATATTCTTAATAAATTATGCTTTTTCTCCAATATGGTTATTCCCTCACATTAAAAAAAAAAAAACCAGGAGATTATATACAACATACTTGTTTGTTCCCAGAATTTAAAAAAAGAATGATTTTTGGTAAATTTATATATTTATAGAGCTGTGCCACTATCATCACAACACAATTTTGAGAAGTTTCTCATCACCCTATGCATATTTCTCATAGCCATCATTCTTCATTGTCACATCTATCCTCAGGCAACCATTAGTCTTCTTTCTATCTTTATGGATTTATCTTCTTTGAACCTTTTACAAGTTGTTGCTTATCATTGTCAGACATTCCAATTTTGATAACCTGATGGGTATGTAGTTTATTTTACAGTTTTTATTTTCATTTATTTTTACAGTTTCTATTTTCATTTCTCTAGTTATTTATGTGGCTAAGCGACTTTTCTTATATAACCCCTTTGGTATTTATCTTTCATGAATAGCTTGTTCAAGACTTATTTCCTTTTTCCTATTAGATTATCTCTGTGTATGTATGCATGCATGTGAAGTCAGTGGTGGGGAGGGGGTGAGAGAGTGATTTGCAGGAATTCTAAGATTTCCTCATCAGTTACAGGTGTTACACATCTTCTATCTCATTTCAATAACTGACTACTCATGTATGCTTCACTGTGGATGAATGCATGTTTAATTTAACATAAACAAAATTGTCTTATCCTTTATGGCATCTAAGATTATCTTTTTCTTTACTTTTGCTCAAGAAAATAACTTTTTATATCAAAGTTATAAAGATATTCTCTATAATATTTTATTAAAGCTTTATAGTTCTGCCTTCCATACTTTGTTTTGGAATCCTTCTAGAACTGATTATTTTTCTCTGTTTATAGGAAAGGGTTCTTTATCATAGTTTTCAATAAGTATATCCATTTTTTTCTGCATATTTGAAAAGATTATTCTTTTCTTGCTGATCTGCCACAACATCTCAGTCATATCAATTGCCATGCATCGCTAAAGGCTATTTTGACTGTAAATAATGTTATAATTTTACTATGTTGCATCTATGAATAATATAAGATTTGGTTATTTTAGATCTGCATTTTATAGCTTCTTATTCTCTGTAGAGATTTCCTGGCTTTTATTTCTTTAAAAACATTATATACATATGTGTTTCTAGTATCTAGTTTAAAAATTGTTTTGATTGTTTTGCAAGCTCCTTATCTTTCATATTAGTGGTTAGGTTCTGTCATGGTAATTTTTGGCTATGTGTTTGGTTTTCTTTGCCTGGTGTTCTTTGATGACCTTTTACAATAGCTTCTTGAGCTTCCCTCGTGGCTCAGATAGTAACGAATCTTCCTGCAGTGTAGGAGACCTGGGTTAAATCCTTGGATTGGGAAGATCTCCTGGAGAAGGGAATAGAAAGTTATTCTTTCCAAGGGCAGAGGAGTCTGGTGGGCTACAGTCCATGGGATCGTGAAGAGTTGGACACAATTGGGCGACTAGCACTTTCTAGGGATGTTGCCCCAGGAGTGCAGCTAGGTACTCTACAATGGTCTAGAGAGATGGAATTGGGGGGGGCAGGGGTGCACTGTGGGAGGGAGGCTCAAGTGTGGGAGGAGTATAGGTATACATATAGTTGACTCACATTGTTGTACAGCATACTCCAAATTTAAAAAAAAAAATGAAAAAGAAACACATAATAAAGTTACTGATTATTTCAAAGATGAAAAAAAAAAAATCAGGTTTAACATGAAAGGTTATGTCTTCCAGGAATTATTTGCCTTTTCATTTGCTTCGGCCAAGTACTTTTTAAAGTACTACCAAGTGAAACTATGCCTGAAGATTCTTTGACCAATCAGAATCAGGCAGACTCAAACTGAAATTCATGTGATATCTTTCCAAGGGTTCATTTCTTAGGAAAAGGATTTAGCTATTTTTATCTTTTTTCCCCATGCTCAACCTTTCTGTGAAACTCTAATATATCACTATCTAATCATCATTGTCCTAAAGAGAACAGCCCACATGTTCCCTGCTTAGGTTGCATATGGATATCTAGCAGTCTACCAACCTTGGAGGGCAATGCTTATTAGAACGGATTTAGGTTCCATTGGCCCCTTGAGCCTTCACAGTTATACCTCAGTTTCTCAACTGTGTTCATACCAAACGTGACCTCCTCTGATTTTTCCTTTGTTCTTTAAAGTCTTACAATCTTGATATTCTTAAGCTTTGAAGAACATGTTTTGTTTTGCCTATGTTTATCAAAAGTTTTAGCTTATTTTTGGTATTAGTTTGAAAATGTAAATTTGTGGGACTGCTGTTGGGATTGAGAAAATTGGAAAAGTGAGATTGTATTTTTAGAGAAAGTAGTATTTATTGGTAATGCCAAAGTCTAAATTTTGAATTTGGTAGTGGGTGACTGAGTACAGTAGAGAATAAGATCACTAGAGAATTGGGAGCAAAAGGACAAAAGAAATAAATGCAGACGCAGAGACTAGTTTTCTGACACCTATTGCTGAGAAGTAATGGATCTGGCCTTTATGAAGCCTGCGTACATTATGCATTCTGTTTTCATTCTCTCGAGATAGCTGTGTCTTTTATTGCTGTAGAAACCCTAATAATTAAGCTCCTCTTATTTAGTTACAATGACAAACATCTATTTCTCAAAATAGACATTATCCATTCATTGGAAACAGTATTTGGATGAATGCCTCAAGTTTGACATACTGAAAACAGAATTAGTAACAGGATATAAATGTATGCTGCTACTGCTGCTAAGTCACTTCAGTCGTGTCTGACTCTGTGTGACCCCATAGATGGCAGCCCACCAGGCTCCCCCGTCCCTGGGATTCTCAGGCAAGAACACTGGAGTGGGTTGCCATTTCTTTCTCCAATGCATGAAAGTGAAAAGTGAAAGTGAAGTCGCTCAGTTATGTCCGACTCTTAGCGACCCCATGGACTGCAGCCTACCAGGCTCCTCCGCCTACGGGATTTTCCAGGCAAGAGTACTGGAGTAAGGTGCCATTGCTTTCTCCGATATAAATGTCTACTAAATAAAAAATGAATTCACATTATTAGTATGGCAAAGAGTCGGACATGACTGAGTGACTGAACTGAACTGAACTGAATGTGTAATATAACAAATTTATTATTTTTTATGGAAATATTCTAAAATTATTAATTTTTACTCAAATTCTCTACTTGTTGGTTTTATTGTTTTCCCTTTATTATTCACTTCATATTTTAAAAAATTAGTTCATTAATATTTTTCATGTATTTACTAAACTACAGTTTCTACCTTGACCATCACTTTTTTTTTTTTGGATAATAAATTGTTCCTTTCTAAGAGAAAAATATGTAGTTTGTTTTTAATAAGCTTTATGTAACTCCCTCTAGTCAAGGCTACGGTTTTTCCAGAGGTCATGTATGGATGTGAGAGTTGGACTGTGAAGAAGGCTGAGCACCGAAGAATTGATGCTTTTGAACTATGGTGTTGGAGAAGACTCTTGAGAGTCCCTTGGACTGCAAGGAGATCCAACGAGTCCATTCTGAAGGAGATCAGCCCTGGGATTTCTTTGGAAGGAATGATGCTAAAGCTGAAACTCCAGTACCTTGGCCACCTGATGCGAAGAGCTGACTCATTGGAAAAGACTCTGATGCTGGGAGGGATTGGGGGCAGGAGGAGAAGGAGACAACAGAGGATGGGATGGCTGGATGGCATCACTGACTCAATGGATGTGAGTCTGAGTGAACTCTGGGAGTTGGTGATGGACAGGGAGGCCTGGCACACTGCGATTCATGGGGTTGCAAAGAGTCGGACACGACTGAGCGACTGAACTGAACTGAACTGAACTATATTACACTAGTATATGTAAATATTTAACACTGATTTATATTATAAATTAGGATTCCTTCCTATGTCTAATTTTAATAAACCTCTTTACTATTATTTTTATTTTAATGAGTTCTTCATTTAAAAATTACAAATAGATGTATCTGAAACATAATTAATTGTAATATTTAAGTGGCAGTTATTCTTCTCTGTGAAATAGTAATATCTATTCTATTTCAAAATGGTTCAATGGTCAGGAAAATAATTTCCTTCTTAGAATTATGGGGTATAGAGGGCTTTTCTTGTAGTATACACAAATAGTGCACAAATGCAGCAAGATCTAACTTGTACAAAATTAAGAATTTTAGGATTTTATATCAAGCTTATGTCTGCAGAAACTGGACACATGACCTATGAACCATATCTTAAGCTTTCTCATTTAGAAAATGGAGAGCATATGTCTTCTAATGTGTTCCACAAAGAGTAATATATTGGGTTGGCCTAAAAGTTTGAGTTTCATAATACGGTATGGAGAAACCTGAATAAACTTTTTGGCCTACTCAGTACTAAAGAAGACTGGTGTATGTGTCAGAATTGTACAAAATAAAAACTATCATGGACATAATAGTACATAATCTATATAGTATATAATATCCTCAATATATGTCAGCCATTCTCAGTTAGGCCACTTAAAAAGAAAACTCTTTGTGATACAATGTGAAAAGTTATCCTGCTTTCCTCCAAAATATCACTGTCCAATTTTCACAGTACTGTGTAATAATTAATGTATAATGGACTCATGATGATTTTTGCATTATTACATAATAATTTTATTTAAAATAGACAGTCTGTGATATCTGTGCTTTCCCTTTGCCTACTTTTATGCAAGCAGCTCTTTGTGCTAATTTTTATTATAATGTTTAGTAGCAAGACCCACATCCTCTCCTATAAATAGTGGCCCAGGTGGTCTTCCCTGGTTGCTCAGTGGTAAAGAACATGCCTGCCAATGCAGGAGACGTGGGTTTGATCCTTGCGTCAGGAAGAGCCCCTGGAGGAGAAAATGGCAATCCACTCCAGCATTCTTGCTGGGAAATCCCATGGACACAGGAGTCTGGCTTTTAAAATTTTAGCTCTTCTCTCAAATGAAATTTCCAAAATATACATATATTTCTTGGTTTTTCAAATAAATCCTTTAGTGTCAAGTTTTATAATTTAATTCTTATTAAAATAATACATACATGGATGGGACTGTTAATTTATTTTCTAATCTATGTGAAATCACTCTTATTATGGATATATGTTGTTTCACTTATTAAAAACTAATCATGATTACTTGGGGCATAAATTAATCAGCCATTGACTTATATACATTTCAATTGCATCTAGCTACATTTTCATACCATTGTATTAAAAATAAGAATTCTCAATTTTTTTATCATTACCTTTTTTTATTATGCTACGCACAATGGACCAGCAATAGTGATGATATTATCTCCCCACTGTCCTAATAGGTCATTTATTCCTGTACCCTGTCTTAATATGCTGGTAAAAATATTCATAACTGTAAAAAATAAAGGCTAAATAAAATGTTTCTAGCTACTCCTGATTTCAGTGTGAATGTTTATTAATTCACTTTTTATATTTAAACAAGCAAAAGTATGTCAGTTCTTGAAGGAGAAAAAAAATCACTATTCCACAATAATGATGGCAATAACTGATTCAGACAAGAAGGATTAGTAGATGATTAAACAAGTGGGATCACGTTTGCTGAAAAAAAATATATGACACAGCATTCAAGTAGTTCATCACAAACATTAACTGCAAAGAGAAAAACAGTAACTGTTTTGTGTAATAACATAGTGGAGTCCATTTTAATGATGCAATTAAAATTAATATTGTGATTAACAGTGCAAATTGATATTGTGTGATTACTGCTGCGATGTACTGAGAAGGACACACAATCACTCTTATCATTTTTCTAGACATATACAAAATGAACCAGATCATGAAGAAGTAGCTAACCTAAACTGAGGGATATTTTATGAATGCAATGCCCTGTGCTCTTTCAGAATCATGAGAGACAAAGAAAAACTGAGGAATAAAGGAAAACATAGAAACATTTCTACTAAATACAATGCATGATCACTGACTCAATTTGGACTGAGGGGAAAAAGCCATATAGAGATTAGATGATGAATGAAATTTAGATACAGGCTTTCAGTTAGCTAAGAGAACCAATAATAATTTATCTAATTTTGGCAATTTCACTGTTTAAAAAAGATTAATCTCTGTTCCTTGGAAATAGATACTAAAGTATTTAAGGGTAGGAAATATGATTTCTATTGCTCTTATATGGTTAAGAAAAATGTCATAGCTAGAGATAAAGCAAATATTAAAAAATAGTGAAAAGTAAATAATATAGTAATTACATATTAGAATTCTTTGAAATATGCTTGAAATTGTTCTGCATGTTTGGAATTATATTAACTTAAAAACATCAGCTTTCCTTTATTGGATATCTTAGACCATAGGATAACGTTTCCTTTTTAATTACAATTGCTGGGACATCTTGTATTAGCTCTATCAACCTAACCCTGTCACTAAATTACTCTTTAGTCTTTGTTACCTATAATGATTCCTGTATTCATTCTACAAATGCTACAGTCTGGAAGAGAGACAGAGTGGTCCTCCCTTGGCTCTTTTAAAACCTTAATTCAATGGGACTCAGTGAGCTCTCCTACTCGACTATGTTTAACTAATTAACACCTTTCTTGGTCTGAACGTGTCTCTAAGTAGGTATAGGCTAGGCAAGGAGTCTCTGGTAAGGCTTGTTCTGATATGTTTTTTCCTTCCCTCTGTCTCTGTGTTATCACTTGGGTGGTGATATGCAGTCGATCCATCAAGATCACCAGGATGTACACTTGTCCTTCTACCCACGCATTATCCATAAAGAAATGGTAGTGGGGCATGGTCTTGGAACAGCGGCATTTGAGGTTTACATTTAAGTATGTAACAAAAATGTTAGTCTTAATAGCAGCACAGATTTTGATATGCTTATATCTTTCCATTAATGTTAACTTTTGCTAAAATAATGATTTGCACTCTTTTAGAAAATATATTAACATTAGAAAGGCTGGTTGATTCAATTCTTCATTTAAGTTATAGGCAGAATGTTTCAGGTAGATTCATAACCCAACAATGATGGTTAAATAGTTCAGACCCTGGCAGAAAATGTAGTTTTAAGCATACAAAAGCACTAGAAGCTTCCTAGTTTCATCCCAATTTTAATCTCCCACAGGGTTCCCTAAGAGTTGAAGACTTTGGTAAGACTCGAATGCCCTAATGAAATGTGAATAATCCAGAAAGCATAAGTATGTGAATTCTGTAATGCATTTAAAGAATGACAACTGAAGGTAGATATGTATATAATTACTTCATTTATGGTTGTAGGGGGTAGTAATAAATCTTTGGCACAATAAGAATAATGTTATAATTAATTACTACATTTTTTAGGTTGTTAGTGGAACAGACCTGCTCTGTATATACAGTTTGGAGGTCAGTAGAATAGCTATTCAGCATATGATATTCATAAGGAACAGGAAATGGTACATGTCTTTGAGTGAACTCATATGTGTCAGCATACTTTATTATGTAGTTTTATCTAATATAACTTGAGGGAAGGAGATTATATAGTTCACAGTGACTCAGAGGAAAAAAATATTCTTAAAAAATTTTAAAGTTTTAGAAAAATCAATGTGTTACAACCTTCAATGATTTTTTTAAAACAGACTAAGCCACAGAAACCAAGTACTTTAAAGAAAAAATCAGATAATGTGCAAGTGTGACTTTTCCATTAATGGGCACTCATCTTATTAAAGGTTAAAATTTTGATAGGAAGTTTTTTTTAAACAAAGCACTAAGATGTCAAGTTATTAAGATAATTAATTTATATATTACTTGACCTCTAATTATCATACTCTGAGTCAGTAACTTAATAATCTCAAAACCAAGATTTCTCCATATCATCTTCAGGGTAATTGTTTACATTTAAAAAAAATACAAAAATCTCTTTACAAAATGAAATTTCTCTTTCTTATTGAAACTTTTCCTCTCCCTTTCTCCCTCCTTCTGTCTTAAAAAACAAAAACAAAAATACCTCCATTGTCCTCACATTCTTCTCCAGCAAGTACTCAGTTCAGTTCAGTTCAGTCGCTCAGTCGTGTCCGACTCTTTGCGACCCCATGAATTGCAGCACACCAGGCCTCCCTGTCCATCACCAACTCCCAGAGTTCACTCAGACTCACATCCATTGAGTCGGTGATGCCATTCAGCCATCTCATCCTCTGCCGCCCCCTTTTCCTCTTGCCCCCAATCCCTCCCAGCATCAGAGTCTTTTCCAATGAGTCAACTCTTCGCATGAGGTGGCCAAAGTACTGGAGTTTCAGCTTTAGCATCATTACTTCCAAAGAAATCCCAGGGCTGATCTCCTTCAGAATGGACTGGTTGGATCTCCTTGCAGTTCAAGGGACTCTCAAGAGTCTTCTCCAACACCAGCAAGTGCTAGAGGTACATGTTTTCAATTTTTTCCCTCAGTTTCTTCTGAACTATCTCCAGTTTGGCCTCTGCTGACTGAGCATGTATACAGGCATGCACTACAATTTCACCAAAATTCATTTCTACAAGATGACCAACACATTCTTCCTTACCAAAACTGATGGTTGTTTACCAGTCTTAGACATCCTTGACCATTCTGGAGCATTTGTAAAGCTTTTCTTTCTTAGGTGAAGTCGCTCAGTCGTGTCCGACTCTGTGACCCCATGGACTGTAGCCTACCAGGCCTACCAGGCTCCTCTGTCCATGGAATTTTCCAGGCAAGAGTACTGGAGTGGGGTGCCATTTCCTTCTCCAGAGGATCTTCCCAACCCAGGGATTGAACCCAGGTCTCCCGCATTGCAGGCAGACGCTTTATTGTCTGAGCCACCAGGGAAGCCCTTTCTTTTTTAAAGCAGCCCTCTCCCTCTTGGGCAAGATTCCTCTCAGAGTGTCCCACACTCCTCATGTCACCCTATTTCAGTCTCTGTTTCTTTCTAACTTCTGACTATTAGTGTAACCCAAGGTCAGCCCTCCAACTCTGCTCTTTTCTACAGACCCTTTCTCCTTCAGCTATGGCTTAATTATGCAAGTGATCCAGGCAGAAAGAAAAGCTTTTCCTCCTGTAGGGCACATGGCCACACAGCAAGCTCCAAGCTTCTTCCTGGGGCCAAAAAGCTCTCTTAAGTTTATCCTTTTCTTCATTTAAATAGTCTTTAAACATTTAAAACTTCCTGCTTTGTGATGGCCTGTACTTTTTTTGTGCTTTTCTTTTGTGGTCAACTTTTTAGATTTACATCCATAACTGACTCATAGATCATATCATGTTTAGTAAATTTTTCAGGGTTAATTTCCTGAAGTAACTTTGTTTTTGTCACTTTATTCTTCTAATGTTGTTTTACTTAATTTACAAAGTGATGTAATTATGTCTTGTCTTTAGTTCAACACAAGTGGCATATTACAAAGTAGTTACATCAGGCTACCCACATGTACTCCTTAGGCACACAGGAAATTAAACTGATCAAATTTCAAAGTATTTAAATTATTACTTAAAGAGCTAATATCTAGATTTTTTTTAAAAAAAGACAAATTTTTTCTTCTTCTTTGTTATTTAAAGGACAGTGGACAAAGGATATATAGATAAATGAGACATGAATCTTTTTCTCAAATTATTTCCTATATATATATAAAGTATGTTCATAAACATATTAGCAGGGCAAAGGCTAACAGGGTTTTGGGAAGAGAACTAATTAATGGTCATAGTAAACACCCTCTTTCAAGAACACACGAGAAGACTACACATGGACATCACCAGATGGAAAATACTGAAATCAGATTGATTATATTCTTTGCAGTCAAAGATGAAGATGCTCTATACAGTCAGCAAAAACACAACTGGGAGCTGCAGTGAAAGTGAAAGTCGCTTAACTTTGTGACACCATGGACTATACAGTCCATGGAATTCTCCAGGCCAAAATACTGGAGTAGATTTTCCTGTTTCCAGGAGATCTTCCCCACCCATGGATTGAACCCAGGTTTCCCACATTGCAGGCAGATCCTTTACCAGTTGTGCCACAAGGGAAGCACAAGAATACTGGAGTGGGTAGCCTATCCCTTCTCCAGGAGATCTTCCTGACCCAGGAATCAAAATGGGGTCTCCTGAATTGCAGGCAGATTCTTTAAGAACTGAGCTCTCAGGTAGACTGGGAGCTGACTGTGGCTCAGGTCATTAACTCCTTACAGCAAAATACAGACTTCAATTAAAGAAAGTAGAGAAAACCACAAGGCCATTCAGGTATGACCTAAATCAAATTCCTTACCATTATACAGTGGAAGTGACACATAGATCCAACGGATTAGATCTGATACTATGGATGGAGTTTCATGACATTGTACAGGAGGCAGTGATCAAGACCATCACCAAGAAATAGAATACAGAAAGGTAAAATGGTTGTCTGAGGAGGCCTTAAAAATAGCTGAGAAAAGAGAGAAGCTAAAGGCAAAGGGGGAAAAGATAGTTATACCCATCTGAATGCAGAGTTCCAAAGAATAGCAAGGAGAGATAAGAAAGCCTTCCTCAGGGATCAGTGCAAAGAAATAGAGGAAAACAATAGAATGGGAAAGACTAGTGACCTCTTCAAAAAAATTAGAGACACCAAGGGAACATTTCATGCAAAGATGGGCATGATAAAGGACAGAAATTGTATGGAACTAACAGAAGCAAAAGAGATTGAGAAGAGTTGGCAAGAACACAGAAGAACTGTACAAAAAAGGTCTTCATGACCCAGATAACCACAGTGGTGTAATCACTCACCTAGAGTCAGATATCCTGGAATGTGAAGTGAAATGGGCCTTATAAAACATCACTATGAACAAAGTTAGTGGAAGTGATGGAATTCCAGCTGATCTATTTCAGATCCTAAAAGATGATGATGTAAAAGTGCTGCACTCAATATGCCAGCAAATTTGGAAAACTCAGCAGTGGCCAAGGACTGGAAAAGGTCAGTTTTCATTCCAATACCATAGAAAGGCAATGCCAAAGAATGCTCAAACTACCGCACAATTGCACTTATCTCACACGCTGGCAAAGTAATGCTCAAAATTCTCCAAGCCAGGCTTCAACAGTACATGAATATCAAATTCCAGATGTTCAAGCTGGTTTTAGAAAAGGCAGAGGAACCAGAGATCAAAATGTCAACATCCACTGGATCACAGAAAAAAAACAAGAGAGTCCCATAAAAACATCTACTCCTTTGTTGACTATGCCAAGGCCTTTGACTGTGTGGATCACAACAAACTGTGGAAAATTCTTCAAGAGATGGAAATACCAGACCATCTGACCTGACTCCTGAGAAATCTGTATGCAGGTCAAGAAACAACAGTTAGAACCAGACATGGAACAACAGATTGGTTCCAAATTGGAAAAGGAGTATGTTAAGGCTCTATATTGTCACCCTGCTTATTTAACTTATATACAGAGTATAGCACGTAAAATGTTGGGCTAGATAAAGCACAAGCTGGAATCAAGATTGCTAGGAGAAATGATAGCCTCAGATATGCAGATGATACCACTATTATGGCAGAAAGCAAAGAAGAACTAAAGAGCATCTTGATGAAAGTGAAAGAGGAGGTTGAAAAATTTGGCTTAAAACTCAACATTCAGAAAACTAAGATTATGGCATCTGGTCCCACCACTTTATGGCAAATAAATTGGGAAACAATGGAAACAGTGACAGACTTTATTTTTTTGGACTCCAAAATGACTGTAGATGGTGACTGCAGCCATGAAATTAAAAGAGGCTTGCCCCTTGGAAGAAAAGCTGTGACCAACCTAGACAGCATATAAAAAGCAGAGCCAAACTTTGCTGACAAAGGTCCATCTAGTCAAAGCTATGGTTTTTTGAGTAGTCATGTATGGATGTCAGAGTTGGACTATAAAGAAAGCGGAGCACTGAAGCAGTAATGCTTTTGAACTGTGGTATTGGAGAAGACTTTTGAGAGTCCCTGGGACTGCAAGGAGATCCAACCAGTACATCCTAAAGGAGATCAGTCCTGAATATTCATTGGAAGGACTGATGCTGAAACTCCAATACTTTGGCCACCTGATGTGAAGAACTGAACCATTTGAAAAGACTCTGATATGGGAAAGATTGAAGGGAGTAGAAGAAGGGGATGACAGAGGATGAGATGGTTGGATAGCATCACCGACTCAATGGACATGAGTTTGAGCAAGCTCCAGGAATTGGTGATGGACAGGGAAGTCTGGCATGCTGCAGTCCGTGGGGTCACAAAGAATTGGACATGACTGAGTGACTGAACTGACTGAACTGATGGTCATAAATAACTATAATATAAAATCATCATGAGAAATACAGGTAGTGTTATCAGATTAGAAGGAGAAGGATCATTTCTTCTTACAGAGTAGCAAGGACACCTCCTAAAAATGACATTTAAAAGGAATCTGATGAACCACCCAAAATGTCATCATTTGGAGGAAACTGGCAGCAATTCTGGGTCACCCTAGTATCTCCTCCTATATGATATCTCAGTTTTATTCCCAAGCTTAAAAAAGTACAATATATATATTTCCTTCTGTATTAAAATTTTTGACAAACAAAATGTTAAGATCCAAATTTCATGATATCATTAATAACATTTTCTAGAAAAAAATCAAGAATATTTTAATTGTATTTACTTAAAAAGAATCCTGACATACATGTATCTCAGCATTTACGACTGGTTACCATCAGTTGTAATGATCATTTTCAAAGCTCAAATTGTCCCATGTTTAGCAAGAGCATTTAAAAAAAAATAATTGGCACTAGTGTTAAAGTCCCTTTACCTGGAAAATCCCATGGAGGGAGGAGCCTGGTAGGCTGCTGTCCATGGGGTCGTGAAGAGTCAGACACGACTGAGTGACTTCACTTTCACTTTTCACTTTCATGCATTGGAAAAGGAAATGGCAACCCACTCCAGTGTTCTTGCCTGGAGAATCCCAGGGACGGGGGAACCTGGTGGGCTGCCGTCTATGGGGTCACACAGAGTCAGACACGACTGAAGCGACTTAGCAGCAGCAGCAGCAGCAGCAGCAGTGTTAAAGTACCCGCCTGCCAATGCAGGAGATGTAAAAGAAATAGGTTAGATCTGTGGGTTAGGAAGGTCTCCTGGAGTTGGGTATGAAAACCCACTCCGGTATTCTTGCCTGGAGAATCTCATGGACAGTGGAGGCTGGTGGGCTACAGTCCATGGGGTCACAAAAAGTCGGACATGACTGAAGCATGTACACCTTTATTTTGATGTGATGCAGATGGTAAAGAATCTGCCTGCAATGCAGGAGACCTGAGTTCTATACCTGGGTTGGGATGATCCTCCAGAGAAGAAAATGGAAACCCACTCCAATATTCTTACCTGGAAAATCCCATAGATAGTGGAGCCTAGCAGGGTGACCC
Source organism: Bubalus bubalis (assembly GCF_019923935.1). Classification (NCBI taxonomy): domain Eukaryota; kingdom Metazoa; phylum Chordata; class Mammalia; order Artiodactyla; family Bovidae; genus Bubalus; species Bubalus bubalis. The sequence continues at coordinate 34,359,553 of NC_059164.1, forward strand.
CAGGGTCACCCTGAATCCATGGGGTCACAAAGAATCAACACGACCGAGTGACTAAGTACACACAAGCACAGAAGTCTTTGTCATTATCCTGTGTGACACTGTGTTCCAAGATTTCCTTGGAAATTTTCTCTCCAGAATTGGAACTGGCCATTATTCTAAGAGAAAAAGTAATTAAGACTGCAATCTGTGTATAAGGACTCTTACTGGTACTACGTTGGCTATTCTTTTTAGGCCTCCTCAGTGGACCTAGCTAAGAATATATGTTGATAAGAGATTAGATAGATGATAAATAGCGACAGGCACTTTTAAGAGATACTATGCTTTGTGAGGTCTTATTGATACTTCCGTTCAAATTTAGGACCACAAGAGTTTTTACATATCATGTTCTATATTACATTCATGACTGCTTTCTTTTACACTGAGAATTCAAGTTGCCTAGGGCACATGGCTCAGCAAAATTTGTATAGTTCATAAGCATTATTTAAAGTTCTCCCTCTTTATACACACACTGCCAGAAAATTATATTAAGACTTCTATTATGTGTATAATTACTGAGAACAGTTTATTTACATGTGTTTTCCCAATATCCCCTAGCTTTAATAGTTGTTTTCTATCTAATGTAAATAAATATAATATCTAAGCATATGGTCATTACATACTGTTCTATTTAATGTTTAATTCAATTTTAAGTCTAAAAGTAACTCTGTTTAATGTTCACCATCCTCCTTATGTCCTTGCCTTTAGAGCTATTTTGGTTGTCTGAGATCATTCTCTAGTAGATTTCTCTACAAGACTCAAGGGAACAAAATTCACTGAATTCTTCCATGTTGAGAAAACACTGATTATGCCTTTATAATGGAAATCAGTTCTACCAGATTTTATGCTGACTCACATTCATTTCATTTTCTTGAGTATACTAAATATGCAGTACTACTTATTTTTTTTTTTTTGAAAAAAGCACTGCTGTTGAAAGTGTAATGATAATCTAATTTTCTAGCTCATGTAAGGTTTTGTCTTAATGCCACATGAGCTTTTGTTTTAAAATTTTTATTAAGTTCAATAATTTTAATAGAATATTTCCTAGGTTTGATCATTCTGTACGAAAATTCATAGGAACTCAATAGGTATCAGTACAAAATTCCATTTTTTTTAATGATAGGAAAATTTTCTTAAGCTATAGTTTTTTTTTTTTTTTTTCCTTTTGTATTGATTCTTTTTCCATGCTTTGGATTTCTTTACAAAGTTCTATTGTGTGTTTTTTAAATCTTCTTTGCCTATCCTCAGTAACTAACACTTTTTATTGAATCATTTTATTTTTCTGATTTTTACCATTGCACTTTCAATCTAAATTTCAAAAGGCATTTTATATTTATTTGTGTTCTAAGTATAAAGTCATTTATTAATTTTTCTTTCTATTTTATGTTATTTGAGTTGTATCACCAAATCCCTGATTTATTCTAATTCTTATTTATGTTGCTTTTTAATTTTCAAATGATTTAAGATGGTTTATAACTCATCTTAAAAATGTTCATTTTCTGTAGGGATGTTTTTCTTCACCTTATTACCTTTCTATTTTATATTAAATGTGTGGAATTTGACCTTGGCAATGATCTCTTGATTATTTTTATGGAAAAGTTTTTCTGATATTATAAAAAGGCAAGGTTTTTTTAACTTAACAGTGCTCCATTTTCTGTTATTATCCAAGAGTATTAGAAAAATACAACCATGCTTTCTGAACTTTTCTTGGTCTTTTAAATCAACCCCACTTCATCCAGTTATTTTCCTTTTTCTGTCTCTGTCCATACATTGCTTAATTTTCATTGCACTCAGCAATTTCTCCTCTGTGTGTAGCTTTGTCCTGGCAGGGATCCCCAGTCAGTTTGGGGCGTTTTTAATGTCTGCCTGCAATGCAGGAGACCTTGGTTCGATTCCTGGATTGGGAAGATCCCTTGGAGAATGGATAGGCTACCCACTCCAGCATTCTTGGACTTCCCTGGTGGCTCGGATGGTAAAAACACCTGCCCGCAATGCGGGATACCTGGGGTGGGACGATCCCCTGGAGGAGGGCATGGCAACCCACTCCAGTATTCTTGCCTGGAGACTCCCCATGGACAAGAGCCTGGGGGGCTACAGTCCATGAGGTTGCAAAGCATAGGACATGACTGAGTGCCTAAGCACAGAGACCCCTAGTTCTTTGGTGGTTACTGGTGGACGACAGAGGATGAGATGGCTGGATGGCATCACTGACTCTATGGACGTGAGTCTGAGTGAACTCTGGGAGCTGGTGATGGACAGGGAGGCCTGGCGTGCTGTGATTCATGGGGTCACCAAGAGTTGGACACGACTGAGCGAGACTGATCTGATCTGATCTGATCTGGGCAGTCATTGTACCCATCAACAAAGCAAATCTTATCTCCATTTCAGCTATTGTTTTCAAATTGGCCCTGAGGATATCCATTACTTTCAGGTCAGGGACCTTGTAGTTTCCCCCCCCCCCCCCACAGATAAGGGTGCCATGCAGGTTTTTTTTATCTTTTTTTCAAAAATTCTATCTACTTGTAATTTTGCATCCATAGCAATAACTTCCCCCTTAGTTTTGCTGTAAATACTGTCTGTGAGTTGTGTGTGTGTGTGTTTTTTTGTTTGTTTGTTTTTGTTTTTTGTTTTTTTGCTAAATAATATGTTTTGATATGAAAATTTAAAAAGATTGAGCTATTTGTCAAGACTGCTCCACAGTTCTTGAATATTTTATTGGGAAATTTTTTTCTGGATATCCAGTATTCCATATTGCTAGATACAAAAGTCCTTTCTAGAGATTTAAATTTCTTACAAATACTGAAATATTAAGATTTATTCTTTGACTTTTTCTATGTTTATTTTATACTTATTTTGTCATTTATTTGCATGTTATTTTTTATATGTATCTGCTAATTTGAATTTATATTTCTCATTTTCTTGTTTTAGAAGTAAAGAGGAAGATCCATGGATCTCTCTCCCTCTCAATGTTTCTTTAAGTGTACTTGGGGCTGGTGGGAAAATGAGGAAAATCTCAAAATCTCAGAATAGTAAGAAACTACCAACTCTTTCCCACAACACTGACACACAAAAATGCATATAAATTATATAATTTTTGTAATTTGGATCTGTGAGTTTATTTTTTTGCTTTTGAAATTATAACTCCCCAAGCAGGCATTCATATAGGGACATTTAAATAAACAGTGTCCAAAGTTAAAATCCTAAAACACACATGCATGAAAATTCAAAATGGATAATCCAGATTGCTGGACTCCTACTCCATCCTCAAAAGCTTGACACAATTGCCCTGGTTATCATGTTTAGATAGGCAAATGAGAGAAGAGAAAACATAACTTCTTTTAAATCACATTTTATTTGAGAACCAGTCCAATGGCCAGAGGTAGATACAAAGGAAATGTGGTCTGTGTCCACTCAGCTACTTACTAGAATAGTTGTTTAGTTGGTAACTTGTGTGTGACTGTTTGCAACCCCATGGACTGTAGCCCACCAGGCTCCTCTGTCCATGGGATTTTCCAGGCAAGAATAGTCGAGTGGGTTGCATTTCCTTCTTCAGGGGATCTTCCCGATGCAGGGATCAATCCCACCTCTTCTGAATTGGCAGGCAGATTCTTTACCATGAATCACCAGGGAAGACCATACTTTCTAGTATACTACACTATAGAATGGAGAAGGAAATGGCAACCCACTCCAGTGTTCTTGCCTGGAGAATCCCTGGGATGGGGGAGCCTAGTGGGCTGCCGTTTATGGGGTCAAACAGAATCAGACACGACTGAAGCAACTTCGCAGCAGCAGCACACTATAGAAAGGTGCAGGCTTTAATCTCTATTAGGTGCTTTCAATGACTGTCAAAAACTCAAAACACTCATGGGCATTTTAATGTGTGATTAAAGTGATGACTGGGGATAAAACCCCACTAAACCAATACACTGTTCATTTAGTTTCTCTTTAATTGATAGCTTAAGATCTCTGAATTGTCTTTCTTTTAATCTTAGACTCATTCAAAGAAACATATGTGTTTGTCAAAAGAGCTAAATGATACTAGCCTAGTTGAATGGCCATTGATATGACATCAGTAGATAGCCTGGTCCCACCATTTCCTAAATTTGTTCTCTTGGCCAAGTTATTTAATCTTTTTGCTTCTTTTTATTTAGGTATAAACTAGACATATAAAAAAAACCTAAGTCACAGAATAATAGAGAGGGTTAAATAAATTACTATTCATACTATACATGAAATAGAGTGGTACCTAGAAAATGCATTTGCTGTTCTTGTTTTATTATTTTTATTATTAAATATACTGTCTACAAAATTGAATGTTAAAAATTACTTGAGATGGCATTTACAAAGTATCTTGAATACAATATATTCCCATGCAAATGCAAAGTATTCTTATCCCCAAAATGCTTTTTAGCTTTGGCAGACTCTCTGAATTTCCCATTCAGTCACCTTTTCTGCCCTGATTATTTTAATTGGTAATTAGTGGATGTTCCTGTCTTAATAAATCTATTTTAAGCTAGGTTCTATCCCCTTTAGACATGAAATAGTGTGAGCCTGTTTTCTTTTACATATCCCACTAAACACATGGCTCTAGTTAAGACCCAAGGTGGAAAAGGGATGGAAAGCACTAATATACAACCTACATATTTCCTCTGTGGAAATCAAGATTGATATCAGCCATCTTCTGAAATAGTCCATGTGGTACATAATAACCCTCTGGTAACTGAGAATAGGATTTCTTTAGTCATTTACATGGTAGTTGTGAAAGACATACATCTTGTGAAGCCAAAGCACAATTGTATTAAGTCTTGAAAGATAACCACTACTAGTGGGAGGGGCCGATAGAATTTAACCAAAATGAGGACACAACCTGAAGGAATAAATCCATATAATGTTCTAGTAATTTATATCCAATCTCAACAAACAGCTTTAAAAAAATCAAGATAATCAAATAGCTGCCAAGTTGAGTCGTCCATGTGCTTTACCCTAGTGGTGTGGTAAGTGGTTTACAGATTGAGTGTCTATGGGAAACAAAGAATCTTTTTTATAATCCTCCCAGAAATTTAGGCCATCAAATGTTGTATTATTGTCTCTAATTATATATGAAGAAAATCAGGAATTGTAGATGTGTGGGATGCATAAATTTCCATATTTTGTAAGAAATCATGCAAATGTCTAAAATATAGTTCTCAGTAAAAGTTATTATCTTTGGAATACCATTCATATCACATGCTTCTTTTTAGTGTCTTCTAAATATGTGTTCCCTCTAGAGTTGGCTTCTTTTAAGTGTGTGTTCTTCCAGTTGCCTATTTTTTACCAAAGAATTTAGAACTTAATAGATAGCATACTTCTGGACCAGACCAATTCTCTTTCTCTCACTAAAAAGAGAAAGAATCTGCAGTCCAAAGAGGTTAATTACCAAGTGTCTAAAATAATGCCTTAACATATTGTGCTCACAATCTATCTTGTTGAATGCATGAATTAATTAATATCACTCATAAATGGAAATACTAATGCAACACAGATTTTTGTTCTTAACTCTGTTCTGTTAAAGACGTAATGCTCAGGCTCCAGCCTTTTGTTATGATATAATATGTGCTAAATAGAAGTTCAAAGTCATTCTAAGTGAACAATGATTTGCATAACTTAGTTCTTGCTGTCAGCATGAATTGCAGAGACATGATTTTACTGCTGAGTTTTCTGTATTTTATATTTCCTCTCCATGGTAAGCAAGGAAGTTTATGGTTATTATTTCATTTGAACTTTAAGAAAAACTTTGTGAGAGACAGAGCAGCTTTTAATATGAGAAAACTGATAATCTGGTTTTAAAAAACCTGGTAGGAATTTGGGGATGCAATTTCATATAGCCTCAAATAGTTTTCTTTTTTTCCTCTTCTATTCTTTACACAGTCAAAACAATGTTTTATGCACAAATATATTATACTTGTATGTGTGTACTTAAGGTGGGGACAGAGAGAATGTGCCACTCTCCTTTTATCATAAGCTATTTGACCACTAAGATTCCATATGTCTAGACATGTTTATAGGCCTCTTTCAGGAGCTTATTTATGAGCACTCTACAAAGCTTACTGGTACATATGATAATTCATGGAAAGAGAAAAACACAATTGATATGAAAGCTTCAAAAAAGATAGTTCCCTTTGCTAAAAGCATAGAGACAATATATTTGTTCAGCTGATCTCCAGTGACTTGTGTCTCAGTGTTTTAGAGAAAATTTACTGGAGGAAAAAAAATAACAAAAATTTAAAATAACTGTTTTTCTCTCCCAACAAATGAGTCCAGGAACCAATGATTCACAGATCAATTCTTCAAACATTTAAAAGAGAACACCAACCCTTCTCAAACTCTTCCAAATAACAGAAGAAAAAGGAAGACCTTCAAACTCATTTTATAAGGCCAGTATAGCTCTGTTATAAAAACCAGACAAAGATACTACAAGAAAAAAATGACAAGCCAATATCTCTGTTGATCACAGATGCAAAATTCTTTAACAACAACAAAAATAGCAAACTGAATTCAACAGTACATTAAAAGGATCAGATACCATGATCAAGTGGGATTTATTCCAGACATGCAAGAATGGTTCAGCAACCACAAATTAATATGAAATACCACTTTAAAATGGAGGATAAAAATTGTTTGTCCATCTCAACAGGTACAGAAAAAACATCTGATGAAGTTCAACACTTATTTATAATAAATTCTTTCAATAAAGCGGGTACAGAGGGAACATAACTCATCATAGTAAAGGTCATATAAGAAAAAACCCACAGCTAACATAGTACTCAACAGCAAAAAAAATTGCAAGCATTTCCTCTAAAGATGCCCACTGTCTTCATTTTTGTTCAACATAGTATCAGAAGTCCTAGGAACAATAATTGGGTTAGAAAAAGGAAATAAAAGGCATTCATATTGGAAATGAAGAAGTAAACTGTCACTCTTTTACATGTAAAGATACAGAAAGAGAAATTGAGAAGACAATCCCATTTCCAAATGCATCAAAAAGAATGCATCATTCTTTTTGATGAATCAAATGATGAATGATGAATTCTAAATGATGAATCAAAAAATCTAGAAATAAATTTAAACAAGGAGGTAAAAGATCTGTACACTGCAACCATAAGACACTATGAAAAAAAATGAAGATGACACAAATAAATGGAAAGACATTTCATATTATGAAATACAAGGATTAAATATTGTTAAAATGTCCATACTACCCAAAGGCAACCTACAGTTTAAATGTGACCCCTATGAAAGTGCCGAAAACATATTTCACAGAACTCAAGCATGTAATTCTAAAATTTGTATTGAGCTAGAAAAAAACAAAAGAAAAACAGTAAAAAAAAAAGCAAATAACCTAAGTAATCTTGAGGAAGAACAACAAAGCTAGAAATACCATGCTGTCTGATATCAAACTATACTATAAACCTATATTATTTAAAAGTATGACACTATGTTAATGGAAAAAATATAGAACAATAGTAACAGTATGGTTCTATTTAAGGAAGTATCATAAAAATATAAGTAAACAAGATTAAGAAAATAAAGATCTTCATTGACATTAATATTTTGGTGTGGTTTCTAAAGTTTGTACAAAGATTATGCTTTATTTATAATAAAAGGTAAAGCAAAAAAAAAAAAAACAATTGAAACAGTGTGATACTGGCATGAAAAAAAGACACACAGACGAATGGAACAAAATGTAGAAACCAGAAATAAACCCACATAGACGTGGATAATAAATTTATGATGAATAACCAAGAATATACAATGGACGATAGTCTTTTCAACCAATGGTTCTGAGAAAACCGGACAGCCACAAGCAAAAGAATAAAATTTGACCACTATCTTACACCATACACAAAAATTAACTTAAACTAGATTAAAGACTTGAATGTAAGACCTGAAACCATAAGTCCTAAAGGAAAACATATTTGAAACCTCAATGACGTTGTTATTAGAAGGCTTTTGTGGATCTGATTCCAAAAGCTAGGGAAACAAAATAAATAAGAGGGACTACATCAAATAAAAAGTCTCTTTACAGCAAAGGCAACCATCATCAAAATGAAAACACAGCCTACTAAATGGGACAAGATACTTGCAAGTCATGTGTCTATTAGGGGTAATGTACAAAATAAATTAAAAATTAATACAATTCAGTATCAAAGAGCAGCAATCTGATTTTAAATGGACATAGGATATAAACAGACATTTTGCCAAATAAGACATTGGCCAACAGGTTGATAAAAGGTATTCAGTACTGCTAATCAAGGAAATGTAAATCAAAACCACAAGTAGCTGTCACCTCACATTTTTTAGAATGGTTCCAAAAGAACAAGAAGTAACATATGCTGGTGGGAATGCAGAAGATGTGCATTGTTGATAGGAATTTAAATTTCCATTGATAGCCACAATGGAAAACAGTATGAAGAGTCTTAAAAAAAATTAAGAACAAAATACCCATATGACCAAGCTATTCCACTTCTGGCTATTTATCTGAAGAATACAAAAACACTAATTCTGAAAGATAAATGCACCCCTGTGTTCATTATAGCATTATTTACAATAGTCAATATATGGAAATAGCTTAAGTACATTGATAGTTGAACGGATAAAGAAGATATGACATAATATATATATAATTGTACACACATACATATATAGAGAGAGACACACACAATGGAATGCAATATATTCTGCTATAAAAAATGAAATCTTGCTGTTTGTGACATCATAGATGAAACTTAAAGATAGTAATTTAAGTGAAATAAATCATATGGAGAAAGACAAATACCATGCAATTATACCCTTATGTGGAATCTAAAACAACAACAAACAAATAAAACACTCATTGATACAGACAACAGACGAGTGGTTGCCAGAGGTGAAAGAGTTGGGGAGTACAAAACAGGTGAAAGGAGTTGATTGCAAGCTATACTGATTGTAATGATCATTTCATAATTTAGCACACACATATAGAATCATTATATTGTACAACTGAAACTAACACTATTATATGTCAAGTGTATCTCAATTTTTTAAATTAAAAAGAAGATAATTGAAATAAAAATAATAAAATAACTATTTTGTCATCCAATGTCTTCCTGAAGAAAAAAAATTCTCTCCCTTTTGGAAGTCACCAGGTATGGTAACGGGTGACTTGGTGGAGGTCATTCCAGATGCCACACAAGACATGCCCTCATATATCAGTGGATTGAGTAGGGTCACAGTGAAGTACACCATGAGAGTGCAGTAAACATTTGCTGTCCTAAGTCACCTGGTGGCCTATGGGAAACAGTTATTCCTCATGACCAGTAGTCACTTCAGTTTCATGGAAATGGAGATGTATCATATGATGGATCCTGACTGCTCAGTTCAAATGAAATTATCCTCCAAATGGACAAGTCCAACTTTTTTCACCAACCAACACAAATGCTTCAGAAAACTCAGTGAAAAGGGCTTATAACATAAACAAACAACAAAAAAACCCCTCAAAACTCCTAGAATTGTATTGCACAGCAATCGGAAATGCTAAAAGAGCCAAGATACCAAGTGTTGGCAAGAATATAAAGAAACTGGAACTCTCCCACACTAGGAGTGTAAGTTTTATCAAAGCATTCATGTTGAAAGATTGTTTGGCAGTATCTAAAGCTAAATATACATAATCCCTGTTACCCAGATTTTCAATTTAATGGAGACTCAAGAAAAAAAAATATATATATATATTTGATTACCAAAAATTGTGTTTAAGAAACTTTATAGCAGCACTGTTTGTATTAACCTTGGCAAAAAATAACCTCAAATCCATCAATAGTACAAAACAACTGTGGCATATTCATTCAGTGGAACAATACCCAATAGTAAAGTTAAACTAACTAGTGTTTGCTTCCCAGGTGGCTCACTGCTAAAGAATCTGTCTGCTAATGCAGGAGACACACGTTCAATACCTGGGTCAGGAAGATCCCCAGCAGTAGAACATGGCAACCCACTCCAATATTCTCGCCTGGGAAATCTCATGGACAGAGAAGCCTGGTGGGCTATAGTACATGGGGTTGCAAAGAGTCAGACACAACTTAGTGACCAAACAACAGCAACAAACTAGTGTTAAGCTCAACAACACAGATGAATCTCACCCACAAAATGTAGCACAAAAGATTCCAAATATAAAAAATGCAGCACTTAGGACTCTACTTATATAAAATTTAGAACTGACAAAACATCTTTAGTGCAAGGAATCTAGACGGGAATGGGGGAGGAGGTGTGTAATTGACTGGAAGGACATACTATAAGGCCTTCTAGGTGTTGCTGATATTCTACTTCTTGTTTTTTTTTAATTTTTTTTAAATTTTATTTTATTTTTAAACTTTACATAATTGTATTAGTTTTGCCAACATGTCCATTTTTGTGTATGTTGTAGATAAGTTACTGGAAAGCAAGCAAGTAAGCCCAAATACATCCATTAAGAGGAATATCTGACTAGCAACTTCTATTAAACATACGTCTCCTTAATCAAACTCCATAATATCTTTTAGTGAAGCTTGAAAATATACAAAAGTTAGGCACAATTCCTGTTTACAAAAAATAACAAGTAGCAAGGATCACTGTGACTATGCTGGAAATGAGTTTTAAAAAACTGTAAGGTCTTTCTAGCCATGAAAACCTTCTCATAGTTTTAAATAATCTGGAAGAATTCTTTACCCACTGGTGAATGCATTTATTCTTATTATTTCCTCCCAAATAAATCTAAAATCAACATCACAAACTTTGTCTGCCAAGGCAAATGTATAGCTTAAGCCACTTTTATACAGAAAGGAAAAAAGCATTTAAGTTTCCCACATCCCTACAACTTCCCCATAAGTGGGCCCAAATCACTGTGTCCCTCAAGATGCAATCATCTGGTTGGAGATGCCACAACTCACAATTTTATTTCATGACTCCCTCAGGGATAATCACCCTAACTTCACATTTTTTCATGTAAATTATTTGTTTTTAGGTTTCTTTCCTGGAAATAGCACCATTTTTAGACCTGTTCTTAACTCCCAAACTGACAACACTGAAATATAGGCTCATTTATCTTTCTTATTGGTTTCCTAGTCCCACCGTTTTCCTTTTTTGATTAAGACCTTGGAACGCTTCGACATTTTAAGGATCCTTCATCTTCATAACTCTGGAAACTGTACAATGAGTGAAGTGGGGTGGGGATTTGGAACTGGCAATGAAACCTGTCATGTGCATGTACACATATAGACTGTATAGAATTTCAGCATGATTCCAACAGCTTTTTAGGTGTACGAGGCTGGCCAAAAGAAGTACTTGTGAATTTCATGAATCTTGGCTGGCTTTACATAGTCTTATCACCTGGACCTATGTGTCCAGAGTAAATGCTGAAGACTCGGGTGATCCATCTTATTTCAGTTCTCCTGTCCATCTTCATGGGCTTCCCTGGTGGCTCAGTGGTAAAGAATCTGCCTTCCAATGCGAGAGACGCAGGAGACGCAAGTTTGATCTTTGGGTTGGGAAGATCACCCTGGAGAAGGAAATAGCAACTCACTCCAGTACTCTTGCCTGCGAAATCCCATGGACAGAGGAGCCTGGTGGGCTACAGCCCATGGGGTCACAAAGAGTCTAACATGACTGAGCAACTAAACAACAACATCCTCGCTCATCATGGTAATGCTGCTGCTGCTGCTGCTAAGTCACTTTAGTCGTGTCCGACTCTGTGCGACCCCATAGACGGCAGCCCTCCAGGCTCCCCCGTCCCTGGGATTCTCCAGGCAATAACACTGGAGTGGGTTGCCATTTCCTTCTCCAATGCATGAACGTGAAAATGAGTACCTTACAGACTCTCAGGAGGACTTCCTTTGGGGGCGGGGGGTGTTGACTTGTCATAATTCTAACACCGCCTCTGTCATTTCCTATGAGGGTCTTTTCTTCATCCTAGAGAACAGAGTACCTTCTTGTTTTCAAAAATCCAATAAATAAGTGTGCTACCATAAAGACCAAGCAGACCTCAGACTCATTTACAGACTGCTCACACAGGATGTTTAAAAGCAGGAACCACATCCCCATCCGTAGTTCACCTAACCCCTGTAAAAACATAAGCTGCGGTGCCTCTTGCAAAGCTGGGCAACTGTAGCTGACCTTGGAGGGCCTGGCACTTTTTAGTACAATGAGCTGGTTTCTTTTCACTTCCAAGATGGGCGGAAGGAGTGCTTGTTACAGCCAGATAAGAAGTAATCCTTTGGCTGTGTTTCAGATGGATTTGCAGAGTATGATTTTCTTGGAAGAAAAATGAATCCCTTAACTGTTTTCTCCTGCCACCACAATAGCACTAACTGTGATTTACAGCAGTATGTTGCCTAATTTTCCATCTGCATATTATTTGGAAAGGGTAAAAGTTAGGGTAATGTAATGTGCAAATGAGTGAAAACAGAATGTGTTTGCTTTCCTTCCTGCCTACACATGGTCAGGGTTTTCTGATGTGTAAAGCATAGAATCGGTTTGCTTGGTATGTGAGCTCTTTTTTGATGTGAGTTCCAGCGGGTGTCTTAGACTAGGTCCAAGGAAACTTTTAGGGATGTTTTATAGGTACAAAATCAGGAGACAGTGTCTGTGTGAGAGAAAGTGAATGGCAGGTTATCAGCCATTCTGTCCACACAGTGAAAGGCCCTTACTCCTTTGACGAGTGAACAGGAAAAATCCCCTACTTCTGTCGGTTTACGTTACAGTAAGGAAAGAAGATAATTTTCTGTTAGTTGTTTTCAGCCCCTCAAGAACTTGGAAGGGGATGGAGGTAGAGCCAAAAGGTGGAATTCTCCTTCCAATATCTGACTCTTCAACTAGATCTGTTCCTCTCTTCTTTCTCTTGTATGCATTGAAAGTATAACTTTCATATATAGAAATGGTTATCCTTTTAAAGTTTGAAAACCATGACTGAAATTTCACTAACTGAAATAACAGTGCAAGTAGAAAGGTGGCATCAACCAGTTTAAGACTTAAAAAAAAAAAAAATACTGAGCACAGAATAAGAAGACAAACTCTGTACACCGGCACCGCCTCTAATTAAGTGAATCTCATCCATGGAAGGGAGATATCCATCAGCATAATACAATCCCCAAGCTTAGCTGGAGACACAATTATGATTCATTTGAAATTCAGTCTTGAAAGTGGCAATTTATCTGACATGATAATGCTAGGTGAAAAGAAATTGAATTCTATTCATGTATTTATCTCTTGTGTGTATGTATATGTGCCCAGTTGTGTTCAACTATTTGTGACCCCACGGACTGTGGCCTGCCAAGCTCTTCTGTCTATGAGATTTTTCCAGGCAAGAATACCAGAGTTTGTTACCCGTGTCTCCTGCATTGGCAGATAGATTATTTACCACTGAGTTACCTGGAAAGCCTTTGTGTATTTAGAGCTCACTGTTTATGACCTCCCCCTCCATCCCCGCCAAAAAAAAAAAAAAAAACAAACAAAAAACATAAAAATAGAATTCCACTGAATAAAAAGTTATCTGATAACTTCACTCTGTTGCACTTTGTTAATCAGCATTGAATTTTAGGATTGTTTTTCTTTTAGTTTTGGATATATGCTATTATAATCAGAAATATCATGTGTCAGTGTTCTACTGCCTGTTTGAAAACTTCACTTAAGAGAAAATCCTTCTAGCTCACTGGAAATGGGATCTGGCATTTCAATATTTCTGCAAAATCTTCAGTAGTTCATGTACTGTGTTGCATATGCACATGGTATAGATGACCTATATTAGTAAGCAGTACTGGTGTAAGAGACATAATTACTGTATACAAACTAGAATTACTGCATTACAGACTCACATGTATTAAATCTAATTTGAAGAAAGGTGACTTTGATTTGAGAAGTAACTAGAAATTACAAAGCAATGGCGTTTACAGTATTTTAGCAGAAAATATGGCAGTTTATTCAGCTTTAATTTACTCCGATACTTCTGATTTTCTTTATATTTTTCCTAAGAAAGATCCCAGTACATTTTTTTGTGTGTGGATCCAGTTAGTCTCACAATTCTGTGAAAGCAATCTAAATTTACTGGCTACATTATGAGAACATGAGAGACTAACACCTCCTTGTCTCAATTTTCTACTTCAGTCTTTTATTCTTTTACAGATATGCCAAGTCATTGGGGAAACTTGGTGGTCTCTAAGGCAGCATTCCAGAGCCAGGAGAATGCCTGGAAATGTAATCAATGGTTAGATCTAAGGATACATGAGTCCTGGCTCATCTTCCTGATCCATCAATGTGTGAGGGCTATTTCTTGTGCTTGGCTTTAGAGAATATGGATTCATTCTAAGCAGCTTCTCTTTTTTCAAATCTTTTTGTTTAACATTAAAACAGCTGATATTATACCCAGAGACTAACTCCACTGCCAGTGACCTTACAATTTAACATCTTAAAAATAACCTATTCTATATTGCTCTAGCATTTTCTAATAATAAAATTTTAATTGGGTATTATTTCTATCAAGGAGTTAAACTTGAACTTGGCTGAAGCAAAGAATTGTAATTATGTATCCACATTTTTCATGAGATAACCTCTTATTCAGAGGTTTTTAGCCTGAGGTACCAGGATATAATTCAGTGAGTTCAAAGAAACTTCTAAATAAAAATATTTTCAGGGTTTTTTTTTAATAAAAAACATAACTTTTATCAGAATTTTATCCCAAAATTGCTAAGCACCACTGATTTTATAATGATTTTATTATTATTTTATTATTAGTTGTTAATAGTACTGAAGTGGTATTTTAGCTGATGAATCAAAACTGAAATTCGTAAAACAAATTCAGAAATAGCTAGAGGTATTTTCAAATATATGATTACCTATTATAAAAAGACTGTCAACATGCCATCTCCAATCTGAAACACAATCATAGCATGGATTCCAAAATTCCTGTAGTCAATCAAAAGTTTTCCTGAAGGCTTTGTGTTTTCTTCTTTTTAAACAGGTAAACAGGTGCAACATATCTACTGGGAAACAGAGAATACAAGCTCCCAAAGATGTGAATAGTAACAGTAAGAATCAATCAATTACACAGTGATCCCTCACTTCCTGACACTATTCTAAGTGTTTTGCATATTTTATCTGATTTAATTCCCCAAGTAATTTTACAGATTATATACTACTTTTGTCCTCTCAGTTTTACAGACGGTAAAACCAACACGGATCAATTTGCAAACTATACCCACTGTCAATCAGTTAGTGAGTCTGGCCTTAAAAACTCAAGGCCACCTAAGTTAACTTAAGGCCACTTAAATTAACCACCTTGGCTATGCTACCTTGAGAATCAAAGATCACACAATGCAAAGAACAATATACATTTCAAGGCTCACTTCTTAGACTGAAGTAACAGCAGGACTCCTTTTTCTTCCAATCAACAGCATTAGATCCTCTCAGCTCCTATTTCTACAGTCTCTGTAGCTCTTAATCCCTCAGTGTCATCAACTTCAGCAATGTCCTATATCAAGTACATGCACATGTTTCATTATCTCTACTTATTTTTGTTTTCTTCAACCTTTCCTCAGGAAAAAGGATTATATGGTCAATGTTAAAAATTAGAATGGCAACTTAGTATACCTCTGTCCTCCTATTGTTGCATCCCTTAGGCTATAACATAAAGGTGAACAATACCCAGACTTTTCTAGTTCAAGTCAACACAAACATGCCGATGAAATTCATCTTTGTAGAAAAGTCAGCACATATTTCAACTTTTGTAAGTATACTTCATTCATTAAATGTCAGAAAATACCAAACTTTAGGTAACTCTATTGTTTACTGATATCATATATGGTGTCATAGTCTCCCTATTTATGTTTACAGGAGAATAGGAAAGTAGTTACTGTCACTAAAGAGAGTGGAAGATTTTAAATATTCTTACTTGCAAAATGACTAAGAATACAGATTAACTGCAAAATAGTCAAACGAGAGATGAGCTAACACATACTTCTATGATTAACAAGTAAAATAGGCACCCAGGAATTAATATCATACTGAAATTTAAAGCTCTAACATAGAGGCTTTCCTTTGTATTAATATGTCTTTCCAACTCCTGAGTTAGCATATGTGTATACAAAACGCATTAAAGCAATTGCTTTATCAGAACTTGAAGACTGCATGAAAATATTAATTCTCAGCACATCTGACATGGAGGAAAAATTTGTCATACATAGAAGTGGAGGGGAACTGGAAGTTGGCATAAGAACATCTGCCTCCATTTTTAATGTTTTATGTATTTAAGTTTTGTTGTGAACTTCAAGAAACACAAATACATGTCATTTAATCAAAGCCAAAATAAGCTTTGATTTTCATACAATTTAAGGAAAATAGCTTTTGTAAATCTGAATGCTTCTAAATGATCAAATCAGAGATTTCTTGGTAATTAAATAAAAATACCTAGGTATGTTATTGAAAATAGTTTAGCTATTTCTGATTATCCCAGTAACTTTCAGTATACCAATAGAGAAAATTATCAATAACAGTATTTGTGATGGTTGATATATAAACTCTTTTCTCGGTATAATTCCTTGTTACTATGAAGATATGCTTGAAGATCCAATGTATGCCATCAGGACAAAAGTAATGCCACAAAAATCTTATTTGCCTAAGCGGTTAATTATATGAACAACTAAAATTATTAATAGCTTTGCATGATGTTCATGCTCAGTTCCTTACAAAGGACATATGACACATGAGCCAGAGTTTTGAAAATACTTTCAGAAATCCTGAAACAACACAAAGGCCATTCACTATATCAGTTACTTCCAGGCAGTAAGTAAAAGAGAAAGGTAAATAAGTGAAGTGTGCCATTTATGGGGTTTTGTTTGTAATTAATGACATTATTTTACAGTAATAATATTTTATTTTTAAATAACATATTTAAATATGTTTATTTAAATATTTAAATATTTAAATATTTAAATAATAAATATATAAAATATATAAATATATATAAAATATATAATATAAATATTTTATATATATATATAATATATATATTTATATATATATAATAAAATATATAATATAAAAATTTTTATAAATATATAAAAATATATAAAATATATAAAATAAATATAAAAAATATAAAATAAAATAAAAAATATTTAAATATTTAAATATTAAAAATATTTAAAAAAACATAATTACTTTTTGAGTAATAGTGAAATGTTGAGCTTTAGGAAAACTCTACATTTTGGCTGTGCATTTGGCACAAATCAAGTTGATGCTTAAAGAAACCAGGATCCTCCATAATCACATATCTAAAATGATGCCTAGTATTAAACTCTTATTTTTAAAAGTATTTAACAGAAATCATAATATGTTATCATTGTTTTATTGTAATACTGATAACCGTATCAAATCAAGCACTTTACCATACCTAGATCTGTAACCATAGTACACCACACAACTTTGTTTCATAGCTATTAATTATTTTAGAATTGCATTGGCTTCAGTTTGTGCGATTACATTATTATAATATGAAATTATTTAATAAATGTTGATATGTATATGTGTATCTCACAGATATAAATGTGATTTAATGTATTGGTTAGGAAATCATTCAATCATTTTGAAATCAACCAAAAATTGAGGAAAACAAGTCATTTTATCCTCATATTCTAGCTAAATATTTTGACACAGGCCCATCTGGATAGAATCTTGTGTAACTTGTTTCTGATGGCCTATGATTTTGGCAGTTTGGACAGCAATTTTACAACAGTTACTTTAGTTCTTAGGTTGCCACACTGAGATTTCAAATAGAGATGGAAGGGCCTACTTTTTTAGATGCTGGTCTCAGTGGTTATATGCAGAGTCATTCAAAAGATGTGGAAAGATGGAGTAAAAGGGGTAAAAATTATGGGAATTAAGGACAAAGATAAAAAGATCAAGTGAGCAAAAGACAGAAGCACTCTAGTGGAAAAAAACACAACAGGCTGGATCTATAACAAAATATTAGATGACCACAAAAATTACTGCTTATAAACAGATCCAAGACTCAGTCTTGAAATAAGTATGAACGATTATGTTGCTATTATTAAGCATATATATTTGCCGCCAGAACTTATGCTTATCTTAACCTGAAAGATTTTATAAATATAATAAATTTGGACTCTTTAAGCAGACATTTTATTAATAAAACATTGTGTTTTTTAAAAAAATAAAAACCTCAAAGTCGATTTGGAACATAACTCCTGAATATAGACTAAGTAATCTCAATCTGCTATAAACATAATACTATTCTCTAGGTATGTAAAATTTATCACACACACACACAGACACACACGCCTACCTTACAGTACAGCATATCATTGATCACATTTTCTATATATAGATTCTCTTTTAGGTATCAGATTTAAGTGTAACCACATTAGTCTCTCAAATACATTTTAAGTTAGATACTGACTCTGAGATTTTCCAGCATCAAGTAAATGCATATGTAACACATTTCAAAGGAACAGACTGCCTTTTAAGGAAAAGCCCAAATCCCGAACGCTGTGTCTACTACATTGCTTAAATTGCTTAAAATTCAGAAAGCATGCAAAAAACCCTTAAGTCAAACCCAAACCCAAGATTATCCTACCAAGGAAAAACAGGATGGTCATAATAATCATAAATATACATACCATATGAATATCCACTTGATGTTCAGAGAAGATAACTCAAGGAGATGAAATGATATGAGTCATAATTAAAAACACTCCAGTTATCATCCATAAAAGGTTTGTGGTAAAGTGAGAGGTCTTGTCTGCAAAACCATCATAATTCAGTCTTGGCATTAGGCTTTGCCTCTGTCACCCAAAGTCTGTTCTAGGTTATTATTGCAAACTCAATGGACTCAGCTGCAGTGATGATAGAAGCCAGTTTTCATATTATTGTTAACTGACCATTGGCTTGGGATAGAGCCTAGATCTCACAAAAAGTGACTTTACACTATCAAAAGACTTTCTTTTGCTGAACTTGTAACTGCCTGCACACGTACATAGCAGTCAGCTTGCCAAAACACTCTGAAATAATGCCCCTAATTAAAGTAAGCCACTTTCACCATTTGATGTACAAACTGTTTCTTTTACAAGTTTATCAAGAAGAGATTATGTATTGAATATCAAAGTGGATTTTCTTGAGTTCAGAGAGTATTTCTGCACTGTATTTTGGCATCATAGATAGTGTGGAATGTGTGTGCTTGATCTTTTCATATCTTGGGATCTGTGGGTAATTTACAGTCATCAACATTGTTGACACAGCACAAAATAATGTAAAAATCTAGCCAGAATAATGACTATGGGACTAAGTTTTTTGCTTCGGTCTCTTTCTCATTAATTCTTTGTAAATGAAGTTTAATTTACCATGCCCAATTTTGAACTTAAAATTCACTGAAATCTTGAGCTGTATTTCATTAAGTAATATGGTATAAGAAAGTGGCGGTATATATTTTTTAATATCTAATGGTGTTTCTAAAATGACTCATTGCTGCTCCAAGTCAGATGTCTTACAGGAACTTCTCTTTCATACATAATTTGTATATTAAATGATAACAGCTTTATAAAAATGATTCAGATTCAACTCATGCATTGTTGTGCTCTGTGTCATGGCATAATGGGCCCACTATTAAGCATGCTTTGGCACTAAATCATCTTTGCGACATTGTCTGGAAGGAAAAGTTGACTCTAAGGGCTAGTATTTCTATACTCCGTCCCAAGGAAAGGTTAAAACATGTAAAAATTATTATTAGTAAATGAAACACAAAGGTACTGTGGAATAGTATAGGGTAAATAAAGTGCCAGTGTTATAATTGGAGGACTTATAAGGGGACTTGCAGGGAACTGGAAGGTACTTCTTACAGAAAAAGAACTTGAGAAAGAAAATCTCTATTGACAAACTTTTTGGGTTACCCTTCACCTTGACCACAATCATCTGTTTATAAGATATGTATGTATGTATCTGTCTTAAGAACTAGACAAAAGACCTTGGAAACTAAACCCAGAGACAGCCAGACAGATAGTTCCCAGACTATTCCAGTGTGCATCATACTCTGGAAATAGAAAACAAAATATTAAATATACAATCCAGAGATGGATGGAGGGGTGGGTGGAATGTGTGGCTTCAAACCAAGATTGTTTAAAAAAAGTATAAACATTATTGAGAGGTTTTGGAAGATATGAGTCTCATAACACAATATTTAAAATGTCTTATATTTAAAAAGTACTTTGCAGACAGAGAACAAGGAAAATATCAACAGGCATATGATACAACAACCAATGTTTGCCAATGACATGACACAATTGTTGGAACTGACAAAGACTTCAAAGCAGCTATCAAAAAAATGTTCCAACAAGTAAAAGCGATCACTGTTAAAATGAATGGAAAGCTAGAAAAGCTCAGAAAATACGTGGAATATATGAAAAACAATCAAATGGGAATTTTATACTTAAAACCAAACCCTCACTAGATGTGCTTAATAACAGAGTGGACATGACAGAGAAAGCATAAGGAAACTTGAAGGTAATTGAAACAACAGGGGCAAAACATATTAGAAAAACAAATGCACAGAGCTTATGGAACACATGGCCCAGTATCAAACGGCCCCAGAAAGAAGGGAGAAACTAAATGTAACACAGAAAAAAATTTTTGAATAAATATTGTTTGATTATGTCCTCAGTTTTATGAAAGATATAAACTTATAGATTTAAGAAACTCATTAACCTCAAACAGAATACACTGAAGAAATGTATATCCATATCAGTTGTTATAAAAGTGCTGGAAATCAGAGACAAAGAAAAAACTTTTTCAAAGCAGGGAGAAAGGAAAATAATGCATTGATTTTGGAAGAACAACAAAAATAACTGAGGACAGAATGAGTGAAGCCAAAAATTTTAAAGTGCTGTAATCCTAGATTTCTATATCTAGTGAAAATATCTTTTAGGAGCAAAGGGGAAATAAAAATACTTTCAGATGAAATGAATCTAAGAGAGAAGGTATTGGCAGCAGACCTGTACTCAAAGTATCACTAAACAAAGATTTTCAGCCAGAAAACCAGAAGAAAATTTGCATTATTAGGAATGAAGAAAGAACAGCAGAAATGGTAAGCACTTGGCTAAATATAATGGACTCTTCATCTGTACTTGAGTTCTTTAAAATGCATCTGATGGTTGAATGCAAAATTGTAAAATTATCTGACAGAATTTCAGTGAATGTAGGGGTAATATACAAGTACAACACAAGGGGATAAGTAAAAGAACACCTATTGTGCTAAGGTTTCTATCTCCACTAGAAGTGGAAAATATTCTTTCTAAGCAGAAGTAAAAAGATAAGTTATGTAACTGTAATCTCTAGGACAATCACTAAAAGAATTATGCAAAGACAAAGAAGAGAGAAATTTAAATAATTTAAAAATATTCAAATAACTCAGAAGGAGATATAAAGGGGAACCAGAGTAAGTATAATAAGAAAAACCAAACAAAAAGAAATGCCAGACCTAAATTTGAAGATATTTATCATATGGTATGTTCATGTCCCTAAACACATTGATAAAAAGATACAATGCCAGAGTAAAAATTTTGAAATGTGAAACAACTATATTCTATCATAAGTCACTTAAAATATAATAGAAATTGATTTCCAGAATGGCAATGTGAGAAGTTCTACAGATCCTCACTTCAGTGGAGCAAACATAACAGGTGAAAATAACTGTTCAAATCTCTGTAAAGGGTCCTAAATGATTTTAGAAAGTGGAGGAATGGTTACTGAAGAAAATTTACTACATCTTATGTGACAAGTGCAAGCCTTTGAAACGTGAGTCATTGTCTCCTTCCTTCTTCATCCACCCCAGCTCAGGAAGCCCCACTCATGGCAGGTGCAACCAAGAAGACACAGCTCCTTCTCTTTCCAGTTCCCAGGTAGGGCTACTTTTCCAATCTGGCCACCGGGATTTATCATTCCTTCCCACCTCATACATTTCTTCTTGCAGAAACTCTGTTCCAGGCAAGTGCAGTTGAGAAGTCTGGGGCTCCCTTCCTCCATGCAGCTGCTTTCTTAAAGAAGCACAACTCTAGACAGGGCAGCCTGAGAACATTCTGCCCCAAACAAGACTTTCAGGCAAAGACTCCACATCATTAGAGGTAAGCTGAGAAGATCAAGGGCTACCATGGCCACTAAATGTTCCATTCATAGAACACAGGTGTCACCCCGTGAGAAGTGGTCACTCAGACGGACGAGAGCAAAAGTTCTGCCCAGAGGTAGAGAAGCCTTGGCAACAGAGCTGTGTAGCTCCCACTAAGGAAATTGCGTTTATGACCAAGGTGATACGTTAAATCCACAGGAAAAAATAAAACTAGATATGATAAAAGCAAAAATTTTAATATAATGAACTCTAAACACATTTTCCCCTTAGCTTCTTGGAAAGCTATAAAATTATATAAATAATTATAACCATGTATCATTAGTTTTGTAAGACATATAAACATAACATGTATAACAAAAAAGAGTGAAAAGAAAGAAATAGAGCTATACATGAACAATATTTTCTATTTCTAACTGAAATTCAGCTAGTATAATTCTGAGGTAAATTCTGGCTAGGTTAAGATACATATGGTAAGTTCTGGAGCAACCAAAAATAAAACTCAGAAGTGTAAAGCCCTGTTAACAGAGTGTTTTATCAAACACCCAGTAGCAGGAGAGTAAATACACAATCAAGAAGCTCTGCTAAAGAAAGCAGTGGAAAGACAACAGGAAATGAAAAGAAATTACTCATGTCTCCAAGAATTAACCAGGAGAAAGTCAGCTAAACTGTATGCATTACAGCATTGTATCACTTGCCCTAGTTTGTGAGATCCTTGAGGATAAAGCCCATGACATATTTGTGCAAACCTCACATGCACTCTAATATGTCATCGGGTCTAGTAAACTACTGATGAATATTAACAATAATAAGAAGAAAATGAATGCAGGACATTTCTATACATGGGAACTGAAAAGAAACTGGCAAAAGCTGCAGATGTTAGAAATCTTGGAAAAACAATTTAAAAGTTATGATTCAGTGTGTTATATCTGGGTAAGTTACCACACTAGACAGAAACTGGACCATCCCTTCCACCAGGAAGCAAGAGGGAAAAAGACTGAGGAGACCCTTTTATATATAAAGGAGGAGAGGAGGCCCTTTTATATATAAAGGAGGAAGAGAGTCTGGATCTGGGGCTGATAGACAACCTGGTGAAGCACAATTGAATCTGGATAATTTGAAGATAAAATGGACAAAGATCATATCCAGGCAAGGAAGAGCAACTGCACTTCATTTTCCTTGGAGACATACGTCTGTATGTGAACATTCCTCACACATGAATGAGTTTCTTGAAATATGAAAAAGTAAGTATGCTAGCATCAATATCTGGTTTGTTGATATTTTAAAGAACTTTAATGAGTTGTTCTAGCTCACCTTCACATTAGTCCTATGTTATAAATCGGTTTGCTCAGTACTTGCCTATAGAGGAAATATTTTATGACGACAGAGTGTCTTCATTGACGTGAATGTCGCTCAGTCGTGTCCAGTTCTTTGCAACCCCACGGACTGTACAGTCCATGGAATTCTCCACTCCAGAATATTGGAGTGGGTAGCCTTTCCCTTCCCCAGGGGATCTTCCCAACCCAGGAATCCAACCCAAGTCTCCCGCATTGCAAGTGGATTCTTTACCAGCTGAGCCACAACTGAAGCCCAATAATACAGGAACGGGTAGCCTATGCCTTCTCCAGCGGATCTTCCCAGCCCATGAATCCAATTGGGGTCTACAGCATTGCAGGTGGATTCTTTACCATCTGAGCTATCAGATCAGATCAGATCAGTCGCTCAGTCATGTCCGACTCTGCGACCCCGTGAATCGCAGCACACCAGGCCTCCCTGTCCATCACCAACTCCTGGAGTTCACTCAGACTCACGTCCATCGAGTCAGTGAGGCCATCCAGCCATCTCATCCTCTGTCATCCCCTTCTCCTCCTGCCCCCAATCCCTCCCAGCATCAGAGTCTTTTCCAATGAGTCAACTCTTCGCATGAGGTGGCCAAAGTCCTGGAGTTTCAGCTTTAGCATCATTCCTTCCAAAGAAATCCCAGGGCTGATCTCCTTCAGAATGGACTGTTGGATCTCCATGCAGTCCAAGGGACTCTCAAGAGTCTTCTCCAACACCACAGTTTAAAAGCATCAATTCTTTGGTGATCAGCCTTCTTCACAGTCCAACTCTCACATCCATACATGACCACAGGAAAAACCAGAGCCTTGACTAGACGAACCTTTGTTGGCAAAGTAATGTCTCTGCTTTTGAATATGCTATCTAGGTTGGTCATAACTTTCCTTCCAAGGAGTAAGTGTCTTTTAATTTCATGGCTGCAGTCACCATCTGCAGTGATTTTGGAGCCCAGAAAAATAAAGTCTGACACTGTTTCCACTGTTTCCCCGTCTATTTCCCATGAAGTGGTGAGACCGATGCTATAATCTTCATTTTCTGAATGTTGAGCTTTAAGCCAACTTTTTCACTCTCCACTTTCACTTTCATCAAGAGGCTTTTGAGTTCCTCTTCACTTTCTGCCATAAGGGTGGTGTCATCTGCATATCTGAGGTTATTGATATTTCTCCCGGCAATCTTGATCCCAACTTGTGTTTCTTCCAGTCCAGCCTTTCTCATGATGTACTCTACATATAAGTTAAATAAACAGGGTGACAATATACAGCCTTGACGAACTCCTTTTCCTATTTGGAACCAGTCTGTTGTTCCATGTCCAGTTCTACCTGTTGCTTCCTGACCTGCATATAAATTTCTCAATAGGAAGATCAGGTGGTCTGGTATCAGGTATTCCCATCTCTTTCAGAATTTTCCCCAGTTTATTGTGATCCACACAGTCAAAGGCTTTGGCATAGTCAATAAAGCAGAAATAGATGTTTTTCTGGAACTCTCTTGCTTTTTCCATGATCCAGCAGATGTTGGCAATTTGACCTCTGGTTCCTCTGCCTTTTCTAAAACCAGCTTGAACATCAGGAAGTTCACAGTTCACATATTGCTGAAGCCTGGCTTGGAGAATTTTGAGCATTACTTTACTAGAGTGTGAGATGAGTGCAATTGTGCAGTAGTTTGAGCATTCTTTGGCATTGCCTTCTTTGGGATTGGAATGAAAACTGACCTTTTCCAGTCCTGTGGCCACTGCTGAGTTTTCCACATTGGCTGGCATATTGAGTGCAGCACTTTCACAGCATCATCTTCCAGGATTTGGAATAGCTCAACTGGAATTCCATCACCTCCACTAGCTTTGTTCATAGTGATGCTTTCTAAGACCCACTTGACTTCACATTCCAGAATGTCTGGCTCTAGGTCAGTGATCACACCATTGTGATTATCTGGGTCGTGAAGATCTTTTTTGTACAGTTCTTCTGTGTATTCTTGCCATCTCTTCTTAATATCTTCTGCTTCTGTTAGGTCCATACCATTTCTGTCCTTTATTGAGCTCATCTTTGCATGAAATATTCCTTTGGTATCTCTGATTTTCTTGAAGAGATCCCTAGTCTTTCCCATTGTGTTGTTTTCCTCTATTTCTTTGCCTTGATCGCTGAAGAAGGCTTTCTTATCTCTTCTTGCTATTTTTTGGAACTCTGCATTCAGATGTTTATATCTTTCCTTTGCTCCTTTGCTTTTCACTTCTCTTCTTTTCATAGCTATTTGTAAGGCCTCCCCAGACAGCCATTTTGCTTGTTTGCATTTCTTTTCTATGGGAATGGTCTTGATCCCTGTCTCCTGTACAATGTCATGAACCTCATTCCATAGTTCATCAGGCACTCTATCTATCAGATCTAGGCCCTTAAATCTATTTCTCACTTCCACTGTATAATCATAAGGGATATGATTTAGGTCATACCTGAATGGTCTAGTGGTTTTCCTACTTTCTTCAATTTAAGTCTGAATTTGTCAATAAGGAGTTCATGGTCTGAGCCACAGTCAGCTCCTGGTCTTGTTTTTGCTGACTGTATAGAGCTTCTCCATCTTTGGCTGCAAAGAATATAATCAGTCTGATTTTGGTGTTGACCATCTGGTGATGTCCATGTATAGAGTCTTCTCTTGTGTTGCTGGAAGAGGGTGTTTGTTATGACCAGTGCATTTTCTTGGCAAAACTCTATTAGTCTTTGCCCTGCTTCATTCCATATTCCAAGGCCGAATTTGCCTGTTACTCCAGGTGTTTCTTGACTTCCTACTTTTGCATTCCAGTCCCCTATAATGAAAAGGACATCTTTTTTGGGTGTTAGTTCTAAAAGGTCTTGTAGGTCTTCATAGAACCGTTCAACTTCAGCTTCTTCAGCGTTACTGGTTGAAGTGAGCTATCAGGGAAGCCCAAAAGGAGGCACTGTGGCAAAAAGAAACCAAATAATCTTGTTCAGTTAAATTCATTTTAGTCTCTCAGTTATGTCCAACTCTTTGCGACCCCATGGACTGCAGCATGTCAAGCCTCCCTGTCCATCACCAACTCCCGGAATTTACTCAAACTCATGTCCATTGAGCCTGTGCTGCTTTCCAACCATCTTATCCTCTGTCGTCCCCTTCTCCTCCCACTTTCTATCTTCCCCAGCATCAGAGGCTTTTCAAATGAGTCAGTTCTTCACATCAGGTGGGCAGAGTATTGGAGGTTCAGCTTCAGCATCAGTCCTTCCAATGAATACTCAGGACTGATTTCCTCAAGCAGGTCAATAATCATGTTACCCCATAAGTACTGATTGTGTGAAGTGGGACTTCCCAGGTGGCGCTAGTGGTAAAGAACCTGCCAGCCAGTGCAGGAGACATAAGAGCTGCAGGTACCATCCCTGGGTGAGGAAGATCCCCTGGAGGAGGGCATGACAATCTACTCCAGTCTTCTTGCCTGGAAAATCCCCACAGACAGAAGAGCTTGGTGGTCTACAGCCCACAGGGTCGAGTTAAAGTGATGTGCTTCCTATTCACAGAAGCTCCAGGCTGGTGTCCCCACAAACTAACTTGTGATAAGATCTTCCTTAGCAGCAATAACGTGAGGAGAATAAATTAAGGATCTATTTTTTATCTGAAATCCTTTCTATCTTGCCCCTCTCCCTTATTTTTTGGAGGGTAGGGATTAGAATATTCTTTCAGTTATAATAGTCATAGGAACATTTTAAAAATAGCTGTAATAGCAAAAAGTGTGAAAGATTTCTCTCAACAGGAGTGACTGGAAGCATGGATAAATTATCTTGTATGATACCTCATATATTATGGAAGATTCTATATTCATGTATTATGATATCAGTTAAAATGTGCATATGTCAGCTTCAAAAACATAAGAATTTCAAACACGGAATGTTGAAGGAAAATAGCAAGGCATGGAAAAGTGAAAAGCTGAAAGCACTTAAAAGTTCAACAACAAAATTACATTACATACATCATAAAATTATTTAAAAAAAAAACAAAAGGTAAAAACACAATTTGGAATAGTATTACCCTTGGGGACAAAACAATAGCCTTGACTAGATGGACCTTTGTTGGCAAAGTAATGTCTCTGCTTTTGAATATGCTATCTAGGTTAGTCATAACTTTCCTTCCAAGGAGTAAGCGTCTTTTAATTTCATGGCTGCAATCACCGTCTGCAGTGATTTTGAAGCCCCAAAATATAAAGTCTGACACTGTTTCCACTGTTTCCCCATCTATTTCCCATGAAGTGATGGGACTAGATGCCATGATCTTCGTTTTCTGAATGTTGAGCTTTAAGCCAACTTTTTCACTATCCTCTTTCACTTTCATCAAGAGGCTTTTGAGTTCCTCTTCACTTTCTGCCATAAGGGTGGTATCATCTGCATATCTGAGGTTATTGATATTTCCCCCAGCAATCTTGATTCCAACTTGTGCTTCTTCTAGCCCAGTGTTTCTCAGATGTACTCTGGGACTGATGCTGAAGCTGAAACTCCAATACTTTGGCCACCTCATGCAAAGAGTTGACTCACTGGAAAAGACCTTGATGCTGGGAGGGATTGGGGACAGGAGGAGAAGGGGATGACAGAGGATGAGATGGCTGGATGGCATCACTGACTCGATGGAGATGAGTTTGGGTAAACTCCGGGAGTTGGTGATGGACAGGGAGGCCTGGTGTGCTGCGACTCATGGGGTCGCAAAGAGTCGGACACAACTGAGCGACTGAACTGAACTGAACTGGGGGCAAAAGAAAGGAGGATAAAGTAGGAAGGTGAAACATTAGAACAGTTGCTGGAATTGGTAATATTCTAATTTTGAAGAAGGGGAACTAAGCATAGTGATTACTTTTATATAAATATGCATAAATATATAATGCTTGTTATATAATATATACTATTTCTATATTTTGATATATATTTATATATAAACTTCAAATTACAAATTAAGAAAAAAAGATCATTACCAGAAAGTACTCACATTCCTTAACCCTTGAATATCTCTTTGAAGGACTTGACATAAAAACTGCAATCATGTTCTTAATGAAGATATGATATTGGTAAGGAAGCGAAAATAAAACACTGGATCTTCTTTATATCTTTCAAGTATGTCTCAAATGATATAGTATCAAGCTTACAGAATTTTAGAAAAAAATAAAAAATCTTTTCTATTAAACATTATAATGACTGTGGATAAGTTCCTCCCCCCAGTATTTCCTTAACAAAATACTAAATTTGTTGGTTCTCTAAATTTAGTTTGTAACATTTTCTGTTGCTTTCACCCTGACATTTGGGAGTCTTCTGACCTCAGTGTCCTTGTCCAGAAACCAGTCTCCTGACTTATTTTCCTTTTCAGCAAAGCTTGTGGTTCTGAAAGAACAGCTTCATTAAATATTGCAAATGAATCATGAATTAAATAAAACTGTTTGATTGTACCAGCCGATTGACTTAAAATTAATTTAAAACCTGATTGAGTACCCCAGCACAAAAACTGACTTTAGTTGATATATTGATAGTATTGAATAATAGTAGATTGAAATAGAAATCATGAAAATAAATGGTCAATGCAACCTTTACCTATCTTTTAATATAATATAATATCTTATAGTAAAATTATATGGTTTAAAGAGTGAAAATCCTGCTTGAAGGGCTAGAAACATGATGAAAATGACTATACTTCTTAGAAACTTTATGGTGTTTTCATTATTTCCAGTACATCAATTTATTATACCATATAGTTTGCTTTTCACTTAACTCTAATAATTATGAAATGGGAATAAAGAAATTGAGGCCCTTTTAAAATTTGAATACAAAATGTTATTAACTGAAAATCATCTTTGGCAAGTGTTTTACAATTTTAGTAAACTTAATTAAATGCCAATAAAGTTTTAATAAAGTTGTATTTTGTTTTGCAAGTTTATATACATTATGGTATATAAAATAAAGGTAATGCTAAGTGTTGAGGCAATTACATTGTGAAGATTTCTTTTTGCTTTCCTAGGGGAAACAAATACCCTGTACTCTCAGAGCCAGCTTGAATAGGAGAACCCTGTAAATGAGGCATGAGGCAAGAATGTGGCTTCTTGGCTCAAGCCTCTTCATAGGAAATCCTTGACAAGTTAAATGAATAAAAACATATATACACATTTTAAAAGATTAGGAGTAAAATAAACAGTAATGAGAAGTTCACTGGAATCTGGTGATCAAAGCAAAAGCATAATCCACCTTAAGAAAGGAAACTTAAGAAAATTTTCTTTATTAATGTTGCTTGGGAGGGGCCCGCCTCCAGATGCCTTAGTGGCAGGTAGTACAAGGAAAGCTATCAAGTGTTCAAGTCTGATCCAAATCATTGAGAAGGTGCTGTTTTCCTTCCGTAATAAATTCATTTGCCATATGAGTCTTTAAAAAGGGGTATGTTCTGTAATGTACCCTTTTAAAAAACAATTTAGTATTTATTTTCTTTCATTACGAGCTTTCCATGAATATTTTGTCTATATATAATTTTGAAAGCTCGTATAACTTAATCGTTTGAGTTCTTGCAATAAACAGAACTCTGATAAATGTGGGCTATTCCAATTTGAACTAAGATAAATATCTATGGAGATTCAGATGTTTCTGGACCCCGTTAATGCGGCTCTTTAATAAGGTTTAGAAAAAACAAAGGTTTCCTAGGCCTCCCAACACTAAATCCAATCTCTTCTCCAAATGGAAAAGTTTCATGTAATATTCTCAGTTTAGATAGTTTCAGAAACAGACCTTAATATGTTGGATGAGCACCATGCACCTGGGCCACTGAAAACTGCTTTACCCTAGGATATGCATTTCAAATACTATCTTTGGACATTTGTTTGATTTCTAGACTTCTATCCTTACTGATTTTTCATTTCCTTTTCTTGACTATGTCTTTGTTACCTACCATCCTTAATGCTTCCCTGCCTGGGCTTCCTTGGTGGCTCAGACAGAAAAGAACCTGCTTGCAATGCAGGAGACCTGAGTTTGATCCCTGGATTGGGACTATACCCTGCAGAAAGGAATGGCTACCCACTTCTTGCCTGGAGAATTCCATGGACAGAGAAGCCTGGTGGGCTATAGTCTAGATGGTCACAAAGAGTCGGACATGGCTGAGTGACTCAAAAAAAGTAATCCTAAACTTTTGGCAATTCCCAGTCACATTCGTATAACTGCAGCTCTCCTTTATTCTGATCATCCCAATTTTGAGCCCATTCTGAGTCCATCCCAGTTCTGATCCCAATCTCAGTTTCATGTCCAGTGTGTACTCTTTTTAAAACCAACTTCCACTGCACCTGCGTCCTTGGCCCTTTCTCTGTCTCCTGTTTTCACCTTCTCGATAATCCATATTATGTAAGGCACAGACTAAGTTCTCTAGGGGATGTCTGGGATTATCTACTGCATTTTCATTAGATATATACATTCCAAATAGGCTGAACAACAGGCTTAAGATGATAGATTTACTTAGTGGAAAAAGAGAAACAGGCTATTGTATCATGACTCCTAGTGTAGTGCTGTTTCTATCAAATCAGAAGTATAGATTTGTCACTAAAAGATGCTAAAATATGATTTAATGCTGTTGGGAAAACTGGACAGCTACATATAAAAGGATGAAACTGGACTACTCTTTCATACCATGCAGAAAAAGTTCAAAATGGATTAAAGACTTAAATATAAGACCTGAAACCATAAATTCCTAGAAGAAAACACAATCGGTAAGCTTTTTTTTTTTAATTTTATTTTATATTTAAACTTTACAATATTGTATTAGCTCCGCCAAACATCGAAATGAATCTGCCACAGGTACACCCGTGCCCCCCATCCTGAACCCCCCTCCCTTCCCCCTCCCCGCACCCTCTCCCTGGGTCGTCCCAGTGCACCAGCCCCAAGCATCCAGTATCGTGCATCGAACCTGGACTGGCGACTCGTTTCATACATGATATTATACATGTTTCAATGCCATTCTCCCAAATCTCCCCACCCTCTCCCTCTCCCACAGAGTCCATAAGACTGATCTATACATCAGTGTCTCTTTTGCTGTCTTGTACACAGGGTTATTGTTACCATCTTTCTAAATTCCATATATATGCGTTAGTATACTGTATTGGTGTTTTTCTTTCTGGCTTACTTCACTCTGTATAATAGGTTCCAGTTTCATCCACCTCATTAGAACTGATTCAAATGTATTTGATATTACTCTTAGCCATATTTGTCTGGATATGTCTCCTCAGGCAAGAGAAACAAAAGCAAAAACAAAGGGGACTAATATCAAACTAAAAACCATTTACCCAACAAATGAAACAAAACATAAGGATCTCCTACTGAATGAGAGAATACGCTTGCAAATGATATATCTGATATGTAGTTACTATCCTATGTATATATATATAATAAAAACTCACATAACTCAATATCAAAATATAAACAACCCAATTAAAAAAAAATAGACAGGAACTGAGCAGACATTTTTCCAAAGAAGATAGACAGACAACAGGCATATGAAAAAATGCTCAACACAACTGATCACCAGGGATATGAAAATCAAAACCACAGTGAAATATCATCTCACATTCATCAGAATAAATAGTATCCGAAAGACGACAAATAACAGGTGCTGGCGAGGGTATGGGGGAAAGGGAACCCTCTTGCACTGTCGGTGAGAATGAAATTGGTGCAGCCACTGAGGAAAATAGTATGTAAATTCCTCAAAAAAATAAAAATGAAACTACAATATGATCCAGGAATTTCATTTCTAGGTAAATATTCATCTGAAGAAAGTGGAAATGCTAATTAGAAAAAGATATATACATCCTTATGTTAATAACAAAATTATTACAATAGCTAAAATATGGAAGCAATTTAAGTGTTCATTACCAGATGATTTCATAAAAATGTGGTATATATATATACTGCCTTGTCATAAACATGAAATTTTGTTATATATTTGATAAAATAGATGGACCTAGAGGGGATGATGCTAAGTGAAATAAGTTTATCAAAGAAAGACAAATTCTGTATGATTTAACTTATATGTGGAATCTAAAATACAAAACAAACTAACAATTAAAACAAAACAGAAACACTTAAAAACACAGAGAGCAAATAGGTGGTTGCCAGAGAAGAGGGGTTAAGGGGGGAAAGAAAAAACTAAGGGAGATTAGAGGTACAAACCTCCAGGTGTAAAATAAATGTGTCACAAGTATAAAATATACAGTGGGAAAAATAGAAATGTATTAGTAGTTCACTCGCTCAGTCGTGTATGAATCTTTGCGACTCAATGAACCGCAGCACACCAGGGCTCCCGGTCCATCACCAATTCCCGGAGTTTACCCAAACTCATGTCCATTAAGTTGGTGATGCCATCCAGCCATCTCATCCTCTGTCATCCCCTTCTCCTCCTGTCTTCAATCTTTCCCAGCATCAGGGTCTTGTCATTAAGTCAGCTCTTTGCTTCAGGTGGCCAAAGTATTGGAGTTTCAGCTTCAACATCAGTCCTTCCAATGAACACCCAGGACTGATCTCCTTTAGGATGGACTGGTTGGATCTTCTTGCAGTCCAAGGGACTCTCAAGAATCTTCTCCAACACCACACTTGAAAAGCATCAATTCTTTGGTGCTCAGCTTTCTCCACAGTCCAACTCTCACATCCATATATGACCACTGGAAAAACCATAGCCTTGACTAGATGGATCTTTGTTGACAAAGTAATGTCTCTGTTTTTGAATATGCTGTCTAGGTTGGTCATAACTTTCCTTCCAAGGAGTAAGTGTCTTTTAATTACATGGCTGCAATCACCATCTGCAGTGATTTTGAAGCCCCCCAAAATAAAGTCTGACACCGTTTCCACTGTTTCCCCATCTATTTGCCATGAAGAGATGGGACCAGATGCCATGATCTTAGTTTTCTGAATGTTGAGCTTTAAGCCAACTTTTTCACTCTCCACTTTCACTTTTATCAAGAGGCTCTTTAGTTCCTCTTCACTTTCTGCCATAAGGGTGATGTCATCTGCATATCTGAGGTTATTGGTATTTCTCCCAGCAATCTTGATTCCAGCTTGTGCTTCCTCCAGCCCAGTGTTCTTATGATGTACTCTACATATAAGTTAAATAAGCAAGGTGACAATATACAGCCTTGATATACTCCTTTTCCTACTTGGAACCAGTCTGTTGTTCCATGTCCAGTTCTACCTGTTGCTTCCTGACCTGCATACAGGTTTATCAAGAGGCAGGTCAGGTGGTCTCGTATTCCCATCTCTTGAAGAATTTTCCACAGTTTATTGTAATCCACACAGTCAAAGGCTCTGGCAAAGTCAATAAAGCAGAAA
The DNA here is from genome assembly GCF_019923935.1 of Bubalus bubalis. NCBI lineage: Eukaryota > Metazoa > Chordata > Mammalia > Artiodactyla > Bovidae > Bubalus > Bubalus bubalis. Next base: position 34,393,411 of record NC_059164.1, read on the forward strand.
TAGATGTTTTTCTGGAACTCTCTTGCTTTTTCCATGATCCAGTGGATGTTGGTGATTTGATCTCTGGTTCCTCTGCCTTTTCTAAAACCAGCTTAAACACCTGCAAGTTTATGGTTCACGTGTTGCTGAAGCCTGGCTTGCAGAATTTTGAGCATTAGTTTACTAGCGTGTGAGATGAGTGCAATTGTGTGGTAGTTTGAGCATTCTTCGGCATTGCCTTTCTTTGGGATTGGAATGAAAACTGACCTTTTCCAGTCCTGTGGCCACTGCTGTTTTCCACACTTGCTGACATATTGAATGCAGCACTTTCACAACATCATCTTTTAGGATTTGAAATAGCTCAACTGGAATTCCATCACCTCCACTAGCTTTGTTTGTAGTGATGCTTCCTAAGGCCCGCTTGATTTCACATTCCAGGATGTCTGACTCTAGGTGAGTGATCACACCATCGTGATTATCAGGGTCGTGAAGATCTTTTTTGTACAGTTCTTCTGTGTATTCTTGCCACCTTTTCTTAATATCTTCTGCTTCTGTTAGGTCCATACCATTTCTGTCCTTTATTGAGCTCATCTTTGCATGAAATGTTTCCTTGGTATCTCTAATTTTCTTGAAGAGATCTCTAGTCTTTCCCATTCTATTGTTTCCTCTATTTCTTTGCATTGATCGCTGAGGAAGGCTTTCTTATCTCTGCTTGCTATTCTTTGGAACTCTGCATTCAAATGGGTATATATATCCTTTTCTCTTTGCTTTTTGCTTCTCTTCTTTTCAGCTATTTGTAATGTCTCCTCAGACAGCCATTTTGCTTTTTTTTTCATTTCTTTTTCTTGGGGATGGTCTTGATCCCTGTCTCCTCTACAGTGGTATGAACCTCCTTCCATAGTTCATCAGGTTCTCTATCAAATCTAGTCCCATATATCTATTTCTCACTTCCACTGTATAATCATAAAGGATTGATTTAGGTCATACCTGAATGGTCTAGTGGTTTTCCCCACTTTCTTCAATTTAGTTCTGAATTTGGAAATAAGGGGAAATGTATAGAAATAGAGAATCACTAAGTTGCACAACAGGACTAGCATAGTGTTGTAGGTCAATTATACTTCAAAAACTAACAAACATAGGAAAAATTTTTTGATTTTCAGAGGTGGAGGGTGAGGGGAGGGTGAAGTGGATAAAGGCAGTCAAAAGGTACACACTTCCATTTGTAAGTACAAGGGATATAATGCATAAAATGATAAACATTATTAACACCATTGTATGTTATATATAAAAACTGTTAAGAACATAAACCCTTAGAGTCCTTATCACAATAAAAAATTAATTTTGTTAATTTTGTATGTAGATGAGATGATGGATGTTCAATTATTTCATAACATATGTAAGTCCAATTATTAAGTTGTGATACCTTAAGTTTATACAATGATGTATGACAGCTACATTTCATCAATGAAACAAATAAAAATATACCTTACTAAATTTTGGTGGGTTTTTCTTTTAGAGGTGCTCTTTCCAGTCTTAAAATTCTTGTGTATTCCTTTATGATTTCTTTAGGACCTACACAATTTTGGTAAAAATAATGTGGAGTCATAACATTTTAGTGTCCTAAGCTCAGGCACTCATTTGACTATTTTCAAATTATAAGCCAGTGATAGCTTCTCTCTCACTTCATTAATTCAATCTTGATTTAATTAATATTTCTGTGTGTTAAGCTCAATTTACTAGTGTTTTAAAATAACACTGATTAATATAAAAACAGCCACTTTCTCCTTCTCACTCCAAGAAACCTAATTTTAAAAAGGAAAAAAAATGATCCTGTAAGAGTGTTATGTTCTGCTTTTGATTCCTCCTCTCATCCCATTTTAAGACCCCTTTTCTTAAACTTTTGACTAAATATTTATTTCCTTGAAGAGACTTTCAATTCTGTCACACCACTAACATCTTCTTGGTGGCCCTGATCAACTTGTGCCTCTTTTTTCTCATCTAAGACCAGTATATAAAATAATAGAGACCCACATTTGTATTTCAAACAATGAATAAATGGGATAGTTACTGTAATATCAAATATTACAGTTACTATAAAGGGAAATGTTTCAAAAGAAATAATGTCAATTTATGTCTTTTAATTTCAAAAGGAATTCATTATTTGGCTAGATATATCATTTTGCATTATTTGTCAGATTAGAGAACATAACCCTTCAGGTGAAAGTACATTATATTTATAGAACATTTGATTTCAGTTGTAATTTCAGATGTAAATATTAAGACCATTCAGTCTAACTGGACTGATCCTAGAAACAAATCCTTGCTTTCATGAAATTCTAATTATATCTACACAATTCATTTGCTTTTACAGTTTCCTGGCAATATTCTGTCTCTGTGGCTTATGTGTCTTTCATATGGCCAAAGAATTTCTCCCAATTTCCCCTATTAACCCAAAAAGAAATTTGAACTGAGATTGCTGGATTCCAGAATATCTGTATCAACTCCAGAATTTCCAAATACAACTTGAGATTAAGACAAACACTAGATGTCCCAGAGGAGCTTCCCATTAAATTTTATGTACAGTTCTCTCATAAACTTCACACATTTGTATTGCTGGTACTTTAGTTTAAACATAGAAAATCATGTAAAAAAATAGGTTTGTTTCATATCATTGATATACTTTTGACTTCATATTTTTATATCTTTCTTAGAGGATTAATGATATTATATAAACACATTTATATCAACTGAAACTTAGTTAACATGTAGAACCTTTTCATAATGATACAGCCATCAGTTAGACAAAAACAAAACTTACTGAAATGGTTACCTCTTTTCTGCCTCACCATTATTAGATAAACCTGGAGTTTGACTTGCATCATATTGGTTTGCGGGAACTGGCTTCACAGAATAAATGTTTACAAGATTAGTCCTCAAAAGGACATTGTCAACATCTTTAAGCCACGGGTTTGATAATTTTATTCATCTCCTGTTTACAGTGCAATTTTATTTCTTTTTTTCTTTTTTTTTTTTAATTTTATTTTTAAACTTTACATAATTGTATTAGTTTTGCCACATATCAAAATGAATCCACCACAGGTATACATGTGTTCCCCATCCTGAACCCTCCTCCCTCCTCCCTCCCCATTCCATCCCTCTGGGTCGTCCCAGTGCACCAGCCCCAAGCATCCAGTATCGTGCATCAAACCTGGACTGGCAACTCGTTTCATACATGATATTTTACATGTTTCAATGCCATGCTCCCAAATCTTCCCACCCTCTCCCTCTTGAGTCCATAAGACTGTTCTATACATCAGTGTCTCTTTTGCTGTCTTGTACACAGGGTTATTGTTACCATCTTTCTAAATTCCATATATATGCGTTAGTATACTCATTATCAGAGAAATGCGAATCAAAACCACTATGAGGTACCATTTCACGCCAGTCAGAATGGCTGCAATCCAAAAGTCTACAAGTAATAAATGCTGGAGAGGGTGTGGAGAAAAGGGAACCCTCTTACACTGTTGGTGGGAATGCAAACTAGTACAGCCACTATGGAGAACAGTGTGGAGATTCCTTAAAAAACTGGAAATAGACCTGCCTTATGATCCAGCAATCCCACTGCTGGGCATACACACTGAGGAAACCAGAAGGGAAAGAGACACGTGTACCCCAATGTTCATCGCAGCACTGTTTATAATAGCCAGGACATGGAAGCAACCTAGATGTCCATCAGCAGATGAATGGATAAGAAAGCTTTGGTACATATACACAATGGAGTATTACTCAGCCATTAAAAAGAATACATTTGAATCAGTTCTAATGAGGTGGATGAAACTGGAGCCTATTATACAGAGTGAAGTAAGCCAGAAAGAAAAACACGCAATTTTATTTTTTTAACTTCCAAAAATATTATCCCAACAGTTGGGCTTTATAAAATTGCTTTTAGTTCTTTCATCTGAAATATTCTTAGTTGAATTCAATTTTACACTAAAAAGTTGAGTAAAAACTGTAATAATAAAATTATCTATATGCAATTAATTCTTTTTTTCTAAATGGTGAAGTTTTGCTTCTTTCTTTCATTACTGTAACTAAATGTTACTATAACTAAACCAGACTGTTAAAATATAATTTTTTTGCTCAAAGTTTTGGCAAAGAAAACAAACTGCTTCTCTTATATTTGAGAAATACTGATGAATATAAACTACACTAACAAGGAACACAATGGGATAGTATAGGGCAGTATGTTACATGATCTATTAATATAATACAACTATTGATTTTAAATAGTTATTTCTGGTAGGTATTTTAGAGTACTTTTTTCATTCCACTCTCCTAATTGGAGAGCTTGGGCATTAAATGATATTTTTAAGACTTCAATGCTGCTTATATAACATTTACATTGTATTTATGAATCATAAGTAATCTATAGATAATTTAAAGTATATGGGAAGATGTGTGTAGGTAATATGCAAATACTATGCCATTTTATACAAGGGACTTACATATCCTCAGATTTGGGTATCCATGAGGGTCTGAGAACATATCCCCCTTAAATATTGAGGGATGACTATTAGTTGTTCTACCATCAGTTCTGTATTAATTTAAGGTCCTTCATACAGTCACACACCTTCAGCATTCCATTGATTTTGGGGCATACTCAATTCCTGTTACTGGTAATCTATGAGAAGCAACAACTAGGTTGATTACTATTTCTAGGCTAGACTTGATTATGGTAACTGTATTTGAGGACTCTGTTAGATTTAGTTTTCTCTTACAATATAGCTTCTATTATTTTTAATTGGACTTCAAATAAATCCGTAGAGTCAGACAAGACTTAGAGACAACAATGAATGATAAATCATTCTTGCTTTGTTTTATTCATGGAATAGCAGCACTATTTTAACTTCAAAATGAGAGAGCAGTGACTCACTTTTTTTCATTTAAGAAATTCACTTCTGGATCCTTGTATTGACTTTAAATCATACTTTACCAATATATTAATTTATTTTTAAATAAAATATTTTCTCTAGACTCTTATTCATTGAATGACTCTTTCTTGAATAAGAAAATACAAAGATTTCAATGCCATTTTTTCTACTAATTTATCTATTAATAATTTGCCAATGGCTTTCTCTGGCTTGAATTTAGAATCTATAGTAATTCTTTCTTATTTCATTTATGTATTCAGAAGTTTTATTTACAACAAAAATATATTAAGCAATTGTGAGTTATGTAATATTTCTTGAGTACCTGGATAGAAAATAACATGTCCAAGTCTGGGGGAAGCAGGTATATATCACTTAGACATTATGATGTATCTGAGAGAAAAATGGTGTATTTTCATTTAGGAAATAAAGTGAGTAGGGAACAAGATTCAACTTAAGATTGCTTTGATTTAAAAATTGAATACATTTAATTTTACGCTTAGCACTCAGTTTCACCTATTACCTTTGTTTTTGTTATCCAGTCGCTAAATCGTGTCTGACTCTTGGCAATCCTATGAACTGCAGCACGTCAGGCTTCCTTGTCCTTCACTATCTCCTGGAGTTTGCTCAAACTCATGTCCATTGAATGGGTGGTGCCATCCAACCATCTCATCCTCTGTCGCCCCCTTCTCCTCTTGCCCTCAATCTTTCCCAGCATCAGGTTCCTTTCCAATGAGTTGACTTGTTGCATCAGGTGGCCAAAGGATTGGAGCTTTGGCATTGGTATCAGTCCTTCCAATGAATATTCAGGGTTGATTTCATTTAGGATTGATTGGTTTGATCTCCTTGCAGTCCAAGGGACTCTAGAGAGTCTGCTCAAGGACAATTTGAAAGCATTAAAGCTTTAGCACTCAGCCTTCTTTATGGTTCAACTCTCACATCCATACAGGACTACTGGAAAAATCATAGCTTTGACTATACAGACCTTTGAGGAAAGTGATGTCTCTGTTTTCTAATACATTTTCTAGGTTTGTCATAGTTTTGTTTTGTTTTTTTTTTTCCCCAAAGAGCAAGCAGTTGCTTGCAGTCCATACTGAGGTCTATTACTGTTGCTTTTGGATAAATTGTAATATCTGTCTCTACGTTTCCTAAACTATAAAATGGAGTTACCATTGACTGCCTGACATGAGTAATTGCTCACTGTCTTTCCAGAGGCTTCCCTGGTAGCTCAAATGGGGTAAAGAATCTGCCTAAAATGCAGGAGACCTGGGTTCAATCCCTGAAGAGTTGGACACAATGGAGCAACTAACATTTTCTATTTCACTTTCATATATATACACCCTAACCCATTTGCTCTAAAGATGTTCTTTGATATTTGTGATTAAAGTTCTTTCCTTGAAAGTTATTGGTATCTACATCAGAGAATTTTTAGTCTTTTGTGATATTTTTAATATACCTTTAGAACCATGCTTAGTAAAAATACAAAAAAATCTGAAATATATATATTTATATAGTAATTGTGTCATAAAACTTGGAAAGATTGTACACTTACAGATATACAATATATAATCACTGACAAACTTTACATAGAACTGTATGTACTTTCAGAAATATCTTAAACGTACAGGATTCAGCTAAATAATAAAGATGATTTTGGAGTCAAAAGTGGTTCTTAGAACAGATTACTTTAACTCTTAGGAAAGGGAAATGGTAGGGAGCTATGAGGATAAATCTTTATCTGATTTTATTGACTTGACTTTTGAAATCATGTTTGGACATAAAATAACCCAGAAATGTCTAGCTCTCATGAGGAATATGTGACAGAATAAGCTGTGGAATTAGAAGTTACAATTGCTTCTCAGCCTTTTGGCTAAGATCAAGTGTAGAAGTTACAGGCTCTGAGTCCACTCTTTTGATTCTAATCCAATAGGATCTAGAGTAGATGTGGGCACTTTACTTTTTGGAGACACACAGATCTGATACTCATCCCTGTTTGAAAACCACTAAGCTACATTATTAAGTGTGGTAAACATCTATAAGATTTCAAATCTACTCTAAATTTAAACATTGAGTTTCTGGACAGAAACAGCCAAATTAATTCAATAAGATATTAGAATCTGATTATTTAAAAGTTATTTAAAAATATAAAAATCGATTCAGACCACCTTCAGACGAGTCAACAGAATGAGCTAAATGCCAAAACTATTTTTGCGACTGACCTCGAGGCTGGGCACATATGTGCACTGCTGTTTATGTCTAACTCCAGAGAAGAGAATTTAGGAATGGAAAGAAAATTACTGAAGAACATCCCCCATTCCCTACCCAATCTCCCTGCCCAGAGCAGTAACTACAAAGCAAAGACTTGAGATGAATATATTCTTATACCCTGAATTTCATTATGAAGAAAACAAGTTTTACTTAATTTTCTGTGATAGCTCACGTGAAACAAGTTAAAAGGAAATACTGAGGCAATTTTATTCAAACTTCCTTCTCTATCACAATACCCACTAACATGTAGTATCTACCAAATCATATCTGACAGATAGTTTCAGGGAGAATAAATTAACTTTTTTATCTCTTTTTCTGAGACTTTCTGAAAATGCTTAAATTTCTTCTGGGGCATTAGCAGTAACCATGTCATTTCTTGGGACACATAGCAGAAACTGTTTGTGACTTAACAATACCCATATCCTCATCCTTATTAACAAAACATAGATCTTTGACCTGGAGAGTAACAAGCTCATCTAAGTATTGCCATTATTCCTCTCTTTTGTGTTAGATGTCAGCATATAACAAATTTCTTATCAAGTGGGGCAAAACTGGAAACTTGTGAAATATTTCTGAAAAAAAAAAAACAAAAAAAAACCACCTTTCATTTTCTGGTGAATAAAATAAGAGTCAGTTGGTACTACTACACTCCTTCCTACAATGAGCTGGACATACAGTCTGAGCTGCAATAACCTTATTGTGTAAGAACCAACTGACCCTTTTCTCAAAGGAAATGTCCTTTTTATCCTGAATGTGGCTTCATTTATCCCTCTGTTTTAAGTCAGGGTAATAGATGTTTATTGAACTGAATCAAAGGCTTCGGAATTTAGAGTGTGACTATGCTTAATCTGGATTAATATTTACCTAAACTTCAGAATTTTTATTTTCCACAGATACACTTTTTTCCCCAAAATGCTTTGGCAAACGGGACTGGAACAGGGACAGCAAGGAGCAAGGGCTAAACATTTTTTTTTTTTTTTGAGGGGATGGGGGCTGGACAAGAGCTAACTAATCTCCTCACACATTATTTCTCCCTTTTATGTTCTTACTCTTTCATATACCTAGGCGTGTATATACACAACATGGATAAAAAGAGAGAGAAAGAAAACAAAAACAGCTGCTTAAAAATATGCACAGTTTTATCAAGATCCTAATAAAAATTACAACCAAAATAATATGTAACATTTAATGATTATAATGCAGTCATTATCATTAAAAATAGGTTGATATCTTGCCCATGATTTTGACTTTTACTTTCTGTCCTTTTGTGAGGCTCTGTTTTCCATATGTACACAATCTCTGTACTTATTTAAGCAGTCACAGATATATCAGTGCTACTACTAATTATAGCTTTATAGTTTCACATTCCTTTTCTCATCTAGTGTTCCCTCCACTCTCTTCAACACCCCAGGTAGATGAAAACAATAAATATCACAAGTTCAAAAACAAGAAGCAAAATTTTATCAAATTATAAACAAGAAATCTAATTAGACTTTATAGAAAAGCTCAGAAAATTGGTAATAAAAAAAAACACAACAGGAAATTTTAAAAGGCAATTAAGAAGTATTAATAACAACTGAATAACCTACACTGATATTCCCCAGTGTGCCAAATGATCTGCATGCAAGTGTTTTGGAAGATACGGATTTTGACTGAGCAGAGAAGTGAGTGAACCATATCCCATTTTCAGAAGCAATGCCAATAGCTTGGATTGAAGATGAGCACAGTTTGTGTTGTAGGGTGTTTTATGACTCAAGAGTTGAGGATTCCAGATGCTGATGTTTCATGGGAGAACACAGGAGCAAAAGAGAAAGAGAAATCTAAGGAGGGATCTGACATCTGCAAACCAATTCCCTTTTTTTCTTTAATGGAAATTATGCTCAGACATGTGTGCTCTGATGAGTCAAACTGAAGTCATTTATTACACACAGCTTATTGTAGAGGTGGATAATCTATTGACACTGGCTCGGAATCATTCCAGCAAGACGTTTTATTCAAGTAAATAGCAATAGGAAAACTCCTCCTGATTAAATCACTCTTTTTTCTGACATCAAGATGGCTTCCAAAAATTAGAACTTGAAGCAATACCATCTTGAAATACTTAATTGTATTCCCTGATCATCTTATAAATCAAAATTGATTTGGTTTCTCTTTCTAAAGAAAAAAAAACTTTTTTTACAAATTCTTTTTTGCTTCAACTACAGAATAAAAATGAAGATAATACTTAGCCATCTCTTTTTATACTTTAATAAAACTCTGCTATGCAAAAAAAAAAAATACTTAGACATCTTCATGTTGTTTTTGTTAATACAACAAAGAAAGAAAAATGAAAAGATTTAGGATGGCAAAGGAAGGCAAATCATAACTTTTTTACCCATCATGTTGGTATTACTAACTCGAGAGAAGAGCCACTTCATATTTTGTTTCCCTTCTTAGAAAGCATATGCACCCAAATAAGAATAAACTGGATTCTCTGTTCCAGGACCGTGTGTATAACAAATGTTGGCTTTAAAGTGTTTACTGTATATTAGTTTCTGTGCAAGGTATTGCACATGTACTACATAGTTTAATTGTACAACACCAGTGAGGTATTACTATATTCAATTCACAGATGAAGGAGCTCAAGTCAGGCAGACCATGTTAATAGTACACAATTATGAAGTTACCAAGGCCCAGTTTGTCTTTTCACAAAAACTCCAAAATGCCCTAGTTCCCATACTCCAATTATCTGAGGTCTGTGAAAAAAATCCAAACCCAGCTGTCTAAAATTACCGTGCCCAAACCGGAACACACCCTGAGCCATCTCTCTTCTACAGCACAAACACAATTAAAACATGATCACTGTGCATCCAGCAAGCAAAGGGTGTGTGCGTGTGTGTGTTTAATCGTGTCCAACTCTTTCCGACCTCATGGATGGTAACCGACCATGATCCTCTGTCCATGGGATTTTCCAGGCAAGAATGCTGGAGCAGATTGCCATTTCCTTCTCCAGGGGATCTTTCCAACCCATGGATTGAACCAGCACCTCCTGCATTGGCATGTGGGTTCTTTACTGCTGAACCACCAGGGAATAGACTTTGTGAAAACAACTAAATGCATAGGTGAAAAGAGCCCTGTGGAATACTGCACCAGTGGATCATTTTCCATAAGTCAGGTTTTCAAAATTTAACAGCTAGGAAGAAAGATTTCCACTTTATTAATTAGTGTCCTATTGTTGCCAGAACGAACTACTACAAACCAAGCAGCTTAAAGCAGTAAAAATATTGGATCTTACAGCTCTGAAGGCTAGCAGTCCAAAATACGTATCACAAGGAGTCACTGGGGCCAAGCTCCTGCCGGAGTCTGCCAACATTTCTTGGATTGGCACTTGCCAGCAGGATCTCAAACCCCCTGACTCTGACTCTGACACTGACTTCTTCAGCTCTACCCCTTCCCCCCTCCATACCTAAGTACTCTGGTGATTACATTGGACCCACTTAATAATCAGAACTACTCTCCTTAATTGAAGATCAGATAATTTGCAATCTTACTTTCACCTGAAACTTTAATTCTCCTTTGACATATAACACAATAAGCTTCAGGGATTGGGGTATAGACACCACCTAGGGATGAGTATGGGCTTTCCTCCCGGCTCAGTGGTAAAAAATTTGCCTACAATGCAGGAGACCAGCATTTGATTCCTGGGTTGGGATGATTCATTTGAGGAGGGCATGGCAACCCACTCCAGTACTCTTTCCTAGAGAATTTCATGGTTAGAGGAGCGGGGTGGGCTGTAGTCCGCAGAGTCTCACAGAGTCAGAGGCAACTAAGCAGCAGGAATCAGTATTCTGCCTACAACAACCACTCTAAAAACAATGGAAAATCAAAAGTTGTAAGAGATATAAAAGGTCAAATGTGGGCAAAACCTCAAATTGTTTATCTTCAAATTCTAAGCACTGGAAGTCAGTAAACGTCCCTGGCACGAACATAAAGAAAAACACAAAAGTCCTTATCACTTCTTGGGAATTTCAGAAGCAGCATGGAAGGATAGCTTCAATTCTGGTATCTAAAAATTGTGCGACTTAAAGCATGTCTGTGAACTTGTAATTCTACACCTTGGATTCTTCATCTTCAAAATCACAGGATGTGAATAAACAACCCTCACATCATATCTAGAAGGTAGAGTATGATCTCTGAAAGACAGGGCTTTGATGAAGATATGAAACTGAGAAATGTGGGTAATAGGAACCTCTAAAGCACTGCACCTAACAAAGGCAATTAACATTTTATTACTTAAAAAATGTATAATCTGATGCTGAGGTAATACTTGTTATGAGCAAGGATCTTATTTTTACTAAAATTTGCAGATGATGAAGGAAAGACAGAATTATTTTGGTCAAAGTGAATACCTATGAGTATTATTATATGAAATAATTTTTACTTTGTTATTCATTGTCATAGAATATAAAAATTAATCAAAATACTATAAACAGAAACATAAAATGTCTTTATATGGTTAAAAACAATTGCACTGAAACATGATTAATGGGCTAGTGAAAGCAGTTGTCTTAAACAAAAATCTATAACTGACATAGACAATAGAAGAATCCCATATTTATGATACTTCATATAATATTAAATTAGGATTTATGATTTTATATTATATCTCATATTTTAACATCAAAATGAAAACTCAAATTCCAGTTACTTAAAAAGACTAAATCTTAAAAGTGGATAAAGCATAAAAGTACTTTCTAATATCAAATATAGGAAATTTTTTTTAAAAGCACATTAGTCAAAAGTATTCTTTGAATACATGTACCCCTTTAATTCATATTAAATATAATTGTACACATATTACTTAAACATAATTTTGTGGGTGATGATTTTATAATAGGCCATAACTTGAAATTCGAAGAAGAGACATCTTGTGGCTGGCAAAAAAAAAAAAAAAAGCAACTTCAGGTAAAAGCAGATGGGGTAAGGCAGAAATATAAAACCAGTAAGGGAAAGACATTCTAAGATATGTAAACTGTAATCCCTTTGGTCCTTATTATCTTTATTCATAACATATATAATATTTCCTATCTATCAAATCATGATTCTATAAGAAGTGAACTGATAGGGTCCAGGAGAATCAATCAGAGAAGGCAATGGCACCCCACTCCAGTACTCTTGCCTGGAAAATCCCATGGATGGAGGAGCCTGGTAGGCTGCAGTCCATGGGATCGCTAAGAGTTGGACTCGACTGAGCGACTTCACTTTCACTTTTCACTTTGATGCATTGGAGAAGGAAATGGCAACCCACTCCAGTGTTCTTGCTGGAGAATCCCAGGGACAGAGGAGCCTGGTAGGAGGCCGTCTATGGGGTTGCACAGAGTCGGACACAACTGAAGCGACTTAGCAGCAGCAGCAGCAGCAGGAGAATCAATTAACAAATTAAAAATGAAAATTGCTCAATATTAAAAGGAGCAAGAGTATTCTAAATAAAGGCTGAAGAAATAAGACTCCCAGGAAGTGACTGAGATGAATAGGGGTGGGGCAGGCAGTGGGGAAGAAGTTGAAAGTAGTTTTAGGTAAAAAGATGTTCTGCGCTTGGGATTTGGGGCCAAATTAAATTAGCAAAAAATGCAAGTAAGTAATTAGAGTGTGCTTTAGGCCTGGAATCATTTGGGATTATAGGGATTATAGGAAAAGATTGTTTTCTAGAGAGCCACCAAGAAAACTGAGGTTTAAATAGGCTGAAATTGAGGTAGAGAAAGCCAGAAAAGGAAATTACGAGATAGGCAAATTGTCGTTGGTGGCTAAAATTTAGTGTGAGAGCTAATACGTAGCTGATACTCACTAATACATTGCCCATCTTATTTTACACATCTATACACCATTTGGAGGAGGGCATGGCAACCCCCTCCAGTATGCATGCTTGGAGAATTCCATGGACAGAGGAGCCTGGCAGGCTACACTCCATAGGGTCGCAAAGAGTTGGACAGGACTTAAGTGAGTTAGCACATACACTTACCATTTATACACTCAGATGATAGTAATTACAAACATTGTGCATTCATTGTGCCCCAGAACCTTGTAACTAAGTTATTTTCTTCTTAGGAAAGCTATAAAGGTACCCGACTGAGCGACTTGACTCACTTCACTCACTCAAGAAGGAGAAATTCAAACTTAATATTTATTGGATTTCTGTCTTGTTAATGGCATCAATATAACTAGATACTGGAGCAAGAAGAAAACACTATAATAGATAGTAAGGATAGTGTTTACTTTTTCATGTAAAAAGTGAAGTTTGACATCATTCAATATTTCTCATATGACTACTATTTAATTAATGTTGATAGTTATGATTGGATAATGAATCAGAAGTCTTAGATATTAATTTTAGTTCTGCTACTTACCAGTTATGTTTTATTCTATGTCATTTAACCTCTCTTTAATCTCAGTTCTCACATTTATTAATTCCTAAAGAAAAATATCTGTTGTAACCCTACTGGATAAGATTGTTGTGAAAAGAGACAGAAGATAATATATCTGTCTGTGTGTCTGTCTATGTATCAATGCTCTTTGTAAACACCAAAAAACAAGAAGAATCCATATGGCTATGGCAAAGTCTTATCTATACAGAGACTGTAAACTAAAAATTTAGGTATAATACATGTATAAAGGCTATAAAAATACATACAAAATGCTGATAACAGAATGACAGATTACAGCAAATGCTGTAAGCAAAGTACAGTTTCATTTTCATGAATACATAATGAAAGATTATATGCTATTAACACCAATTGATTCAGTAGACTTAATGAAATGGATCAGAATAGATAAAAGGAATAACTCACTAAAAACCAAGTTAAAGAAATCTGTATAAATATTACATACAGCATATCTGCAGTGGCAGACTGTACTTAGTCACTCCCACCCTTTAAAAGTTTCAGTTTTAAACCATATCAGACACTTGAAAACCTAATACACATTTCAGCCTAATAGTACTCCTTGATGACTAAAAGAATTATTTTAAACATTGCAAAGAAAATGTCAAAATGGCTCCTGATTTATATGCTATCAGCACAATATTAGGTATCCCATAAAAGAGGAAGAGTGACTTACAGTCATAGAGAACATAATAATAAAATGTATATTGGGTTGTATAGAGAAGAAACCACAGAAAAGTTTATGTTAAATTCTAGGGAAACCACAGAATGATTAGATTATAGAATCCTCTCCCTGGGGAAGTAAAAGATACCCTGTGTCTACTAAAACTTATCAGGGGAAATGAAAGAGGGTGGAGACAAGACAGGAATTCTACACCAAAAGGAGAGGAGGGAGAAGGATGACGACCTTTGATTTTTTTTCTGTAGCATTCTTGGACACAAAACTGCTCAGAGCCAGTAATATTTTTTTTTTTTCTGAATTGGCTGTAAATAAATCAGAAACATATGTATTATAATTTCACATTCTAAAACTGACCCTGGTCATCCCTAATGGAGTGGGGAAAGTTACTCATTAAATTCCATATATTTTCAATTTAGCAAGCTCTGAACCAAGGGCATGAGGATAGGTATAGCCAATCAACATCAATACTAGAAAAGACAAGTCTATGCAAGAGGTATCTGAGGATGTCTCTCTCCAGTGCCTCTTTATCTGTGCCAGTCATCTCCTTCAGACAAAATGTATTCTCACATGACAGAACTAATTTTGACACAAAATGTTCCATATTGATTTCTGGGATTTTGTTGTCCTCTGCAGATTCCTGTTGGACTGAACAGGAAAACCACTTTGATCCATAATTCAATAGAAAGCCCAATTTAACTTTTCAAATTTACCACTGACATCTGAGAAGATGAAGAATGGCATCCCATCCTTTTTCTTGGAATTTCAAGCACAATGAATAAAACTTTTCTGTCCAAAGGGCATATTTTGCATAAGGAGCCACATCAATGGGGAGAAATGTACCAAAAATGATCCAAGTTTTTAAATAATAAAGGAAAGGATGACTGGGTATAGCCGTTATGTGCTTTTCATTACATCCTACACCCTAAGGAAAAGATTAAGGATGCCAAGATTAAGGCCTTTGTGCCATAAAATGCAGCAAAATGATGTTTTAGGCTCCAGATTTTAGGCTCCTAATTCCATGTGATCCAACTTGACATTCTAGCTGGATATAGAAAAAACAAAGGGATCAGCAAAAAATAAGCCTGATTAGTACTATGCTTTTCAACTACCTTTCATGACATATAGTTAAGAATTTCTCTTAAAATTATCACAATTTTCATTCACAAAAGAATTTAGATAAATACCATATATTTGGTAAAATGTATACAGATCATGTTATTTTCAAGGCAATACTTGTGAAAATTTCAAAGATATATTCATAAAATTTCAAACTGCTCCACCATAGTAAAATGTAAAATAGTTTATCATTTTATGGTATTATGCTTTCTTATTTATATATTTATCAATAATGCATTCAAATATTACTCAGAAATATATAAATACCTTTGTGATGTCTATGAACTATTGATAGCATTGTTATAATTTTATGCCTGAGATAATATGAAATCTGAGAGTGATTTATGTTTATCATACCTTAAATTTGCTTGACAAAATTCTCAATCCTAAAATAATTGAAACTATTTCAAGATTAACCCATTACTGACTGGGAGAGTTTTGCTGAAACTAATGCCTGTGGTCAGTGAATTCTTATTTAAGTGATACTAGAAAGTTATGACCAACCTAGATAGCATATTCAAAAGCAGAGACATTACTTTGCCAACAAAGGTCCGTCTAGTCAAGGCTATGGTTTTTCCAGTGGTCATCTATGGATGTGAGAGTTGGACTGTGAAGAAAGCTAAGAGCCGAAGAATTGATGCTTTTGAACTGTGGTGTTGGAGAAGACTCTTGAGAGTCCCTTGGACTGCAAGGAGATCCAACCAGTCCATTCTGAAGGAGATCAGCCCTGGGATTTCTTTGGAAGGAATGATGCTGAAGCTGAAACTCCAGTACTTTGGCCACCTCATGTGAAGAGTTGACTCATTGGAAAAGTCTCTGATGCTGGGAGGGATTGGGGGCAGGAGGAGAAGGGGACGACAGAGGATGAGATGGCTGGATGGCATCACTGACTTGATGGACGTGAGTCTGGGTGAACTCCGGGAGTTGGTGATAGACAGAGAGGCCTGACGTGCTGTGATTCATGGGGTTGCAAAGAGTCGGACACGACTGAGAGACTGAACTGAACTGAACTGAACTGAACTGAAAAATATACTACAAATGAATCTGTATACAAAATGGAAACAAGACTCACAGATATAGAAAACAAATTTCTGGTTAGGAGCATGGAGTTAACAAACTACTATACATAAAATAGATAAGCAATAAGGATTTACTTTATAACACAGGGAGCAATATTCAATATTTTGTAATAGCCTATCATGGAAAATAATCTGAAATAAAAAATGCATATATAGCAATTACTTTGCTGTATACCCAAAACTAATACAATATTCTAAAACTAACAAAATATTGTAAGTAGACTATACCTTGATAAAAAATAATCTCAAAACATTTTAAAAAGTATTTTATATATATATATACTGGGCTTCCCTGGTGGCTCACCAGTAAAGGATCCACCTGAAATGCAGGAAATGAGAGTTTGATCCCTAGGTCAGAAAGATCCTGTGGAGAAGGAAATGGCAACCCACTCTAGTATTTTGCCTGGAAAGTCCCACGGACAGAGGAGCCTGGCAGGCTACATTCTATGGGGTCACAAAAGAGTCATACACGACTTTGTGACTAAAGAACAAAATATTTATATATAATATTCATATAGTATATATAATAAATACTATATTTAATATAGAAATATAATGTATACAGTTTTCCCACCCATTAGAATTATTTTCATTTTACTCAGTTAATAATTATGAATTATCAGGAATAATTCAAAACCTGAGTAGAACTTTTTAACAAATTTTACCATTGATCCAAAAGTTCAAAGATCTTTGATAGTTATACTTTTAGGCCTTGCAGATGTAGTAAGTTATAGATTGGAGCTGATGTCACCTACTTCAATATGTTTAACCTTCCATTATTTGGTTGTGAATTCTAGCTTTAAAAACATGATCTAAGATACACTTAAATGAATTTCCCTTTACTGCATTTTCAAATCTATAGAGAAAAAATACTCCAACTCAAGTCACAGTTTGTGAAAATGTCTCAAAAGAGAAAAGAGAAAATAAAGGTTTATAGTGTTTGGAAATTCTTTAGGAGCTTTGTTTCCAGTATATTATTTTACTTATCAACCTTGGTCCAACACAAACTAACTAGAGTAGGATAAATCTAGTGATTTTCCACCAAATGAATTCCAAGCTTGCAAAAATGAGAACTGATAATAACAAGAATAATATTTTTATATCTCCCTTTCCTATTTAGGTCCATCAAGAGGAAAACTATAAAATAAACAGTGGTCCGTCCAAAAGGCAGAAGCACAAACATGACAGGTCTTGTGGTACTATTTCTTGAATGGCTCATGTGATTTGTTGGAGTATTTTTATAGGCTAAATTACAGAATTATAGAATCATGGAATTTTTAGAACCGAAAGGAATGTTAGCAATCACTAGGGTGCTGCTTAGTAAACAATCCCTTGAATGTTCAAAACAATATGCAAAGGAGCTCGCCTAATTTCCTAAAACCTTCCTCTCCCTACAGACTACCTCCTATACATCAGGAGGTGCTGGGTATAAGGCATCATGTAACTTCACTACACTGTGATCTGGTACAAGGTGGATAAGTTTGGCTTTTTTCAGGATTCTACCCAAGGGGGTTTATTGTTGGAAGTTAAAGGGATTCATAGGCAAACACATTTATCGAAATGTAGCCTATACAGAAATCCAGACAATACCACTAGAATAAATTTCATGTGTACAAAAATGCATCTTAGTAACTAAAATCTGCAGTATATAGCAAAGAGTCTAGCTTAGCTTATTGTCTCTAAAATTCATTATAATATCTTAGTAGATTATGGGATTTTTTAGGTAGAGTTTTACATGCTAATGACTGCTATTCATACAGAATCTAGCATTGCATACAGTAGGAACTGGATATTTATTATTGTTTATTTTTTGATAATTTATGTGACATCTGTCTCAAAACAAAACAAACCTCTACAATATCATGCATGCATGCTCAGTAGCTAAATTGTGTCTGATGCTGTGACCCTATGGAGAAGGAAATGGCAACCCGCTCCAGTGTTCTTGCCTGGAGAATCCCATGGACAGAGGAGCCTGGTGGGCTGCAGTCTATGGGGTCGCACAGAGTCAGACACGACTGAAGCGACTTAGCAGCAGCAGCAGCAGCTGTGACCCTATGGACTATAGCCTGCCAGGCTCGTCTGTCCATGGGATTTTCCATCCAAAATACTGCAGTGAGTTGCCACTTCCTCCTCCAGGGGATCTTACTGATGCAGGAATCAAACACACGTCCCCTGTGTCTCCTGCATTGGCAGGAAGATTCTTTGAGAATCTCAGATTCACTGAGCCACTTGGGAAGCCCCCAACAATATCATATGAACATCTAAAATGTGCCATTTATTTTAGTAGGATTATTAGTAAAAATTTAACTGTGCTTAAAGATGATTATTTCATTTAAGCCTCACAAAAATCTAGTTTGCAAGTGAGAGGACTGTTTAGAGAGGGATAATAATTTGACCCAAGTTGCATAACTGTTAAGGTACAGCTTTGATCTTCAAGCTCAAATGTCTGTTAAAGCCCAACTGTGAGAAATGATAGAAAGCCAGAAGGATTTGCACATTAGTCCATCCATTTTTCAAAGGAAGGATAAAAAATTCTTAGAAATTTATTTCAAATAAAGTATATAATAATAAAATAACTGTATGAAAATGGAAAATTTAAACTGAGGTGTACCATGCAATCTAATCAAAGAGGAAAACAAAACAAAATCATTCTCCCCAGAAATCTCCCTTTTACTCTTCCTCAAAGTTTCTTCATATTAAAAGAGAAACACAGCATCCCTGGAGTAAAAATGATACCTGGTAAGCATGCTCATGAAGATGTGATGGACTGAAGCCCCCTCTATCTACATTCCTTTTGGTCTAGCTCATAATTTTGAATGCCTGTGGTTTGGAATGCTCAGCTAATCTGTGGACTGACCTGTTTCCACATATGTCCATCTAACAGGTTTCTACATTTCCCTCTCACTTTCAAGCATGCACAGATTTGGTAAATTATTTCAGTCTTTTTATAATTACTGTCCTTGATATGAGTTCTTGCCTTTCAAGCATTCTGTTAAAGTTACATTTATTCTCTGAACTCAACTGTCCTTTTACTGAGAACTGGAGATACAATGTTGATTTTATAGACTAGCACAATTTTAAACAGACTTTCCCAATAGTTGATATTAGAAGTTTATTCTCTTTATTTTCCCTTTCATTAGGCATTCTTCCCCATCTTTAAGGGGAATATCTAAGGTCATTTGATACATTTATTTTTATTTAAGGGTTTTTCCTAAGGTCACTGGATATCTTTTACTTTTATTTAAATATCTTGGATCTTTCATTAGGGGAAAAAAAAAGAAAGTTTTCCACTGAAAATAAATCAAAATACTGGGTGGGCTTGTAAAGTTCCAAAATTATTTTAAAGTCATATTTAGCTGCCAAAATTGATATAATTTATCAGCTGGCATTTTTAGTGCAAGAAAATTTCCAATTATTTGAATCAACTTTTTAAAATAGACAATATGATTCTCATGTTCATTTTAGCAATTTTTGAACATTGTGTTACTTTGGCTATTTTGCATTCTGGCTGGATAAAATTGCCAGTCAGCATATTAAATGATTAGAGAGAATTAATAAGTTAATTGAGAACTGATTCCAACTCAACTTAGTATTACTATAGTAAGTTTCATTCAATAACTTAAGTTTCAGTTCAGTTCAGTTGCTCAGTCGTGTCCGACTCTTTGTGACCCCATGAATTGCAGCACGCCAGGCCACCCTGTCCATCACCAACTCCAGAGTTTACCCGAACCCATGTCCATCGAGTCAGTGATGCCATCCAACCATCTCATCCTCCATTGTCCCCTCCTCCTCCTGCCCCCAATCCCTCCCAGCATCAGGATCTTTTCCAGTGAGTCAACTCTTCCCATGAGGTGGCCAAAGTATTGGAGTTTCAGCTTTATCATCAGTCCTTCCAATGAACACCCAAGACTGGTCTCCTTTAGAATGGACTGGTTGGATCTCCTTGCAGTCCAAGGGACTCTCAAGAGTCTTCTCCAACACCACAGTTCAAAAGCGTCAATTCTTCCGTGCTCAGCTTTCTTCACTGTCCAACTCTCACATCCATACATGACTACTGGAAAAACCATAGCCTTGACTAGACGGACCTTTGTTGGCAAAATAATGTCTCTGCTTTTAAATATGCTATCTAGTGTGGTCATAACTTTCCTTCCAAGGAGTAAGCGTCTTTCAATTTCATGGCTGCAATCACCAACTGCAGTGATTTTGGAGCCCCCCAAAATAAAGTCTGACACTGTTTCCACTGTTTCCCCATCTATTTGCTATGAAGTGATGGGACCAGATGCCTTAAGTTTAAAGTAGAGCTAATGAACAGTAATCAACAAAGACTCAAATTTTTAATATATAATAGCTCAGACTGAACTATTATACAAACATAGTATTTAATAAACTATATTTCACCAAATAAAAGCAAAAATATCCTTAATTTATATTTATTAAATCTGGTTAATCAATAGTTCTTGAAAATGTTTCCATTTCAGTTAACTGTTAGATGTACATAGGAGGAAAAAATATTCAGATTCCATTTTAGAAGAAGCAAGAAGTATGTATCTATTAATAAGAAATTTGGCTTGTTACTTCAGTCACCTTTCATCTCAACCTCAAAATTACCATATTTTATACATATCTATAAAGTATTATATTTTATTTTAGCCAGCTTCACTTCTGCTTTCTTAATACAACCCATTTAGAGCCTATTTCTTAGCAAAACCATTCCTGTCTGCTATTTATGGAGTTATTCACTTATTTCTTTGTGCTGTATTTGACACAATACATTTTTCAATAGGAGATGATATCTTACTGTCTCCTAATTATTATTCATGCCTGTTTTTTCTTTTAAAATAATGGACTTGTAAATAGACCAGTCACTCTGTTTCATCTTTTCACAGTCTGTACTAGATACTCTTTCTAGCACTTAGAAGACAAACTGGAATGTAAATTTCCATCAGCCAATAAATTTCATGAGGCAAAGCTTTTGTTGTTTATTCACTGATGTATCATAATCACCAAAATTTTTTAAAAGCCTAGAAATGCTCACTAAATAAATAATCATTGAACTCATAAAATTTTATTTAATTCCTTTAATTAGTTTATTTAATTAGAATTATTTAATTTGAATTAGATCTTAAAGTATCTAATCATGAAAATTATTATTCGCCTTTCTATTAGCTTCTATGATATAATTCTTTGAATTACATTGGTGTATAAACTATTTTCTGAATTTAAGTTTATACCTCAATTATACATTTAAGTCACCAAAATGAAGAATCAGATCTGCTTCATCAGATTGTAACCCGTGCCTGCCCTTCTGACACAAGCACCATCTAATATGTGTGTGTTACATCTCCCAAGTCTGGTACTTACATCAGAAGCTTCAACCAAACTGTGTTTGAGTCTTAACACTGAAAATGGGGTAGAAACTTCACTGTACAGTCTCACTCATGATATTTCTGGCTCTATTTAGGTAATTTCATGCCAAAAAACTGCAAGAGGCCACATCAGATTTCAGAAGGACATACTACCTCTTGCCAGAAACAGGAAGATAAGCGAACATGATGAAACTCTCACAGGTTAACAATAATTACAACAACATATTTTTCAAGCCCTCTCTTTGGCAATCTCCTGTTTCCAGTATGTAATTTTAATTGCTCCATTCATATTGAATTAAATGTGAACTAGTAAAAGTTAACTTGTTTATTTAAAACAGCATTGGACTGTGAAAATCAAGAGACCTAGATTCGTGTACCAACTGAATCATTAACAAGCTGTGTGTCTGTGGCCAGTCTCCTCTGTTTTTTTCATTCTTAGGATCCCAAATTGAGAAAGCAGGAGATTGAGCTATGTGATGTTTGAAGCCTCTTCAAGCTCTAAGATTCTAAGATCCTTTTAACTTATTCCTAAACATTGATATCTCCCAATTTCACCGTATTTTTATACTTGTGTTTGTTCATTAGCTATAGAATACCCTCCCTTTCCTTGTCTTTTCAAATCTTGATTACTTTCCAAGACCCAGCTTACTTCAAATTTCCAACAAGAACCCTTCCCTGATTGCTGTGTGTGGACATACTAACAGCCATATGAATATACCATTTTTTTCTATTCAACAGTAGTTTTGAATATGTATTAGTCTTGTATCTTCAAGTAGCTTACTATGCTCTAGAAAAAAAAGATCATGGCCATGCTTTTTTTGTATGCTTTATGGCATTTAGTAGCAGTCTAGGTATTTATTAGTTTTCTGTTATTATCACTGTAGTTTTAAAAAGTACTTGATTGACTGCTTACTTAATTCATTTTTGAATGGAATTATATCTGTGCAATTTTAAAAATCTACAGTTAAAACTCCAGTTTTGTCTTTTTGCATATGTTCTTAAATTTAAATATGACTGAATTTGTTATCCTGTTGGTAACGCTAGTAATTTGAAGAACCTTTCATTTTCAATTTTATATATACTTCATTGTTTCTGAGAATTAGTTTTGCCTATGAAAAAGGTTTTTGGTGAGACCTCTGGGTGTGTTCAAATACAGTGAAATTTTACCTTTTCAGATGATTCATTTTAGCTAAAAGACATTTTTATGTGGTCTAAGAGATGAGAAGATCATGACTCAGGAGAACCAGAGCTTAGTACCAACTTTTTCAGGAAGTCTTTGGATAACAAACAAATAAATTAATAGGTTTGTGCTCAGCTTTCCTATTACATCTTTATTTCAGTCTTATCCTCATGATTTATTTCACAGTTTAGCTGAAAATAGAATGAGAAATTTTAAAAATTAAGCATATTAAAGTGCTAGAATATAACTACTTTCAGCTTGCTTTTTCTATCTTCACTTCAACTGTTTTTGCTATCAATCAGACTTGTTGAAATTATTTTAAAATTTGGTAGAAAAAAACTCCTTCAACAGAAAAATTGTACATGAGATTGAGACGACTTTTGCTGAAAATACTATAGGCAGAAGCAATGAATATGAGACTTGTCTAAATAACCAGCGTGGTTTGTAAAATTTAAATAACTTTAAAACATGTTTTAAAATATTTTTGAGTTTTAAAAATTTGCTTTATGTGACAAAATGAAGAGTGGCCCTATGTTGATATCCATTTTTAGTATATGTGCTGCCAAAGTGAGAATTGCTGATTTCCATTTTAATTTACTTCTTTATGAAAAACACAAAAGCATGAGAACCACTGATCCAGCACAATTCTACATTTTTAAGCAGAAAATAAATCAAGGCTTGGAGTGATTCCACAACTTGCTCAACTCCCAGATTTAGAAAGTGCGTAAAATGATACAAATGAGCTGATTTAAAGAACAGAAACTGACTGACAGATCTGAAAATCAAACTTATGATTACTAGAGGGGAAACTTGGGGGGAAGTGAAAAACTAGAGATTGGGATTAACATACACACACTGTTACATTTAGAGTCAGTTCAGTTCAGTTGCTCAGTCGTGTCCGACTCTTTGCGACCCCATGAATCGCAGCACGTCAGGCCACCCTGTCCATCACCAACTCCCGGAGTCTACACAAACCCATGTCCATCGAGTCGGTGATGCCATCCAGCCATCTCATTCTCTGTCATTCCCTTCTCCTCCTGCCCCTAATCCCTCCCAACATCAGGGTTTTTTCCAATGAGTCAACTCTTCACATCAGGTGGCCAAAGTATTGGAGTTTCAGCTTCAGCATCAGTCCTTCCAATGAACACCCAGGACTGATCTCCTTAGGATGGACTGGTTGGATCTTCTTGCAGTCCAAGGGACTCTCAAGAGTCTTCTCCAACACCACAGTTCAAAAGTATCAATTCTTCAGTGCTCAGCTTTCTTCACAGTCCAACTCTCACATAAATACATGACCACTGGAAAAACCATAGCCTTGACTAGATGGTCCTTTGTTGGTAAAGTAACGTGTCTGCTTTTGAATATGCTATCTAGGTTGGTCATAACTTTCCTTCCAAGGAGTAAGTATCTTTTAATTTCATGGCTGCAATCACCATCTGCAGTGATTTTGGAGCCCCCCAAAATAAAGTCTGACACTGTTTCCACTGTTTCCCCATCTATTTCCCATGAAGTGATGGGAACTAATAATGATCTACTGTATAGCACAGGGAATTCTGGTTAATAATCTGTAATAAGTTATATGGGAAAGCAATTTGAAAGGAAATGGATAAATGCATGTGTATAAGTGAATCCCTTTGCTGTACTCCTGAAACTAACATGACACTGTAAGTCAACTATGCTCCAATAAAAAATTAAAAATAAATAGAGACATATGTAAAAAAAAGATTACTTTTCTATTAAAAAAATACTCTTTTACTTTCTGAAAAAGACAGTTTTCCATAAAATCTCTCTAATATATTATACTTTTTAATTTATGGACCATAAAACATGACTTTTCTACAATCAGTAAATTTGCTGAAGCATGTGTCTAGAATACATGAGCCAATGGTTGCAGTTGTGGGAAGTCTTATTTCTTACTGAGCTCCTCAGTGTCAGAGAAGACTGTTAAAACATGTGGGAGTGTCCATTAGTGTGTGATGCATTAACAATACAGTTCTTACTAAGATACATTAATTTATAAAGAAACTCTAAAATTTATAGAAGATTTCAACTATATACTGCTGCTAAGTCACTTCAGTCCTGTCCGACTCTGTGCAACCCCATAGATGGAAGCCCACCAGGCTCCCCCGTCCCTGGGATGCTCCAGGCAAGAACACTGGAGTGGGGTGCCCTTTCCTTCTCCAACTTTCTGATAAATATTAAATAAAAATGTCAGCAGATAACAAGTGAATTAATTGTCTGAGTTTCTTCTTGGGAGAGTACACATAACTTTTCTATTAATTAGATTTCTTCTAGTTTGTTCAGTTTTAGTGAACATAATAGTCTTTCAGTTGTGTCTGACTCTTTGAGACCCCATTGACTGTACTGTAGCCCACCAGACTCCTCTATCTATGGAATTCTTCAGGCAAGAACACTGTAGTGAGTAACCATTCACTTCTCCAGGGGATCTTTTGGACCCAGGGATAAAACTAGGGTCTCCCACATTGCAGTCAGATTCTTTACAGTCTGAGACATCAAATGCCAATAGATAACAAGTGAATTAATGGTCTTGGGTTTCCTCTTGGGCAAGTACACATAACTTTGCATTAATTATCTATTAATTAAATCTCTTTTAGCTTGTTCAATTTTAGTAAGACTTTTTATATTGTTGAATGATTATTTGTTTTAATCTCCTTTCCTGCTTTTTTTTTCCTTTGGGTTCATTAATTATATTTATTAAGAGCTAATTTTAATTTAATAAAGTACATTAACTTAATCATTTTTATCTTCACAATAACCCATGAAGTAATATTATCTTTCTTTAATGAAAGACAAAGTTAACTCACCAAAGACCACATAGTGAGCAAATGGCCAAGTCAGTAACAAGATACAAGCATTTCTGAATCCAAAGTAGATATTCTTAACCCTAATCCATCCTGCCTTTTTCTGTCTCACTGGCATTATATGTTTGCTACTGCTAAGTCACTTCAGTCGTGTCCGACTCTGTGTGACCCCAGAGACGGCAGCCCACAGGCTCCCCCGTCCCTGGGATTCTCCAGGCAAGAACACTGGAGTGGTTGCCATTTCCTTCTCCAATGCATGAAAGTGAAAAGTGAAAGTGAAGTCACTCAGTCGTGTCCGACTCTTAGCAACCCCATGGACTGCAGCCTACCAGGCTCCTCCGTCCATGGGATTTTCCAGGCAAGAGTACTGGAGTGGGGTGCCATTGCCTTCTCCGCATTATATGTTTATTAGTTCTTAATTCTTATTAATTGAAGAAGCTCATGATCATTCATCTTTGAAAATAATTTTCACATTTGAAATTTAAAATCAGAAGAAAAATAACGCTATCTAAACTTTGCCTTTATATCAATACTTAAGCTGCATTACATGATATACTTCAGAAGTTTTGAGTAAACAATTACAATGCAACCACAGAATAAGCACATATTTTACATCCACACAATTCTCTCTAATACAAACACATAATAAAGTAGACTGATTGGTTTTCAACAAAGTAATTCATTCATCTAGTTAAGCAAAATTCTTTATTTTTCATCAAGGTCATGAAAAACAAGAAAAGACTGAGAAACTGACATAGATCAGAGGATATTTAGGTGACATGGCTAAATGTCATGTGGTATCCTGAATTAGATCTTGGAACAACAATAACAACAAAAAAGACATTATAGGGAAACATAAAATCCAAATAAAGTCTTTAGTTTAATTAATATATTACCAAGGCTAGTGGTTTAGTATTGACCAAAGCTCCATGGCATCTATTAGCGTTAGAGAAAACCAGGTAGAAGTGTTTGGGGAAGCACATTGACCGAAACCATCCCCCCTGGCCAGGCACTATGGTAACCATTTGCATGAGTTGCTTTAGGACAGGAGGTACTGGTAAGGAACACAGAACTAATAAGCTGCTACCAACAGGAAGAGCTCAGGAAAGGTCAAAAGGAGACACCACATGTCTGACCACCTCCCAGAATCCTTCTCGCTGGCATCCATCTTGGATGAACAAGGTGTACACTACCAGGAAGGACTCTGAGTCAGAATGATTGGCTAAAGACAACTCGGAAACTAATCCCATCACCATAAAACCTGGGAACTACATGGCAGAGCAGTTCTCCTGGGTTCCCTGACCCTACTGCTCTCCTGCTCTCTGCCTGGGCGCCCTTTCCCAATAAAATCTCTTGTTTTGTCAGTACATGTGTGTTCTCGGACAATTCATTTCTGAGTGTTAGACAAAAGCCCATTTTTGGGCCCTAGAAGGGGTTCCCCTTCCTGCAACAGAAGATGTACAGAAACTCCTTGGATCATCTTTTCGATTTTTATGCATATTTTGAGTTTTTTTTTAATTAAAAAAAATGCTCTATTGAGTACCTAGCATGTGCTATGGTGCTTCTCCAGTGGTTCAGTGGTAAAGAATCTGCCAGCAATGCAGGAGACATGGGTCCAATCCCAGGGTGGAGAAGATCCCCTGGAGGAGGGCATGGCAACCCACTCTGATATTCTTGCCTGGAGAATCCCATGAACAGAGGAGCCTAGCAAGCTACAGTTCATAGCATCATAGAGTCACACATGACTGAAGTGAGTGAGCAAGCATGAGCAGGCATATATTGTGGGAGGAGTAGCCAGGAAAGAAAAGTCAAGACAGCTGCTGCCTTCTGCAGGTTCACATCTAATTAGGTTAGTAGTTCTGACTACAAAAGAGTAGGACACTCTTTCATATGGATACGTACAGAAAGCAGATAGGGGGCCAAAGGAAGGAGGAAATGAACTCTACTTGGCCAACATGAAGAATACTTAGTAGTTCAGAAAATACTTCATTATGTTATCCAAATTTTTAGTGTGAAACAAAAATGTATACTATTTATAGGTCAATATTGCTTATTTTAAGGATAATCTTGAAAAAAATATATGTAGACAAATATTTCTCTTTATAACAAAAGTTTAGATACAGAGATAGAGTGAGTGAGTGAGTGAGTGAAGTTGCTCAGTCGTGTCTGACTCTTTGCAACCCCATGGACTGTAGCATACCAGGCTTCTCCGTCCACGGGATTCTCCAGGCAAAAATACTGGAGTGGGATACCATTTCCTTCTCCAGGGGATCTTCCCAACCCAGGGATTGAACCCAGGTCTCCCACATTGGAGGCAGACGCTTTAACCTCTGAGCCACCGGGGAAGCCAGAGATAGAAGATAGATGCAATAAGTAGATTGGAAATAAGTTTTTTCTTTATAAAACTAAAATACTTTTGTTAAAAGTAGTGATATGCAATTTGCTTTATTCTAGATGTGAATAGCATCTAATTAGCCAGAGACTCAATAAAGGTGGAAATATTTTAACATTTCAATGGTAGTGGGTAGTATAGGTCATAGTTCTCTATCATAACATAATTCTACAAACTCCTGTTCGACTTGTAAAATTACTAACTTTTTTCAAGAAATAAGGACTTATAACTGAAGTTTTCAAAGGTTTGTTTATAATGTCATTTATCATGTTTCAGATAGGAAAATTGTATCTTACTATGGTCCTCAGGTATTCAATTACATTGACTGTGTTAAACAGAGTTATGAACACTAGTGTAATAATTGCTTTGATAAGAGGGTTAGGTGAATATTTCTAAAGCACAGTATATTTGTGAGAGTAATTATAAATCAATTATGGGATCTGCTTTTGTCACTAATCATTTAGAAATCCATTAACAGAAGGTCCTGTGAACAGCTGAAATACTGTTCATGTCACTTTATGTTTGGGTACTATAAATATAGGATTAAAAAGGCTTTATGAACATTTAACTACATTTTAACTAACACCCTGCAGTCCATTTTCTATCAGTAAAATGCCCAGGAGTTTACACTTGCAGAGTTTCAAGAAATCCAGATGGACCACATTACCGTTGGGCTTTTTGTGCAGTTTGAAAACATGACCTTGTTTCTCACAAAAACATACAATTTTATATTAGTGTTAAGTGCTGTAATATCTCTAAGCTTTTAACTTAATTTGAGCTATTCTATTTTGTTGTTATATGAGAATTGTTATGACTCACAATGATACTGGCCAATTTGCCAGTAATGGGACCTAACATAGATATAAAATCAATAGCATCATGATGCCATCTTAGGTACGTAAAGTTGATTTTTTGATACACCATTAAACATACATGGGCATTCATTTGTTTTCGTGGTAGAGGTAATAGAGTTGACTCAATCCATTCACAGTGTGTTTTCCAGTCCTTCATATGACCTGTGGTTTTCATCTGCATTTTAGTTGTCAGAGTTCTCCGATATAGTAAACTCAGATATAGTGAAGAAATAAAACTTATTTTTAGTTCACTAGCCCCTACTTTCTCTATGTTTACCTCTCTTGCTTACTCAACCTTTAGATATCTTCTCAAGAGATGCTCTCAGGATAGGAGCTAATGATTTCACTTACATTTCAGCATAAGAAACAAAAAGCACTTTAACTTCACCAATGATATTTTCCTCTCTTGGCAGTTGAAAAATCTATTCAAGTAAAGGACACAACCTCTATAATACTGGATAAAAATAAGATTGTTTTAAGGTCAGCTTGGAAGGAAGCATGAATCTTTTCATTATCCTAACATGGATGATACGTGGGAAGGCTTACCTCTAAGTTTGCTAGGAACAGATCCAGGTCAGGTCTGTTATCCTGGCATAAGTACAAATTGAATTTCATTCCACTCTCAAAAAACATGCTAATTTGGATTTTAAACTATACAGTTGTTTAGTCCTATAAAAGACCTTGCCCATAGAGGGACTCAGATTTTGCCCTCAATAGGATATAATGAAGAATATATACATGAATGGACAGATTAATTGACGTGCATATTTTTTGAGTTCTTTTCAAATATTTAATGATCCTACAATCATGGATCTTAAGTTACATTACATTTCTTTGCTTAAGTCTTTCCTAATCTTTTATTGCACTAAGTGAAAGGAAGGGTAGATTCAATGTCATACATCTGAAAAGGCAAAGTCAGCATACATTTCCTGGTAAAAAATCCGATATCTAATACCTGTTTCAAATCTTTGTAGGTGAGATGAGTACAGAGATGACTGCCAAAAAGTCTGTGTTTGGCTCAAGATCCAAGATCCAGTACAAAACTAAAAATTTCAGGTGTTTCAACAACCCTGAAAGACTTTATCTGATTGAAAGAAATTGATTGATATTACATTTGTTATTATTAAAAAAGTACAGTCAGAAACAAATAAATCCCATTAATAAAATCCATGGAGGACTGAAATGGTTCAGAAATTCTGCAATGGAATATCCTTTCAAAGCGTGTGCTGTTTGGTTACTGGTTCTAATTACATTCATGATACGAGTCACATTTTTGCTGAAAATCTATGACACAGCTACCTTGCCAGAACCTGACAATCTCCAAAGCCTATTCAAACACCACAAGGGAAGTAGAAAGATCATCTTGTCACACACTTTAGTTAGGTCTAACATCTCACACTAGTCTATAATAAAACTTGTGAAACTTGTGCTGCCATTTCGTGTGTCCTCAATTTTCAGATATTACTTTTTACATGAATACAACTAATAATGTAATGTGATATACATTTGTAATTGAGAAAAAATCAGGTAGAGGAAAGGTTTAATTAACGTTTGTTTAAATTTCATGACAAGGAAAATCCTGAAAGCATCACAATAATTTTATAGAAAATAATATACACTGTTAAATAAAGCAAAATGAGGGAAAAGGTATATATGTCCATTTAGATCCACATCAGCAATAAACATCTCAATCATGAAAATGATTGTCAGTAATAAGTATTTCTCTGTTTATCCATTATAAATACATCTAAGTTGTAGGCAAAGAAACAAAAAACCCTGAGCCAGATCTAGTTATTTATTTTTTAAATATTTAATATATACTTTAAAATGGGTGCTTTTACATATTTAAAAAAAAATCAATTCTTATTTAGGTAGGATATACTTTCTTACATTTCTCACCATTCTTGTACTTGATTCTTTTCATTTCTGTACTCAATCAGAACTCGGCATGGTGCTTTTATTTCTTCTCTTTTTTCTTTATCAGTTGAAAAAAATTTTAAATTTACTTTCCTATACTTTCTTACAAGTAAGGAAGCTGGGAAACTCAAATCAACTTTCCCATAGATCTTTAGCATCAAAATTCTGGATGTGTCTTTCGTTCTAGTAATGGATAGACTCAGATTAGTTTTGGAAGGAAGAGGTGAGGTATTTCTGTTTCTAGTTGTGTCCTTGGGGATGTAAGTGTTTAGTAGTGGTTACACGGGTTGACCCAGCTTTCCAGGTCAGGGGTTGCTGTCGTTGCCTACATGTTAGCAACAGGAGCTTGATGAGCCCTGGATGGTGATTATGAACTGGCTATTGTGATGGTAGTCATTCCATGATGTGGTAAGGGAAGCTTTAATTCTCTACAATCATTTTGTTGTTGCTTGAAATAAATAGATATCTATTTTCTGTCCTGACACTGCACCTCTTAGAGATCCCTATTCTATACTGAAAAAGCAAGCTACTTTTAGCAGACGTTCATTAAGGAAAAATCATTAGAATTATCACTCTTAGTTATAAACATGTAAATTAAACTATACTCCTTGTCCTATGAAAAAAAGTAACAGAACATTTTAGATGGCCAACCCAACTTCCATATCCATCATTAGGGACATACAAGTGCTTTTAAGTTGGAGGTAAATGAGCTGAAAGGTCAAAAGCATTCTAAGAAGAGGATCGATGGCTAACCTATTTCATAGATTTATATACCCCCAACCAGTATCTATTGGTAGGAAAAGGAAAGAATATTAAGAAGCACACTCCTAAACAAAAGGAATTCACTGTAATGGGATAAAAATTCTAGATATAGAATTCAGAATGAGAAGGCCCATTATGAAGCAATGATGTTGAGACTAACTGCCTGTACCTCAAGTCCAACAAACACTCTAACATGGTGCATATGCTCTGAGTGCAATGGCTAAGGTCAATTGAACGATATGAGATCCATTTCTACCACTAAGGTGTTGATGTACAAGGGCTCCCATATACTGCGCTTTTTAGTGAAGATAGAGAAATTATGTATGTGTGTTTAATAGATTAGCTTTCTATTAACCTAGCTAGCTGTTACTGGAGCCAGGTTTCTCATGACAGTATTTAGACCCTAAGTTGTGGATTACTTCCTATTGGTTTCATGATTTGTTTCTTTATTTGGAGAATCAGGAAAATTATTTTCTCCCAAATTCTCTCCTTAGAATTCTTGTCTGTGAAGGATTCAAATGCTTCAGTGAAATACTTATATTGCTGACAGCCTAATTATAGTCCATGTGACTTCTTTCAAACCACAGCCGAGGTCTTATATTGGTCTCCTACTTACAGTGTCTTCTCAGCATTGAATAATTCTAACAGATTCATCATGCCCTGGTTAAAGGATTTCAGTGGTTTCTGTCATCCTGGTATATGAACAATAGCATTCTAGAATGCAGGATTAAAGTGTTTATGAAAAAGTACTTCCAACTAAATAATATATAGGTCAACAGCAATTTACCCTAAAGGGTTAATGATACAGAAGTCCATTTCATTTCCAGTATACTGGCAGCAGTGATCACTGCTTTGTCTCTATGATGACATTAGGAGAACCAGAAGCATGAAGTCCTTCACCCCTCAAAGAGAAAAACCTACTGTCACACGGTGCATGGGCTGTGCTGGCTCTTCAGTCGTGTCTGACTCTTTGAGACTATGGACTGTAGCCCACCAGGCTCCTCTCTCCATGGCATTCTCCAGGCAAGAATACTAGAGTGGATTGCCACGCCCTTTTCCAGGGAACCTTCCCATCCCAGGGATCAAATTCACATCTCTTATGTTTCCTGCATCGGCAGGCAGGTTCTTTACCACTAGTGCCACCTGGGAAGCCCCATATGTGGTTCAGTCTGGAGATATAGAGCTACTGCCTCGTAGCCTCCTAAAGAGAAGGTTATGAAGCCAACCATTCACTAGATCCACATGCCCTAAGAAAGGTCAGTAGCTCTAGTAGGGATTATTTGATCTGTGCTTTTATTTAAAAAAGGAGGCCTCTCTTGACATGTAAGATAGTATCACACATGGCAATTGACTAAGCTTAAAACTATAGTAGAGATGCACACAAACAGCATGAATGCAAAAAATACAATGAAGAAGAGATATTATTCTCCCTTGGATAGAGACTTACTACATCTGTTACTGTTGCATTCATATGTTGACTATATTTTCACCAATAAGCTTGCAGTAAGGCACACTGCTGCTGCTGCTGCTGCTGCTAAGTCGCTTCAGTCATGTCTGACTCTGTGCGACCCCATAGACGGAAGCCCACCAGGCTCCCTTGTCCCTGGGATTCTCTAGGCAATAACACTGTAGTGGGTTGCCATTTCCTTCTTCAATGCATGAAAGTGAAAAGTGAAAGTGAATTCGTTCAGTTGTGTCCAACTCTTAGCGACCCATGGACTGCAGCCCACCAGGCTCCTCCGTCCATGGCATTTTCCCACTGGAATAGACCAAAAATTTCAAGTTATATTTCATATATGAGAAATAAAAAGCCTCCGTAATACTTGCATCCAAGTCATTATCCTTATATTCGACAAATTGTTTCCCACACATTCAATACATCAGTGCATTTGGTCCTGTTCATACCCAAACATCAAATCAGCATGTATTAGTTCATTCTGAAAACATAATCACCTGTTATCATCATTAAGTTATTCTGTAGAGACAACAGTACATAGGAACTTCCTCTGCTGTCAGGAAGCTCATATTCAAGTGGAAGGGAGAGAGAGAAATGTAAGGATACTACTACAATACAACAACACGCACGACTCTCCAAGCACAGGCAAGGTGAAGAAACACAGATAGGTAGGGTTGTAAGTCTTATTGAGGCAAGTCAGCAGGGATGGCAGAAAACAGTCCATGTGCCTTCAAACAGACCATGCCTGCTTAAGAATGTATGCTACTTAAAAGACAGTTTCTCCTTCCCTCTCTCTTTCCCACTGGTAATGGCCAGGAAGGCCTTGTGGAGATTGCAAAGCCACAGGACAGAGGCAGCCTGGAACTCTGAGACTACTTGAAGAGGTCTTGGCAGGATTGAGAAATAAACTCGGTCTTGTCGAGCCACTGAGGCTTTCATGTGTCTGCTGTGGCAGCTAACATTTCCTATCTTGGCTGTATCAGAGAAAAATAATTAGGTCAACTTAGTGAAATATTACAGCTTGGAACTGAGAATAAAAAATTGTCTAAGATTTTTGACAGGTGAGTCATAGACTGTAGCATCAAGTAGCATAGTCATAGAAGAGAGTATGTATGTATATGAAGACATGCAGTTCTGAAACATTCTATAATACTCTAAAATTAGATTGTCATAAATTGATAGGATAGGACAGATAAGCAAGATTCTCTACATCGTTAAAAAGAAATTTAAAAATCTTATGGTCAAAAATCAGGCACTGATTTTTAAAGGGAGTCAAAACCATGGCCTGGTTTGTGTTTCTTAAAAAGGTTAATCTGGTGGCAGAATGAAGAATATTATAAAAGTAGTTTGACAGATAAGTTAAAAAATCTTTTACATTAGTCTGGGGAAAAAATAAGACACTGAACAAAAGCAGAGACACAGAAGTAAAAAAGTTTTAATCTAATGATGATTAACAAGGCAATTTGAAGGGGTTAGGTAATTGATTATAAATAGGAGGATTAGTGAAGGCAGGGTTAGGGTTTAGCTCCTAATGTCTAGCATCTGTACAGATAAACACACCATTAACCGAGAAGTTACATAGAAAAGATTTGGAAGCTAAATAAGAGTATGACATATTGAGTTTTCAAATTTTTAGCAAAGAGGTCAAAACTCAGAGGCTACCCAAAGCCTAGAAAAAAAGACTTCTCACGACATTGTGAACATAGTAAGTGCTCAAGAGGCATGTTTTCCTTTGTTTCTTTAATTGAATGATAGCTATATCAAGGGTTGGAAATTGAGGAACTAGACAAACGATTAGAAAGTATCATTTGTTCTTAAACCTAAATAGCAAAGTTTTCAATAGTATTGCACCGAGAGGAAGCATACAAATGCTTTAAGAAGATTTGATATTTCCAAAGAAACTCTGAAAGAATGACAACCATGTCCTGTTGACTATTGTCCAATCTCAGCAATAGAATCCTTTTGCTGCAGAACTGTTTCCATATATATATGAAAATGAGCTAGAAAAGAAAATATCATTATTTCCTGAAAATTTATAAAGAGAGGGAAGAGGATGAATCAGAGCATAGGGAGGAATTAAAAAAAAAACAAACAAGATTTTTTATAAAGTCTTATGAAAGATTCTCCATTGCAATATTTGCGATGATTGACAGAAAGGAAAAACAAATGAGAGAAAATAAAACCTTGTTAATAAAAAGGTGATTAGCTTCTACCAAACCTAACATTTCCCAAGTCCACACACACAATGTACTTTATTAAGCTATATGCCAGTTGAATAGATGCTTTCTGGTGGTAATTTCACTATTTACAAGGTTTTAACGTCATCCTGGAGAAGGCAATGGCAACCCACTCCAGTACTCTTGCCTGGAAAATCCCATGGGCGGAGGAGCCTGGTAGGCTACAGTCCATGGGATTGCGAAGAGTCGGACATGACTGAGCGACTTCACTTTCATTTTTCCCTTTCATGTACTGGAGAAGGAAATGACAACCCACTCCAGTGTTCTTGCCTGGAGAATCCCAGGGACGAGGGAGCCTGGTGGACTGCCTTCTATGGGGTCGCACAGAGTCGGACACGACTGAAGCGACTTAGCAGCAGTAGCAATAACATCATCCTGGTTGTCCAGAACTTGTTAATATTACTAAAGATTTTTCCCAAGAGGGTTGACATAGCACAGCTGTCAAAAATATACCCACTGAGTTTAAATAATCAGTATGACATTTTATAAATGAGTAAAAGCCAAGAAACTCAAAGTCCAGAAAACTTATCCAGAACTAACATTCTTAATTTCCTGAAGGCCTTAAAAGCAAAAAGAATAAAAATGTCCACGTTACCGGTAAGATTCTTGAAGTTGTCTCCACCTAGTTTTCTGTAACTAATTACCTTTTAAAAATAAGTTTTTGCAAAGCTAATATAAAGCAGCCTTCTCAAATGGTCAAAATCTTGGACTGCATATACCTGGCATGGGTTGTTTTTCTGTATGACCTTAAGAAGTTGCTCGCAATTTCCTCATCTACCAAAAGATGACAAAAACACCCATTTACCCCTAAAACTCTGGAGGAAGTCAGTTAACAAATCTGAAAATTATAAAAGTACTTCATAAAATTGTCAGTTATACTTTCAGAGCTTTATTTTTTCTTTCTCAAGGGCATTTGCACTAAACTAGATATAACATGGGCTTCCCAGGAAGCTCAGTGGTAAAGAATCTGCATCCCAATGCAGAAGACATGAGTTCAATACTTGGATTGGGAAGGTCCCCCCTGGAGAAGAAAATGGCAACCCACTTCAGAATTTTTGCCTGGGAAATCCTATTCTCAGAGGAGACTGGCAAACTGCAGTCCATGGCATCACAAAGAGTTGGACAGGATTTAGCAACTAAACACATGTATAATTAAACTGTTCTTCTTCTTCTTATGTGCAACCAGATGTATAAGTAAACACTTGGAACTAAGGAGTGAATTTTTATTAATGTATATCACTCAAGACAAAAAAGGATATTCATCACAAAAGTAGCTATAGGAAATGAAGGAAATGCTACATGATTATCCACATTGTGATGGTGGTTTAGTTGCTAAATTGTCTTTGACTCTTGCAACCCCAAGAACTATAGTCCACCAGGCTCCTCTGTCCATGGGATTTCCCAGGCAACAATACTGCAGTGGGTTGCCATTTCCTTCTCCAGGGGATCGTCCCAACCCAGGGATCAAACTCTTATCTCCCACATTGTGGGTGGATTCTTTACCGCTGAGCCACCTGGGAAGCCCTATTCATATTGAGAAACATTTACTTATAATGGTAATAATAAAGGTCACTTTCACTGATTCTAAAACACATGATTTTAATACCTCTGGGATTAAGATACATTTTACAATTGAGAGTAATTCACAGTTTATTGATAGTGGTGGTTTTTGTACATGAAATAATGTCTTAGATTAAAATACATACATGTGTTTGAATAATGCTTTCAAAGTGTCTTTTTTGTGAACTCAAACTGAAATCCTACTCACTCAGCAAAATAAAGTTTTTTTTTCCTGTATTTTAGAAATACAGAAATTCAAGATCAGAGCTATTAAGAGCAACTCTGTATCAGGTCATGCCTTCCAGAAGAGATGCCAAGATGGAATTAGACATGAAAGAGAGATATCAGGGGAAGAGGCAGGAAAAGGCAGGAGAAAAGACTTCAGATCCTGATGCTGATCTGACTCCTGTGGAAGGAGAAAGAGGATTAAGAAGGATAGTTTTGAAAGAGCCTATTCCTGCTGCTAGGATGGTGGGGAGTCATGAGGCTAAGTCTCCTGTTGGAGGAGTTCCCGTCTCACCATAATGGGCCTGCCATAGTACATTACCATTACCACGTTCAGTTACCAGCTGAGAGCTACTGGGGAAGAGTATGGACTTGGCATGAGGATGGTGGGGAATCCACCACCATCAGTAGGTGGGACCTGCAGTCAACTGTGCTTCCCCCAGACAGAAATCTTAGCTGTGGATTTTCATGGTCACCACACATGGTTTGGGCAATAAAGCTCATAAAAATTGAAAATATTTCCTTTCTGTTAGGAGATCTGTTTATTTCTAAGAAAAACTTATTAATAAATTGTATTTTTATAGCACATATGAGTTTTTATTTCACACATGCTGTAAGTTTACCAGTATGGGTGGGGAATCAAATAATTTAGTCTTATAAAAGCACATATAAAAATTATTCTCCATGTTTTCAGAATATACACTTGAGTATTTACTTGCACATTTGATCCATGAACCAAAAATCTCTCATATATTAATCAGCAGTAATGTGAAATGTAAAGAACATCTGCTAAAGACTCAGGAAACCTAGTATTTGTCATTTTTCTTTTTTGGAACACACACACACACTCTCTCTCTTTCTGTCCACCCCCTACACCTCACCCCCACCCCCACCCCCTAAGTTGTCTGTGACTCTTGCAACGCCAGGGAGTATAGTTCACCAGGCTCCTCTGTCCATGGGATTTTCCAGGCAAGAATACTGGAGTGGGTTGCCATTTCCTTCTCCAGGGGATCTTCCCAACCCAGGGATCAAACTCTTATCTCCTGCATTGTGGATGGATTCTTTACCGCTGAGCCACTTGGGAATCCCTATTCATATTGAGAAATATTTATTTATAATGGTAATAATAAAAGTCACTTTCACTGATTCTAAAACATATGATTTTAATATCTCTTTTCTTTCTCTCTCTCTCCTAATGACCTCTGGCAAACCATTCAGCCTCTCTCAGTTATAATTTCCTGACAAATAAAATGAATACTAACATGTGAAGTAGTTATCCTGTGAAAATATGTCCAATCGATTGACTAAAGTTTACAGATAATTCTAGATCATGATTAATAACACTATGGAATTCTGAATTCTGCAGAAAATGAAGAAATTGGACCAGCTTAACAGAACACAGCAGGCTGATTCTGTTGTTTCCAATCCAAGCCAGCTCAGTGGTTTCTAAAGCAAACTTGAGCTACGCTCATATTCTAACGACTCATCTACTAGTGGCGCTACCTACCAGTAACGCTGGATTTGCACAAACTGTTATGTTTCAGAAAGGGAAATATGCTTATAATCTGTGGTTTTGAAAATATATATATATAATGTGAAATAATAAAAACTGATCCAAAGAACATGGTTTCTTATGGTTTCAAGATGGCTTTTTGGAAAAGCCCATTAATTTTTTAAGGTAGCTATATTGACTAAGGCAAAAAGTACATTGAGTAAAAGAGCAAAAGAAAACAGCTGAAAAGAAGGAACAGATTCAAAGTCTCATTGTGTCTCTAAATTCTGGTTTCAAGATCATATCTTTTGAACATGCTTTCATAATTTGTAAATGAATTAGCCAATATTATGATGAGGTGATCAATAAAATGAAATTATATTTCAAATAAAATATTGTTAAATTGTGGTTTATATATATTATACAGACTGTTTTTCTTGAATAATAGGGTAATATAATTGAAATAAATAGTGAAATTGAACTGACTTGTTACTTGAAATATTTATTAAAATGGGTATCAATCTGGTGGCAGTAACCAAGTTATAAGGCTATGTATTTAGATAACTTCTTTTCCTTATTAGAAAAATGATAAATAAAATTGTAGATGCCCTAAAGTTTAATAAGATGAAAGTGAGATATAAACATGTTATTAAAGGAATCAAATGAAAAGCCATGGGAGAAAGAAGTTAGATGTTTGCCATTGAATATTAAGCATTTAATATGAATTTTGTTTATATTTATCAGCTTCATTAAGGTATAATTCACATATAAAAACAATCATTTTACATAAATGCAGACAAAACTATAATTCAAAAAGATATGCCCCCTTATGTTCATAGCAGGACTATCACAATAGCCAAGACATGGAAACAATCTAAATGTCCATCGACAGACGAATGGATAAAGATGTGATACACATACACAATGGAATATTACTCAGACATCAAGAACAATGAGATAATACCATGTGCAGCAACACAGATGGACCTAGATATGATCATATTAAATGAAGTCAGAAAAAGAAAGGCGAATACCATATGATATCACTTATATGTGAAATCTAAAATACAACTCCAATTCACTTATCTACAAAACAGATACAATCTCACAGAATATAGAGAACAGACTGGTTGCCAAAGGGAGTGAGATGGGAGTGGATGGTGAGGAGGTTGGGATTAGCAGATGCAAACCATTATACATACGATGGATAAACAAGGTCCTACTGTGGAGT
Source organism: Bubalus bubalis (assembly GCF_019923935.1). NCBI lineage: Eukaryota > Metazoa > Chordata > Mammalia > Artiodactyla > Bovidae > Bubalus > Bubalus bubalis. The sequence goes on from NC_059164.1 coordinate 34,433,373, forward strand.
ACAGGGTGCTATATTCAATATCCTGTGATAACCATAAGTAAAATAATACAAAAAAGGATGAATATATATGTATAACTAAATTACTTTGCTATACAGCATTAATTAACACAATATTGCATATCAACTCTAGTTCAATAAAATGTTTTTTTTAAATCACCATTTTAAGTGATGAATCTATGAGTTTTGAAAAATGTATTAAAAAAATACTAACCACGATCATGACATGGAAATTTCTTTCATCCCAACAAAGTCTCCTCATGGCTCTTTTCAGTCACCACCATTTTCCTATTCTCAGGCAAATATCCATCTGCTTCTTAAAATAACACTATAGTTTTGCCTTTTGTAGAATTTCTTACAAATGGAATATAGAATATAGCCATTTTTGTCTGGCTTTTTTCACTTTAATGCAATTATATTGAAAATTATTTATGCTAATACCAACTTATTCTTTCAGTTCCTGAGTACTATTCCATTGTAGGGGATATATAACAATTTTTTTATCCTCTCCCCAATTGAGGGACATTTGCATTGCTTTTAGTTTTTGGTTATCAGGGGCAAAGCTGATATGAACATTCAATAGTAATTCTTTTAGTTCACTCAGTCATGTCCAACTCTTTGCAACCCCATTGACTGCAGCATGCCAGGCCTCCCTATCCATTACCAACTCCCAGAGTTTCCTCAAACTCATGTCCATTGAGTCAGTGATCCCATCCAACCATCTCATTCTCTGTTGTCCCCTTCTTCTCCTGCTTTCAATCTTTCCTAGCATCAGGGTCTTTTCAAATAAGTCATTTCTTCACATCAGGTGGCCAAAGTATTGGAGTTTCAGCTTCAGCATCAGTCCTTCCAGGGAATATTCAGGCATCTGGTCCCATCACTTCATGGGAAATAGATGGGGAAACAGTGTAAACAATGTCAGACTTTAATTTGGGGGGGCTCCAAAATCACTGCAGATGGTGATTGCAGTCATGAAATTAAAAGACGCTTACTCTTTGGAAGGAAGATTATGACCAACCTAGATAGCATATTCAAAAGCAGAGACATTACTTTGCCAACAAAGGTCCATCTAGTCAAGGCTATGGTTTTTCCAGTTGTCATGTATGGATGTGAGAGTTGGACTGTGAAGAAGGCTGAGAGCCGAAGAATTGATGCTTTTGAACTGTGGTGTTGGAGCAGACTCTTGAGAGTCCCTTGGACTGCAAGGAGATCCAACCATTCCATTCTAAAGGAGATCAGCCCTGGGTGTTCTTTGGAAGGAATGATGCTAAAGCTGAAACTCCAATACTTTGGCCACTGATGTGAAGAGTTGACTCATTGGAAAAGATTTTGATGCTGGGAGGGATTGGGGGCAGGAGAAGGGGACGACAGAGAATGAGATATCTGGATGGCATCATGGACTTGATAGATGTGAGTTTGAGTGAACTCCGGTAGTTGGTGATGGACAGGGAGGCCTGATGTGCTGCAATTCATGGAGTTGCAAAGAGTTGGACATGACTGAGCCACTGAAATGAACTGAACTGAACTACCCAAAGCAATCTACAGATTTGATGTGATCCCTATGAAGTCACCCATGACATTTTCACAGAACTAGAACAAATAATATTTAAATTTATGTGGAACCAAAAAAGACCCAGAATTTCCAAAGCAATCCCAAGTAAAAAGACCAAAGCAGGAGGCATAACCTGCCCAGACTTCAGACAATTTTATAAAACTACAGTAATCAATACAGGGTGGTACTGGCATAGAAAAAGACATGTTGATCAATGGAAAAGATAGAGAGCCCAGAAAAAACAAAACAAAAACATCCCCACACATCTATGGTCAATTAATCTTCAACAAAGGAAGAAGAATATTCAATAGATAAAAGATAGTATCGTTAATAAGCATTACTCATAGAGTACAAAACAATAAAATTATATTAAAATACTTTTAGTATTTAATTTTTGACAGTGGAAAATATTTACTTAAGGGTGGAGGGCCATATGCCACATTTCATAAATTAATTCCTGATGACAAAGTATGAGGACAATGGCCAGCCACATTGTAGTTTGTCAGTATGTCAAATTTCTTTCCCTTGTCTTGCCTCTGTGCTTTTAATTGTTAGATCTCTCTACTTAGTTAACTCTCACCAACTATCAATTGTCTCCTTCTCATTGTGCAAGGATATATGCTCATTTAGTGCCCTGTGCTTTCCCTTTTATATGATTCATCGCACTATAGAGTATGACTTCAATCTCTTTTTTAATCTAATTATAAACTCTTTCACAACTCTACTTCCTAGAACTAATTACATTTCTAGAAGATTTATGCTCTTATTAGACCTTTGTATTATATCCTGGAGTCTTTCCTTAGTAATTCTCTGTGTTAATGCCTACTATGAGTAGAACTTATTTTTTAATCATATTTTTTTAACAATTATGAGCATATAAGATAGCAGTTATAAATTTTGATATAATTATTTCACAAACTTTTCTTCTTTTTTAAATGTATTTATTTTTCACTGAAGGATAATTGCTTTACAGAATTTGGCTGTTTTCTGTCAAACCTCAACATGAATCAGCCATAGGTAAACATATATCCTCTCCCTTTGAACCTCCCTCTCATCTCCCTCCCCATCCCACCCCTCTAGGTTGATACAGAGCACCTGTTTGCGTTTCCTGAGCCATACAGCAAATTCCTGTTGGCTATCTATTTTATATATGGTAATGTAACTTTGGAGAAGGCAATGGCACCCACTCCAGTACTCTTGCCTGGAAAATCCCATGGATAGAGGAGCCTGGTAGGCTGCAGTCCATGTGGTTGCTAAGAGTTGGACACAACTGAGCGACTTCACTTTGACTTTTCATTTTCATGCATTGGAGGAGGAAATGGCAACCCACTCCATTGTTCTTGCCTGCAGAATCCCATGGACGGGGGAGCCTGGTGGGCTGCAGTCCATGGGGTCGCACAGAGTCGGACATGACTGAAGCGACTTAGCAGCAGCAGCAATGTAACTTTCCATGTTACTCTTTCCATACATCTCACCCTCTCCTCCCCTCTCCTCATGTACATAAGCCTATTCTCTATGTCTGTTTCTCCACTGTTGCCCTATAAATAAATTCTTCAGTACCATTTTTCTAGATTATATCTATATGTGTTAGAATAAGATATTTATTGTTCTCTTTCTGACTTACTTCACTCTGTATAATAGGTTCTAGGGTCATCCACCTCATTAGAACTGACTCAAATGCATTCCTTTTTATGGCTGGGTAATATTTCATGGCAGAAAGTGAAGAGGAACTAAAAAGCCTCTTGATGAAAGTGAAAGTGGAGAGTGAAAAAGTTGGCTTAAAGCTCAACATTCAGAAAATGAAGATCATGACATCCAGTCCCATCACTTCATGGGAAATAGACGGGGAAACAGTGGAAACAGTGTCAGACTTTATCTTTGTGGGCTCCAAAATCACTGCAGGTGGTGACTGCAGCCATGAAATTAAAAGATGCTTACTCCTTGGAAGAAAAGTTATGACCAACCTAAATAGCATATTGAAAAGCAGAGACATTACTTTGCCAACAAAGGTCTGTTTAATCAACGCTATGGTTTTTCCAGTGGTCATGTATGGATGCGAGAGTTGGACTGTGAAGAAAGCTGAGCGCCGAAGAATTGATGCTTTTGAACTGTGGTGCTGGAGAAGACTCTTGAGAGTCCCTTGGACTGCAAGGAGATCCAACCAGTCCATTCTAAAGGAGATCAGCCCTGGGTGTTCTTTGCAGGAATGATGCTAAAGCTGAAACTCCAATACTTTGGCCACCTCATGCAAAGAGTTGACTCATTAGAAAAAACTCTGATGCTGGGAGGGATTGGGGGCAGGAGGGAAAGGGGACGACAGAGGATGAGATGACTGGATGGCATCACCGACTCGATGGACATGAGTTTGAGTGAACTCCAGGAAATGGTGATGAACAGGGAGGCCTGGCGTGCTGCGATTCATGGGGTCACAAAGAGTCGGACACGACTGAGCGACTGAACTGGACTGAACTGAATATTTCATTGTGTATATGTACCACAATTTCTTTATCCATTTATCTGTCGATGGACATCTAGATTGCTTCCATGTTCTAGCTATTGTAAATAGTGTTGCAATGAACAATGGGATACATGTGTCTCTTTCAATTTTGGTTTCCTCAGGGTATATGCCTAGGAGTGGGATTGCTGGATCATATGGTGGTTTTATTCCTAGTTTTTAAAGGAATCTCCATACTATCTTCCACAGTGGCTGTATCAATTTACATTCCCACCGAGAGTGCAAGAGTGTTCCCTTTCCTCCACATCATTTCCAGCACTGTTTGTAGACTTCTTGATGAGGGTCATTCTGAGTGGTGTGAGGTAACATCTCATTGTAGTTTTGATACAAATTTCTCTAATAATGAGCGATGTTGAGCATCTCTTCCTGTGTTTGTTAGCCATCTGTATGTCTTTGGAGAAATGTCTGTTTAGTTCTTTTTCCCACTTTTTGATTGGGTTGTTTGTTTTTCTGGTATTGAGTTATATGAGCTGCTTGTATATTTTTGAAATTAATTCTTTGTCAGTTGTTTCATTTGCTATTATTTTCTTCCATTCTGAGGCTGTCTTTTCACCTTTCTTATAGTTTCCTTTGCTGTGCAAAAGCTTTTAAGTTTAATCAGGTCCCACTTGTTTACTTTTATTTTTATTTCTGTTACTCTAGGAGGTGGGTCATAGAGGATCTTGCTTTGATATGTCATTGAGTGTTCTGCCTATGTTTTCCTCTGAGTTTTATAGTTTCTGGTATTACATTTAAGTATTTAATCCATTTTGAGTTTATCTTTGTGTATGGTGTTAGGAGGAGTTTTAATTTCATTCTTTTACATGTAGCTGTCTAGTTTTCCCAGCACCATTTATTGAAGAGGCTGTCTTTGCCCCATTGTATATTCTTGCCTCCTTTGTCAAAAATAAGGTAGATACATGGGTTTATTTCTGGGCTTCCTTATTATTACATTGGTTTATATTTCTGTTTTTGTGCCAGTACCATACTGTCTTGATGACTATAGCTTTGTAGTATAATCTGAAGTCAGGAAGGTTGATTCCTCCAGCTCCATTCTTCTTTCTCAAGACTGTTTTGGCTATTCAAATCTTTTGTGTTTCCATATGAATTGTGAATTTTTTTTCTAGTTCTGTGAAAAATGCATTGGTAATTTGATAGGGATTGCATTGAATCTGTAGATTGCATTTGGTAGTATAGTAATTTTCACAATATTGATTCTTCCTACACAGGGTCATGGAATATCTCTCCATGTTCATGCCATCTTTGATTTCTTTCATTAGTGTCTATAATTTTATGTGTACAGTTCTTTTGTATCAGGTAAGTTTATTCCTAGATATTTAATCTTTTTGTTGCAATTGTGAATGGGATTGATTCCTTAATTTCTCTTTCTGAATCTTCATTGTTAGTATATAGAAATGCAAGTGATTTCTGTGTATTGATTCTGTATCCAGCAACTTTGCTAAATTCACTGATTAGCTCTAGTAATTTTCTGCTACTATCTTTAGGGTTATATACAGTATCATGTCATATGCAGACAGTGAGAGCTTTACTTCTCTTTTCTGATCTGGATTCCTTTTATTTCTTTTTCTTCACTGATTGCTGTAGGTAGAACTTCCAGAACTATGTTGAATAATAGTGGCAAAAGTGGGCATCCTTGTCTTGTTCCTGATCTTAGGGGGAATGCTATCAGTTTTTTGCCATTAAGAATAATTTCTGTTGTAGGTTTATCATATATGGCCTTTACTATGTTGAGGTAGGTTCCATTTATGCCCATTTTTTGAAGAGTTTTAATCATAAATGGGTGCTGAATTTTGTCAAAGGCTTTTTCTGCATCTATTGAGATTATCATGTGGGTTTTATCTTTCCATTTGTTAATATGGTACATCACATAAATTGATTTGCATATATTGAAGAATCCTTGCATCTTGGAATAAACCCAACTTGATCATGGTGTATGAGCTTTTTGATCTGTTGCTAAATTCTGTTTGCTAATATTTTGTTGAGGATTTTTGCATCTATGTTCATCAGTGATGTTGTCCTGTTGTTTCCTTTTTTGGTGTTGTCTGTGTCTGGTTTTGGTATCAGGGTGATGGTGACCTCATAGAATGAGTTTGGAAGTGTTCCTTCTTTTGCGATTTATTTAAAGAGTTTTTGAAGGATAGGCATTAGCTCTTCTCTAAATGTTTGATAGAATTCTCCTGTGAAGACATCTGGTCCTAGGCTTTTTTTTTCTCTGAGATTTTTGATCACAGCTTCAATTTCAGTGCTTGTAATTGGGTTGTTCATAATTTCTATTTCTTCCTGGTTCAGTCTTGGAAGACTGAACTTTTCTAAGAATCTGTCCATTTCTTCGAGGTTATCTATTTTATTGTCATATCGTTGTTCATAATAGTTTCCTATAATCCTTTTATTTCTGCATTGTCTGTTGTAACCTCTCCTTTTTCATTTCTAATTTTGTTGATTTGATTCTTCTCTCTTTTGTTCTTTATAAATCTGGCTAAAGATTTGTCGATTTTATTTATCTTTTCAAAGAACCAGCTTTTAGTTTTATTAATCTTTACTGTTGTTTCTTTCATTTCTTTTTCATTTTATTTCTGCTTGGATCTTTATGATTTTTTTTCCTTTTACTAATTTTAGGATTTTTTGTTCTTCTTTCTCCAGTTGTTTTAGATATAAAGTTAGATTATCTATTTGATGTTTTTCTTGTTTCTTGAGGTAGGATTTTATTGCTATCAATTGCCCTCATTGAACTGCTTTTGCTGCATCCCATAGGTTTTGAGTTGTCATGTTTTCATTGTCATTTGTTTCTAGAAATTTTTTTATTTCCTTTTTGACTTCTTCAGCAACCTGTTGGTTCTTTAGAAGTGTGTTGTTTAATCTCCATGTGTTTGTGTTTCTTACAGATTTTTTCTTGTATGTGATATTTAATCTCATAGTGTTGTGGTCGGAGAAGATGCTTGATATGATTTCAATTTTCTTAAATTTACTGAGGTTTCATTTGTGACCCAAGATATGTTCTATCCTGAAGAATGTTACATATGCACTTGAGAAGAAGGTATATCCTTCTGCATTTGGATGGAATGTCCTGAAAGTGAGTGAAGTCGCTCAGTTGTGTCTGACTCTTTGCGACCCCATGGACTGTAGCCTACCAGGCTTATCCATCCATGGGACTTTCCAGGCAAGAATACTGGAGTGGATTGCCATTTCCTTCTCCAGGGGATCTTCCCAACCCAGGGATTAAACTCGGGTCTCCCACATTGCAGGCAGATGCTTTACCCTCTGAGCCACCAGGGAAGCCTGGAATGTCCTAAAGGTATCAATAAATTCATCACATCTAATGCACCATTTAAGACTTATGTTTCCTTATTAATTTTCTGATTTGATGATGGTGCCCATTGGTGTGAGTGGGGTGATAAAGTCTCCTAATATTATTGTGTTACTGTCAATTTCTCTTTGTATGTCTATTAGTGTTTGTCTTATGTAGTGAGGTGCTCCTATGTTGGGTGCATAGACATTTACAGTTGTTATGTCTTCTTCTTGGATTGATCCTTTGATCATCATGTAGTGTCCTTCCTTATCTCTTGTAATATTCTTTATTTTAAGGTCTATTTTGTCTGATATGAGGATTGCTACTCCATCTTTCTTTTGCTTTCCATTTGCCTGGAATGTATTTTTCCATCCTCTCCTTTCATCTATATGTGTCTTTAGGTCTGAAGTGAGTTTCTTGTAGGCAGCATATATATAGGTCTTGTTTTGTGTCCTTTCAGCCAGTCTGTGTCTTTGAATTGGAGCATTTAATCCACTTACATTAAAGTGATTATTGATATATATGTTATTATTGCCATTTTCTTAATTGTTTGGGGTTAACTTTGTAGATCTTTTTTCTTCTCTTGTATTTCTTGACTATATAAGTCCCTTTAACATTTTAAAGCTGTAACATTGTAAAGCTGGCTTGGTAGTACTAAATTCTCTTAACTTTTGCTTATCTGAAAAGCTTTTGATTTCTCCATCAATTTTGAGTGAGATCCTTTCCAGGTACAGTAATCTTGGTTGTAGATTTTTCCCTTTCAGTACTTTAATATATCCTGCCATTTCTTTCTGGCCTGCAGAGTTTATGCTGAATGATCAGCTGTTAAGCGTATGGGGTTTCCCTTGTATGTTATTTGTTGCTTCTCCCTTGCTGCTTTTAATATTCTTTCTTTGTGTTTAGTTTTTTTTTTAATTTTGATTAGTATATGTCTTGATATTTTTCTCCTTGGGTTTATTCTGTATGGGACTCTTTGTGCCTCTTGCACTTGATTATTTCCTTTTCCATGTTGTGGAAATTTTTAACTATAATCTCTTCAAAAATTTTCTCATACCCTTTCTTTTTTTCTTCTTCTTCTGGGACCCCTATAATTTGAATGTTGGTGGGTTTGATATTATTCCAGAGGTCTCTGAGACTATCTTCAGTTCTTTTCATTCTTTTTTACTTTACTCTGCTTTTCAGAAGTTATTTCCACCATTTTATCTTCCAGCTCCCTTATTCATTCTTCTGCTTCAGATATTCTGCTATTGATTCTTCCTAGGGTATTTTTAATTTCAATAACTGTGTTGTTTGTCTCTCTGTGTTTTAATTCTTCTTGGTCTTTGTTAATTGATTCTTGCATTTTCTCCATTTTGTTTTCAAGCCTTTTGCCATCTTTACTATCATTATTCTGAATTCTCATTCAGGTAGTTTGCCCATTTCCTCTTTATTTATTTGGACTTCTGTGTTTCTTATTTGTTCCTTCATTTGTGCAGTATTGCTCTACCATTTCCTTTTATTTTATTTTTTTTTTTAACTTATTGTGTTTGAGGTCTCCTTTTCCCAGGCTTCTAGGGAAGTTGAATTCTTTCCTTGAAGAAGGTTGAATTCTTTCTTCCTTTTGGTTTCTGCCCTCCTAAGGTTGGTCCAGTGGTTTGTGGAAGCTTCATATAGGGTGAGATTTGTGCTGAGTTTTTGTTTGTTTGTTTGTTTTCCCTCTGATGGACAAGGCTGAGTGAGGTGGCAATCCAATCTGCTGATGACTGGGTTTGTATTTTTGTTTTGTTTGTTGTTTAGATGAGGCGTCCTTCACAGGGTGTGTGGTGGTTGGGTGATGCCAGGTCTTGTATTCAAGTGATTTCCTTTGTGAGTTCTCACTATTTGATACTCTCTAGGGTTAGTTCTCCAGTTGTCTAGGGTATTGGAGTCAGTTCTCACACTCCAAAGGCTCAGGGTTTGATGTTTGGTCAGGAATGAAGATTTTACAAGTGGTTTGTTATGGCATTAAGTAAGATTAAAACAAATATCCAAAAATGAGAAACCAATCATGAACCCAAGACAAATGGCAGTTACAAAATCAGGGAAATAATGATTAAATAATGGAATAGACACATATGCATATACACCCATAAGCAAAGTCAAAACAATCCAACAAAATAAAGTACAATAGATTGACCCAGTGAACAAAGGAAATCAACAATTACATTTATCAGTTAAGAACAAAACTAATTAAAGCACAAACTGGAAAACAAAACTAAAGCAAGGTGCCAAGTGGGGAATGAAGCAATGAAAACAAAACTAACAAATATTTTGAGAGGAAAGGAAAGAAAGAAAGGAAAGAAAGAAAAGAAAGAAAGAATAGATATGCAAAGTTAAATAGAGGCAGATGAAGACATATATATTAAAGATTAACTACAAGGGGAAAAGAACAGTAGGAAAGGCAAACAAAGGAATAAATATAGAAAAAATATAATAAGTTTTAAAAATTAAAATTATAAAAAAAGAGAGAAAAAAGGAAGAAAACAAAAAAAGGAAAAAAAAGGAAAACTCTAAAGAACTGCAAAAGCCCAATGTAGAAGCAGTTTTATAATAATAAAAAGTGTGACAGAATATACACATACACATATATACCCATAAGCAAAATCAAAACAGTCCAACAAAAATAAAGTCCAATAGATTGACCTGGTGAACAAAAGAAACAAAAAATTATATCTACCAGAACAATACTAACTAAAGCACAAACTGGAACACAAAACTAAAGCAAGGTGCCAGCTCAGTAATAAAGCAATGAAAATAAAACTAATGAATGTCTTGAGAGGAAAGGAGAGAAAGGAAAGAAAGAATAGATATGCAAAGTTAAATAAAGGTAGATAAAGAAGATTTATATACATTAAAGACTAACTGCAAGGGGAAAGAACAGTAGGAAAAGCAAGGAAAGGAATAAATTTAGAAAAAATAATAATAGGTTTAAAAAATTAAAAATTCAAATTAAAAAAAAAAGAGAGAGAGGAAAAAAAGGAAAACGCCACAGAACTGCAAAAGCCCAATGTAGAGGCAGAGGTTTATAACAACAATAAAAAATATGACTGAGAGAAAAAAAAAAAAAGCTCAAAAACTTAATTGGATTTCTTAGTGCCAATAAAAGCAACAACTGCAACAGAGGGGTTGGGGGAAGGAAAAAGAAAAAAAAAATCCAAAAGAATCTACAGAACAAATTAAAAAATAAGAACAATAAACATTTTTCTTGAGTCACTGTGTCAGGTTCCCTCAATGGGAGTCACAGTCCACCTTACCTCCCTAGGATGCCCTCCAACACTGTGCTGATCTCTGGACCTGCTGTGGGGGCAGCTCAGATTCTAAATCTGGTCCTTCTCCTGTGTGTTCTTGCCTCCAATGTCCACAGCTATCAGAACTAGTGTGCTTTCTTTTGTGGCAGTTCTCAATGGCCTTTTATATATTCCATAGACAGAGTCTGCCTAGTTGATCATGTGGATTTAATCTGCAGCTTGTAGAGATGGTGGGAAGGTTCTGGGTTTTCTTGCTTAGCCACACTGCCCGTGGGTTTCAATTGTGTTTTATTTCCACCTCTACTTGTGGGTCGTCCACGGGGGCTTGTTCCCAGTGGAACAAACTGGGGGGCTGGCCTGGAGGGCTTGGGTTTGCCCCTGTGAGGGCCAGCTGTGGAGGTGGTGCAGCTGCTTGAGTCACAGGGCTTCTGGCAGAACCAAGTACTCAGAGGAGCTGGCGGCTAGGGCAGAAGGAAATATTGTGCTCTAGAAGGGTATGGCAACCACTATTGGCCAATATGCTCCAGTATTCTTGCCTGTAGAACCCCTTCCCTGACAAAGAAGCCTGGCAGACCAGTGTACAGGGTTGTAAAGAGTCAGATACGACTGAAGCGTCCCTGCACACATCAACACAAGACTTTTTGTGCCCGTGGCAGCTCTGCCCCAGTGAGTTGAGCGTGAAGGTGGCACAGCTGCTTGGGTTGCAGGGACCCAAGGGGCGCCAAATGTGCAGGAACACAGACTGCCTCTGCCATAGGAGTTACGGGCCTATCAGTCTTTTTTCAAGCCTCTTGTTTTTTTTGTTTTGTTTTTTTTTTTTTTCAAGTCTCTTGTGGCTGGCGATCAGAAGGCCTCTTTATTTTTTTATTTTTTTTTTAATTTTATTTTATTTTTAAACTTTACATAACTGTATTAGTTTTGCCAAATATCAAAATGAATCCGCCACAGGTATACATGTGTTCCCCATCCTGAACCCTCCTCCCTCCTCCCTCCCCATTCCATCCCTCTGGGTCGTCCCAGTGCACCAGCCCCAAGCATCCAGTATCCTGCATCGAACAGCCAGTCTTTCTCCGTAGCTCCTCCCATTCAGGCACTTCTATCTTTTCTTCTTGATGCTGACTCAATATTCTAGAGATTCACATTTGATTATTTTGTGTTTTCTGTTACTTTTGAATGGTCTTTGTTGTTTATGTTTTTAGTTACTCTCTATGAATTCATCAACTTCTATTTTTAATTATATGAAAATTAAGTTGTAGCTTGTTATTCTTCTTTTTAATACAATACTGTAGCCTGCTTGACCTCTCTCATACTTTCTATTTAATCTCTTTGCTAATAAGTTTTCATATATTATAAATCCTTACCTCCAAAATACAATATTTTTGGAACCTATATTCTCTTTAAAGAATAGTTTTGACAGATTTACATGAGCATTAACTTTACATATATGTGATTCCCATGCTTATCTCAGTCCATTTTTTCTTTTAAGTTTTACTCTTAGATTTTTAATATTATTGAACTCTTAAAATGTATGCTAACATATTTTTGAAGAAACATTGCTTTTTTTAATAGGCACACAAATGCTATATTTCCTGATACACATAAAAATGTCTTTCTCTTTTTCACTTTTCACTTTAAAAAGAACTCAGCTGGGCATAAAATAATTGCATCATGTCCTTTTGCTCTTAAACACTGTAGACTGTTCCTTTTTCTTATGGCAATTTGATTTACAAAGGAGAATTTCAAAGTCAACTAGTGTTTTGTTCCTTTGTAATAAAATATTTTTCCAGCTGAATTCTTGTGCAGCTAAGTGCACACACACACACATTAACACATAAACACTCTCATACATGTAAAAACCAATTATGGTAAATTAATTATAATTCTGGAATCTAGATAATATGTCTACAGGTTTCATTTTACTATTCTTGCAAGTTTCATGTATATTTGAACATTTTTATTTAAAAATTTGTAATTAAATCATTTCCCAAGATGCTCACAGGTGCGATTTTTTTTTTCTTTGAATCAAATTAAATGAATGCTCCATACGGTATACTAACATGCATTTCAACTCAGAAAAGTTTCTATAAACACTGCTTTGACTATTCTTCCAGCTCCCATTTCTTGTTCCTTACTCAACAACGACAATAATTCTTGGATTGGATTTCAGCTAATTTTTTTCCTTGCCTATCATATTCTATTTTAACTTTTATAGTTGTGTGTTTTTGAATTCTACATTTTGGGAAACTCTAATGAGTTCTTTATATCCTTGGTTCCTTGTACTTCAAAGGGAATTATTTAAAAAGTCATTTTAAACATGAGTTATTTTATAAGTTCTTTTTAAAATTATTTAAATAAGTACATTAAAAAGTTGATTGCTATTTAAAATTTAACTTTCAAGAGCATCACATTTATAATCATTTATAGATAGAAAGTAATATATTTGAATTCTACTTTATTTAAAAGAGTAAAATACAGACTCACATATGTATTTATGTCTATTTAATAATGGACCTGATACAAGCACTGAAATAACAAGTAACTATACATCTACTTTTACTACACCATGCTCAAAAAAGTATTTGTGTTTATTCACTATGATGGACATGATTCATTAAGTCAATAAGGAAATTATTAAAAAAATGTTGAAACAAAGAATAAAAAATTAATTGAGTTACTTTTTAAAAAGTAAAAATTGGCCTCAATTCATGTCATAACTTCTTTTACATAAAACAAACTCCTCTGGCATAGGTATTCATTTTCTCTCTAATAGTTTAATATAAATTACAGCTAGTCTTTGGGTTGAGGTTATCCAAATTGGATAAAGTATACTGAGACATAATCTGGATTCAAAAATCAAGCAAAACCAACTAAGGCAGATTATCATCTCTATGACTCAAAAGTTAGAAAGCAGTTCTTGTCATAGAGAATTCTTTATTTAGGTTCCACAACTGACTCAAATATGTATCTGGAGACAGTAAATTAATCACATGTGTAAGTATGCTTAACATCTTGATGTCCAAAAGCAGATACAGATTTGAATGGGCTTTTACTTCTTTCAGTTCAGTTGCTCAGTCATGACTGACTAACTGTAACCCCATGGACTGCAGCATGCCAGGCTTCCCTGTCCATCACCAACTCCTCTCAGAGCTCCTCAAACTCATGTCGATCAAGTCAGTGATGCCAACCAACCATCTCATCCTCTGTCATCCCCTTCTCCTCCTGCCTTCAATCTTTCTCAGCATCAGGGTCTTTTCCAATAAATCAGTTTTTCTCATCAAGTGGCCAAAGTATAGGACTTCAGCACAGCATCAGTCCTTCTAATGATTATTCAGGACTGATTTCCTTTAGGATTGATTCGTTTGATCTCCTTACAGTCCAAGGGACTCTCAAGAGTCTTCTCCAACACCACATTTCAAAAGCATCAATTCTTTGGCACTCAGCTTTCTTTATAGTCCAACTCTCACATCCATACATGACTATTGGAAAAACCATAGCTTTGACTATACCTACCTTTGTTGGCAAAGTAATGTCTGTGCTTTTTAATATGCTCTCTAGGTTGGTCATAGCTTTTTTCCAAGGAGCAAGCATCTTTTAATTTCATGGCTGCAGTCACCATCTGCAGTGATTTTTGAGCCCACGAAAAGTTCATCACTGTTTCCATTGTTTCCCCATCTATTTGCCATCAAGTTATGGGACCAGATGCCATGATCTTCTTTTTTTGAGTGTTGAATTTTAAGCCAGATTTTTCATTCTACTCTTCCATTCTCATCAAGAGTATCTTTAATGCCTCTTTGCTTTCTGCTATAAGGTTGTGTCATCTGCATATCTGAGGTTATTGATATTTATCCCAGAATTTTTGATTCCAGCTTGTGCTTCTTCCAGCCCAGCATTTCTCATGATGTACCCTGCATATAAGTTAAATAAGCAGGGTGACAATATACAACCCTGACGTACTCCTTTCCCAATTTGGAACCACACATTTGTTCCATGTCTGGTTCTAACTTTTGCTTCTTGACCTGCATACAGATTTCTCAGGAGGCAGGTAAAGTGGTCTAGTGTTCCCATCTCATGAAAAATTTTCCACAGTTTGTTATGATTTACACAGGTAAAGGCTTTAGCATAGTCAATGAAGCATATGTTTTTCTGGAATTCTCTTGCTTTTCCTAAGATCCAGTGTTTGTTGGCAATTTGATCTCTGGTTCCTCTGACTTTTCTAAATCCAGCTTGAATATCTGAATGTTTTTGGTTCACATACTGTTGAAGCCTCGCTTGGAGAATTTTGAGCATTACTTTGCTAGTGTATGAGATGAGTGCAATTGTATAGTAGTTTGAACATTCATTGGCATTGCCTTTCTTTGGGATTGGAATGAAAACTGACTTTTTCCAGTCCTGTGGCCACTGCTGAGTTTTCCAAATTTGCTGGCATATTGAGTGCAGCACTTTAACAGCATCATCTTTTAGGATCTGAAATAGCTCAGCTGGAATTCTATCACCTCCACTATCTTTGTTCTTAGTGATGCCACCTAAGGCCCACTTGACTTGACTTTGCACTTCACTTCACACTCCAGGATGTGTGGCTCTAAGTGATTGATCACACCATTGTGGTTATCTGGATCATTAAGATCTTTTTTTTATACTTCTGTGTATTCTTGCCCCCTCTTAACATCTGCTTCTGTTAGGTCCATACCATTTCTGTCCTTTATTTTTCCCATCTTTACATGAAATGTTCCTGGCTCTATGATTTTAGGGCAGTTTTTTTTTTTTTTTTTTTTTTAACTTCAGGATTGTTTTTAAATTTCTAAATGAGGATAATAGTATTATCTGAATCTTAGGAATATTGTATTACATAATATAATACATCTAAAAGTCACTTATATTTTATGCCTAAAGAAATTCACTTGCAAACATCTGGCATATTAAAAAAGTTCAATCACCATGTTTTCAGAGGAGAATCACAAGTATTAACAATGAATAGTTGTGCCTATCAAATTCTGTGGACTCACATTTAATAGAGCCCTGGATTGAACTAAAATGGGTTGCAACATAAATAAAGTTCACTGCTGATTTCTCATTTAAAGAAAAAAAAGATGAACAAGCAGCCTTTTAGGGATAACGTCTCAGAATAGCTTCTGATTACACACAAAAAGGAAAATGTTAAGGGATTTCACATAAAAGTCAGAATATTCATATAAGACTGATAAGAATTTTAGTAGAGGAGAGAAATGATAATTAATTCTTTTAATATTAGGCTTGCATATTTTTGATGTCAGAGGCAGGGACCATAATCTTTCTACTGAATTCTTTGCTTGATTCTTAAAATGTTCAAAATTCCTCATTTCTAACCAAAGTTAGGGAAATGGCATTGCCTAGAAGACCTTCCCTTAAACTGGTCTCCTGTCTACTATCTCCTACTTATTTCTGTTTTTGTTTTTTACCCAAAACCTTACAAACTATCTATGCCAGAAACTTAAGACATAAGTTCCTTCCTATAAGGGCAAGATGATATGAGATCCAAAGATTTAGTTCTAGTCCAATAACTCAAGCACAATAAATGTACAGTGAGCATTTATTATTCTGATAAGAATCAACATGTGGGTCTCCAGAAATTCTTATGGTAATTTTTTAGAACTGTCTGTTGGAGAAGGAAATAGCAACCCACTCCAGTGTTCTTGCCTGGAAAATCCCAGGGACAGAGGAGCCTAGTGGGCTGCCGTCTATGGGGTCGCACAGAGTCGGACACAACTGAAGCGACTTAGCAGCAGCAGCAGCAGCAGAGAACCACAGAATATATTATTAGAAAACACCTAAAGAGTAGGTGTAGAAGGATTCTGGGCTTGCGTTAAGCTTCAGCCACAAAAAACCTATGTGACTTGCACAAGTTATTTACCTCTCAATAACAATGTTTTCATATGAAAGAAAATAATAACACCTACTTCAAAGGATTGATTGCACATTAACTCTCTGTTAACTATGCTTAAAATAGGTTATAATAAGTAGTAAGCTTTTTTAAAGTATCTGCTCTCATTTTTACTTTTTTGTTTTTACTATGCTATCTCTCCACTTTGGGGACCTCAAAATTAAACATTTTTAAATGTTTTAAGATAAAAGACTAGAAAATAAATGATATAAGATATAAATGAGGACAAATGAACAAACACACACACACAAAAAATACAAAATAAATAACATATTATGACAAAAAAGCCAAGAATATACAGAGGGGAAAGCACAATAAATGGAGCTTGGAAAACAGGATAGCCACAGGTAAAAGAATAAACCTGGAGTACTATCTTACAACATGCACAAAAAAATAAGTCAAAATAAATTGAAGACTTGAACATAAGACCTGAAACCATAAATTTCCTAGAAAAAAATAGGCAATAATTCCCTTGACATAAGTATTGGCAAATATTTTTTAGATTTAAGAGCAAAAGCAAAGGCAACAAAATAAAAAACCAAGTGGGACTAAATCAAACTAAAAGCTGATGAACAGCAAAAGAAACCATCAGCAAAATAAAAATATCACCTATCAAATGGGAGAAAATACTTGCAAAATCATATATCTATTAAGGCATTAATCCGCAAAATATATTCAAAAGAATTAAAACAACTCAATAGTAAAAGTCAAATAGTCTAATTTTAAGATGTGCAGAGGATATGGATAGACAGTTTTCCAAAGGAAACATACAAATGATTAACAGGAACACAAAAAAGTGTTCAGTATCACTAATCATAGTATGTGTGTGTACTAAGTAGCTTCACTCGTGTCTGACTCTTTGTGACCTTAAGGACTGTAGCCCTCCAAGCTCCTCTGTCCATGGTATTCTCCAGGGAAACATACTGGTGTATGTTGCCATTTCCTGCTCCAGGAATCATCAGGAAAATGGAAATCAAAACCATAGTGAGATATACTTCACACCTGCTAGAATGGCTATCATCAAAAAGATAAGATATGGCAAATGCTTGTGAGGAAGTGGACAAAACGGAACCTTCGTGCACTGCTGGTAGAAAGCAAATTGGGACAGTTACTACAGGAAACAGTATGAGTTACGCCAAAAATTTAAAAAAATAGAACTAAAATATGATCCAGCAGTTCCACTTCTAGTAGTCATCCAAAAACAAACAAAATGAAAAAGGACACTTGTAATTTAAAAATATATCTTCACCTTCATGTTCGCTGCTGCATTGTTTAAAATGGACAAGACATGGAAACAGCCTGTCTATCATCAAATGAGTGGATAACGAAAATGTAACATATATATGTATATATATTATAGACAACAAAGTATACAATATAGACAACCATTTGCCTCTTTGCATTTCTTTCTCTTGGGGATGGTATTGCTCACAGTATTAGCAACCTCCATCCATTGTTATTCAAGAACCCTTGAATCTATTTGTCACTTCCACTGTATAATCATAATGGATTTGATTTAGGTCATACTTGAATGGTCTAGTGGTTTTCCCAACTTCCTTCAATTTAAGTCATATTAATAACATAATATAAACAGTATAATATTATTAATAATATATTTTAATATAATTACATATAACATAATAATATAATATTATTAGTATGAAAAAGTGAAATTGTTAGTCATTCAGTTGTGTCTAACTCTTTGTGACGCCACTGACTATAGCCTGCCAGGCTCCTCTGACAATGGAATTCTCCAGGCTAGAATACTGGAGTGGATAGCCATTTGCTTCCCCAGGGCATCTTCCAAACCCAGTAATCAAACCCAGGTCTCCCACATTACAGGCAGATTCTTTACCATCTGAGCCACAAGAAAAGCCCATTACATACATGTAATATATATAACATTTCATATATACACTATTATATATTATAATAAGTATTATATAATTATATATTACATATAATTATATTATACTAATAATATTGGTACTTCCCAGGTGACTCAGGTGGTAAAGAATTGCCTGCCATGCAGGAAACCTTGGTTCAACCACTGGGTCAAGAAGATCCCCTGAAGAAGGGAATGGCTACCAATTCTGCTATAATTTTATATATAATTATATTATGTGTGTGCTTAGTATATTGCTTATATTATGTTGTTAAACTGGCTTAAATAGAAGAAAGTAGGGAAAACCACTAGGCCATTCAGGTATGACCTAAATCCCTTATGATTATATAGTGGAAGTGACAAATAGATTCAAGAGATTAGATCTCATAGACAAAGTGACTGAAGAACAACGGATGGAGGTTGCTAACACCATAACCAATATCATCCCCAAGAAACAGAAATGCAAGAACACCAAAGAGTTGTCTGAGGAGGACTTACAAATAGATGAAAAAGAAGAGAAAAGAAAAGGAAACATATATTTAACTGAATGCATATTTCCAAAGAACAGCAGGTGGAGATAAGAAAAACTTCTTACATGAACAATGCAAAGAAATAGAGGAAAACAATAGAATGGGAAAGATGAGAGATCTCGTCAAGATCAAAGGAATGTCTCATGCAAAGATGGGCACAATAAAGGATAGGAACAGTAAGGACCTAACAGAAGTGAAGAGATTAAGAAGATGTTGCAAGAATACCCAGAAGAATAGTACAAAAAAAGTTCTTAATGACCCAGATAACCACAGTGCTGTGATCACTCACCTAGAGCCAGGCATCCTGGAGTGTGAAGTCAAGTGGGTCTTGGGAAGCATCACTATGAACAAAGTTAGTGGAGGTGATACAATTCCAGCTGATCTATTTCAGATCCTAAAAGATGATGCTGTTAAAGTGCTACACACAATATGCCAGCAATTTTAGAACCCTCAGCAGTGGCCACAGGACTGGAAAAGGTCAGTTTTTATTTCAATCCCAAAGAAGGGCAATGCCAAAGAATGTTTAAAATACCGTTCAATTGCACTCATTTCACATTCTGGCAAGGTAATGCTCAAAATCCTTCAAGCTATGCTTCAACAGTATGTGAACCAAAAACTTGCAGATGTTCAACCTGGATTTAGAAAGGGCAGAGGAACCAGAGATAGAATTACCAACATTCACTGGATCATAGAAAAAGCAAGAGAATTCCAGAAAAACATCTACTTCTGCTTCATTGACTATGCTAGAGCCTTTGACTAGGTAGATCACAACAAACTGGAAAATTCTTAAAGAGATGGGGATACCTGACCCCCTTACCTGCATCCTGGGAAACCTATGTGAAAGTCAAGAAGCAACAGTTAGAACCAGACATGGAACAACAGACTGGCTCCAAATTGGGAAAGGAGTACATCAAGGCAGTATACTATCACCCTGCTTACTTAGCTTGTATCCAGAGTACATTATGACACATGATGGGCTGGATGAATCACAAGGTAGAATCAAGATTGCCAGTAGAAATATCAACAACCTTAGATGATACTTCCCTAATGGCAGAAAGTGGAAATGAACTAAAGAACTTCTTGATGAGTGTGAAAGAGGAGAGTGAAAAAGCTGGCTTAAAACTCAGCATTCAAAAAATGAAGATCATGGCCTCCAGTCCCATCACTTTATGAGAAATAGATGAGGAAAAAATGGAAACAGTGAAAGGCTTCATTTCGTTTGGCTCCAAAATCACTACAGATTGCAAATGCAACCATGAAATTAAAAGACACTTGATCCTTAGAAGAAAAGCTATGACCAACCTAGACAGCATATTAAAAAGCAGAGATATCACTCTGCTGACAAAGGTCTGTATTGTCAAAGCTATGGTTTTTCCAATAGTCATGTGTAGATGTGAGAGTTGGACCATAAGGAGGGCTGAGTGCCAAAGAATTCATGCTTTTGATCTGCAGTGCTGGAGAAGACTCTTGAGAGTTCCTTGAACTGTAAGGAGATCAAACCAGTCAATCCTAAAGGAAATCAGTCCCAAACATTCATTGGAAGGACTGATGCTGAGCTGAAGCTCCAATTTAACTACCTGATGTGATGAGCTGACTTATTGGAAAAGACCCTGATGCTGGGAAGGACTGTAGGCAGGAAGAGAAGGAGACGACAGAGGATGAGATGGTTGGATGGCATCAATGACTGAATTTCTTGTGTTTGAACAAGCTCTTGGAGATGGTGAAGGACATGGAAGCCTGGCATGCTTCTGTTCACTGGGTCACAAATAGTCCAACGTGACTTAGTGACTGAACAACATGAACAAATTAATATATGATATATTATATTACATGTAATATTATATATTAGATATGATATAGTCCAATACTTATAATAATAGTAATACAATATTTATTAAATAAAATAATATTCCATATTATTCAGCCATGAAAAAAAATAAAATTCTGCTCTTTGTGACAACACAGATTGATCTAGAGGGCATGATGATAGGTGATACAAGTCAGACAAAACATATGCCATACAATCTTACTTACATTTAAAATCTAAAAAAAAAAAAAAATGATCTCAGAGAGAACAGATTAGTTCTCTAGGTCTCTACCAGAGACCAAGGTAGGGATTTCAGGGTAGGATGGGTGAAACAGATGGTGGTCAAAAGGTGATAACCTCCAGTTATAAGATGAATAGGTCATATGGATATCATGTACATCAGAGTAACTATAGTTCATTATACCATATCATATATTCAAAAGTCACTAAGAGAGTAGATCTTAAAAGTTCTCATCACAAGAAAAAAAAATAGCCCTATGTATATCAATGAATGTTAACCAGATAGCGTGCTGATCATTTCCCAATATGTACATCATCAAACCATTACATTTCACAATTGAAACTAATATATTTACATGTCAACTATAGCTCAAGAAAAATTGAGAATAGAATAAATAAGTATAATATTTTATTTATAATAATAAACAAATGGAAAAATTAATGTAAACTGGAAATCAAGATGGTTAAGTAGAAGGATGCTGAGCTTACCTTCCTGCAGGAACACATGAAAACTAATTCTACATGTTGAGCAACTCTTGCTGAAAATAGACTGGAGATTTGCAAGAAGGTCCTTTACAGACAAGGCTATAAAGAAAGATCGATGTTGAGTTTGGTAGAAAGGGAGGAGGAGCAATTCGGTCAGGACTCAGGTCCCTAGCAAGGGATATAGGAAGGTGTTATCATGAGCTCAGGGATCCTCCTTGTGGAATGAGGGGTTTAAGTCATATAATGGGCACCCCAGCTCAGAAGTTTGACATGAGATGAGTCCCCTGTACATGTGTGAAAACCAGCGGGACTAAAGGTGGGCTGTAAGAAACTTAAGCTCCACTCATGAACAGTGCACTTGCTAAGAACTGGGAACATGGTGAAGGCAGCAGATTGATCCTGCCTGGGGCTATGGCCATTTTCCACTACCGCCCCAGACTGCATCGTCCTCCGCTCCAGCCATTCTTGTTCTGATGCATCTCTCCACTAGGGGGAGGAGCTTTGCCAAGGAGAGTGCAGACACAGAAAGAACGGCTTAGACCTGACTCTGCCTCTGACCAGGGTGAAGACTATTATTAGCGTTCTGCAGAGGTGGCAGACTGAAAACAGCCTTGGGCTCTGAACCATTTGCCAGGACCTAAGGGACACCTCCAGGAAGACCTATGCTCTCAGCAGATACAACTCTCCCACCGAACCCACCGGACACATGCAGAATGCATAGGGACACTCCTGCACAAGACACCCCTTCAAGACTGGGACACAGAACTTTTCACCTACTGTCAGACAGACAGAGAAAGATAAACAGAATGAGAAGACAGAGGAATGTGTTTCAAATCAAAGAGGAGAAAAACACCATGAAAAATCCCTAATGAAACAGAGATAAATAGTTTACCAGTTAAAAGATTGAAATCTTTAAGAATAAGAATGCTAATAGAACTGGAGAAAACTTAGATAACTGAATTTTAACAAGGAGTTGTGTTCAGTGAGTCATGTCTGACTCTTTGCAGCCCTATAGACTATAGCCCGCCAGGCTCCTCTGCCCATGGAATTTCCTGACAAGAATACTGGAGTGGGGTGCCAATTCCTACTCCAAGGCATCTTCTTGACCCAAGGGTTGAACCTGTGTCTACTGCATTGCAGGCAGATTCTTCACCACTGAGCCACCTGGGAAACCCAACAAAGGATCAGAAAATATTTTTTTAAAAAAGAACCATTCAGAGCAGAATGCAATAACTGAAATGAAAAACAAACTAGAAGGGCTTACTGCTACTGCTACTGCTAAGTCACTTCAGTCGTGTCCGACTCTGTGCGATGTGCGACCCCATAGATGGCAGCCCACCAGGCTCCCCCATCCCTGGGATTCTCCAGGCAAGAACACTGGAGTGGGTTGACATTTCCTTCTCCAATGCATGAAAGTGAAAAGTGAAAGTGAAGTCGCTCAGTCGTGTCCAACTCTTAGCGACCCCATGGACTGCAGCCCACCAGGCTCCTCTGTCCATGGGATTTTCCAGGCAAGAGTACTGGAGTGGGTGCCATCGCCATCCAAGAAGGGCTTAACAGTAGACTAAATAATACAGAACACATACGTGATCTGGAACACAGAGTAATGGAAATCACTCAATTGAACAGCAAAAAGAAATATATATTTTTTTAAATGAGGATAGTTTAATGAGACAATATAAGGCAATGGATCCCAGAGGGAGAAGAAAGAGAAAAAGTGTTCAAAAGTATATTTGATGAAATTATGAGACTAAAATATTACTGAAACTAAAGAAAGAAACAGATTTCCAGGTATGGACATTACACATAATAGTGTGTAATATATTCCTATTCTCAGATTTATATTCACACCATGATTATACCATGTTTCCAATTCTCTGGTGGACAGAAATAGTTCTGTGTCCTTTCTGTGTATATACATATTGCAACCCCATCTTTTACTTATGTTCTTTTTCTGCCTTTCTTTTAATATTTTAACTTCAAATGCCTAAAGCTTCTCTTTATCAGATGTGCAGACTTTACATGTGATACAATGATCTCATCTAGTAAATTAGGACCCTCATGTCAAGGCTTCATGAAATATGAGTGAATTGTACTACAAAGTGCTAAATGTGAGGTTTTAAATAATAAATAAAGTCTATATATGAGCTGAGTGGATGGTAGACCTTCTTTAAAGAGTATTATTTTGTTAAACTGTCTTCTGACATATGATGTGATGAGAAAGAATAATACTACTTTGTTTCTACTCCATTCCAGTACATCTCTAATGATAACATCTTTTTAAAATAAATTTAAGGAATTAATCACAATTCCATAAAAGCAGATCTAGAAATTCAAATAATAGACAATGGAGAGCTTGGTTATACAGGTATCAAATAACCTAAGGGAAAAGAATTTTTGATTGACCTTCTGACTTAATGAGGTCACAAAACTGTAGTCATTCTGTTATTTCACTTAAGAGTATTTTGTACCAGACAGTCACTGTCTGAAAACATTGAGAAGCACGAAACTCAATTCTAGGATAAAGCTCTGTGGGCCCTGAAATAAACCATTTTTATTTCTAAAAGAAGCTAGAAATGAACCGTGGTATTACAGAATCTAAAACTGCAAAGTGCCCACTGGCCCATTTTTCCCCCCAGTGCTTCTGCACATGAAGTATAACTCCCTTAAGAATACTGCCAAATGCTTCCTTCTGTTAAATGATTCAAATGGTGGTCTTGCCACAATTGCTTTGACTTTTACAGTCTGAAAGTCTCAGCATTTGTATATTTAACCTCTGACTTTTCCTTTTTTGTTTCTGTATCTCTAAAACCAGCTTAATTCAGTGGGGAATATAGACTGGTCTGTATTTTAGCACTTCCTATACTTTGCCATACAGACCTGAGTTAAGGACCATGAGAGCTGGGATCTATTACCATAACCTTTCATACATCACACCGAAACATATATTTTGACAAAAAAAAATTCACTCTCAGAATAGCCCCATTATCCTCTTTCTCCTTCCTCATCATATAACCATACATAATTAATTTTCTTAAATGCCAAGGAACTTTTGACCAGAGAATTATTTTCTAAGAATGCTTGAAAGTACATTAATTTTTTCTTTGACTTACAGGAGAAAAAAAATAACTCTTGAAATTCGTTAGCTGGAAGGGTGCAAAATTTTGAGAGTTAACCACCTATAAAATATTAACACAAAAGGAAAAGTATGATTAGCCAACAACAGTGGGCCCCTGAGGCACTGGATCAAGGAACAAGTGGAAAGAGTTCTGGAAGACTCTGAATATGCAGAAGAAAGTCAAGGATCGGGAAGAAATGGAAAACACATTTTGCCTATGGCATACCCTTTATGTAATATGGAGTCTTGCAACATTTCAAAGGTTTTGACTGAGATGTTGATTTATATGCACACATATGCTTACTTGATAATATTTGGATTCAGGGTATTAATAAATGATGATTAAAGAAAATTGTGGCCTCCATATGTGCCTAAGGGTAGCCTTGATAGACTTTCCAATAATTACCATCTTTCTGATTATAGAAGGGAAGTTGAATGTTAAAGCAGAATGCCAAAGTTTTAATTAAATGTGCAAGAGAAAGTTGATACTAAATCATACTAGAGAAAATTACTGAAGCATATCCAAGTTGATCAGAAGTCAAAAACTTTCAGTACAAAGAAAACCTTATAATCATAAATTCTTAATATCAACATACTCATTCATCTGATAACCCTAAAATAGAATTTTAATGAGAGTATCCAAAACCAATAGTCTAAACACTGTTTTCATGGGGTTACACAATTTTACCCTGTCCTCACAAAGTTTTTGACACAGACCCAGGATTTGTATTACCAAAATGTACTAACAATATAAAGGTATTGTTCAAAGCAAAAGAACTGGAAAATGGAAAAGAGAGAAGAGTAATAGGATTTGGAAATTCAATGAACTGATTTTCTTCATATTGGCCTACCTACCATGTGGCTATTAATTTCTGCAGTAGTCATTTCTGTACTAAACTATGTCTCTTTGATCTAAAAATAACTAAAGAGTTTATTAAGTTCTACATAATTTTAATAGCACAGTGGAAATTAAAAAAAAAAAATTTTAGACTGAAAGAGCAGACCACATTTATTACAAGCTCTACATGTTACTCCATGGTAAATATGTTACAGTATTATATACCCTGAGAGAGACTTGAGTTACTAAATAATAAATGATATTACTAACAAACACAATAGCCAGCACTCACTCATTGATTAAACAGGGACTACCTGCTTATTTTCTTCCATGTACTGTCTGAGGCATAATGACGCAGACAGAAACAAATATTTTCTTTCAAGGAGCTCTCCTAAACTGTGGGTTAATCAAGTAAAGAATCTAAGGGCTGGATTAGCACTAAGAACATAGGGGGATCATATTATATTGCTTATATGTGGAATCTTAAAGAGATACAAATGAACATATTTATAAAACAGAAATAGAACCACAGACAGAGAAAATATAGTTACCAAAAAGGAAAGGCATGGGGTGGGGGATAAATTAAGTTTGGGATTAACATATACACACTACTATATATAAAATAGATAACCAACAAGGACCTACCATGTAGCCCAGAGAACTATACTCAATATGTTATGATAACTTATATGGGAAAAGAATTTGAAAAAGAATACATAAATACATATTTACATCTATTTATATAACTGAATCTCTATACTGTACATCTGGAGCTGGCACAACATTGTAAATCAACTATGCTTCAATTTAAAAGTAGCATCAAGTTATATAACTTAAATATGTACAATTTTTATATGTCAATGATATCTCAATAAGGCTATTAAAAAACAACATGGAAATAAATCTCCCAACTCAGGAATCAGACCCTAGTCTCCTGCATTGCGGGCAGATTCTTTACCTTCTGAGCTGCCAGGGAAGCCATCGATGGAAATACCAAGTAAGAATATGCACCCATACCGGGGCAGGGATTGGCCTAAATCAGAGGCATATCAAGTATCCAAAATAGCCCGAGGTTCATAAGTCACTGTCATCATGGATCTATGCATTGTTCTCTTTAGAATAACTTTATATCACATATGTATATGTCTATCTAATATCATCTTCAATGCTCTATACCTGAAACCAGCACAACACTGTGAATCAACTACATCTCAGTAAAAAAGAAAGAAAACATTGTCTTTGGTTTTGCTTTAATTTAACTTTCAATTTCACTTGCTTGTACTGAAATAATGAACAATCAGGAACCTATCATTTAGCCTAAAACTAAAGCAAACTGGCATATGTATTATTGGTGGTTCATATCTACCTACTTCTCTCTCTTTCTTTCTTCTATCCTTCCCCACTAGCCGTCACAGAAATAACTATCACTCTGGACTTCATGATTACTTCCAAGTTCTTAATTCTTTCAAAATAAACACATATACCTAAGTACTATGCACCATGGTGTTGCTTGTTTTAAAGTTATAAATCTTAAAACCTGATCTATGTTTCAAAGGCTGAGCAGGTACTATTTGAATTATGTACTTGCTATCTAATCAAGAATGTTTAAAGTGGTGTTAATATCCTCTCTAGAATGATAGGTATAAGTTCATCTCTTTCTAATTATTATGAACAGGTCAGTTTGTAGGGCACCAAAGTGAGGGATTGGAGAAGGCAATGGCACCCCACTCCAGTACTCTTGCCTGGAAAATCCCATGGATGGAGGAGCCTGGTGGGCTGTAGTCCATGGGGTCTCGAAGAGTCGGACATGACTGAGCGACTTCACTTTAACTTTTCACTTTCATGCATTGGAGAAGGAAATGTCAACCCACTCCAGTGTTCTTGCCTGGAGAATCCCAGGGGTGGGAGAGCCTGGTGGGCTGCCGTCTATGGGGTCGCACACAGTCGGACACGACTGAAGCGACTTAGCAGCAGCAGCAGCAAAGTGAGGGATTGGCAGAAAAGAAAAGGCCGATTCAGTGTAAGAAGAATCTTTAATTCTTTTCCATTTTCATAGTCAATTCTTGTGATCATATTATTACTCTGTGTGTGCATGTGCTTAGTCACTCAGTTGCGTCTGGCTCTTTGTGACCTCATGGACTGTAGTCGGCCAGGCTCTTCTGTCTATGGGATTCTCCAGGCAAGAGTACTGGAGTGTGTTGCCATTTCCTTCTCCAGGGGATCTTCCTCACCCAGGGAACAAATCTGTGTTTCCTGCATTGCAGGTGGATCCTTTACTGTCTGAGCCACTGTCACTTAAAGGTCTAGCAGGAGCATTTGGGCAAATTTTCAAAATATAAATATGGGTAAAAATCCTGCATCCAGTCCCATATGGCGAGGAGACCTCAGCCCAAGCCCCTTAGATGTTCCTGAATTACTTTATGTGATCCCCTTATTAAAACTTGGAGAAAAACAAAAAAATACATACTAAGCCAGTTAAATACTTCTCAGTATGTCTAAAATCTGAGGATCTGCTACTTGATGAAAGAAGGTACTCTGAGAGGTAGTATGTACAATGGTGAAGAATGGGGATCCTTTCTGTGTTATCAGTTTTCTCATTAATTTAATAGAAATGACATCATTATAGAATCTTGTGAAAAAGAACCTGATAAATAGTCCTTGTTACTAGAATTAGATTTTGTCTTGTGTGATTGTTGTGAGGTTTCATTGACTACACTTTCTTCAGGTATAAATTATTAGTGATATCACAGATATAACTTTTACTTTTTATATACAAAATATGTATATTGATATATGTTTTCAATCATAGAATAACCAAGAGAGATATCAATTAATTACTAAGTTTATAGCCTTATGAGATCTGTGGCTTATACAACTTAGAGGATTTTAAATATATATATATATATATATATATATATATGCCATATATATATATGCCAGCCTTTGATAATTTAATTGTTAACAACAATTAAATTATGAAAGGATAGCTTATACCACTCACATCAGAAAATCCAGAAAAATAGTGTAAATTTCTTTTTAACTTAGCTATCTTAACTGACACAGCTTTATGATATGTTTTGCCAGATAGTTTTGGCTTAAAATTCTAACTTTTGATATAATAATGTTTTTGTAATCGTTTTCTGTAGAGAAAGAGTTGAAATTGTCTTTTAGCATGGCTGATAGAAAAACATTGGTTATTTTTATTTAGCTCTAAGATTTGAAGGCACAGTTAAATATATGCCCAAAGGAAAGGACATTGTTTTGACCTGAGTGTCAGTCAAATAAAAAAAAAATTATAGAAATCATTAACTGGCTTGATATATTTGTCACATCATACCTCATTTCCCATATCCATCAAGATCAGGGTGCCATGGGACAGAATGTTCATACTGCAACACGACCTTTGTCTTCATACCTTTATGTTACAATGTTACAAATTGGCAGAGAACTTCTGGAAATCTCTCCTACAAGGGGATAGTGAGCAATATATTAACTATGCACAGAAGTCATTGCCAAATCACAAAGTGATTGCCAACCAGATAACCTACTAAAATCCAGACAAAATGTGTCCCAAGCTTCCCCTTAGACAGACTCCATAAAAATGCCCAGGGATACTTCGAAGACACATGACACAGAAGTTTGAGTACAGAGATGATAATCTCAAGTGACTTTAATTGAAATTACTTATTCTGGTAAATTTCAGTTAAAATGTAAGGCCAACAGAATACATTGCTACGGTTTCTGCCAGGGTTCTGAAAGGAGCTCATGAAAGTTAAGAGATGAAGAGTATAAACTCTGATCTTAGGCTGGCTAAATTTTGGAAGTAAGAAGTAAATATATTTTGAAAATCTGCACTAATTCAGCACTAACTGCTGCAAAAGATAGTACTGATTATAAACACGAGAAAAAGTACATGTTTTCTTATAAAATAACTAAAGTACACATTTCTTTCAATTTCACTTGAAGTTTTGGGGGCAAATATATCAGCTAATTGACAAGAAATCTAAATGCTATTTATTTTTTTGTGTAGAAAAACATAGATATATTCTGAGTTTGAATGACATCCTTTTAGGGATGTACATGTTAATAACTTTTACACAAGTCTCATGCTTATAATAGGTGCTTCGGTCTCCAAAATTTAGGGCCATGAATTTTTTATTAAAAAAAAATCACATTGGGTTATAGGTACAAAATATTTATGACTCTTTAAGAATGATTAAAGAATTTTCCATGCTAGGGTTACTTTTTCCTACATATAAAATAGAAATGACTTCAGTCATATCAAAGTGTTACTAAATAGGAGAAATAAATTATTAAAATTTATTATCAAACAATAGCTCCTGAGATCATTTTGATTAGGTATAAATCATGCAAGATACATAATTTAATTTTCAGTTCAGTTCAGTTCAGTCACACAGTTGTATCTGACTTTTTGCGACCCCATGAATCACAGTATGCCAGGCCTCCCTGTCCATCACCAACTCCCGGAGTTCACCCAGACTCATGTCCATCGAGTCAGTGATTCCATCCAGCCATCTCATCCTCTGTCATCCCCTTCTCCTCCTGCCCCCAATCCCTCCCAGCATCAGAGTCTTTTCCAATGAGTCAACTCTTCACATGAGGTGGCCAAAGTACTGGAGTTTCAGCTTTAGCATCAGTTCTTCCAAAGAAATCCCAGGGCTGATCTCCTTCAGAATGGACTGGTTGGATCTCCTTGCAGTCCAAGGGACTCTCAAGAGTCTTCTCCAACACCACAGTTCAAAAGCATCAATTCTTCAGCGCTCAGCCTTCTTCACAGTCCAACTCTCACATCCATACATGACCACAGGAAAAACCAAAGCCTTGACTAGACGGACCTTTGTTGGCAAAGTAATGTCTCTGCTTTTGAATATGCTATCTAGGTTGGTCATAACTTTCCTTCCAAGGAGTAAGCAGTCTTTTAATTTCATGGCTGCAGTCACCATCTGCAGTGATTTTGGAGCCCAAAAAAATGAAGTCTGACAGTTTCCACTGTTTCCTCATCTATTTCCCATGAAGTGATGGGACTGGATACCATGATCTTCGTTTTCTGAATGTTGAGCTTTAAGCCAACTTTTTCACTCTCCACTTTCACTTTCATCAAGAGGTTTTTTAGTTCCTCTTCACTTTCTGCCATAAGGATGGTGTCATCTGCATATCTGAGGTTGTTGATATTTCTCCTGGTAATCTTGATTCCAGCTTCTGTTTCTTCCAGTCAGCATTTTTGCATATAAGTTAAATAACCAGGGTGACAATATACAGCCTTGACGTACTCCTTTTCCTATTTGGAACCAGTCTGTTGTTCCATGTCCAGTTCTAACTGTTGCTTCCTGACCTGCATACAAATTTCTCAAGAGGCAGATCAGGTGGTCTGGTATTTTAAATATATTAAAATCAGAGTATTGACCACAGAAGAAAACAGTGGCTCAATAAAAATTTATGGTTTGCACAAAGTAATATAATTTTGCAAACAGGATTAAAATTCAGGTGTTGGGGCAACTTTCTCATGCAAAAATATCTTCTCCCAAAGCAAACTGAGTGCATTTGTCAAATGATGTACTCTACATGCATTTCCTAATAAGACATTAGTATGTAATTTGCAACAAGGCATCATCATTAACGTATTCAGTTCAGTTCAGTTTAGTCGCTCAGTTGTGTCTGACTCTTTGCGACCCCATGGACCGCAGCATGTCAGGCCTCCCTGTCCATCACCAACTCCTAGAGCTTGCTCAAATTCATGTCCATCGAGTCAGTCATGTGTGTTTAAAACTACAAGCCAAAACATAGGGCCAAGTGAATATACTTTTGTGTGCTATCATTAATTTCAAAAGTTCAATTAACTATAGGCTGAATACTATATATCATAGTGAGGATCAGTTGTCAAGACCCTACATCCCAATTTTCTTCTGTCAGTAAACCCATTGCTTTATCACAGACACACTGCATTAGGAAAAACTGTCCTCAAACTGAAATCAGTCACAGAAAAATGGGCTTAAAGCTGGTTAAGACGTTTTCAATAGCCATTTTCTATTTTTATAGGGAGAGATTCTTCTTGTCTTTTCAAAATACTCTTCTCATTTTGAAACCAACATAAAATCTGATTAATGTAACAGGGCTACCTTACACTCTCCTCCATCTATAAATTTCTGCACTCCCATGTATTTGAGAACCATCTGGATCAGCATCATAAAATGGAGAACAGATGGGCAAGAGACATAGGGCATTGTGAGGAAAACTACAGGGAATAGGACACGGTATTATTTGTTATTATTTATAGTCATGCTAGATATTTATCATGCATATACTGTTAGGGGATTTACATTTTCAAATTTCCGAAAATAAAAACCTTCCAAAAAAGTTTCCATGAATACACCCTTCCTCCATTGGAAAATGTTATTTGACACCATTATTATAGTTTAGCAATGGAACATATTTCCTCTTTAAGATATAAAGTGCATTGGAAAGGCCCAACTAAATATATAAAATATGCATAAAGCTACCAAATAGCCATTAGGAACTAAATGGGATTAAGGACTCTTATGGTAAGTGGCTGTTGCTGAGTATGGACTGGGGACAGCAGGAACGGGAAAGAGGAAAATATACTGAGAAGTTAGGGGAGAATGCCCAGAAGCCCAGAATTAATTCATAGGCTTAAGATCACAGAAGGAGGTTGAAAAAGTGGAGAAACATGACAGAATTTACATGATTCTTTCTTCAACTTTGTATCTTGTGGACACTCTTAAACTATATTTCACTCAGTGTATGCACGCTAAATCCCTTCAGTTGTGTACCACTCTGTGCAACCCTATGGACTGTAGCTTGTTAGGCTCCTCTGTCCATGGGATACTCCAGCAAGAATGCTGGAGTGGGTTGCCATGCCCTCCTCCAGGGGATCTTCCCAGCTCAGGGATCAGACCAACATCTCTTGTCTCCTGCATTGGCAGGTAGTTCTTTACCACTAGCATCACCTGGGAAGCCTCATGTTTCACTCTAGATAATGAGTAACAAATGGTTAGTCAGTTTTTGTTCAGTGTCTAGAAGCACAGAAATCATGCTTGTAACCACCTTCCTTTAGAGAAGTTATGTATTTCAATTTCACAATATATGTAATGTCAGAGTTGTAAATAATATGAAAGAAAATTTCTCAGAAAGAGCAATCACCTTAATTTTTACATATTTTGTATGCTTACATGGAAAGCAGAATTCTCTTTCCTTCATAAATCAGGATATGTTTCCTAAAGCATATCATTGTATGTTGTTTCTAAAAGGAGGTTTTGTGTGTTAGTCGCTCAGTTGTGTCCAACTCTTTGCAACCCCATGCACTGTAGCCCGCCAGGCTCCTCTTCCTTGGAATTCTCCAGGCAAGAATACTGGAGTGAGTTGCCATTCATTCCCTTCTCCAGGGGATCTTCCCAACTCAGGGATCCAACCCAGGTCTCCTGCATTGCAGGCAGATGCTTTGCCATCTGAACCACCTGGGAAGCCTAAAGGAGGTTTTACTTTTAGACAATGTGTAACATCATAATACCATGACATAGTAATAATAATATGCTATGTAGTTGCTTTTGTTTATACTTTAAACTTTCTGAAGACTTTAGTTTCCCTCTTTTGAATAAGTAAAGAACCCCAGTTCTCCTTTTTAATGATTTTCCTCCTTAGTTAACATGAAATATAATTATTTCATAATAATTAAACAAAATAGCTACATTTTTAAAAACTGTCCTACTGTTTTATGTATACATTCTCAATAAATCTCCCAAAATGTCTTGAAGAAAATATTATTTCTGTCTCCTTTTTCATGTAAAAAAAATGAAGCTCTGAGAAGCCAGGTCACACCACTAGCAGGTGGGAGATCTTGAATTTGAACCCACACAGTTAAATTCCAGTAGACTTGTACTTTTGCTGACCCTGTGTTTTCTGTCCTACTCTGGTTCTTATGTGTATATTATGTGCCAAGAACTATTCACAACTCTTTACATGTACTAATTCATCTTTCCTCACTATTAGGTACCACTATTATACTTACTTTATAAACAAGGAAACTGGTAACCTGAAGTATATAATTTGCCTAAATGCACCTATTAAAGCAGAGGAAAATGTCAGTGACTTTAATAATAGAAGAAAATGTATCCACCTAGTCTCTGTACCCCTACATCATCCAAATGTGCTTGCAAGCAGCTCTAAGAGGTGAAGACAGACGGCCTGACTCCCAGCCTAGTGCTTTCTCAACTCTTATTCAACACAGAGCACACATCAACTGAGCCAAACCCACCGCGAAGGATGCTGCTTGTCTCATCTTCCTAATTTCCACAATAAAATCTTGAATTTCCACATTGAGTTGTGGTCCAATTGGTCCAGACATCAAGCTACAAAAATATCTGAATTGCTTTACATAGTTACTGGAATTTGGTATAAAAAATAAAATTAAAAACCAAGAAAATTATGTAGGATATTGTACAGTTAAAGTCATTAAAGTAATGGTGTATACCATAATAAATACTATATGCTGTGTTTCTGTGGTTAAATTTCACTCATCGTTTCCTCATCCAGAACTAGGGAACTCTTTACACAGCAGTAAGCAGCTATAATCTGCCTTATCCTCTCTGACTCCTCTTCTCTCACGTCTCAAATAGCTCACAGCGTTTCTGAACTCCTTTGGAATGATCCTTTCCACATACTTTTATTAAAATTGAGTATAAATAGATGCTCAAATTTTTAATTGTTTATGTTTAGATTTTACATACAACTTCCACTCAGAGATTAGTTAAATATCAAATTAATTTAAAGTCATTATTTTTTCTCTACTGAGGAAGAGAATTGAATGGAAACAATAGAATGGGAAAGACTAGAGATATCTTCAAGAAAATCAGAGATATCAAGGGAATAGTTCATGCAAAGATGGGCACAATGAAGGACAGAAATTGTATGGACCTAATACGGAGAAGGCAATGGCACCCCACTCCAGTACTCTTGCCTGGAAAATCCCATGGACGGAGGAGCCTGGTGGGCTGTAGTCCATGGGGTCGCTAAGAGTTGGACATGACTGAGCGACTTCACTTTAACTTTTCACTTTCATGCATTGGAGAAGGAAATGGCAACCCACTCCAGTGTTCTTGCCTGGAGAATTCCAGGGACTGCTGAGCCTGGTGGGCTGCCGTCTATCGGGTCGCACAGAGTCGGACATGACTGAAGCAACTTAGTAGCAGCAGCATCAACAGAAGCAGAAGATACTAAGAAGAGGTTGTAAGAATACACAGAAAACTATACAAAAAAAGACCTTAATGACCCAGATAACCACGATGGTGTGATCACTCACCTTAGAGCCAGACATCCTGAAATGCAAAGTCAAATGGACCTTAGGAAGCATCACTACAAACAAAGCTAGTGAAGGTAATGGAATTCCAGTTGAGCTATTTCAGATCCTAAAAGATGATGCTATTAAAGTGCTGCATTCAATATGCCAGCAAAATTAGAAACTCAGCAGTGGCCACAGGCCTGGAAAAGGTCAGTTTTCATTCCAATCCCAAAGAAAGACAATGCCAAAGAATGCTCAAACTACCACACAACTGCACTTATCTCACAAGCTAGCAAAGTAATGTTCAAAATTCTCCAAGCTAGGTATCAACAGTATTTGAACTGTGAATTTCCAGATGTTCAAGTTGGATTTAGAAAAGGCAGAGGATCAAATGGCCAATATCTGTTTGATCATCAGAAAATCAAGAGTTCCAGAAAAACATCTACTTCTGCTTTATTGACTATACCAAAGCTCTTGACTGTGTGGATCACAATAAACTGTGGAAAATTCTTCAAGAGATGGGAATACTAGACCACCTTACCAGCCTCCTGAGAAATCTGTATGCAGGTCAGGAAGCAACAGTTAGACATGGAACAATGAAGTGGTTCCAAACTGGGAAAGGAGTACATCAAGGCTGTATATTGTCACCCTGCTTATTTAACTTATACGCAGAGTACATCATATGACGTGCCAGGCTGGATGAACCACAGCTGGAATCAAGACTGCTGGGAGAAATATCAATAACCTCAGATATGCAGATGACACCACCCTCATCGCAGAAAGCAAAGAAGAACTAAAGCGCCTCTTTTTGAAAGTGAAAGAGGAGAGTGAGAAACATGGCTTAAAACTCAACATTCAAAAAACTAAGATAGATCATGGCATCCGGTCCCATCACTCCACGGCAAAGAGATAGGGAAACAATGGAAACAGTGAGAGTTTATTTTTCTGGGCTCAAAATCACTGCATACAGTGACTGCAGCCATGAAATTAAAAGACGCTTACTCCTTGGAAGAAAAGCTATGACCAACCTAGACAGCATATTAAAAAGCAGAGACATTATTCACTGACAAAGGTCCATCTAATCAAAGCTATGTTTTTTCCAGTAGTCATGTATGGATATGAGAGTTGGATTATAAAGAAAGCTGAGCACTGAAGAATTGATGCTTCTGAACTGTGGTGTTGGATAAGACTCTTGAGAGTCCCTTGGACCGCAGGGAGATGAAACCATTCAATCCTAAACAAATCAGTCCTGAATGTTCATTGGAAGAACTGAAACTCCAATACTTTGCTCACCTGATGTGAATAACTGACTCATTGGAAAAGACCCTGATGCTGGCAAAGATTGAAGGCAGGAAGAAAAGGGGATGACAGAGGATGAGATGGTTGGAAGGCATCACCGACTCGATGGACATGAGTTTGAGCAAGCTCTGGGAGTTCATGATGGACAGGGATGCCTGGTGCGCTACCGTCCATGGGGTCGCAGAGTCAAACACAACTGAGTGACTGAACTGAACTGAGGAAGAAGTTCATCCCAAAATGCCTCTCTTTGCAATGGCATTGTTTTCCATTAACTTCACTTCCCTGTTAGTCTAATATCTATCCTCTGTGTAATCATATTGGTTTTATCAGGTGAGGTTGATACTGAAGTAGCATCAGCTATGAAAGAAGGGACGGCAGCTGAAATGAACTACTATGATACAGATAACTGGTATATACTGATGTAGAGAATGCCTGTTTGTTTAACAGAATTTTTAATAAAAAATGAATTTCTTGATAATGAAATGTGCCATTAAACATTGTAGCTAATTAAATGCTGCTGCTGCTGCTGCTAAGTCGCTTCCGTCGTGTCCGACTCTGTGCGACCCCATAGACGGAAGCCCACCAGGCTCCCCCATCCCTGGGATTCTCCGGGCAAGAACACTGGAGTGGGTTGCCATTTCCTTCAATGCATGAAAGTGAAAAGTGAAAGTGAAGTTGCTCAGTCGTGTCCGACTCTCAGCAACCCCATAGACTGCAGCCTACCAGGCTCCTCCATCCATGGGATTTTCCAAGCAAGAGTACTGGAGTGGGGTACCATCATGCAGACAATTATAAATATATACATGCATACAGATGAGTTATTAACTTGATGTGTTTGGAACTAATAGTTAAATCACAGGAAACATATAACCAAAAGTCAACTTTTACTCATGTTCTATTAGGAGTTTCTTTAAACAGTAACTACACCTCAGGACTAGTTTGGAGCAGCCAACAGCAGACTGGTCTGGGATGTTTTATTTGGTAAGCACAGGATTTATAAGGATTTCTAAAAACACACAGTCATCAGAATGAAGTGCAAATCCCTACAGGGTACATGGTATTACAAAATCTGGAAAACAAACATTATGTGTTCTAAGTAGCCAATCACATAAATGGCAAACCAAACAAAGCATGGAAAGTTTAGTTTTTGCAAAATAATATTAGCTCATGACCAAGTCATATTCTTAGATGTAAAAATGCATATGAGAAAGATAAATATCATATGATATAACTTATATATGGAATCTAAAAAATGGTAAAAGTAAACTTATTTAAAAAGTAGAAATAGAGTCACAGATATAGAAAACAAATTTATGGTTACCAAAGGGGATAGGGAGGAGGGAAATATTAAGAGACTGGAATTGACATATACATACTACTCTATATAAAATATATAGTAACTAATAAGGACCTACTGTATAGCACAAGGAACTCTACCCAATATTCTATATGAACTATATGGGGAAAGAATCTAAAAACAGTGGATATATGTACATGTATAACTGATTCACTTTGCTGAACACCTGAAACTAACAAAACACATTGTAAATCAACTATACAGAATAGAAATTTATTTTAAAAATGCATGTGCCGTGTGTGGGTCCTGGAAGGTACCAGGAAAGTGGGTGCTGTATTGTGAGCCTCTCTAGCTTTCACTGTTAACTCCTCACCTTTTGCATGCTCAAAATATTCACTAAGGTTGTATCTATCTGATGACTGAGAAAGAAGACTTCTAAGAAGGAATTGAAATGTGAACTGATTTCTCCAGCAACAGAAAAATGGAATTATTTTATAACAATATTTTGAATGAGGGTGAAACATCCAGCACAAAAAGTAGCAACTTCCTATATTCAAGTCTAAATAAATTGGATATGAAAATACGTTATTGTCCTTAATACATGACCTACTTTCTTCTCAGTGCCTACAGTTTTCTTTACCATTTCTTCCCCCCCCTCTTCTTTTATCTTTATTGCTGAAAAATTCTCTGAATTTTGCTTTTGCATTATTATTGTGGTTCTAATGAGAACTGTATGTATGTGTTTAGTTTGGAGAGAAAGAGATTGAGAGAGGGAACTATATTTTGACAAGTTCTTAAGATTCTCTTAGACACTAGTTTAACAATCATAGCAGACACTAGTTTAAGAGTCATTGCCCTAGATTTCTAACCTACTATTCTTTTTACTTTGTGGTGAAGTGGTGCAACTCAAATTCAATAAACTTATCTTGAGTCTGTTATCAATTTTGCTATGTGCTATGTGTACATATATGAGGAAGAGATGGTTTCTATCTTCAAGGAACTCACATTTAATATACTAGTTTACTATCACATATTATCAAGTTGAAATCTCTAGACCCCACAAACAAAACAACTGCAATAATTTCCATCCTCATATGAAATACATCACTGAGAAGTAATTTCAAAACAAACCTTTCATGATCTCAGCTACATTTCTAGATTTCTGAAGCAAGTGTGTCAACAATGTATTTTGAAATGCTTTTTTAGATTTCAGATATAAAAATTCTGTTTTATGTATTTACCTTCTAACTGTTCATCTTATCGCTTCAACTGATTAAGTTTGAGAGGGTGAGCTCAGGAATACTTTCCCAGTGCCCAGAGGCATCACAATTGCTTTATTTCAAATTCTGGTTTAGAGAAGTAGGTTATGGAAGTATTCTTCAGTCTTAAAATTTCAGGGAAAATGTTAATAGGAAACCTCATAACTTCTGTTGAATGATTGATTTTGAAATGCAGAAAGCTATACCAATGATGTGTCTGACACAGAACTGTCAAAATACCATCAAAAGTTTTATACTGCATTTTCTAATTCTTACTGTTCCAGAGAAGCCTAGACAAAACCCAGACAAAGCATCAGCTATTGTTCATTGATCACTGTAAGATTCACTGTGTTAATAAGTTTTTAATTATAAAATAAATAAAGCAGAAGGGTCGAAAGTTTAGAGCTAACTCCTTTCAAAATGCTAAACTTCAGAGTTCTGAATATATGCTTTCTTGAATTAGAAAATGGTTTTCATAGTAAATTATTCATTTTTATTCTTTCATTCAATGTTCTACATTTTCAGGCATTGCACTGTGTCCTATCATCTGACATTATGAAAAGCAAGCCATAGCTTTATTTTTCACTTCAAACTACTGCAAAATACCACTAAGGACTTTGTTTCTTCTGTGAAATTCCAGGGAAATCTCTAACTCACCTCAGACATGACGTGTATCATAAACACGCTTCAGGCCTCTTCTGAGTGCCTGCAAAGCATGGCCCATCTGGCAAGCCTGAGTCATGGCCTTATTTCTGGCAAAGCAATCATTCAAAGGAGCCAAGAACAAGAGTAGTAGAAGGAACTGCCTGTATATCAGACTAAAAGAAAGTGATGAGTGTATGAAATCTCCCAGTGGGTAGAGAACCATTCCTAAATTACTCTGGCCGCCTTTGTAGACATACAGAGTGCACTGCCCTTACTTTGTTCTCACTGGGATCGTCCACTTTCACATAGGAGACCAGCTGCAGTGACACATTCAATTCACTGGAGAAAACACATTCCAACCATAGGCTTTGCAGTAAAATGAAATTTATCTCATGAACATTCTTTTGCAATTTTTAGACATGTTAATGGTCCCATGCATGATCCTTTCTTCTATTCACTAAGCAATTGATTTTATAATGAATTAATTTTGCCAAGCACAAAAAGAAGGATCATGTATACTCTACACTGAGTATGAGTCATGCAGAAGAAGTGGAGTTCCACTACTACTAAAAATAGCAAGTAGTATAATAATAACAGTAATCAATATATATTACTTTCCCTGAAGAGGCACTGCACTTTGCATTTTAGCTGGGCTATATTTAACTGTTAAAACAACCTTATAAGTAGGCATTGTTTTTAGCCTCAGTATAATAGTTGAAGACACTGAGGCTTGGACAAAATTAGAATACCAAGACCTTGGGCAGACTTATAAAGCTAGGAAATAAATGCATGGGAGGTAAAAGAGACTCATCATACTAGAAATCTATATATAGTAACTGAATTAATCTACATGCAAATCCTCAGAGAATGATTTTATACACATATTGTTATGTTTAAATCATCATCAGGTTAAATATCTTCCCCAAGACCACATACCATGGGATTCTGATTTACACTCAGGTCTGACTCCAAAGACCACCATCTCTCTCTGTTAATGTTACATTTCATTAGGTATATTTATCAGAAGAAAGAGTAGGAGGGTTAGGAGAAGAAGAAAAAGCTACAATCATCTCTCAGCATCCACAGAAGATTGGTACCAGGACCTCCAAAGATATGAAAATCTGAGTATGGTCAAATCCCATAGATAAGATGGTGTAATATTTGTATATAACATTCATCTCTCAATGTACTTGAAATCATCTTTATGTTACTTAAAATACCTAATCAATGTAAATATTAATACTCTGTACATGTAAATAGTTGGTGGAACTGGCAGATTCAAATTTTGCCTTTTGGAAAATTTCTGGAGTTTTTCTTTTTTTCAAATATTTTTGATCAGAGTTTTCAAACCATAGAGGGTCCACTGCACTCTGTCAGGAAGGATTAAAATATTTTTAGATGTACTTTACACCAAGCATCATGTATATTAACAATGTTAAAACACTATAGTCATGACCTCATTGAAACTTTGTGACTATTTGTCATGTTTCTATCTAATCCTTCTCTCTAATCTTTCATCAATATGTTACAGTACAGTAATGATAGAACCTTTCATTGCGAATCAGACAATAGATTAAATACCTAAATATAAGACCAGATACTGTAAAACTTTCATAGGAAGACACAGGCAGAACATACTTTGACATAAATTGCAACAATATGTTTCTTTTGGATTCACCATTTAGAGTAATAAGAATAAAAACAAAACTAAACAAATGAGACCAAATTAAATGTAAAAGATTTTGCATAGCAAAGGAAACCATCAATAAAAAGGAAAGACGACCCACAGAATGAGAAAGCATTTGCAAACAATGGGATGGACAAGGGGTTAATCTCCAAAATATACAAACAGCTCATGAACCTCAATACACAAAAAGCAACTCAACTGAAAAATGGACAGAAGATCTAAACAGACATTTCTCCACAGAAGACATACAGATGTCCAAAAAGCACTAGAATATGTTGAACATCACTAATTTTTAGAGAAATACAAATGAAAGCAATGATGTATAAGTTCACACCAGCTACAATGGCTGTTAGTAAAATGTCTATAAACAATAAATGCTGGAGAGGGTGTGGAGAAAAGAGAACCCTCCTACACTATTGGTAGAAATGTAAATTGGTACAGCCAGTAAGCTGGGATTAACATATATACATTACTATATAAAAAATAGATCTACTGTATGGCACAGAGAATTCTTAGTACTCTGTAATAACCTATATAAAGGAAAAGAGTCTGAAAAATAATATATATGTAATATATATATAGTATGTATATATTATATATATATGTGTGTGTGTGTGTAAATAAATCATTTTTCCAATATACCTGTAACCAACATATTGTAAATCAACTATGCTCCAATAGAAAATAAAACAATTTTAAAAGAAATTCAGATTGGTTTTATATTCTTTTTATGTCACTTTTATGGATAGTTACCAAAAACTTTAAAGAATAAAGAAGTGAAGTTTAGTTACCAATATGTGAAACGTTATTTTGTAATCAGAGTCAAGGATATATGGTTTAATTAACAAAATTGTTCTTCAGCATATTCAGAAATATGAGTGGCCAGTTTAATTTATCTCACAATCCTTGAGGGGACAAATACAGCCAAGAGAGAAACTTTCCTCCTGGGCTTCTTTCCTATTTTTATCCATTGATAGTTCATTTTGGTTGTACTGTTCATATGCCTCTTTGAAAGAATGATTTATTCACCCCCAGTTAATAAGCAGAGTGACATATAGTACATGAAAACAAAACCTGCAAATTGCCAAAACGAAAACTACCAGTCAGGTTTGTCAAAGTCAGATGATCCACTTGGGAATGGGGAATTTGGCAGAAACAGGTTGTAATATTTTAAGGGTTGTCACATACTTGGTTAAAACTGTCCTTCTTAAGAAAGGCAGTTTAATTGCATCACATTTCTTTCCTTTTTTTTTTTTTTCATATTGACATTTAGTTCTTAGGGACTACTAAGATACAAATTTCATAATATCAATTTCAAATCTGGGACACATATCAATGTAAAATGAACCAAATTTATATATAAATTTATTTCAGATTGCTCAAATTACTATTTTGGTTAAAGTAATAAAAACTTAGCCATATGGTAATCACTATATAGATGTCAAAGTACACATTTAAATTTTTAAATGTCAATATGATTTAGATGGGACAGACTAACCTTAAAATTTTCACTTGTACATTCAGATCTCCCAGGAAGTAATGGCTCAAGAAAATATAAGTCATCATATTAAAATATTATCCAAAACAGTTCCTCTTCCACCAAAGCTTGGGAGGTTCACAAACATTTGAATTCATAATATTCTCAGTATCTTAGTAATTTTTTTCTTTGCATATCCTAGGACAAAAGAAATACCTAACAGTTCCCATTACTTAGTAGCTAATTCCAAACAGCCTAACAAGTATTTATGTTCTAACAACTTAGTAGGCTTTTAGAAAAAATACACATAAACCAAGAGAACAAAATAAAATTTAGTTCATTCTTAAATAACCACAATTACTTACAAATTGGGTGTGTGCACCTGTTTAGCTGTATAAGCTTTTTAAATCAAATCAAACACTCACACACTCATTTCCTGTTTCACCGTGATTTTCATATGGTACTTACTTTTTTATCATGCAACTGCAGGAAACACCATTCAGCAAGTCATGATGTCATCAAAAGGAATGTAGCCCTATGCAATGTTGAAATTGT
This sequence comes from Bubalus bubalis, assembly GCF_019923935.1. Taxonomy (NCBI): domain Eukaryota; kingdom Metazoa; phylum Chordata; class Mammalia; order Artiodactyla; family Bovidae; genus Bubalus; species Bubalus bubalis. The sequence continues at coordinate 34,476,342 of NC_059164.1, forward strand.
TAATATTTTTCACTTTATGTCTGAGGGCTGCTGAGTATTGCCATGTTTTTCTTGAAATTTTAAGTTATGCAGCTCCTCTATGAGTTTGCTGTAGCTCCTGAGAGAATACACTGGTGCATAGTTTGAGTGGTATGATTGTAGTCTGTTGATCTCATTGTCATATAGATATGTCTCAAATAGAATTAGGTTTTGAAATCTGTTATTCCACTACCAAACTGTTTTAAAGCTTTTGTTTCACTGCCAAATAGTTTCAGCATATTAACCTTCCAGCCTCCTGCCCTATACACAGAACCCTGGGTAAGAGAGGTGATTGAGAATAGCCAGCAGCTGAGTCCAATCAGCCTTTATTGCACTGAGATGTGAGATGTGGCAATGGTATCAAGGCATTGGAGTGATGAAGCTTGTCTTTCTGAGAACACATTCTGGGATTCTACTCTTTAACTTAATATTACTGTTTGTGCTGGATTCCAGGGAAATATATTTGATAGGGCTTTTGTCTATAGGACAAAATATGTCCATATGGGCTTCCCTGGTGGCTCAGAAGATAAAGAATCTGCCTGCCGTGTGGGAGACCTGGGTTCAACCCCTGGGATGGGAAGATCCCCTGGAGAAGGAAATGGCAACCCACTCCAGTATTCTTGCCTGGAGAATCCCATGGACCAAGGAGTCTGGTAGGTTATAGTCCATGGGGTCACAAAGAGTCAGACATGAGTAAGTGACACAACACTTGTCTATAGGAACAGTTTGTTACAAAATAAACAATCCATGTTGAGTACAGGGAAGTACCAATGAACATTCAGGATAATGGGTGGAGAGATATTTCTATATGGGAACTTTCTGTATTTCAGTTTATTGTCCAATCAGTGTGCAATGAGGTTTTTTGGTTGGTTTCTTTGGGCTTTCCTGGTGGCTCAGCTGGTAAAGAATTTGCCTTCAAAGTGGGAGACCTGGGTTCAATCCCTGGGTTGGGAAGATCCCCTGGAGAAGGGAAACGCTACCCACTCCTGTATTCTGGCCTGAGAATTCCATGGACCGTATAGTCCATGGGGTAGCAAAGGGTCAGACATGATTGAGTGACTTTCACAGTTTTTTCAGTGTCCAGGTTTTATTTCTTCCTGTTAGTGTCCTATAACTATTCTTTATGGTTATTGTTTAAAGCACCACCCTGGCTAATTACACATCTTCCACTAAGAGAAGAGGATATAGTACGGCCTCACTTCTATGTGGAATCTAAAAAACAAACAAGCCAAGGTCATAGATATAGAGAACAGATTGATGGTAGCCAAGACTAGGGATAGAGGGTGGAAAGTGGGCAAAATGTGTAAAGATGGTCAAAAGGTGCAAAACTTCTAGTTTTAAAACTAATAAGCCATGGGGATGTAATAATACTGTATCATGTATTTGAGGGTTGCTAGGAGAGGAGATCTTAAAAGTTCTCAATGCAAGAAAAATATTCTATAACTATGTATGGTGGAAGATGTTAACTAGACTTACTGCAGTGATTATTTTGCAATATATACAAATATCAAATCATTATGTTGTACATTTAAGACTAAAAAAGCTTGAATGTCAATTATACCTCAATTAAAATATTTATTAATTTTTAAAAGTCTAAAAAACAGTAGCAATGCTATTATTACTCATGAAACAATATAGGAAGTCTTGCCTCTATAGTTTCTGAATATCATTTATTTCACATTGATTGTATCACCACTCATGGTCTTGCATTTTCTGTAGTGTTCCCCATGAATGTTCGTTTCCAAGGACTCTTTGAACGATTGTTAATATCACTGTATTTTGTTAACAATGATAGTAAATGTGAGAGCTATAATAAAAATAAGCATCTAAAAAATAACTCATTTTCTAGTTAAATTTATCATTAAAAATTATTGACATAAATGTCAAACAACACATCTTCCATCCATGTCTTTTCCTGTAATCATTAGGCAATAATCACTGGATCCCTAGAAAGTGATCTGTTTCAATGATGTCTGCACTCTCACCTTCTACACACTGAGGAGAGTGTCAATCAGAAGGACTTACTGATCTTGCAGAATGACAATCTCAAAAGCCCTTGGGGGAGATACACACATGGCCACTCCAAGTATGGCCTGTTACATGGCCTGGAGCCTGTGTGTGTGTGTGTGTATGTGTGTGTGTGTGTGTGTGTGTGGTGGCGGCGGGGGGTGGGGCGGGGGGTGGTGATGTCCCTGGGTACGAGCAGGGAAGGGTGGGTGGAGCATAGGGCACAGGGTAAAGATAAGACTAACAAACATCATAAGCCACTTTAGTGAACACTTTAAAGTGGAGAGTGAAAAAGTTGGCTTAAAGCTCAACATTCAGAAAAACGAAGATCATGGCATCCGGTCCCATCACTTCATGGCAAACAGATGGGGAAACAGTGGAAACAGTGTCAGACTTTATTTTTCTGGGCTCCAAAATCACTACAGATGGTGATTGCAGCCATGAAATTAAAAGACGCTTACTCCTTGGAAGGAAAGTTATGACCAACCTAGATAGCATATTCAAAAGCAGAGACATTACTTTGCCAACAAAGGTCCGTCTAGTCAAGGCTATGGTTTTTCCTGTGGTCATGTATGGATGTGAGAGTTGGACTGTGAAGAAGGCTGAGTGCCGAAGAATTGATGCTTTTGAACTGTGGTGTTGGAGAAGACTCTTGAGAGTCCCTTGGACTGCAAGGAGATCCAGCCAGTCCATTCTGAAGGAGATCAGCCCTGGGATTTCTTTGGAAGGAATGATGCTAAAGCTGAAACTCCAGTACTTTGGCCACCTCGTGCGAAGAGTTGACTCATTGGAAAAAACTCTGATGCTGGGAGAGATTGGGGGCAGGAGGAGAAGGGGACGACAGAGGATGAGATGGCTGGATGGCATCACTGACTCGATGGAAGTGAGTCTGAGTGAACTCCGGGAGTTGGTGATGGACAGGGAGGCCTGGCGTGCTGCAATTCATGGGGTCGCAAAGAGTCGGACACAACTGAGCGACTGATCTGATCTGATCTGATCTTGTGGGGCATTTTACTTTGGATTAGCCATACCAGGCAGCACATGAAAGTCAGACTTGACTGCACTGGTGTCTAGGCTTGTGGATGGAGAGTGCTACTCAGGCCAGGTCTATTTTGGTGACTTTACCATTGCAAGTAAGCAATGTGCTATTTATCCTCCCTGGGCAGGTTCTCATCCTTTCAGCATTCCTCTCCTTGGGCTTTCTTCTTAAGACTTACATCACATTTCTTCTTAATATTTTCTTCTTCATACTTTAATTTTTTTAATTTCTTCTCAATACCTTAATATTTTATTTTTATTTTTTTGTATTTATAAAAATTACTATACATTTATTCTTTTTTTTAATTTTATTTTATTTTTAAACCTGAAACACTGTATTAGTTTTGCCAAACATCAAAACGAATCTGCCACAGGTATACATACGCTCCCCATCCTGAACCCTCCTCCCTCCTCCCTCCCCACACCATCCCTCTGTGTCGTCCCAGTGCACCAGCCCCAAGCATCCAGTATCGTGCATCGAACCTGGACTGGCAACTCATTTCATACATGATATTACACATGTTTCAATGCCATTCTCCCAAATCTTCCCAGCCTATTTTTGATAAAAATCTCCTTAATACTTTGTTCTTAAGCCTTACCCCAAATACATTAGTGTTCAAGGTTAACAAATATGTTACAAAGCTTACCTTTTCAATTTATGTCTTTATCTGCCATCTTTGAGTTCCCAAACAGGATTTTATATTTTGCTTTGCTCCAAGGTTTTCTAGTGCCCCATAGTATTCCAGAATATTGGTGAAGGTAACACAATCTGGAGGGACTTTTAATGTAACTCTGCTCTTCCAAAGTACCGTGATCTTCAGAGACCTGTCATAGAAAAAAGGAAGCAATAGAAGTGGACACATAAATTCTTGCCAGTTAGAAATTAGGTTTATATGTAATCCTCATTTACATATTGACATTTATCCTGCTTATTTTGTTTAGTTTTGCCTGTGTTTATCTGGTTATTTGGTTGTATGAGTTAAGTTCTATTCTAATGAGCAAAGGTGCTTAGATTGGGTGCCAAGATTCTTGTTTCTAGACCATTTGTCTATTAACTGACTGCATGCTCCTGAACCAATCACATTATATTAAGCTTCAATATTATTTATCAAAATAATTAAATAACATGAACTCTAAGTCCCATTATTTATCAAAATCCTATATAGCCATGGTTTTAGGTTAAAAAATGATGTGACTTGGTTTGATATAACTCCAATTTATGTTATTTTTGACCACATACTTCACCTTTTATATATGATAGATTTATGGATTAACAAAATTGAATTCATCCTAGTTACTTATTAAAATATCATTAACCTCCTCCCCAAGATAAAACAGATTAATGTAATCTGAGGTAATGAGAAGACTTTTAGCCAGATAACAAGAGCACTGGATCTAATCATATGCAAGACCACTTTTCTTCTCATTCTTAGATAATGAGAGAAGCACAGTATTTCTTAAATATTAAACAGGTTGTGACAAAACCTTCCAAAATGTCATTAATAATAAGTAAAAAGGGGTGCCTAATTTGAGTTATGCATTACTGGAAAAAAAATTAGTTCGAAAGAAATAACAACTATTTCCTAATCTCATTAACTAATTAAGCATTTTATTTTCATCAGAATTGTTACCATAAGGAAACCAGTATCTGATTTAATACTCTTTCTTATACTAATGACTAAGTAATAAAAGCTAGTTAAATATGAAAAACCAAAGATACTAAAAATGTATTATTTACAATTTATAATTTAGATCAATCATATAAATTAATTTTAATCTATGTATTTTCACCATATTGTCTGCCCCATTTTTCTCAAATACATTTCACCATATAATGTTTACTGCAACATGTAATAAAAGATAATTCTGTTCCTCACAAAGTGACTATTTTGAAAATATCATCACTGTTTTCATTAAACATTGAAAGAGACAGTGTATGCTACAGTGGATTAAGAAAATGGATGTGAATACTGTCTTCAGTGGGACTTGGAATTTCCAGAATAGATATTTTGTTCTTAATGAGTGCTCGCTTTGTGTCAGGCATTGCTCTAAGTGACCCACATTCACTTATTTAATATAAAGCTGCTATGATTAGGCTTCCCTAATAACCTCATTTTATAAAAAAGAAAAACAAGAACTGGAGTTCCACTGTGTTGCTTTGTGCCACATGGTTCCTTAGTGCAGATCCAGAATGCCAACCCAGCAGTCTGGTTCCATAGCCAGGTTTATAACCACTGTTCCTGGTCAGGTAACCTTACTATTTCTATGTCTGAGTCTCTTCAAATGTGAAAATATGGACAGGTTAACACTGAAGATCTGTTTCAGGAAAAAGACTTTTCATGTCATCAGAAGATAAAACACATTTACAAAATGCATTCCAAAGTTAGTCAAAGATTAAATTTCTCTTAAAAACAGGAGGAAACTTCAAGATTCTCAATTACTTTGCAGAAATTGAGGAAAAAGTAGTCCAATACTAGAGTATTATTTTATACCTGTAATGTCTCTTTCTGGAGAAGGAAATAGAACCCACTTCAGTATTCTTGCCAGGGATATCCCATGGACACAGGAGACTGGCATGTTACAGTCTATGGGGTCGCAAGAGTAGGTCACGACTTAGCAACTAAACAATGAACAGCAAATGTCTCTTTTGAAGCTTAATTGAAGTCAATGAATGTTTTTAAAGCAATGGAAGTGAGAGAAAATATAAAATTCACCATGGCTCTTTTTTCTGCCTTCTCATTTGGTCATGATATGATGCCTATGCCTAGAACATTATCAGGAAAAACATCTCATTCTATCCTTTCTTCTACATAAAACAATTTTCTGGGTTTGATTGAAAGCCCATAAGCCTCAATGATGTGGCTAGTATAACAACAGTGTTCTCTTTCCTTGAAAGACTTACAGAGAACTACTGATGTCAGACCAGATACCGCCCACCCTCAAAAAAATGGGAATGAAGGATCCACTACACATTCAAACACAATTTAATTCATAATTTCATATTTCAAAAGTATTGTTTTATTACTTAATTATTGCTGAGTTTATTAAAAGGTATTAAGATGTTTAAAATACAGTCACAAAGGAAGCACTGTGTGTAGGGCATCAAAACTAGTCTAGGGATACTGAGATGGTCCTCTGACTTGGCATAATGCAAATACAAGAATTGGATGTAACTCACGCAGCTTTCTGGGGAAAAAAAATCACAAAAAGTATACCTACAGATATATTCCAATCAAATTATTTGAATGGCACAGCTTTGCAAATGTGCATTTTCACATCAGATATAAGAAAGATTAAATTAAATTAAGACTATACTCAAGTTTTTGATAAGACATTTATTCTCCTAAAATTTAAAAACTGCTTACAAACTTCTTGTTCTTACCATAATTTTATTTTATAAATATGATCTCTTAAGATATACTGACTAATAATTCAAATGTTAATGACTTGGCAAGTATTAAACTCAAAAAGTAATGCTTTCTGAGAGAGACACTTTCATATACATTTCCCTAAAGATGTCACCTTTGCTAAAATCAGAGCCAAAGCTATTCCAAGTCCCAGTGTTTCTCTGCCTTTGAAAAATTCAAATCTATCTCCCTCCAGATTCCTCACTTTAAATATATATTAGCACAACCTATTTGTTATTATGTTTTTGTACAAAAGCAAAGGTTTACCTCTCAAATCTTGAACTAAGATGTAAACCACAGAGTATTGTTTGGCCAACAGTCAAATACTAGGCCATTTAACCTTTAACCTTTCCTTTCTGTAAGACATTTTCTCTTTTTATCAAAATATTAATCTCTGTGTGTTAGCTACTTCTGGCCTTCCCTGCAGAGTTAACCTTAATCCATTGCGATCTTGTCAAAATAGTTCTATTTCACCTTTTAGAGAAATTCCAGCTGCTTCTTTTTTGTAAGAGTTTTGTTTTTACTGAAAAACCACACAACTTAGACAAAGTAAGAGGGATTTTTCCTTATAAAAATTTTGTATTGTGAAAAAATACTCTTTTAATTCTATCTGTAAAAGTTAACTAGACCAGTTTTTCTTAGCATAATTAAAATGCATTATTTAACATATTTAAATGCCTTCAGTAGGCCATGAACTTGCTATTTCATTACTGCTACAAAGATGACAGATGAAAACTTTAACAAATAAGTTATATAAATTTTCCCCACATTTCCTATATTTTTCAAATTTACATCCCAAAACTTGTAAAAGTAATTGAGCCAAAGATCTACAGGACCTTCAACCAAAGTGTGATAGTTTTTGATAAAGTACCTGGCTATATTGAGTGAATACTTCACAAATATTGTTTTCATTGTTTTTTAGCATATTCCTACCCATTTAAAATAAGAAATTCACTATAGTATATTAAGTATGCAATTTGAAGTTGAAGTTATTTCCAATGTACCTTTATTTGTCTGTCACTCTTTTGTGAAGTATACCATTATTAGAATAGCTTCAAACAAAAAAATATAGCAGCTATGTTTTTCAAGAATTTGGCTTTGCAACATCAGAAATTTAGCAAAGCAGAAAACTAAAGTATTCAATTATCTTTTTATATTTCTTTTCTTAAATTTCATTTATCTTTTCCATCACAGGTCTGCCTTACCTCTTATCTAAGATAAGACAACACTGTCTTATCTGATCTGTCTTCGTGCCACATGCTCAGTTGTGTCTGACTCTTTGACACCCCATGGATTACAGCCTGCCAGGCTCCGCTGTCCATGAAATTTTCCAGGTAAGAATACAGGAGTGGGTTGTCATTTCCTACTCCAGGGGATCCAGGGGATCTTCCCAGCCGAGAAGTCCAACTCGCATCCTCTGTGTCTCCTGCATTGCAGCCAGATTCCTCACCTACTAAGCCATCTGGTCTACCTACCGTCACTCTTTCTAATCCTCCTACTTCTCATTCCGTATGAATATCATAGCAAATTATCTTTCTGAAGCATAGCTCTGATTGTAACATTTGGAGTCAACTTTTGTGAATTATCATTTACATATTATAATAATGACCGCATTTCACATGTGCAGTATGCTGCTGTGACAGCTGTATGTACCTTTAAATTATCAACACAATCAAGACATCAAAAAGTTCCGTCACTCAAGAACATATGTTCATGTCCCTATTCATCCAATTCTCTCCCCAAACCTGACCCAGGGCAACAATTAAGCTGATTTCTATCAAAATAACTTGATTTTTAACCTCTCCTAGGATCTCATATAAAAAGGATTATTATACACCTGGCTTCCATTACTAAGATTAGTGTTTTGAGAGTTATGTGTGTTGTGGCTGTATTGGAAGTTGTTCTTGTTAATGTGTGAGTTTGGGCTTGTGGGAAGTCCATACATTGGCTGGTGGCTCAGTGGTAAAGAATCCATCTGCAATATAGGACACTCGAGAAATGTATGTTTGATCCCTGGGTCAGGAAGATCTCCTGGAGGAGGCCTGGCAACCCACTCTAGTCTTCTTACCTGGAGAATTCCATGGACAGAAGAGTCTAGTGGGCTATCGATATGGTTGCAAAGAATCAGACATAACTGAAGTGAGTGAGCACAGCACAATATTCTAGCATATACATGTATCAGTGTGTTTCCCAAGCACATGTTTTTGTATATTTGGGTTGTTTCATTCAGTGAGTAAAATACATAAATCAGCAATGAACACTTGTTTACATAATTGATGGACATAGGTTTTCATTTCTCTAGGGAAAATATCAAAAGAGGTTAAACATTAGAGGAAACATCAAAATATTTTTCAAAGTCATACCCTCATCATTTATAAGAGTCCAAATAGCTCATATCTCAATGAATACTTAGTATTGCAATAACTTTAGGTTTTTATCATTCTAGTGAGTGTGAAATGGAATCTCACTGTGCTTTTAAGCTCTTGACTTACATAGAACATCTTTCATGATCTTATTGGTCATCTGTATATTTTATTTTGTGTGGTATATATTTGAGACTTCTGCCAATTTACAATTGCCAATATATGGAAGCAACCTAAGAGTCCATTAATAGATAAATGGATAAAGAAGATATATAAATGGAATACTACTCAGCCATGAAAATAATGAATGTTGCCATTTGCAGCTACATGGGAGGGCATTATGCTAAGGGAAATAAGCAAGACAGAGAAAGACAAACAGTGTATAATATCACTTATATGTGGAATCTGAAAAATACAGTATGCTAGTTAATTTAAAAAAAAAAAGAAAAGAAACAGACTCACGGATACAGAGAACAACTCGTGGCTACCAGTGAGGAGCAGGGGAAGGGCATTACAAGGGTGGAGGAGGAAGAGGTACAAACTATTGGGTGTAACACAGGCTCAAGGATGTATTATAAAACATGGGGCATATAGCCAATATTTTGTAATAATTGCATGGAAAGTAATCTTTTAAAATTATATTAATTAAAAAAAAAAACTTTTGCTTAATCTTTTAGTATTAATTTGTAACAGGTCTATTTGTGTTCTAGATATAAGCCCCTTGCCATATATTTTTAAACACACTTTTCCTCCAATATGAGTTTTTCAAAAGCAAACACAAATTTGTTATGAAATTGAACTTAACAATTAATTCTTGTGTGATTAATATTTTTTCTGTCCTCTCTAAGAAACCTTTTCCTACCCCAAATATGTCAAATTTTTCTCTATATTCTCTTCTGGAAGATTTATATTTGTAATTCTTAAGTCTATGGGTAATATTTATTTTGCATTTTTAGTAAGAATAATATATAGGCATCAAAGTTCACATTGCACCCACAGATATCCCATTGTTCCAGGAGCATTCATTGAAAAGAATGCTATCCTTTCTCAAATGAATAATCTTGACATATTTATTGGAAATCAGTTGGCCATATCTTTATGAATCTATTTATAGACTGTATTCTATTTCATTTACCTGTATGTCTGTCCTTATGAACGACTATGCTCTTAATGTCACTGTAGTCCTATAGTAGGTCTCAGTGATCAAAGTGGTGTAAATCATACAGTTTCTTTTTCTTTCTCAATACTGTTTTGCCCTTCTGTATTCTTTGCTCTTTCACATAAAGAGCAAAACAGTCTTGCTTGGGTTTTTAATGGGAGTATAATGAATTTACAGATCTAATTTGGGAAAATTTGATACCATAACAATATTCATTTTTCCAGTTTATGAACCAGTATATCCTACAATTTACTTAGGGTTTCTAAATTCCTCTTAGATTTTATTGTTTTCAAAGTACAGGTTTTATAATCCACTTTAAAAAATTATTCTTCAGTCTTACCTTAATGCCATTATAATCTTTTTTATTTTTACTATTTTCCAATTGTTCATTTCCAGTGTACATAAATATATTTATTTTGGATGTAAAATTTGCATTCTTATGTTTTGCTTAAAATATAATTTCTCTTTGAAAGAAATTTGCTAAGAATTAAACATAGTTTTTATATGTATGGAATTATTTGCCATTTATAGTGCTCTCCATTCTTTCTTTCAGTCTTTAATCTATTCAGTATTGCATCCCTTCATTCTGAAGAACATCCTAAAGGTTTCCTTGTAGTTTGCTCTGCCAGTGAGATGGTCTCTGAGCTTTCACTTGTCTCAAAATGTCTTTTTTCATACTCTTTTTAGAAGCACATTTTTACTGAATTTACAATTTAGATTTGACTATTTTTTTTCAGCGCTATGAAGAAAAAAATTAACTATATATAGAAATTTCAGGGTTGGATCAGTGTTTCAAAAATATCAATGATTCAGGTTTCATCTGCATTTCAGCTCTACAGTCCTTAGCATATTGGTTTATGGGTCTTTGAATCCAAGATGGTTGTTGTAGTGACAAAAATTATGTCTTCAAGGCATAAAATAGGAAAGTATCTCTAGTTACATTTTCCTATTTCATCTAAAATATATTAAAAAAAATTTCTAGAAGCTTTTGTATCAGATTTCCACTTAAAGTCACAGACTGAAAAAAAGCTTTGTAGTCACCACCAGTTGTGATGTGAGGTTGGAAAAGTATTTGGCTTTCCATCCTCCGTAATGTGATATGTGAAGAAGAAAGCTTTCACTATGAATCTGGGGTTACTCATCATTAGGATTTGCTTCTATAGGAAAAGAAACTAAGAAATAGTCTTGTATGTACAACTGGGATGCCCCTGAAAAAAGAATATTCAATTACAATTTCAGAAAGAAGAAAGAGAGCAGTAAAGAAGAAGAAATATTTGAAGAACAAATACCCAAGAATTTTTCAGAAGTAATAAAAGATGTCAATATCAACTATATATCCAGGATATGAAGAGCAGAACAAATAATATCCAAGCAAAATATCCAAGTAGGACAAATAATAATACAAAATAAAATCTAAGTGCTTTATACTCTAATTTATGAAAAGTCAAAGATAAAGAGAAAATCATGAAGTCAGAGAACAAAAGATACACAGAGGACCAGAGATAAGGATTAGTGAAAACTTGCCACCAAGGACTATGCAAACCAGATTATCATGTACATTTATTTGTATGACATTCTGGAAAAAGTGAAATGATCATAAAAGGGAATTGCTGAGTGCTTGCCAAGATTAGAGGATTAGGGTGTGTTTAAAATAAAGTGGTACAGAGACAATTTTTTCTTTGTAGAAATTTTCTATATCTTGATCGTGGTAGAAGTTACACAGCTATACATGTATGTCAAAACATATAGAATTTTGTCCTAAAAAGGTTGAATTTCACTGTATGTAAATTATATCTCAATAATCTTGATTAGAACATAGTGTAAATTTTCTAATAAACATGGCAGACATCTCAGATATTTGCTAAAACTTGCTCCCAGGACATGAATGGGATGACAGTAAACAAATATTCTAAACTGGTATATAAACTCACTATGTGAATGAGAGAAAAGGAAGAGAAACAGGAGAGGGTACGATAGAAGAACAAATTTCTGTAGCTGAAGGATTGATCAGAGACCAGGTGAGGAGATGTGAAAGTTCCCCCAGAGTTCAGGACAGCCTTAAGAGACAAGGTAACAATCAGTTCAGTTCAGTTGCTCAGCGGTGTCCAACTCTTTGAGACACCATGCACTGCAGCATGCCAGGCTTCCCTGTCTATCACCAACTCTTGGGGCCTGCACAAACTTATGTCCATCCAGTCGGTGATGCCATCCAACCATCTCATCCACTGTCGTTGCCTTCTCTACCTGCCTTCAATCTTTCCCAGCATCAGGGTCTTTTCCAATAAGTCAGTTCTTCGCATTCAGGACCAATTTCCCTTAGAATAGGGTGGTTTGATCTCCTTGCTGTCCAAGGGACTCTCAAGAGTCTTCTCAAGCACCACAGTTAAAAAGCATCAATTCTTTGGTGCTCAGCCTTCTTTATGATCCATTTCCCACATCCATGCATGATTACTGGAGAAATCATTGCTTGGAATATACAGACTTTTGTTGGCAAAGTAATGTCTCTGCTTTTTATCATGCTGTCTAGGTTGGTCATAGCTTTTCTTCCAAGAAGTAAGCGTCTTTTAATTTCTTGACCACAATCACCATCTGCAGTGATTTTGAAACCCACAAAAATAAAATCTTTCATGGTTTCCATTGTTTCCCCATCTATTTGCCATGAAGTGATGGGACTGGATGCAGTGATCTTCATATTTTGAATGTGAATTTTAAGCCAGCTTTCTAACTCTCCTCTTTCACTTTCATCAAGAGGCTCTTTAGTTCCTCTTTGCTTTCCACCACAAGGGTGGTGTCATCTGTATATCTGTGGTTATTTATATTTCTTTCTGCAACCTTGATTCCAGCTTGTGCTTAATCCAGTCTGTCATTTCACATGATGTACTCTGCATGTAAGTTATTTAAGCAGGGTGACAATATACAGCCTTGACGTACTCCTTTCCCAATTTGGAACCACTTCATTATTCCATTTCTGGTTCTAACTGTTGCTCCTTGACTTGCATACAGATTTCTCAGGAGGCAGGTCAGGTGGTCTGGTATTCCAATCTCTTGAAGAACTTTCCAGTTTATTGTGATCCACTCAGTCAAAGGCTTTAATGTCATCAATGAAGCAGAAGTAGATGTTTTTCTGGAATTCTCTTGCTTTTTCTATGATTCAATGGATGTTGGCAATTTGATCTCTGGTTCCTCTGCCTTTTCTAAATCCAGGTTGAACATCTGGAAGTTCTCAGGTTCATGTACTGCTGAAGCCTAGCTTGGAGAATTTTGAGCATTACACTGCTAGAATGTGAGATGAGTGCAATTGTGTGGTAGTTTGAGCATTCTTTGGCATTTCCTTTCTTTGGGATTGGAATGAAAACTGACCTTTTCCAGTCCTTGGCCACTGCTGAGTTTTCCAAATTTGCTGGCATATTGAGTGCAGCATTTTCACAGCATCATCTTTTAAGATTTGAAATAGCTCAACTGGTATTCCATCACCTCCACTAGCTTTTTTCATAGTAATGTTTCCTAAGGCCCAGTTGACTTCACATTCCAAGATGTCTAGCTCTAGGTGAATGATCATGGTTGTCTGGGTCATGAAGATATTTTTTTTGTATAGTTCTTCTGTGTATTCTTGTCACCTCTTCTGGATCTCTTCTGCTTCTGTTAGGTCTATACCATTTCTGTCCTTTATTGTACCCATCTTTGCATGAAATGTTCCCTTGGTTTCAATAATTTTTTTGAAGAGATCTCTAGTAGTTCCCATTATATTGTTTTCCTCTATTTTTTTGCATTGCTCACTTAAGAAGGCTTTCTTTTATCTCTTTACTATTCTCTAGAACGCTCCTTACATCTCTGGGTATCTCTTTCCTTTTCTCCTTTGCCTTTCAGTTCTCTTTTATTCTGTTATATGTAAGGGCTCCTCAGACAACCATTTGTCTTTTTGTTTTCTTTTTCTTGGGGATGGTTTTGATCATAGCCTCCTATACAATGTCAAACCTCCATCATAGTTCTTAAGGCACTCTACCTATTGATCTAATCCCTTGAATCTATTTGTCACTTCCATTGTATAATCATAAAGAATTTGATTTAGGTCATACTTGAATGGTCTAGTGGTTTTCCGTACTTTCTTTAGTTTAAGTCTGAATTTTGCAATAGAGTTCATGATATGAGCCACAGTCAGCTCCTGGTCTTTTGTTTTTGCTGACTGTATAGAACTCCTCCATCTTCGGTGCAAAAAATATAATCAATCTGATTTTGGTATTGGCCATCTAGTGATGTCCATATGTAAAGTTTTCTCTTGTGTTTTTGGAAGAGGGTGTTTGCTATGACTAGTGTGTTTTCTTGGTAAAACACCATTAGCCTTTGCCCTGTTTCAGTTTGTACTCCAAGGCCAAACTTGACTGTTACTCCAAGTATCTCTTGACTTCCTACTTTTGTATTCTAGTTCCCTATGATGAAAATGACATCTTTTTTTTGGTGTTAGTTCCAGAAGGTCTTGATAGAACCATTCAACTTCAGCTTCTTCAGCATTAGTGGTTGGGCACAGGCTTGCACAGAGTCGGACACGACTGAAGCGACTTAACAGCAGCAGCAACAGTAACATGCTTGAATTACTGAGTGGGGTAAGGCAAGGGTTTAGCAACAGGGGACTCGTGTAACAATGGCAATCAAATAACCTTCCTATACCTTCTTCATTATGTTCATTAAGTATGTTGTCAAGAGTGGAAGCAAGTTTTCAAAAGGGAAATTATTCTTTGGTGACAGAGGACAGAATCGTAGTTGAATGTCAATGGCATTGACAGTTTAAGAGATAGATTCCTGTGATGGTAGAAATAGTCTACATCCTGATGTGAAGAATGGTTACCCTTAGGTAACCTTAGGTAAGCAGAAGTAAAAGCGGATTAAGATGAACATATAAGATTAATACACTCTACTTCATGTATATGATATCTGAATAATTTTTAAATAGGAATTATAAACAAAATATTTTCCTTTTTAACTTTTAAAAATATCAGATATCATGCTTTTGCCTTTTAAATCTCACAGGGAGCATGGTGCCTCATATACTGTAGATGCTCAATAAATATTTTTGAATGTAAACAAAGAATGAAGTAAGTGATGGCTAAATATTTTACTAAATAATGGCTTTTAATTTTGCATGTTACAACTCTTTATTATTTAGTACAAAAATCCATTAAACTACATTTGCAAACTGAATTTCATAGGCCATGATTTTCTTCTCTTTTCTGCATTAGCACATGTCCAAGATAATAGTAAAGCTCTAATAAAAATACTATAATCTCATATTTCAACTCATATTTTAGTGTAAGATATTGTTATTGACTGATGAAATAGCCCCAGAGGTAGGATGCTTAAAAATATTCTATGACAATTCATCACTAGGATTAATAGCAAAAGATGGTTTAAAATCTTTTAAAATGTTCTTACCTTTTATCTTCTCATGTGATATCTGCTGTGTTATGGTTGTAGAGCATAAATAACTTGAAAATGTGGTTGCAACTTTTATGTGGTCCTTCTCACAGTATTAAAGTTTCGTGGTAGGTTAATGTTGTTCAATAAACAAGTTGCTACATGCAAAAATCTTGCGACTTCTTTCAATGTGTACCATAAATGTACTGCCCTCCAGCATTTCCTGCAAGATTTACTGTGCTTCAAAGTAGTGGATAAGTGATGTGATCACATACATGAAATACATATGTGATTGCTTCAAGCAGCCAGAAAACATTATTGTCAAACACCTGCTTTATGACAAGATCTCATAGAGATAAAATGTAAGTCTTCCATTAGCTGCATACAACCAATAGTTTTCATTAAAAAAAATTATATCCATAGATCCTGAAATATATTATTTCAAAATAGTTAACATATTTTGGAAAAGAAATTTGCTGGACTATCATAACAATTGGAGTTATTGGGCACTGATGAACTGACATTTTATTTGGAATATAAATTTTCATATTCATAAAACTAATAAATATTCAGTTATTGGAAGAATATGAAAAGGATAAAGGAAGAATGTTGCTTTTATATTTGAATTCTTTACAGGATTAGATGTATACAATAGAGCACCACATCCTATAATTTTACCACAACTTTTTAAAAAAGAGAGCAGTCTATCTACTGCAATTAATTCTTTACAAATTAATCAATGCATAAACTTTTAAAATTACTTTTGTTTTAAAATTTGATAAAGGGACATATATAAACATAACAAACATGTTTAAAATAATTTTTCCCCTTGTTCTCTGGCTTCTACTCATTCTTTCTTTTAAGGTCAAACAGAATGGAATATTTGTCTCTTAAATAATAAAGTATTCTGCTAGGTCGGACTCTAAAATAATAAAACTTATTAGCATCACATGTGTCATGACTTTTGGAATAATAAAAATATATTTTACATTTTTTTATATTTACAGGATGCAGTTAAGTCTATATTTTTATTCTCTCTACTTGGGATTTACTCAACAATTCTGAATGGAATGAGGAATAAAAATGTAAATTTCATCTTTGATAAACCTTACAGAAACTTCAAACCTGTGTCTCAACTGAATAGGAAAAGATCTCAAATGCAGTGATGGTCAAACAGGGATTTAGAAAGACACAGGACACTCACTTCAGGGTACACTGAACAGCAACTAACACTTATCTAAAATAAAAGGCAAAAGCAAAGGTGCAAACCAACACATCTGTGCTTACAAAAGCGGGAAGTAGGTCCTTGGAATGGCAGTGGGAGCTTTTTTGGATTTGGTTTGATTTCTAATTCTACATATGAGCAATATTTTCATAAAACATTTTGCCAGTGAGGCAGGGTGGAGGACAGTGACTGAAGTAGAAGCAACATATTCATTTGCCTGAGAGAACAGTAAAATAACTCATTTACTCACAAACCGTGTCATAAAGATAATTCTCATTACATTGGAAATGACCTTGAGCCCTTCAACGGTGAATGACAGTAGAATAGTGTGTTCCCCAAATGTGACCAAGGACATAACATGCAACTCAATTATATCCAGGCAGACATTTTAAATTTGCAATAACTCAGGGGATATACTGCTCATATATTGCTCATAAGCTTTTTTTTCAGTACTTGAGAATGAACTTCAGACAACCTTGAGATGATGATGAAACTCTGGCAAAAGGAATGTGTGACTATGTCTAAGTTGAATATGGAGCTTAAGTTCACAATATACGATATACATATGATAAATCTTAAAACTTGGAAAACTCATGAATAAAAAGTGATGTCAGGGAAAGGAGAAGAGAAATTTGTAGATAATGTCATGTCTCCATTTTTGCACATGTAAAAAATTATTTGAAGCTAACAATAACAGATGTATGAATAATTTATCTACTTGTCAATAAACTAATGTCTTTGTAAAGAAATTTTTAAAGGGATAAAACAGTAAAATATATAAATATTAACTATATAAATCAAGATAGAAAGGAAGAAAATATATAATTATGTTAAGTAAGAAAAAAGTTGCCATAGTTGTATAAGAAATTAAAAAAAAAATTTAAGAGTGTTCCTTGGGAACTTCATGACATAAATTTGTGATCCTATGGAAAAGATAATTTTCATGGACATACATATTATCATAACTGTCCCAGAAGATATACAAAGCTAAACTGAATAAAAAAATGACAAAATAAATAAAATCCCCAGAGATTTTCTCCTTGAAAAAGCACTGGGCCTGCATTTTTCCACAGAGGCACTGCAAAGAAACTATAAGAAACAAATTCTTCATATACCATTTAGCACTATCCATTCTTAAGAGAGGAGAACAAGCAAATCATTTAGGTATTTTGATGAAGAAAGTTGCATATCAAAATCTAACCAAGAATGTAAATTATAAATTAAAAAAATGCAATCTCCAGATCAATCTCACTGATAAATATCAATGAAGAAATTAAAAATATATCTTTAACAAGCATAATTCATCAACTGATTAAAAGGATAACAAAATTCCATGAGATATCATGTTTACTCTAAAAATACAAAGATCCTTGATTATCAGGAAATCAATTATATAATATACCACATTTATAGATCAAAAATGAAAATATCTAAACAAATTTGAAAAGATATTTAATAACATAAAATAACATTTAAGAAAAAGTTTTGGTTAAAACTCTCAAGAAGTAGGAATGAATGGATAGTTCTTTCACATGATAAAATACATATATTTTATCCCAAAAGACAACAATGTGGAAAATTTGCTACTGAAATAATGAAAGAAAGTCAATAATATTTAACAGTACTAGGCAATACGAACAAAACCAGAACAAAAAATAAAGCTGTAGAATTTGATGGAGAAATGGGCAATATTGTTATAGGAAGGTGACAATTCTTGACCTGAAAAATTCCAAGATTATAAGTTCATAGAACTCAAGCAAGGATCAGTCAGCATAGAAAATGGAAGGAAAGCTATTACATGATAAGAACAAGAATGACTTAAATATGCTTGGTACTATATTTAATAAGTGGTCAAGAAAGTGAAAGTGTTAGTTGCTCAGTTGTGTCCAACTCTTTGCAACCCCTTGACTGTAGCTCCCAGGCTCCTCTATCCATAGAATTCTCCAGGCAAGAACACTGGACTAGAGAGACATTCCATTTTCCAGCAGATCTTCCCTACCCAGAGACTGAACTTTGGTCTCCTGCATTGCAGGCAGATTCTTTACCCATCTGAGCCCTCAGGGCTCAGCCCAATAAGTGGTCAAGTTCTATATAAAAAAAATTTAGAAAGATATACAAAAGAACATTTTGGAAGATGAAAAAACATTGCATGCACGTGCTTATTTAGAAGGACTCCACAATGTTTAGAAGGGTTTCCCTGGTGGCACAAATGGTGAAGAATCAGCCTGCAATACAGGAGACCCAGGTTCCATCCCTGGGTCTGGAGGATCCCCTGAAGAAGGGAATTGCAACCACTCCAGTATTCTTGCCTGGAGAATTCCACGGACGGAGGAGCCTAGCAGGCTATACAGTATATGGGTTGCAAACAGCTGGACACGACTGAGTGACTAAGACTTTCAACATTTTCCACAATATGAAAGTAGTGATTCTCACTGAATTTATCAATTTAAAATTGTTTCTATAAAAGTACTTTTTTTTTTTTTAAGTACTAGACAGAATTCCCTGGTGATCCAGTAGTTAGGACTCCCCGCTTCAACTACAAGGGACTAAGGTTTGATTTCCGGAACTAAGGTCCTGAATGCCACATGATGTGGCCAAAAACAAGTAAAGTACTAGACACACTTTGTAGAAAATAAATAAATAACCAAAAAGTCAAGAGAAACTGTAAAAAGTTTTAAAAGTTGAGTGTAGCCATTATTCTCATCAGACTATTCTAACCACATATCAGGTCAGCAGGGAAGCCCAATATTAAAACATTAAACTATGATAACTGAACAGCATGGTATAGGTGAGCATATAGACAGCTAGGTCAATGGAAAATAATGGAAAGTTTTTTTTTTAATTTGCAAAGTAAGAAATAATATCCATAATAAATAAAACATATACATACACACACACTACAGAGAGAAATAAAATGAACATTTTTGGAATCAACACAATAATCTGGGAATAATGATTGCCTCTGAGGAGAAAAACTGTGTATCAGTGACCAGAGATGGAAGAACTACTTAATTTTGATAGTACACCATTTTGTACATTTTAATTTTG
This sequence comes from Bubalus bubalis, assembly GCF_019923935.1. Taxonomy (NCBI): domain Eukaryota; kingdom Metazoa; phylum Chordata; class Mammalia; order Artiodactyla; family Bovidae; genus Bubalus; species Bubalus bubalis. The sequence goes on from NC_059164.1 coordinate 34,496,016, forward strand.
GTACCTAACATATTCAAGAAATAACATTTTTAATATTTAAGGTAGCTATTTTGAACAGTATTTCAATATATTCAACCAAAAGTTAATTTAGTGATTGTCAGTTCTTGAGGTTCAGCATTGTGACGCTGGTAATAAGAATTAATGTATTGACTAAGAAGAAATAACTCATGCTGCTATGGAATAGATTAACTGAAATCATAGCGTCATCATGGCAGTAATAATTTAACTAATATTAATTAATTTGGACACTAACATTGGCAGAACCGATGTCTTTCATGATTTAAGTATTTTAACATCAACATATAACAAGCAATTGAATGATTTGCACCGATTTGCTATAGAGGTTTCCAATGCAATTAGGGGAAAAGATGTAAAGTATAAGAAATAAAAATGTAAGTTTAGTTCTATGACAGGCTTCAGCCATGTAAAACCTTGTGTCACTTTCCATGTATATACCACAGGTGATCATTCTATCAAAAATCATAGTCCAAACTATAATAAATCTTTAAACTTAGCTTTGTTTTGTCATCAAACAAAAGATGATTCCTAAATTAATATCTAAGTACATTATAACAATTCAATTTGGTATAAGTCTTACTATTTTAATAAAAAGTACTTAGGTTTTCTCAGATAATAGGGACTTTCAATTTGTTTTATTAGAATCAAGTTGTGATTTCATACAGACAATGAAATCTGTGGTCAAATGACAAAAATGACACAGAGTGTTTTATTAGTTTTTGTTTATATGAAGCCAAAAAGCCAATTTTAATAAACTGTTAAAAATATTTATTTCATTTGTATTTATATGCAATTAGTGAGTAAACGTCACAATTGTTTACTTAAACATTTCTATTTTACTAACAAGTGATCTTAAGTCAATATTAAAAACCAATTACGGGAAAATTGTATGTGCTGCCACGGGTGTTTGTCACTCTCATAAATTTTTTCCTTTATTTCATCACAATAGCATCTAACTCCATTTAAAAATGAAACAGTGGTCTTTAAAATCAGTTAATACATTTTATTTCTCTTTCAAAATACAGCTAAATTTAACATGAACAGAAAATTCTAGAGAGTGGATGTAGACTAGCTCCTTTGGCTTCACCCTGATGTGACTGTTACAATATTCTTAATCATATAAATAATAATATTATTAGCATTGAGAATATCCATGGAAAAATGCCAATATTAACTAGGATGAGGCAGACATATTTCACTACTTTTTACACACAAATGGATAAACTGAAGTTTATTGGAGAACCACACTCAGAAAGGAGTCAATAACCAAACTAGATCTTTTATCAATAAACTTCAAAATTCCCAAGCTACTCACATTTCTGAAATCATACTTCTTCCCTTGTTCTGAAAGTGTGTTTATCATGCATCTCATTCACTACAACACTGATCAAGTGGGAAACTCCCTTAAAATCATCAGGTTTCTGCATGCAGATTATCTTGGCAGAGGCATATAATAATAAGAAAAATGGGTTAATAATTCTCATGTGTTGTCAGCTTAGGAGAAAAGCTCATCAGTATATCATTGTTTATGTGACACAATCTTTCCTGTTCGTACTTTTTTTTTTTTTTGGAAAAATAATGATCATATATGAAAGACTTCTATCTTCAGTTATATTTAAAATTAGAGAATGAGATTTTCTTCTCATTCTTCTGAGTATAGCCTCTACTAACATTTTATTCTTGATTTTCAGTGTTTTACTGTTTATTATATCAATAGTCTAGATTTTATTAATTTGTATTATTCAATACTATGGCTCCAATTCATCTTGTTTCTTTGGTATTTTTATTTTTATAATTTTGCAAATACCATGTTGTTTTATGTGATACAGGTATCATTAAGTATGTTACTAAAATTACTATATAATAAAACTATTCCTTATAGTTTAAGTCATTAAGGTAACAGTTACTGAGAAGAAATAGTAATTTAGAACCTGGATTAATATTTCAGTCATAAATGAAGATTTAAATATGAGCCCTCTCAATAAGCTTAGGTTATTGAGAGGAAAAGTAATGTAAGCAAATAAAAGCAATCTGTCCTATCTTCCTTTTTTATGTGTAAAATCGTATGACTTAGGTTTTGTAACTTAAAACACTGAAAACATGACCCATTAATATGTTGTTAGTAATGAGAGATGTGTCCAAGTTACAATTTGTCTTTTCATAAAAAGTTAGCACTCTAATAATTCTAAATTATTTAAATCTATTAAATTGTACCATAGATGCACACGAGAAAGAACAACTGAACTTGTTTAGAGAAAGACAGGGATATTTTCACACTGATGTCAGATATTAGTTTCTGGGGGTTCACCTTCTTTTTCTTTTTTTCCCCCAATATCTTCTACTTAAATATATTCTTAATTATTTTGGCCTTCATTATCTAGAAAATAAAATATTAGAATTTGTACTTGTAAAGTATACCAATTAGTTTGGCTCTAATTAACTGATTCTTATCACTGTGAATATGTTTCCAGAATGATAATAAAGTGGGTTATGTACAGTAAAAAATGAACATGAACTGTAATATATTACTTATTATTTGACACAAATAGTCCAGATGATCTGATCAACTGTGATATAAGCTAAAATATCACTTGAGATACTTAAAAAGACTAAATGAAGAGTTTGGATTTTTTTTTTACAAGCTATCATTCACATTTGCCCTATTTTCCTTACAACTTTTAACTTAAAATCATAAAAACTACTTTTGATTGTAATTTCTTATTCTCTTTCTCTTTTCTTGATATTTAAAATATAGTACCTTTTTATCCAAGAAGTAAAACCTAGATGGCAAATAACTGCTTCCATGTAATTCAGAGAAAATCCAGATAATTCATTTTTTGACCTGGAATTGAACTCCAACAGCAGTTAGCAAGTTGGTGAGCAAAGTGTGTCAGACATACATTACATGAATGAGTGTCCATTTGACATGCATAATTCTCTGGCTGTGTTATTTATGTAAATATGGTAACATGAAACAGATTTTTAGAATGAAAGGGAAGTAAATTATGATGCTCATTTTAGCTGAAATTTTATTTTAAAATATAATGAATGCAGGTAATATGGGGTTAGACCAAGCTTACTCAATGTAAAATAATAATAATAAAAAAAAGACTATTGATTACAAAACATGGTTTCAGTGGTCTTCCGTTTTCTTTTTAAAATATCTTTCTTTTTTACTTGTGAAATCATATGACTTAGGCTTCATAATTTCAAATATTGAAAACATCACCCATAAATATGTTGTTGGCAATAAAAGGTATACTCAATCTACAATTTACCTTTGCATAAAATTTTAGTGCTGTTAGAATTCCAAGGTATTTACATTTATTACATTTCAAGTAGGTGTCAAAAAGTAGAAACCTCGATTAATGGCACAGGAAAAATTCAGATAATCATCCACATTGAATAGCATCCAAAATTTAATGGAAAGTGAAAATCTGTCACTAAAGAAGATAAAAGTTATTTCAAGATGTGTAGCATAGTATAATTATCTTACTTTCCATATGATTTTTAAGCTCCAAGAGGTGATTAGCAAGCTGAATCATGTATGGGAGACATATTCTGTTTCTACTTTGAAATCCTTATTATGCTGTGACATTTGAGGATGCTATTTTTCTTCTGCTAAGTTAAAGGTATTATAAGGTTAAACTCAGTGTTCTAAAATATGAGTTGCTAGAAAGATAAGCAAATCTCTATAGCAGAAGTCATATTCCAAATGTGTTAGTGTCTGTTTGCACATTTAGAGTAAGAGTTATGCTGGCCTGTTATGAGTCCGAATTGAATTAACCAGTAAGAGTCATTTATGGTAGGGGAAGGATGTGAGAGGAGGGGCTTAGAATCAGAGCAGTGTCAGGGTTGTGTGTGAGTATGACCTGATGCAATTTGAGAAAATTCATTACTTTCTTGAGACTATGAAACCATGTATTTACATATTTGCCATGCTTTAAGTAATGTCAAATATTAAAGCATCTCCCAGAGCTTACACAGAGAAGGCAATGGCACCCCAATCCAGTAATCTTGCCTGGAAAATCCCATGGATGGAAGAGCCTGGTAGGCTGCAGTCCATGGGGTTGCTAAGAGTTGGACAAGACTGAGCGACTTCACTTTCACTGTTTACTTTCTTGCATTGGAGAAGGAAATGGCAACCCACTCCAGTGTTCTTGCCTGGAGAATCCCAGGGACGGGGGAGCCTGGTGGGCTGCCGTCTATGGGGTCGCACAGAGTCAGACACGACTGAAGCAACTTAGCAACAGCAGCAGCAGCAGCAGAATTTAAAACTACAGGATGATTATAGATGAGTGGCTATGTCTGGTGGGAAAAGTGTCTATCCCAACATCATTTATTCAACATCTGAAATTGAGTACATACTCTAAGCAAGATGCTAGGCTAAGTGATTTTTGGCATGCATAGATACATTTGCTACAGTAAATTTAAAAACTGAGAAAATACAGCTAACACATTTTTTAATGCTTCGTATGAACCAGACACCTTTCTAAGTACTTAATTTATTAGTTCATTTCATTTTCAAATAATTGTATGAGCTTGGTAGTATTAACATCTTCATTTTAAGTAAAGGGCTGTTCCCAGAGATAAAAGTAACTTGCCTCCAAATAAAGCGATGAGATGAATGTGTGGGATTCAACTCAAGGCTGAATACAGAATCTTTATCTCTTTACTTCACTGCTTAAAATACATCACTTCACCATGCTAACTCAAAGTTTTACTTGAAAACATTCTGCTGAAGGACTTGATATTTCCTCACACATCTCTTACTCCCTCTTCCTCACCTCCTCCTCATTTGTTATATGGGTCCAAAGTTTAGACATGGCTGCTTTTTATCCTTATGGTATAACTGAGCTAAAATTAAGGTGCCCACTAGGATGAATTCTCACCTGGAGGATTTAGGGGAAATTCTACTTTCAAGCTTATTCAGATCGTTGGTAGAAATCAGTTTCTTGTGGTTGCAAGGCTGTTCCCATTACCTTGCTGGCTGTCAGTAGGGGTCAATCTCAGCTCCTAAGGGTGGCCTCCATTCCCCATCAAGTGGCCCCTTCCACCCAGCTACAAAGAACCTCCCTTGTTCCTAATTCCTCTCATGCCTCTAGAGACATTATCTGTCTCTAGACATCTTGACCCAGATTTACAGGTTTCATGTTATTAGGTTAGGCCCATACGAATAACTGTCTTTTCTTAAAACCAAATATGCCATAAAATATAACTTGATCATATGAGTGGGATTGTGGAAAACAGACACGCTTTTGTGGAAAAGAGAGAAATAAAGGAGAGGAGAAAAACAGAGACAGAAAAGCAGAAAAATCCCCCAAATGAATAATGCTGCATAAACTAAAATTTGAGACAAAAGTTGAAGAAAAAGATAGCAATTCGGAATGGACAGTGATTGGTCCCTGGAAACACACTGATGATGGACTTGAAGAAAGGAATACTGATGAAGTTAGGGCAGGAGTAGAAGCAGTTTTCAAAGGCTTAAGTAGAAAGGAGGGAAAAAATCAGCAGGTAGCAATTAATATTGTGAATAGATTAGTAGCATAAAGAATTAACTCTAAAAACCTGACTTGATTCCCTTATGAATTATGTAATAATTAGTTTTTTTTTTTTTAAAAGGAAGAAAGATGGTGGGATAAGAAAGCTAGTTGACAGCCAAAGCCAAAGCCATGTGTTGAATGAAATATTCTCTTGGAGAAATTTTGGCACACAAGTGAAAGCATGTGTTTGCTTGCATTATTCTGTGAATGTCCCCAAAGCACAAGAGATAAAAGAATACATGGCATTTGCACTTTCTTGCCAGCTATTTTTTCTTTGTTGTCTTCTGTCTCATTAGGTGAAGGAATTTCCTGGCAAATAATTACCACATGAACTTCTAATAATAGGTATAAATGCTTTCATAAAAATTGTGCGGTGGCATTCATGGGGGAGATAAGAGGAGCCCATCATCACCTGGAAGCTAGTTCTGCTAAAATCCCCATTGTCTGTCTTCCAGACATTAATGCATTAGTCATTCAAATCACTGTACTATAGATCACCTCTGTGATCCAACAGCAACCACTAAAACTTTCAACTCCATCCCAAAGAAGTTTTTCAGTCCAATGGAAGATTTCTTCTCAATAACTTCAGTGCAAAAAGGTCACCAGTGGCAATACTGCACTAAGATAAGTGCTGTGCTATTAATAAAAGTAGCAAGCTAAACACATTTTTTTGCAAACATTCATAGAAGTCTTCATATTGAGTGAATCACTGAGCAGCAGAAACACTTCTTAGCATCTAAGCTGGAACCACCACCACATTTCTATTTTTGATTATTTATTAAAGTGCTTTTCTTATATAGAAACTGAAAAACATGTTTTACACGTTTATTTTACTATTTTACATGTTTAATTTACTATATTCTGTACAATGAATGATTTAATTTTCACTATTTTATAACTATTCTTTCTTGAAGTCTGAAAATAATTTGATTTCATTTTAAAAATCACTTCTCTGTAACACATCTATGCCATTCAATTTATTAAAATTTATAGATTTCTGTACTATACAAATTCATATATAAAAGAGCACAGATGATGAAAAAGTATATATAATATAGTCCTATAAAGAAATAGAGTAGGAATGGCTGGATACAAACATTGAGACAAATTTGTTGCATCATTCATAATTTCAAATAGCATTATGAGCTATTCATTGTGAGTGAACACAGGGGATAATCCATAATGAATTTCTGTTGATTACAAATCAATTAGGTATACCAGTCCACCTTGATAATGGTAGCACTCACAAAACAGACAAAGCCTAATCACATCAAGGGATTAAGTAGTAGAATTTCTCATGCTTTTATATCTAAATGAAAGAAAGAAAAAATAAATAAGGATTAAAAACATCAATAGATTCTCAATAGTAAGTCAGTTATTTTTTTAAATTTTATTTTATTTTTAAACTTTACAAAATTGTATTAGTTTTGCCAAATATCAAAATGAATCCACCACAGGTATACATGTGTTCCCCATCCTGAACCCTTCTCCCTCCTCCCTCCCCATTCCATCCCTCTGGGTCGTCCCAGTGCACCAGCCCCAAGCATCCTGTATCGTGCATCGAACCTGGACTGGCAACTTGTTTCATACATGATATTATACATGTTTCAATGCCATTCTCCCAAATCTTCCCACCCTCTCCCTCTCCCACAGAGTCCATAAGACTGTTCTATACATCAGTGTCTCTTTTGCTGTCTCCTACACAGGGTTATTGTTACCATCTTTCTAAATTCCATATATATGCGTTAGTATACTGTATTGGTGTTTTTCTTTCTGGCTTACTTCACTCTGTATAATAGGCTCCAGTCTCATCCACCTCATTAGTGTGGCAGATTATGTAAAGTTTAAAAATAAAATAAAATTTAAAATCTTAAAAAAAAAAAAAGAACTGATTCAAATGTATTCTTTTTAATGGCTAAGTAATACTCCATTGTGTATATGTACCACAGCTTTCTTATCCATTCATCTGCTGATGGACATCCAGGTTGCTTCCATGTCCTGGATATTATAAACAGTGCTGCGATGAACATTGGGGTACATGTGTCTCTTTCCCTTCTGGTTTCCTCAGTGTGTATGCCCAGCAGTGGGATTGCTGGATCATAAGGCAGTTAGTCAATTATAACTGCCAAGACCCTCTGCCTAGAGTTATTTATGTTATAATAATAAAATTGTGGTTTTCATGACCACAAAGAAAAACTTGTTTGTTTTTATCTATATGAATCAACAGAAATAGCCTTTGCCAAGTACTTTGATTGCATATCCTTACTGCCAAATGCTAATGTCTAAACTGGCCTCTGTTAATTGTGCCATTTTGATTCAGCTCTATTTTGCCTTACAAATGATTGAGATCATAAAACTGTACCCATTAAGTCATAAACTAAGAAACAGTTACTTAATGTTTGCTCCCAGCTTTTCAAACAAAGGCAGATAGTTACAGCTCATTTCAGAAACAGGAATCTAAGATTTTTCTGCTATTATGGAAAAGTCAGTCAGATTTACACTGCAATTACCTTTAGGAAAATTGATACATTGCCAGAGTTTGTAGGGACATTAGATATTGTCTTATCCTGTGTTTCTCTGAAATAGTGCCTGAGACAGAGGATGACACATGAATAGTTCATTTGAGACTATGAACCCAGGAACCAGAAATGAGTTGTGGGGCAAGAGAACCAGGAATGAAAATAGAGCCATTATGCTATCAAATGGGCCATTTCTATGGAAACAAGGTGCTTGATGTCTTGGGGCCATATGAGACACTTCATGAACACTTACTAGGCAGAAAAAGTATTCAATTTATCAGTTCCTACCCCCATGTTCAAAGACCGTTCCAAGAGATACATCTTCATAGGAAAGAGACATGAAAACAGAAAAGCCCTGGGCAGAAATGTACAGGGTAGGAGCTGCTATTACATGCTTCCATTATAGAGATATATTCCATATCTCAGAGGACAAAAAGAAACACACTCTAGCAGGCTGTTTCATCCTTTCATTAGATCCGTTGCTCCTGGGTGACAGGGTCTATACCTTAGACCAGAAGATGCAATAGTTACATGCAGATTATTGTACCTCTGTTGACAAAATAGGTCCCTTGACAAGAAACAATATTGTGCAATATACTATTCTGATAAAACAGCATGTAGATGGTGATGCTTGTAGATATACTGAACATAGGAAAAGAAACCCATATGCAGCATTGGTGTCAGTTCTGGTAAGAATGACCTATTGTTTCTCCAGGATAGAAAGCCTAAGAGGTCATCAACTTGAACTGTTTTGTGGGGGTGGGCAAACTATAACATATTGAAGACTAAGCATCAGGAGTTTCCAAAAAAATGATAATGGCCACACTCAGTAATACATTCTGGCAGAAATGACAGGTGAAGTTCTGGCTATCCCATGTAGCAATATCAGAGAAGGCTATGGGCAAGATTTTCAAGGTGAGGCACTTCCATGTATACCTACATGAAGCTGGATAAATCCTATTGGAGCTTGTCAATAGAGCAGTGTCTTTAGTAAAAGTTGAGGCAAAGAGAATTTTAAGTGGGCACAAGGGACATTCTATAGAACTATAAGTAACATATTTCCACATCCTGCTAATGTAGGAATTGCAATATTCCTAGTCCATGCAGTCCATGGGGTTGCAAAGAGTCAGACATGATTGAGAGACTGAACTGAACTGAACTAATAGCTGAGCAACCACCTTCTGCTAAAGTGTCTTAATTAGGGTGATTAATTTCTTGGGATTCTAAAAATCATATCATCCATTGGCTAACCTATGGGGCATTCTCATGAAGACCAGGAATTCAGATGCTATACCCACATGAGGATTTACAGAAGATGCTTAGAGGATGGATCATTCAGTGAGCCACTGAGATTAAACAAAGAATATCATTAAAAATTCAGGAATTTGCAGAGTCTTTTGAATAGAAACAGTGTTTTAAAACCAAATGCTCTGTTAGTTGAGGATTTGACAGCAGAAGAGATACACAAAAGGGAATGCCTGAGGATGGAGGTAAGATCCTGCAAGGAGTGAGGAAGGAAGGACTCAGAGAAGCATACATGGCTCCCTTTGTTGAAAAATGACCCAAATAGTACTTTGTGTTTCCACATCATAATTGCTGACGCTGTTTTGCTTTTGGAGCCCAAATACATCATGCCTGGAACAAAGGGAGTGTGTGTGTGCTCAGTTGCTCAGTCGTGTCCAGTTCTTTGCAACCCCATGGACTAGAGCCTGCCAGGCTCCTCTGTCCAAGGGATTTTCCAGGCAAGAATACTGGAGTGAGTTGCCATTTCCTCCTCAAGGGGATTTTCCAAACCCAGGGATCAAACCCATGTCTCCTGTGTCTTCTGCATTGGCAGACGGATGCTTTACCACTGAGCCATCAGGAAAGCCCATGGAACAAGAGGTGGCATCTGTAAAAGAGTCTATAGAGATGACATATTCCAACTGCTTCTGGCATCTTAGTCCACAGAGTTTTAACTCTCTTTTATGGGATAAGGGAATCATAGGCATTTAATAAAATGCAATCTTGAAAATGTAAAGAAAGGTATTTAAAGATGTATAAAGAATCTTATATTGAATTCTAATTGTTCATTTTGCAATTGTTGCTTTTTAGTCTTGATCTCTTAGAAGATAGAAAAAAATTTACTCTGACTTCTATATGCCAATTCTTCAAATATTTGAAAACCATTATCATCACCTCTTAGTATTTTATTTCTTCTCTAGCTTCTTTAACAACTGTTTTTCATTTAAAAGTGCTTCCAGGCAACTTACCATCCTTGTCATCTTTCTCAGATCTCTTTCCACATATCTTTCTCTGGCTGAGTTTTATAAAATAAAAGATCTTCCAGGGACAAGTACACAGCCAAATCTTCAATAAAAAGTGAAGGAGGAATATTCAGATTACCCGTGGAGATCAGGAAAGCAGAATCAGGATCTGGTATAAAGTAGTGGAAAATAGAAACGTCAAGCACACTGGAAGTAGAATGAGATCAGTATCAGTGCAGTAAACTGAGAGATTGAGAAACACACAGGTTATGATTATAAGGGTAACCACTGTGAAACAGGAGCATCTGGAACCCCAGATAACTGCTACCCCTTGCATTATAAATTACTTCTAACATGTCCAGACTGATAGTTTTATCATGGATCTTAACATCTTGCTATGGAGCTTTTGTTTGTAATAACCAGTCAAAATTGATAGATTTAAAAAATTCAATGAGGAGCCCAAATATGTTTATATAAAAGCAAAAACAATATAATAAAACAATAAACCAATTATTGACTACTAAATTCCAGCTAGGGTATTAAAAACCTTCACATGTGCTTCTTAAGTATACACAATATCACTTTGGTATAAGTGTTATTAATTAAATGGTAGGTATTAGGTTATTTGCTTCAAGGTAATGTAAAAAATAAGTATCAGAGCTGAAATTAAAAAAATATATATGTTTGACTTCAAAATTTATGCTCTTGAATGTGATTATGCCCATTTAGCCAGTATATGGAACAATTCCTCAAATATGTTCCCATTCTATACAAAACATAATGATATATGTTGTATATGCAGTAAAGTCTCATATCAGGAAGCTGGCACTCTACTAACATAAAGTATATCAAACTTTCTCTGTAAAAGATCAAATTCTTAAGGAGCCATAATGGAAATCTAAGCATGGTGTTATATGTTGACACAGGAGGAAAGAACTAATTTAACCTGGAAATTTCTGGTAAAAGACTGGTTTTTGGAGGGTTAGTAGGATTTCTATAAGTAGATAAATGATAAATATAGAAATTTTAAACAAAGGAAACCTATTATAGTAAGAATCTATTGCAGTTGTCCAGATGAGATACAATGACAATTTCAACAGAAGCCTGAAGTTATAACTTTTTTTTTCTCTATAATTAACTTTTAGTCACATAGGGGGCTATTAATTTGTTTCCCTTTAATAAATTAAAATGTTGAAGATAAAACCAATCCTTTAAGAATCCCTCTCTAATGCCCTCATTACCACTGATATGAAGTTTCTTTGTATGTCTCCAAGCCTTTGCTTTTACATACATTCATACACACATATGTAGTACATGTAAGACAGAAATACATAAGAAATTACCAACTTGAATATATAGGTTTATATACATTACATGGTACTATTACATTAATTTGCTAAGGCTACCTTTAGTACCAACTGAACAGTTTAATAACAGAAATGTATTGTCTCACAGTTTTGGAAGTTAAAATCCTAAATGAAGGTGTGTTCAAGGTTGGCTCCCTATGAAAGCTGTGAGGGAGAGTATATTCTTTGCCTCTCACCTAGCCTTTGGTGTTTTGCTAGACATCTTTGGCATTCCTTGGCCTATAGTAGCATCACCCTAATGTGTGCCTTTGTTTTAATTTGACTTTCTCCTCATACACGTTTGTCTTCAAATTTCCCTTATTTATAAGTACAATAGTCATACTGTATTAGGGCCTATCCAAATGACCTTATTTTAACTTGAAAACCTCTATAAAGACCCTAAACTCTCAGCTGCATGTCTGTGTTCATCCAAAATTCATATTGGGAAACTCTAATTCCCAATGCGATGTTTTATCAAGATTGAGTCTTTGACAGGTAATGAAATCATGAAGATACAGCCCTCCTGATGAGATGTATGGGCTTATAAGCAGAAACATGAGAAAGGTTGCGTCTTCTCTCTCTGCCATGTAGGGATACAGAGGGAAGGTGGCTATCTACAAGCCAAGAAATTACTAGACTCTGGATCTGCTACCACTTTGAGACTCTTTTGCCTCCAGAACTATGGTAAATAAATATTCCTTATTTAAGCTACCCAGTCTATGGTGTTTTGTTATAGCAGCCCAAGTTGCCTAAGACACCCTATTTCCAAATAAGATGATATTTTGAGGTACTGCAAGTTAGGACTTCAACATATGGATTTGGGGACACAATTCAATCAGTAGGAGCTGTGAAAACGTTTGAACTTTTTATATATAATATTCTTAGATCTAAGAAACTGGCTAAATATAGATATCAACTGAATGTGCAAAATTAACATGTTTTTAATGACCCACATTCAAACTAGGGCAAGTGGATGTTGAAGATAATTCTGCTTTGTTAATTTTTATGAGCTGTTTGTAATTGATAAGCTAAGCAGCAATACTGATGTGTGCTCAGTTCCTTAGTCATGTTCGACTCTGCAATTCTATGGATTATAGCCTGCCAGGCTCGTTTGTCCATGGGATTTCCCAAGCAAGAAGACAAGAAAATGGAGTTGCCATTTCCTCCTCCAGGGGATCTTTCCGACCCAGGGTTTGAACCCATGGCTCCTACCACATCCACAGGCAGATTCTTTGCCACTGAGCCACCTATATTTTATTCACATGAGAATTCTCCTAAAACATTTGAAACGTCAATAGTTGTTCCTCATGACTATATTGGAAGATAAGTAAACATCTTTTATGTTTTTATCAATAATAGCTAAATTGAATTATATTTAGAAAAGATAGCTTCAGTGATAAATTGTTAATGACATTTTTCATTTTTTAAATTGAGTAAGTGTAAAAATTTTGAATAATATATTTCTGAACTAAAGACTTTTTATTTCAGGACAAAAAAATGCTATTTTGATGATTCATTTTTAATGATGTCACATTTATTTATGAAGCATAATTTCTATTAGCCAATTTAGTAATTTATCCCTTGGATATTTTGGAGAGTTTTTTGGAGAGAATTTGGAAAGTTTTTTTTTTTTTTTCCTCTCTTGTTTTAATACAGTATGATTTAAAAATAAAAAATAAAAAGGGAAGGGCAGCAAATGACTACAGCTCAGACTTTCCCCTTGAATTTCAATAAGGTTTCTGGCCAACATCATATCCAAAAGAAAACTCTACAGCACAGGCATGCTTTCCATTTCAGAATAGTGTCTTGTTCTAATATTCTAAATTTCCTAATTTTATCCACATGGTTTCCTCCATTATATAAAGTTAAATTAAAAAGTAAAAGACTGATCTGAAATCCATCTATTTGCTAAGGGCCGTGCTGTGCAGTGTGCCAGGCATTCCACACAGAACTTTGGACGTTTCAGATCTATGCTAGGGTATTGGATATCTCCTCATCACTTGTTTATAAGGGTGGGTTAGAAAGAACAGCTTGACCTTAGTTCTGAAATCAGCAGAGAGTCTGGAAACAAAGAAAGTGTATGCCCAGAATAAACAGAACTTGCAAAGAATAGTAGAAACAGGCATTGTGGTCACTGCAATCAATGATTGAGTGCTGTTGATTTCTACCACACTCCTTCAGCAAATGCAATGCAGTGCTTGGTAGTCTTCACCACAGCACTGCGAGCTCATTTGCTTAAGATAATACTATACCACATTTGTCAATCACTCCCTTGATAAACGACTTCTGACACCTTGAAAACAGGAAGAAATTTACTTCTTTGTTATTATTGATTGGCCCATCTTTAATGTAACAAATGCATTTTCTACAAAATTATGAAGATAAATGAAGAATGTTTTCAATGCATGACTCTCTTATGGTAGTAGAATGGTTTTGTGAACTTGAAGTAAAAAAAAGGTATGACGTTTGGTAGTATAATCTCTGAGACATTTTATGTTAAACATCCAGAAGTGGGAGAATTAAAGATGTGGGAAGGGAAATGGGATTATGGGTTATCCAACAAGTCCAAACTGCAGAATACTGTAACCAAGTTTGTCAATGATATATCCAGGTCTTTGCTACTGCTTTTCTTTAGCCACAATATGCTCTCTGTAAAGCTAGACTACTTAATTACAGAAAGCTGATCTGTAACGATTCCATGGGGCAGACCTGGAACATATAAATCATGATACCCTTTTTTAATTCCATAATTATTAATTTTATTTAAAATTATAATTCTCAAATGTTTGGGTTATGACATTTATATTTGGGTAAATAGTCATCATATTTTCATATTTCATTGTGATGAAATATTTTCAATCATTTTCGTTATATAAAATTTTAGAGTTGGTAGGGAACTCAGAAGACATCAAGAGAACTTCATTATCTTACAGATAAACTTTGAGATGAAAAATTGAGATCACACAACTTGCAAGTGATGTCAACAAAACAGAGTCAAATCTGAATAGATCAGGTTCTGTTTAAATGCTATAGCATAGCTCAACAGCTATCTAGTGGACTGGCTAACTTGATAGTTTATAAACATGTGGCATAAACTACTTATGGCAGGATATGATACCAATGGTATACTATATGGTATCTAAATCTACCTAGAAGGGTTTGCTTATGGAACTGATGGACAGCAAACATTTCATACATATGTTTGATCACCTACCTCCATTATCAGGGGTAGTCTTAAAAAAGATAAATATTTTTTTCAAAATTAAAACATCTAAGTTTACTTTGCTTGAGGGAGAGAATAACCAAAGGTAGGATTAAAAATAATGTCTGAATAGTACACAAGGCCAGCCATATAATTTGTATTACCTAGTGCAAAATGAAAATGTGGGGCCCTTTGCTTAGTACTTTGTTATTAAAGGTACAAAAATATAAAATACCTTTCTTTAAAAGATTTTTATCACTAAGCATAACTATATAATGTGGACACAAGTGTTACATAAAAATATTAATTTTCAAATTACAAAAATTTGTATTATAATTTTATATAATAACACAGACAATACTTTTTAATGTAGCATCATGATTGATTATAGAATTTTGGTTCTCACTAGTCTGCAAATTCATTTACTAGATCATCGAAATTTATATTTATAGCAACATTTTTTATAATTAATATAACTGAAAGCTTCTGTCACTCTCTGTAAATGCAAGGTCCCAAGTAATTTTGATAATTTTTAATTTTGAGAAAGATCTTTCTGCTGATGTAACCATTTCTGGATCTGGTAAGAATGTTTTACAGGCTGTGATACTATTGGAATAGATTTCTATTAAATTATTTCAAATATGAAATTTAGTACATCTGGATCTGATGATTCTCAAGGAAATTTTTTTTTTTTATAAAAGATTTAACTCTTCATACAAATTAGTTTCCTGGAAGTCTGAATTTAATTTAAATGTAAATTTACAAAATAACATTTTAATGTTTATTCTGACATTTCCTGTAACTTGTGGAGGTTGTATAAAAAACAAAGCAAATTCAGAATTTTTAAATAATTCAAAATGTCTGTCTAAGCATTCTATTGCTTTATCTTCAATTTCAAGAAAATAATTTAATTTAAAATTGTCTTCCTTGTTAGAAATAGAGTCATCCAAAACTTCATATGAGAATAATGTTCTTTTCTAATAATGCGATGATATTTAACTTTTATTTCTAATTCCAAGCATGCAAAAAGTTGCTTTGCAGTATTGTGTCAGTTATCAAAAAGGAGATTCTAAACTCTTTGAAGTGTTCTAATTACTCCCAGTATTCTTTACTGAAATATCTATGTGTAAACTTATATTTTGCAATAATTTACTGAAATAGTTTGCAGCTTAACAGCAACAGTTTCTGCCCCAGCACTCAGCCTGGAGACTTAATATTTCTATAGATGTCTCAAGACAGGCCCTGGAGACAGAAGGGCAAGCCAGCCTCACAAATCAGGTCCAAAAACCCAGGCAGAACATTTCCTCTCCCTTCGTCATCGCTGCTGGCACATTTTCTGCTGCTATAGCCAATGCGCTCCAGTCTGGTCTCAGACCCTGGCTTGGCAGTCCCCGTGGTGCCCTAAAATGCCCCAAAGCATGTGCTTACAGGCCCTGCCAAGTACTCCACATTCTTACTTTCCAGCATGCTTGAACCAGCAGGTGCTGACTACTGCTAGACCACGACCATGTGAGGGTGTTGCCCCTCAGTATGTCTCCTCTGCTCATGCGCAAGCTCTCCTGTTCCATCAGCCTTCACTTAACTCAAGGCCAAAGAATTTCAAGACAGTAAAAGCAAAGCATTAAACAAAGCATGGGGCTTTCTTAGCATGAGGTCTGTGCAAGTGGATGGATCACCTGCCTCTGAAGTAAGAAGGAACAGATGACTGGATGGCTCAATGATTTGAAAGCAGCAAAATAGAAAGATCAGATAATACTGAAGTTTGGGGAAAGACTTTATCAGATTTAGTGCTCACTAGAGAGCTTTCACTAGAGAAAAGACTTTCTAACAAAGAACTGATTAAACTATCAAAGATGGCCAACTATTTTTTGTTTTCATTATCCAATCTTGTTCTTTCCAATGGAACAAAACCAAAGCAATCAAGGGAGCAGGGATGAGAATGTTTGACAAAATCAAGAACATGACCTTCTTCTTACTGTGTTCTTCCTGGATTGAACCCTAATTTTCCAGGAACAAATCCAATGCTCATTTCATAATTAGTCACTGGGCCACCCGCTTGTGTAACAGACTTAGGTTATTCTGCCATGGCCCTGGAATTAAAGAAAGATAAAAGAGTAAATTATCTACTTTCAGTAGAGCAAGAAGTTGTTTCACACAGTAGTATTCAGACCTTTGAATGCTGACATGTTCCATGCTAAACTAATATTTTAAGAACAGTGGTTAATTATTTAGCTTAATGTCACACAACTAATAAGTGGTTGAATCAGGATTTGAGTCCAGAATGTCTGACTTAAGAGCTGCAATCCTACCCTATTACTCAGAATGCTCAATACTACCTGGTCTTCTTTTATATTTATGAACAGGCATCTCAGATAAGTATTCATCACTCTCAAAATAAATAAACAAAAAATCCCATTAGATTCCTTGAAAATAAGTTTACCACTCTTCCAATAACTATTTCTCTGTTATTAGTTCCTCTCTTCTGAGTTGTTAATCTTAGTTTAATAAGGAAAACAGATACAATCAGATGAGACCAACACTGTTCTTCTCCTCCATGTACATTAAAAACTAATAGGATATAACAATTCTGCCTTTTTCTGATCTAAGGGTAAGCCAGTTGTGCTATGGAGTACATCTCTCACTTTTCAAGGACTTTAATAAATATCCTCTTTCCATATCACATGATCAGTTTTCACCTTTTATAATAAATTATTTTATCAGAATGTCTTAACATTTAAAAAAAACCCCAACTATTTCTTAAAGAAATTCTTTAGACTTTCTGTCCACTCTGATACATTTGTCATATCTTCAACCTACTTCACTAAAGTAGCTCTTATTAAGACCACAAATTATCCTAAGATCAATGGCCAACTTTTGTTTTCAACTTACTTGATTTCTCATCAGCATTTAAAATTGAATAATCTTTCCATCTTTATTAAAACATGCTATTTCTTAAGTAAGTGTTTCTCAGTGTTCCCCAGATAAGCAGCATGAGTATTATATCTCCACAGCCACACTGAAGCAGCATGATGGACACTGACCAAACTCTGGTTCATGGGTCAAGACAATCATGATGCTGATACCACACACACACTAAGGCATGAAAAGACATTACTCACATAATCGCACTTTCTAGAGACATCAAAATGGTTCTTAAGCTGGTCCAAAAATGTCTCATGAAAGCAGGCAAAGGAGACTGGCCTAGGACTTTTACTGTGGTTAGAGGGTGGTGCCACAGGCAGAAATGTTTAAGGATTTGAGCTTGTTATGAGGACCAAGGAGAAGGCAATGGCATCCCACTCCAGTGCTCTTACCTGGAAAGTCCCATGGACAGAGGAGCCTGGTAGGCGGCAGCCCATGGGGCCGCTAAGAGTCAGACATGACTGAGCGACTTTACTTTCACTTTTCACTTTCATGCATTGGAGAAGGAAATGGCAACCCACTCCAGTGTTCTTGCCTGGAGAATCCCAGGGACCGGGGAACCTGGTGGCCTTCCATCTATGGGGTCGCACAGAGTCAGACACGACTGAAGCGACTTAGCAGCAGCAGCAGTAGCAGCAGCATGAGGACCAAAGGAGAAGAAGGCTGGGCTGTTTAATTGGTGTATCTAGAAGTAACCAGAAGAGGAAGAGAAAGGAGTAAGGCTGAAAAACTTATGCCCACAGTGAAACATATAAAAATAGACTCTTTATTATAACTGTGGGCTTACAAAATAAGCAAATTATCATAGTTTCTGATTCAGAAACGAAGATGATGGGCCAGCAATTTTATGTCTTCACAAGCTTTCCAGGCTATTTTGATGCACTCTCAAATATAACCATCCTTTTCCCGGTGGCTCAGTGTAAAGAATCTGCCTGCAATGCAGGAGATGCAAGAGACCTGGGTTCAATCCCTAGGTCAGGAAGATCCCCTGGAGGAGGAAATCGCAACCTACTCCAGTATTCTTGCCTGGAGAACCCCATGGACAGAGGAGCCTGGTGAGTCATAGTCCACAGGTCACAAAGAGTCAGACACGACTGAAGCAACTTAGCACACCCACATAGGCTCTAGCAAAACAAGGTTGATCTGAGTTTTCCTCCACCTCATGCCTCAAAAATAACAACAGCTTTCTCTACCTAAAGGTCTTCTGTGTCTTTAAAATCCACCAAGAATGTATGACTCCCAAATCTTTAACTTCAGTTTGGTTCTCTCCACTGTGTTCTAGTCTTGTTTTTACAAAGGCATTCTCCACATTCTCAAGATTTATGTGATCTTTCATCTGTTTACCTCTCTTTCCTCATCTCTCCCCTTTTTCTCAATTCTCCCTAATTATGAAGTTGTTAATTTATCAATAGGTAATTGATAGTTTTCCTACCTCTTGTAAGCAGCTTGAAAACAAGGAAAAAAAATTTTTTAGTCTTATTCAAGTTTATATCCCCAATTTATCCTTATATGAATAAACATAAAATTAACCTAACATATACTTGGTACTTAATAAATTCTGAATGAATAAATGTTCTATTTGGACAAGTTGAGGTGGATGACCACTTTTGGAAAGGTGTAGGAATGATGTCATGTGTGAATTGCTTCAAGAAATAGAAAGTAATGGAGATAGAGTCAGTGCTTATCCACTCATGCCCACACTCCCAAACCAGGGACACTGACTGAAAATCGCCCCTGCAGAGTGGCTGATCATGCTTTATGTCACTGTTGATAGGATCGGTGATAGATATATATATATAATCCAAGGCAGCTTAATCCCATAATAAACACATTTTATTCAAACACAGCAGCATGTACAAAATATGAAAGCATATTCAAACTGAGTAATGTTAGTATAACTTCACTGCAATGGCATATCTTTCTATATGGATGAGGCACATGAGAAAGAAGAGGATAAAAATGAAAGGGTGATTTAAAAGGTTTCTAAGCAGGTGATCAGAAATTAGCTAAATGAAGAAAATGATGAGAAAAAAATACAATGTCACAGTAATGGAAAGGAAATAAAATTGGCCTTGCAAGAACTAAAAGTCAAATAAAAGTGGGAAAGGGTCACATAATAAAGTTGACAGATTCCCCCTGTGGTATTTTATTTGTCAAAAAGAGAGATAGTCTAGCCCACCAGAGAATATTTGCTTCATTATTTTTCAATAATAAAATCTGTAAACACTTGTATATTTAGGGTCCAATCTTAACAAGTACTCAAATGTTTGTTCTTTATGGTGTACAAATCTTCTGGGCTTGAGGAACTACTCTGTAAAGCTTCTTAGAATGGGAAGAATGTTCTCATTAGACTTGAGGTACTTCCTCTTTCAACTGTGTTGGCGGCACTAGCTGAGTCTCCTGTCCTCTTGAACAGCCTTACAGAACCCACTTATTTTTCTGACTATAACATACATAAGGGCTTGTACAGATGTACACACAAAAACTAAACGAAACTCGTTGACATTCACCAATATTTTCTTAAGAATTTCACCTCAAGGGACATTTCATAAACAAGAGTCAGTAAACTCAGCTCAAACAAAGATGTGGTTCAATTCCTTTCAGCCAAATTGTTTTATTAATTCCGAGCTGTCATGTGCCTGTGGTTATAGAATTTCCCCACAGACCGCAGCCTGCCACGATGTGCTTTGGAGTACCCCTAGATTTTGGATCAGATTCAAACTCATCTGTAGGTCTGTGGTTTTAAGAAATAAAGAAATAAATTCAAGAATGCTCATCACTATGTGGCTTATATGTGGAATAAAAGAACGAATTTCCTCATAGTAATTTAAAGCAGACTAAGTAAATTCAGAGGAAAAAAAAAAGACACAAAACTTGCCATTTCAGAAAACATTTCCAAATTTCAAAAAACAAGTTATCAAATGTAACCTGTAAATACACACATAGGCAGATATATTGGAATATATACTTATCATAAATTGATTTAATCTTAATTAATTTATTCAGTCAGTAAATACTTGCTGAGTGTGTCTCTGTGCCAGAGACTATTATATGCTGTGCGTGCGTGCTAAGTTGCTTCAGTCGTATGAGGCTCTTTGCAACCCCCTGGACTATATGTAGCCCCCCAGGCTCCTCTGTCCATGGAATTCTCCAGGCAAGAAAACTGGAGTGGGTTACCATGCCCTCCTCCAGGGGATCTTCTCTACCTAGGGATCCAACCTGGGTGTCCTGCATTGCAGGCAGATTCTTTACTGCTAAGCCACTGGGGAAGCCCTATATCCTATGACACACATTAAATAGACTTGATCCTTCACTTTGAAATCTTTACATAGTTCACTCATAAATAGAACACAACTGAATTCTAATAAGAACAGAGTCATAAAGTATGTTCCTCTTATTTCAGCAAACTTAAGTTTAGTTGTATAGATAAAGTATACGCAAAAATGAATAACAATAACATGTGGCTCCTTGCAAAAAGACCTAAATGAGTATTACTGGCAGAATTACTCTAAAACATATGAAAAGAGAAATTTGTCTCTAAGATTTGTGTTTAAAAACAAGTCTTTTGTAAGAATTCTTTCCTATCAAAAATTGATGGAGCTCAAACTGTAAAAGGGGGTTTGGGCGGTGGGGGGAAGAAGACTTAAAAAGAGATTCTAGTTGCAAGGGAGGATATCAGCCATAGGCCAAAACTCGTTTCAGGAAAACGGTTTTCAAGGTACTGCGGTAGACAAATATGTTCAGTTCAGTTCAGTCGCTCAGTCATGTCCGACTCTTCGCGACCCCATGAATCGCAGCACGCCAGGCCTCCCTGTCCATCACCAACCCCCAAAGTTCACTCAGACTCACGTCCATCAAGTCAGTGATGCCATCCAGCCATCTCATCCTTTGTCGTCCCCTTCTCCTCCTGCCCCCAATCCCTCCAAGCATCAGACTCTTTTCCAATGAGTCAACTCTTCGCATGAGGTGCCCAAAGTACTGGAGTTTCAGCTTTAGCATCGTTCCTTCCAAAGAAATCCCAGGGCTGATCTCCTTCAGAATGGACTGGTTGGATCTCCTTGCAGTCCAAGGGACTCTCAAGAGTCTTCTCCAACACCACAGTTCAAAAGCATCAATTCTTCGGTGCTCAGCCTTCTTCAGAGCCCAACTCTCACATCCATACATGACCACAGGAAAAACCATAGCCTTGACTAGACAGACCTTTGTTGGCAAAGTAATGTCTCTGCTTTTGAATATGCTATCTAGGTTGGTCATAACTTTCCTTCCAAGGAGTAAGCGTCTTTTAATTTCATGGCTGCAGTCACCATCTGCAGTGATTTTGGAGCCCAGAAAAATAAAGTCTGATACTGTTTCCACTTTTCCCCATCTATTTCCCATGAAGCGATGGGACCAGGTGCCATGATTTTTGTTTTCTGAATGTTGAGCTTTAAGCCAACTTTTTCACTCTCCTCTTTCACTTTCATCCAGAGGCTTTTTAGTACCTCTTCACTTTCTGCCGTAAAGGTGGTGTCATCTGCATATCTGAGGTGATTGATATTTCTCCCGGCAATCTTGATTCCAGCTTGTGCTTCTTCCAGTCCAGCATTTCTCATGATGTACTCTGCATAGAAGTTAAATACACAGGGTGACAATATATAGCCTTGACATATTCCTTTTCCTATTTGGAACCAGTCTGTTGTTCCATGTCCAGTTCTAACTTGCTTCCTGACCTGCATACAAATTTCTCAAGAGTCAGGTCAGTGGTCTGGTATTCCAATCTCTTGAAGAATTTTCCACAGTTTATTGTGATCCACACAGTCAAAGGCTTTGGCATAGTCAATAAAGCAGAAATAGATGTTTTTCTGGAACTCTCTTACTTTTTCCATGATCCAGCGGATGTTCACAATTTGGTCTCTGGTTCCTCTGCCTTTTCTAAAACCAGCTTGAACAACTGGAAGTTCACAGTTCACATATTGCTGAAGCCTGGCTTGGAGAATTTTGAGCATTACTTTCCTAGTGTGTGAGATGAGTGCAATTGTGCAGTAGTTTGAGCATTCTTTGGCATTGCCTTTCTTTGCGGTTGGAATGAAAACTGACCTTTTCCAGTCCTGTGGCCACTGCTGAGTTTTCCAAATTTGCTGGCATACTGAGTACAGCACTTTCACAGCATCATCTTTCAGGATTTGAAATAGCTCAACTGGAATTCCATCACCTCCACTAGCTTTGCTCGTAGTGATGCTTTCTAAGGCCCACTTGACTTCACATTCCAGGATGTCTGGCTCTAGGTTAGTGATCACACCATCGTGATTATCTGGGTTGTGAAGATCTTTTTTGCACAAATATGTTAGGCAAATATGTTAGACAAATATGTTAGGCAAAGTCAATTTTATTTTTTGAATATTCAATGTGAAATGCAGCTGTTACCAAATAAGGGAATTTTGTTTCATATACAAAAGGACACGACAGTGAACAAGAAGTGAATAAAAAGATACAGAAAAGTGGAACAAGCCAACAAATCTTTGGAGAGACACTAAGCTGTCCTGTGCAAAGCCTTCTGCTTTCCCTCGACAGCAGAAGCTGTTGGAATCATCCTCAGATTTCCTTCTGTTAGCCAGTGCATTCTTCCTATGGCTGCCATAGACATGGACTGCTTAAAACTCACAACTCCTCCCTTTTCTGGAAAATTCCCCTTGACTTAACAAGAATTACATTGGCCTGTAATCCATGTGCCACTATTTGCCCTTGCTCTGGAAATTATACTGTACGGGCAGCCAATTACTGATTGAACTTGAAGTTCTCCCCATGGATGCCAGGAAATTGATAGTTCTTGGTGTGCACTAGCATAGCAACAGCTAGGGTTTTCATACATGGTAACCTGAGATAAGATGCAGGAGGAAAGACGTGTTAACATATGCAAAATCTTAGGTGTTTGAGAAGTATGGAAGAAATCATTAACCAAAAGGGACTGTGGACTTAAGAGGTTATTTCTATGGGCTGTCGATGCATTGAAGAGAGAACACAATAGGCATGGATCTACTTATCACTAATCTAATATGAACTGTGAAAATGAGGTGGCTTCCTTGGAACCATTGAGGGATTTTTAACTTCAGCATTCTAAGGGCAGACAGAGGGAAACATCTGGGCCTGGAACTAACAGAGAGAGGACCCTGAGACATTGAATGGGGGTTATCTGAGGACCTTGAATGCCCAGGTTTTCCTGAGTCATCTAAAGCAACCAAAGGAGTCTACTTTCCATTGTTTGAAACTACAAGCTTCTCTTCATTTTAAGACTGTTCAAATGCCTCCACATGGCAAGAGCTTTATAAAACAATGTTTGTTTTTTTTTTTTTCTCCTGGATCTGTTCTCAGGGCATTCCTGAACCTTAGGCCCATATGTAAACCCAAATCAGCTTCCCAGGTGGCATGAGTGGCAAAGAATCTGCCTGCCATTGCAGGAGACATAAGAGACACAGGTTCAATTCCTGGTCCTGGGTCAGGAAGATCCCCTGGAGGAGGGCATGACAACTTACTCTAGGAATCTTGCCTGGAGAATCCAATGGACAGAGGAGTCTGGAGGGCTACAGTCCCTAGTGCCGCCGAGAGTTGAACACAACTGAAGTGACTTAGCACACATGTATATTAACAGTCCCAAACATCAGTATCTCCAATTGACAAAGAGCTGTGGCTGCTAAGGACTGAGTGGAATTTTATGCTAAGAGAACTATGGGATCTCTATAGGTGGGAATCTAGAGAGAATAAATCAGAGAGGATAATGCATATGCCAGATAGAGGGGAGTGGAATATGGAAATCGATAAGGAGTGTTACTAATATGGAGCATTCTCTCATAACATTGGATTTAACAACCTGGCAAGGTCTCTTGGACAATATTTTAATAGTCTGATGGGTTAGCCCTCAGAAGCTGGGAAAAAGTGGTGGCCAGATATTTCTGCTTCCACTTAAAATTTAGAAGCTTGGAAAGAACATCACTTCCACTGTAATAAGATATTTTCTTGAAGCAATCAGTTAGCTGTAGTCACAGAATAATCAAATGGTCTAGAAATCACAGATTCCCTTACTACCCACATCCCAGGAAACCTAGGTAGGGAGAAATAGCTAAAATTTCACTTAATTTCTAAAGGTGAAATGTGATTTAGCAAGGCCATGCATAATACCAAGGAGCCCCAGATACATGGATAGCTTTAATTCACTCAATGTCCAGAGCTCAGCTCAGTTGTAGAGGGAGCTGAGCTGTCAGATGTTGGAGTAGTCAATTAAAGTCACAAAACAAAAATGAAAGTAATATTTACTTTAGCCACCTACTCTGATGGTACAAGCAGGAGTATAAAACCATAAAAAGTGTAGATGACCCCCTACTAATGCCTCCCCCACCCTGTAGAGGTACAGACAGATAGACACAGATCTGGGAATCCTCTCACTTTTCAAGGAGCTCTGAACAAAAGCTAAAAAGCTCCTGTAGTTTTATTGGTGGGTGGGGTCAGTGGGAAGAGGGAGGAGAATTGGGAAGAGTGGAAAAGCACTCAGTTCTGAGTCAGAGTGGAGAAAAGTGTCTTCATAGTTTCCTAATAAAGAAACCTCCAAATGAAGGCACTTGGGCCAGGAATGAAGCTATGCATGAGCTTGGTCAGCTAGGGGTTTCTGAGTCCTTTACTGTAATTCCTTTTGGTATGCAACAAATTTCTCTGTGGGGAGGGCAGTTTTTAACTTCATAACTCTTGACTTTATATTTGCCTATGGTTGGAGCTAAAAAATCATACATAGATTTCTTGGCAAACTGCCAAACTCCACACTCATAAGGTCATCTCCATGAACTTTCAGTGGAAGTAAAAAGCTAAAACAAATAGAAAAAAACTTTCAAGATTATAGGTTTAATCACTCAGTACCAATAAATACATTGAGCTGTCTCAATATCTCAATCAAGTGTTAGATTTTCAGAATAGAGGTTTTAAAAAGCAAAAACTATCGTGTCTACAAGGAATTCATTTACAATATAGAGACAGGGACTTCCCTGGCATTCAAGTGGTTAAGACTTCACCTTTCAAAGTAGGGGGAATGGGTTCAGTCCTGGTTCAGGAGCTAAGATCCCATATGATTCTCAGCCAAGAAACAAAAACATAAAACAGAAACAGTTTGTGACAAACTCAGTAAAGACTTTAAAAAAATTTTTTAAAGAAAAAATATAGAGACATATATGTATAAAGTAAAAGAATGGAAAGGTATGCGGACATTGACCAAAAGAAAGATGAACTAGTTATATTACTAGGGACAAAGTAAACTTTAAAAAAACAAAACTTTTACAAATAAAGAAAGATATTACATAATAGAGTCAATTCATAGAGAAGACATAACAACTTTAAAATGTATGTGCTCCTAACAACAGAGCTTTACAAATCATAAAATAGATAAACACCAATGGAAATGATATAAGAAATAAACAGATTCATAATTAGAGATAGATATGTTAAAGCTCCATACAGCAATTGATACACCAAGTAGACAAATGCCAAAAGGATATAGAACAGGACTTAGGAAATTATGATCCATGGGCCAACTACTTGATTTTGTAAACAAGGTTTCATTGAGTCAGTCACATTTATTTATTTATATATCACTGTGGTTGCTTTCATACACATTTCAGAGTTGAACAGTTGCCAGAGAGACTATATGACCCACAAGATTAAGATATATACTATCTTGTCCTTTAAGAATAAATTTGCTGATTCCTGATATGGAAGAGTTCAACAACACTACCAATCAACTGTGTTGCTAGAGAAGGCTTGAGAGTTCCTTGGACAGCAAGGAGATCCAATCATTCAATCCTAAAGGAAATCAACCCTGAGTATTCATTGGAAGGACTGATGTTGAAGCTGAAAATCCAATACTTTGGCCACCTGATGCAAAGAGCCAAATCACTGGAAAAGACCTTGATGCTGGGAAAGATTGAGGGCAAGAGAAGAGGGCGACAGAGGATGAGATGGTTGGATGGCATCACTGACTTAATGGACATGAGTTTGAGCAAACTCAGGGAGACAGTGAAGGACAGGGTAGCCTGGCGTGCTGCAGTTCATGGGGTCAGAAAGTCGGACACGACTTAGCAGCTGAACAGCAACAACAAGTACATGGAAGCAAACTAAAAGTCTAGCAACAGAGGGATGAATAAAGAAGATGTGGTTCCTATGTATTCAGGTACATATGTATTCCTTTCATAAAAAGGAATGAAATTGTGCCATTCGCAGAGACATGGATGGACCTAGAAACTGTCATAGGAAGGAAAATAAATCCAAGAGAGAAAAAAATATCGTATATTAACACACACACACACATATATATATATATATGGAATCTAGAAAAATGGCAGAAATGAACTGATTTGCAAAGCAGAAATAGAGACACAGATGTAGAGAATAGTATGTGGACAACAAGGAGGGAAGGGATGGTGGGATGAATTGGGAAATTGTGATTGACATATATATGTGTGTCATATATAGTGTATATATATTATATATATATATATATATATATATATATATATACTATTGATACTATGAATAAAATAGATAATCGATCCAAACCTACTCTACAGTGTGGGGAACTCTGCACAATCATCTGTAGTAACCTAAATGAGAAAGAAATCCAAAAAGAGGGCATGTACATATACATATAGCTGATTCACTTTGCTGTACAGCAGAAACTAACACCACATTGTAAAGCAACTACATTCCAATAATATTTTTTTTAAAGAAGAAGCAAGTGAGCATATTTGCTGAATGAGCATTTAGGTCCAAACAGCAGCTAGTGATCTGACCCTCAGAGATCTGTGAAATGTCTAATGGATCACAATGTTTGGGTAGCAAGATAGACGGGGAGCCAGCAAGGATAAATATGTACGTATGTATGGAAGCATGCAAGCAGGCATGCTCAGTTGTGTCTGACTCTGCGATTCTATGGACTGTAGCCCGCCAGGCTCCTCTGTAAATGGGATCCTCCAGGCAAGAAACCTGGAGTGGATTGCCATGCCCTCCTCCAGGGGATATTCGCAACCTATATGTACAGCAAAAATATTTTATTTCTTTCGTCATACTCGCCAGATTCTCTTATTAATACTAATACTGTTCTTATTTATTCTTCAATTTATTTTCTTTTTAGATCATAACAACAGTAAAAAAAAAAAGGTCAGTTTGATTTTTGCTTTAAATTTAGCATAAATTTATTTATTTTTCTTATTTTATTCCATAGACCAGAATTGGTAGCACAGTGCTGAATATTTGCAATATTCTGCTTTAGTTGAAGTGTATGAAGAAAACTAAAGCTTACACAAATATGTAACTGAACAAGGATAGATGATTTGAATAATCTTTTTAGATAACTAGGGATTTTTGTTTTGCTATTGCACTAAAATTTGACAAGTGGCAGATAGTAGCTTAAAAGATAGCGACAATGTAAAATATGAAATCATATCAGTACATTTTTCATACTCTTTCACATTAAACTCCATCAGTTTGGGCTTCTCTGGTGGCTCAGTGGTAAAGAATTGGTCTGTCAATGCAGGAGACACAGGTTTGCTCCCTGATCTGGGAAGATGCCACATGACACAGAGCAACGAAGCCTGTGTCTCACAACCACTGAGCCTGTGTTCTTGAGCCCGGGAGCCACTACAACTGAGGCCGCATGCTGCAATACCGAAGCCCTTGGGCCTAGAGCCCATGCTCCACAACAAGAGAAGCCACCGCAATGAGAAGCCTAAGCACTGTAGCTAGGGAGTAGCCCCTACTCTTCACAACTACAGAAAAGCCCACGCAGCAGGAAAGATTCAGCACAGCCAAAAATAAATAAATAAATTATATACATATAAAAAATTCATCAGTTTATCTTTGCACTTGAGATATATACTTTACCTAAGCATGACTGTATAACATGATGAGTTGATCGTTTGGAAGATACTGGTTTATTGAGTTACACAGATCTTCCAAATGTTAGCCTATTTCCTGATACAAATAAAACAGGAACTTTTGTTATTATCTCCTCAGACAAGACATTTAGAACTGGGAAGCTGTCAAGTTTATGGTGGTGGAGACAATTTACCCAAATTCTAAGTTTTGTTCCAAGACTCCAATTTTATTATTGGCAACAAATACTGTTAACTGTTTTCCTTGATATGACAGGCTAACTTTGTTTATTTTCAAAAAGATCTCTGCCAAGTACCCAAATAGGAATAACCATGGTTTATCTGTCAGTTATTTATTTCAAGTAAAAACATTATGTTCCCTGGTGTCTCGCACCGTAAAGCAGCTGCCTACAATGCGGGAGACCTGGGTTCAATCCCTGGGTTGGGAAGATCTCCTGGAGAAGGGAATGGCAACCCACTCCAGTATTGTTGCCCCCCGCCCCCTAAAAGAGGCTCCATGAATAAGTGGCTGACTAAACTAACAACTCAAAACATTATATAGGTATTTTCCTCGAAACAGCTATCACAGTGGCATATACAGCACGAATCTTTATATGTGCTTCCCACATGATTACAGAAAATAATTTTAAAATGTGTACCCAAGGGTAGAGATTATAAATACAATCCATCCCTCTATATCCATAGTTCCACACCCATGGAGTCAACCAATCAGGGATTGAAAATATTAGAAAAACATTTTTCCAGAAAATTCCAAAAAGCAAAACTTGAATATGCAACACACCAGCAACTATTTTCCTAGCAATTTGCATTGTATTTGCAACTATTTATATAGCATTTATATTGTATTAGGAACAGAGGAGCCTGGAGGGCTACAATCCATGAGATTGCAGAAGAGTTGGACACAATTTAGTGACTAAACAACAATGTATTACAAGTAATCTAGAAATGATTTAAAGCATACAGAAGGATGTGCATATCTTACATGCAAATACTACATCATTTTGTATAAGGGACCTGAATATTTACAGATTTTGGCATCTGTAGAGGATCCTGAAATCATTCCCTCACAGATACTGAAGGATGACTGTAATTAATAATTTTAATTGCTTCTTTCAGGACACTTTGAAGTATAAACTGGTCTTTTAATTTTATTTATTAACTTTTTTTTTACAAATGCATAGTAATTAAAAGAGATGCAATTATCAGTTTGGTTTGTTATCACTGCCTAGATCATTCAAAGATGTCAGCAGTTTCACCCCATTTTTGCTTTTGTATATAATACAGTAGAAAAGCTAGTAATTTTCTACTATCATTATGAAAAATTTTTTGACATTGTGGATTTTCATTCCTGTCTCTTAAACAGATCTTAAGCTAACACTCAGGTCTTAGAGGCTCTGAGTCACTCTCCCTTAGGGGTTAGCTCATCTCACTGAATCCATGCTCTGCTCTAGTTTTAATGTTTCCTGACTTTCTTTCCAGTTCAACAAAGCACATAAAGTAAATTTTCCTATTTTTATCTAAACTGGGTGTTTATAATGGAAATTTCTTCAGGATATTCCAGCATATTCTCCATCCACTCTTCAGTTCACTCTGTTTTGGACTCTACGTCTAGGAATCTACTGCTCTTGTCATTCTGCAATTATATATTCTTTTTTATGACTCCATTTTATTCTGCTTCTTGACCAGAATCTATACAGTTATTGTGCCCTCCTTAAACCAGCCCTAGCTTTTTGATTGCTTGTTTACTTTCCATCAGAAATGTCAGTTCTTATCAGATTCCTTGATTAGCAGTCTTCCTCTGCCTAACTATGTGAAGCATGACTTCATTAGAACTTTTTTTTTTCCATATATATATATATATGGAGGCACAGTGGTAAAGAATCTGCCTGCCAATGCAGGAGATGCAAGAGACATGGGTTCGATCCCTGGGTCTAGAAGATCCCCTGGAGAATAGGAAATGGCAACCCAGTCTAGTATTCTTGCCTGGAAAATTCCATGGATAGAGGAGCCTGACAGGCTGTAGTCCAGGGGGTGGCAAAGAATCGGACGCAACTGAGCACACACATATGTATGTTTATATGGCATTCCAAGATCTTATATTCTAGATTTTTCCCTACTTGCCAGGTCTCCTTTCTTTGCTCCAATTCATATATCCAATTGTCTATGTGGGGCAATTATTGAATATTTTTATGACTACTTAAATTTAATGGAAAGTGAATGTGTTAGTCACTCAGGTGTGTCCAACTCTTTGTGACCCCACGAATTATAGCATATCAGGCTCCTTTGTTCATGGAATTCTCTAGGCAAGAATACTGGAATGGGTAGCCATTCCCTTCTCCAGGGGATCTTCCCAACCCAAGGACTGAACTCAGGTCTCCTGCATTGCAGGCAGATTCTTAATTGTCTGAGCCACCAGAGAAGCCCATAATGTACTACATACCATGTGGCATGTGTGAACTTAGTTCCTCAACCAGGGATAAAACATACACCCCCTGCAGTGGAAGCACAGAGTCTTAACTACTAGATCACCAGGGAAGGCCAAGACTTAATATGTCCTTCCCAAATTGAGATATTCCCCCAAATTGATTTTCTCTACTCAAACAAATGTTTATTATGCAAATCTTATACATGCACTATTATATGTATAGCTTTTGAAATATGCTAATAAAACAAGCCTAACAATCTACTACTTAATAAAATCACTGCTGCTACTGCTAAGTCACTTCAGTCGTGTCCGACTCTGTGTGACCCCATAGACGGCAGCCCACCAGGCTCCCCCGTCCCTGGGATTCTCCAGGCAAGAACACGGGAGTGGGTTGCCATTTCCTTCTCCAATGCATGAAAGTGAAAAGTGAAAGTGAAGTCGCTCAGTAGTCTCCGACTCCTAGAGACCCCATGGACTGCAGCCTACCAGGCTCCTCTGTCCATTGGGTTTGCCAGGCAAGAATACTGGAGTGGGTTGCCATTGCCTTCTCCCAATAAAATCACTAAACATTACCAATAACATTGAATCTCTACTTGTATGCTTCTCCCTATTCTTACTTCCCCAATGGCTATCTTGAACTTTTAAAATTAGTCATTCTCTTGTTTTTCTATAGATTTAGGCATACAAATATACATGTATATATAAACAATATATGTTTTGTTTGAGGAATTTATAAAACTAATATAATTTCTGTATGTGTATAGGTTAACTTTTTCACTTAAAATTTTATTTATAAGGTTTATGTTGTTAGTATAATAAGAAGTCATTTTTCTAATTTTGCATAATATTACTCTGTGTGAATATACCACTATTTATTTGTGGATTCTCTTGCCAATGGATGTTGGGTTATTTCCAGCATTTTTGCTAATGAAAGCATTCTGTAAGATGTTCCAGGCTCATATTTGGCCCATTTCATGCTTGGTGGTTTGATAAACCACCTGAGAATTTGCCAAGCTCCTTTCCAGAAGCTAGTCTTATGCAAGAGTTTTTATAGACCCTATCGCTAAAAGTAGACAGATGTTGTAGGGAATATAAATCTTCGTATATAATACTAAAATATTGTTGAAATAGCTTATTCTAATTTGCAGTCCAATCAACAATTTATGTAAGTTTCTGGTTGTTTGATATGCTTTCAAACACTTGGTATAAATACCTATTTTTGCCAAAGTAAGTTGCATAAGAATACATCTCATTGAAGTCTTCATTTTTATTTTCCTAATTACTAATGTGCATGAACAGTTCAACTAACCAAATGTGATACCTCTGTTAAGAAATTCCCATTCATATTTCTTCTGTTATTTAGTTTATGCTGTTTGTCTTTAAAAAAAAATTGATTCCAACGAATATTTCATATACTATAGATACTGATTATTTGACATAATATGCATTATAAATAGTTTCTAGATTGCTTTTTCATTTGTATTTTTTAGCTATTGGTTGCCTATATAAGATACAAAATTATAGTTAGCTATATTAGTAAATATGATAATTTTTTTAGATTTTTTGGATTATTTACAATTATTTATTTATTTTTATTCATTTCCCCAATTAGACTCTAAATTCATGGAATCTAAGACAACACTTGCATTGTTCAACATAGTATCCTTAGTTCATGTCAGAGTTCTAGAAGCAATTAGGTATGTGTTGATTGAATGGAATGAGTTATTCCTACGATCTGCAGAGACCCATAAGTAAAAATTAACAATTATTAGCTTAAGTAGTCATTAAGTAAAAGCATTTTTATATATGTATTCCCAAACCAGATGCTTCAGAAAAATAAAAGAGATATACAAGGTATGACTCCCTACCCTGGAGGCATTTTCATAGACACAAATCCCTTTCTTTTCATGAGCTGAGCCATAAGCCCTTTATTTAGTCTTTTTTAGCAATAAGACTGTTCTAAGTATTCTTTTTTAATACCTACAGCTATTTTTAAATCACCTTGGCATTTGTCTTACCGGTAGTATTTATTATGTAAAACAATTTTAATGTAGCTTATATCTCCAGGAAATTATTGAAACACCTGTGTCTAACTTTACTGAACATTCAGAAAATTTGCCACTTGATCTGATTCCATGAACCACATATGTCAAGCATTTTAAGAAACATTTGTGGTGCAAAAACAAAAAATATAACACCTTTATTTAAAATAATTAAGATGTGGAAAGTGTATCAGCACAGTTAAATAGAAAACTGATTTTATTCTTTTTAACTTGGGAAGTGCCCTCTTTCACATGAATTTTTTAAAAACTCAACACAATTATTATATGAATAAGGATATAGCTGGGAATCATGCCAAACACAATGAAGTAAACAGTTAAAGAACATAGAGAACATAAAGAGTTTTCCTTATAGAACTTTTAATATAGCCTTTTAATATTTTAATATAGCCTAGGCAAGACAGGTCAGGGCTCAACAAATGTTGTTGAAAGCAGCAAAAATGGCATTCTACCCACCAGAATTTCTACCCATTGACTCATCCATAGTTCTTTACAATTCATAATGATAACTACCAAACTGAATTATACAGATACATATTAAGAATGCTCTAAAAAACTAGATGTGATAAGTGAATTCCTTTTGTTGTTACCTAAGCACAAGACAACAATAATTTTATTAATCACAAGGCTACATTTAGCCAGATAAACATACCATAATCTTGCAGTGTAAGTATATCATACCTTAAGTCAATATTTATATTTGTATTTTGGTATCTTTTCACCCAAACGTACACCAACCATATTTGGAGTTTTGATAAAAGTGTCATATATCAAAAACAAGACTAAAATATTTAACTGAATATAGTTTTAATTGATTTTATTAAAGAGAACTGTTTGAAAGAAGACAGAATAAAACATGTTTTAAATAGCAGGTTATTTTCAGTAAATCTAGCATTTGTTATATCCCTAACAAACTAAGTTCTTCATAATTTTTAAGGAGGGGGCCAAAATAATCATTTGGGCAAAGATGGTATTAGATTGCTAGTACTAATGAAATGATTATATATGTAATTATGTTAAAATTATGAATTAACATAAAATTGATACATAAAATGTAACATATACCAAATATGTTTACTTATATATTAATATATACAAAAATATATATTTTTGCATATGTACACATATATATGTCTGTATATATGCAGCTTCATATATACGTGCATGTGTTCATGTGTTTCTGCCTTTTCATTTGAAACAATTATCATTTTTTTTGTCTCTAACTGGATTCTTTGTTCACCCCAAGTCCCACATTCTACACTTTTTATCCCTCATTTTCTTGCACTCTTTTCTTCTCTTTGACTCTGCAAAATAGAAGAGGACAAAAGTATAATTCTGAAACAATGAAGTGCAAAGATTATAATTCTCTCAATAGCAGTTTCTGTCAGGTTATAGTCATCAATATTCTTCCCTAAATTAGCTCTTTCAGGATGGCTGGTGATAAACCAGCTCACCCAGGTCTCTAAAGCTAACAAACAGGTCTAGTATTTGAATCCAGGCCTTCTGGATAAAACT
Organism: Bubalus bubalis; assembly: GCF_019923935.1. Lineage (NCBI taxonomy): Eukaryota > Metazoa > Chordata > Mammalia > Artiodactyla > Bovidae > Bubalus > Bubalus bubalis. The sequence continues at coordinate 34,530,716 of NC_059164.1, forward strand.
GCTTGCTCTTAATCACTGGATTTTGATTGACATAAAGTAGACAAGATATATTTTGTACATACTGTAGTTTATAATTGACATTTTTTGGATATCAGCTGAACGTGGGAAAAAAATGAATTAGAGTAGGTAAAGAAAATGCCTGAAACAGTCAGGGAAAGAAATTAAAGTAATCAAAGGAAGTTCACATGAGTATACCAGAGAGAAAATAGAAACCGTATTAGATTTTTTAACAGATGGAATTCAACATAGGTGATTGGTTACACTGGTGTTAGAGGCAAGGAGAATTAAAGCTATGACTAAATACATAATTGCAGGAAGCAGCTACTACCTAGAACTGAGGGAACAAAGGGAAAAAGTTGCAGTCATGAGAACCTAGAAGCTCAGAGGGAAGTTTCTATGGATTTAGAGGTCAGACCCCCTGAAAGCCAGTGCAGCTAGCTACTGCAGGGAAACAATAAAGCTTGTTCTGTGTATGCAAGAAGGAGTCGGATGCTGGAACCAATTGCTGCGAAGATGATGCCGAGAGGAATAGCAAACACATGAAAGAAATTGTATTCTCCCTTCCTCCTCCTGGCCAATATCTCTGCATTGCTACTGATGGGTACTGAAAGGAAGTCCAGTAGTATAGGAGAAATGCAATTTGCAAATTCTTCACAGATTCTGTTTTTTTTAAAGAGAGATTTATATTGACATATGGCAGAAACCAACATATATTGTAAAGCAATTATCCTCCAATTAAAAATAAATTAAAAAAAAAGAGTAATTGTTTCTGAGACAAAAAATAGGTACATAGCACAGTTATATAGGGACCATAGGCAGAGTGAATAGCTTAGAGGTGCGAGTGCTGATGGGGCAGATAATAAATACAGAATTGAACCAATTCAATGTAAAGCATTTGTGAGATACATAAGTAGAATGCATGTGGTTGAATATATCTGTAGAATAGGAGAAATATAATTAACAACACAGACATCATTCATTCATTATTCATTTGTTCATTCATTCATTCAATATACCACTGACATATAGGTAATAATAAAATATAGGCTGGTTTATAATGTCCAGATAAATAAGAAATACTGAGAAAAGAAAAGTGACGGATATAAATCCTAGGATCTTCATTTGTAAAAGGCAATCTAAAGAGGCTCAGGATATTTACTGCTTACCAGATGTTTGGCCTTGGCTACTTGGCCCTCTTGTACTTCAATTTCCTTTTTTGTAAAATGAGGATAAAATTTGCTTCACAGGACTGTTGTGAGTATTAAGGGAATCAATGGCAGATGCTTATAATAATGCCAAGTACATTGTAAGTGTCTATTCAGTACTATTTTTTAGTATGGCTACAGGAACACCAAAATGAAAAGAGTCAGCAAAGTTTTTCTTACTACTGTTAAGGAAGACTGGAATGTAAGACATGCATATTGAATCTCTACAATATCAACTTGTTTGACTACTTTTTCTCCTGTATATGGCTGCACAGGTTGTGTACGACTCAACCCAATATATGCCATTCACATAATGGCATCTTGTAATGCGACAGCCAAAGTAATTCTCCACTTGATTAAAGTATAAAGCATGTTTTCTGCTTAAATGCTTCCTATATATTATTTAAGACTTATGATACTATACCACTTGCTTTCTGATTTGTGAGAGGATCCATGACAGAATAAATGGTAAAAGAATGAAGTCAAATGAATGCTTTAAACTTAATGTAGAGGTTTCATTAAAATAGTAAAGTGAGACATAATTTGAATGTGAATTCAATTTTCTAAAATGCAATAAGATATTTTTCAGTTCTATAGAAATATTCATGAAGAAAGATGCAGGTGAAAAAATGTATAATAAAATGCAAGATGGGACTACTGATTGATAGGGAGCTTCAAAATGCTGGGTGAGAATTTATATATTTCATAATTCAGTCTACTACACTTTTACAAAAGGAATAGCTTGGCAAATAGATGCCCAAAGCACTGCAGACGATGACTGCAGCCATGAAATTAAGAGACACTTGCTCATTGGAAGAAAAACTATGACAAACCTGCTGCTGCTGCTGCTAAGTCACTTCAGTCGTGTCTGACTCTGTGCGACCCCAATAGACGGCAGCCCACCAGGCTCCCCCGTCCCTGGGATTCTCCAGGCAAGAACACTGGAGTGGGTTGCCATTTCCTTCTCCAATGCATGAAAGTGAAAAGTGAAAGTGAAGTCGTTCAGTCGTGTCCGACTCTTTGCGACCCCATGGACTGCAGCCTACCAGGCTCCTGTCCATGGGATTTTCCAGGCAAGAGTACTAGAGTGGTTTGCCATTGCCTTCTCCGATGACAAACCTAGACAGCATTAAAAAAGCAGAGACATTACTTTGCTGACAAAGGTCCATATAATCAAACCTATGGTTTTTACAGTGGTCATATATGCATGTGATATTTGGACCATAAACAAGGCTGAGCACTAAAGAATTAATGCTTTCAAACTGTGGTGCTGAATAAGACTGTTGAGAGTCCCTTGGACTGTAAGTAGATCAAACCAGTCAATCCTAAAGGAAATCAGTCCTGAATATTCATTGGAAGGACTGATGCTGAAACTGAAACTCCAATACTTTGGTCACCTGATGTGAAAAGCTGACTCACTGGAAAAGACTCTGATGCTGGGAAAGATTCAAGGTGGGAGGAGAAGGGGATGACAGAGGATGAGATGGTTGGATGGCATCACCGACTTGATGGACATGAGTTTGAGCAAGCTCTGGGAGTTGGTGATGGACAGGGAAGTCTGGTGTGCTACAGTCCATGGGGTCACAAAGAATCAGACACATCCTAGTGACTGAACACCCTGGCATATTTTCATTGTAAACTTTTTTTCTTCATTTTTTTTTCATAGTAAAATTCTTCTCTCTTACCTTATTGTTAGAATTAACAGATACAGTTGTATTATTCAATCTGTGCCTTCAGAGCTTCTCTAGATATAATCTTTGCTGTGATTCAGATGTCTTGTATATAAGAGAACTATGAAAGTTTTGACTTAATACCTTGCAGTACAGTTCATTCATAAATAACTTTTTCAGTTTTTCTTGTCTCAGTTCAGTTCAGTTCAGTCACTCAGTCATATCTGACTCTTTGTGACCCTATGAATCGCAGCACGCCAGGCCTCCCTGTCCATCATCAACTCTCGGAGTTCACTCAGACTCACGTCCATCGAATCAGTGAGGCCATCCAGCCATCTCATCCTCTGTCGTCCCCTTCTCCTCTTGCCTCCAATCCCTCCCAGCATCAGAGTCTTTTCCAATGAGTCAACTCTTCACATCAGATGGCCAAAGTACTGGAGTTTCAGCTTTAGCATCAGTCCTTCCAAAGAAATCCCAGGGCTGATCTCCTTCAGAATGGACTGGTTGGATCTCCTTGCAGTCCAGGGGACTCTCAAGAGTCTTCTCCAAAACCACAGTTCAAAAGCATCAATTCTTCGGTGCTCAGCCTTCTTCACAGTCCAACTCTTACATCCATACATGACCACTGGAAAAACCATAGCCTTGACTAGACGAACTTTTGTTGGCAAAGTAATGTCTCTGCTTTTGAATATGCTATCTAGGTTGGACATAACTTTCCTTCCAAGGAGTAAGCGTCTTTTAATTTCATGGCTGCAGTCACCATCTGCAGTGATTTTGGAGCCTAGAAAAATAAAGTCTGACACTGTTTCCACTGTTTCCCCATCTATTTCCCATGAAGTGATGGGACCAGATGCCATGATCTTCATTTTCTGAATGTTGAGCTTTAAGCCAACTTTTTCATGATCCTCTTTCACTTTCATCAAGAAGATTTTTAGTTCCTCTTCACTTTTTGTCATAAGGATGGTGTCATCTGCATATCTGAGGTTATTGATATTTCTCCCGGCAATCTTGATTCCAGCTTGTGCTTCTTCCAGTCCAGCGTTTCTCATGATGTACTCTGCATATAAGTTAAATAAGCACGGTGACAATATACAGCCTTGACATGCTCCTTTTCCTATTTGGAACCAGTCTGTTGTTCCATGCCCAGTTCTAACTGTTGCTTCCTGACCTGCATACAAATTTCTCAAGAGGCAGCTCAGGTGGTCTGGTATTCCAATCTCTTTCAGAATTTTCCACAGTTTTTTGTAATCCACACAGTCAAAGGTTTTGGCATAGTCAATAAAGCAGAAATAGATGCTTTTCTGGAACTCTCTTGCTTTTTCGATGATCCAACGGATGTTGGCAATTTGATCTCTGGTTCCTCTGCCTTTTCTAAAACCAGCTTGAACATCAGGAAGTTCATGGTTCACAAATTGCTAAAGCCTGGCTTGGAGAATTTTGAGCATTACTTTAGTAGCATGTGAGATGAGTGCAGTTCTTGTCTCAAACTCACTTAAAATGAATTTCTTTTATTCCGGTTACTTGGGGATCAAACATATTTGAACTGCTAGCTAGTATACTTCAATTTGTCTAGAAATGTGGGCGAAATATGATGTATAGAAGACGGCTTATGCTTGAGTGTATAAGCTACAACCAACTTTACCCCTGATGTCTTCATCTTTATCCAAATGAAATATAAAATTAGGCCACAATTGAAGTGTGCAAGTAAAAATAACGACTTAGTTGTTGTCACTATTGGCCTCAAACGGGAGAATTGTATAAACACTTGAGAAAAAGAGTAAGGAATCAAAATGACATATACAATCTTTAAAAAGAAAAGAGCCAGGTCAAAATATAATTTTTATCTTTTTTTAATTTTCTAGGATTGGGGGCAAGGGGTCTGTCTAGTGTTTCACTTTTCTGGATGACTTAGAGTTGAAGGGATTCTTTTAACAAATACTTTACTGCTGAATGCTGTTCAATCATAATGTAAAAGTTTTCAAATTCATGTTATACAGAGACAAGATCAATTTGCCATCTCCCTAAGTGCCAAATGGTTATCATTGTTTTACTCATTTACTAAATTACATATGTACATGTTATGGCCAATATCAAGAAATAAATATTCAGTACTATCTGCCATTCTTCTTCTGACTGTATTCAATACAAATAAAATTAAACTGCTATATTTCACTAGCAATTGTGACATTTTATTTTTTAAATGAAAATACATGCTAATGAATATTTGTTCTAGAAATCAGCATAAAAATTTATGTTGTTATTTAGCAGTATTTATCTCATTATTCCTGTCATAATTTTATATAGAGATTAAAGTAGCCATGTACATTTTGCCTGTCCACTGAAAGAATTGTAATTTAAAATATTAGTTATATTTCCCTATTAACTCACTTCAGATGCCCAGAAATTTATGGTCTATCTCTTAAAAAAGCCAAATATGCATAATAATAAATGTAGAAAAAAAATTTGATTTGAAAAGAAGGTTTGCAAGGATTTTTCCTCAAAGATAATATGAAAATAACACAACATGCATATTCTAGTTTTATAATTCTTGATTTACAAACATCATTATCAACATACAATATAGATTTTATTGCAATTAAGAGGAATCTGTTTTTTGTTTTTCACTGTATTTTTGTAGATAAAAGTATAATATTTAGTCAACATCAGCTCTGATGTTCTTTGAGAAAAAAGAATCTATAAATGCATGAAAGTAAGTTAAATGAAGTTACTCATAATTGATATTGGAAGGAAAAAAATGACTGACTTTGATTCAACTTGACTCACATGATCAAAGTCAACTTGATTGGCATAATCATCATCTATGTATAAATACTAAGTTTCTGAGAGTGGCAGGGCTTGGCTTAGTGATCTAGGAATCCACATGAGACAGCTTAGACTGCCTGGAGCTATAGGTTTAAGTCTTGTCAGCCAACCCTTTCTCTTTCTGAAGCAGATAAAACAGTTTCTGAAAAGCCAGCTCTTTGTGTGAGGTGGAATGGGGATCTCTCAATGACACCTTCAAATCATGGTCTGACTCTCCTTTGGGGATCTTACAGATTATTCTGTCTGTCTTACGCAACAGAACAGCTTTGTCTTTGCCACAATTCTGAAACCCCACACCAAAATATCAAGTGGGCCAACAACCACAATATACCAATAAAGAACTTGGAATTGTAAATATTTTCATCTCTTTAACCAACACTGATTTTTTTTTTAGAGAAATTAAAACAGGAGAAATAAGCTTGTACATCCAGAAAGATGACGTCTAATAATGAGATATTTATAAACTACTTTGGAGTTAGGAGTTGGAAAGGAAAAACAAAGCATGAGTGGGAAATCCATGGTGGAACTCCTGGGTCAGAAGGCAAATCGGATTCAAGGAAATACAAGAGCTGTGGACCTTGCGGGAGCTTTTAATCACTCATCTAACGCAACCTGGCACAGGCACCTCATTAAAGTCTTCACTTATTCAAATGACAACATAATGGTCCAGAAATCTTCAGAAGAATTTAAGCAATGGACTGAAATATCTCAATTTATTGTTTTTTTTGTTTTGTTTTGGTTTTGAAAATCAGAAGGTAAGAACAGAAATATAACAAATTTCATCTTTTTTCCAAAAGAAAATCAAGAATACTATTAGAGTGGAAATGCACAGAGTTTATTTTAAGAAGGTAAGTGCAGCTTTATTAAAAAGTAACTTAGGTTATGAGGATAATTAATAAATAATAAAGAGAATAAAATGAGACAGTATAGTTCTTATGTAAGTAGATGAAAAGAAACCAAAACTTCCTTGAAGAATTTAATGAATGAAATTGGCAAAGTAGATAAATGCTTCTATTTTTGTCAGAAAAGATTATTCGATCTGAACCAAAACATTTTTGACATATTTTTTATTGTTTATCCAATTAGTCAAAACAATTAGCAATATTAACATTTATTAAATAAGAGAGTAGCTAAGTATTAAAGGATTTAGAAGCTTCTAAATTGTGTTCTTAGGTACAGTCTACTGAAAGCATGAAAAGTGGGATAGACGGTGCAGAAGCTATTCCACCTGCCTTGAAATAACTTAGAGGCCAATGAAGCATCACTGCAATGAACAAAATTCAGTGAAATTACTACTTCTTTGTGGACAATGTGTCATGTTTAATACATAGTCATATTTTCATAACACTCTCAGACTGAGGCCATTACGGAATTCTTTGGCCAAATACAGTACTTCAGAAAGTAGTTTGTCTCTAAATCCGTCTATGCATAAGAACAGGACACAAAAACAAGGACATTTTCAGGGGAGTATCTGTAAGGAAGGAGCAAATAAGTCACTTCTTAAAACCTCATATATCTATCCAATGTCAGAGTATTTGAGAAAAATCATATTTATTTCAGAAATCAAGAATTCTTTGTGATAGACAACTATTCCTTTATTCTCCAAGAAAAAAGTTCAAGACTTAGAGCAACAACAGCTGCTTTCTCCGAATGTGGAAAAGTAGCCATGAATTCAGTCTATAATTACCTGTAATGGACATCAATTTGCCTGTCTAGGTTTTTCAGTTCTCAATTTCAGGAATTTGCAGGTGTTACAACTTGGCAACATTCAGCCATTGAAAACAATAGTAACTGTCAAGACTACAGAATTCTGACACAGAAAAGTTCAAACAGGCCACTGCTACATCACTAAACAGATGACTTTTCTCCCAAAAGCCACCAGATCCCTGAGAAAATGCAGTGTCACACAGAGCTGCAATCAAAAATTTACTAAATAATAGATTCCAACAGGAGTGGTCAAAAGAATTCTGGTTTATAAAAAAGACATTTAGAGGTCATCTGTTCTATACTTATTGACCTATATAATAATCTGGTTAAGGAAGCTGTCTGGCATTTAATGTTTTATACAATTTACTGACTCCACTAACTTGTATTACTTGTAAGAACCTCAAGAGTTCTCTTTAGTAAGTTTTATACTATTGAGACTATTTATGAACTAAAAATTAAAATAGGTAGGTCTGATTTGGGGATAACTTTTTAAATGTGATATGTCTTAGAAAACTTGGAATTTATTGTGACTGAGCTAAACCCGTTTTAAATTCCTCATAGCTCCTAACACCATATCTTTCATAATGCGTACATACTAAGTTGCTTCAGTCATGTCTGACTCTTTGCAACCATATGGACCATAACCCGCCAGGCTCCTCTGTTATCGGGATTCTTTAGGGAAGAATACTGGAATATGTTACCATGCCCTCCTCAACTTTCATAATAGATATTAACTAAAAAATATTAATGCATGAATTATGCAAAGTAGCAATTGAAGTTCTAATTAGTTTAATTATAACTAACAATACTAATTAAAGCTTTCACCCAGGTTTAGTTATTCTGGATTTCTGAATGTTACATTAGTGACTGGATAGAGTGTAATAGTTTACTTGGCATCTCGATGCCATCCTATCAAAGTGAATTAAACTAAAAGGATGAAGATATGAATCTCTTTCCCCTGAAGTCTCAAAGGTGCATGCTGCTGCTGCTGCTGCGTCGCTTCAGTGGTGACCCCATAGACGGCAGCCAACCAGGCTTCCCCTCCCTGGGATTCTCCAGGCAAGAACACTGGAGTGGGTTGCCATTTCCCTCTCCAATGCATGAAAGTGAAAAGTGAAAGTGAAGTCGCTCAGTCGTGTCTGACTCTAGCGACCCCATAAACTGCAGCCTACCAGGCTCCTCCGTCCATGGGATTTTCTAGGCAAAAGTACTGGAGTGGGGTGCCATTGCCTTCTCCGCAAAGGTGCATAATCATGTGCAAAAATATTTAAATTCTGCCAGTCTCATTGAAATCACATTATAAAGAGCAAAAAGTTTCATATTTTAGTAAAAAAGATAAAATTTGAATATAATCCTATAAATGTAACTTGGCTTAAAATCTATAATGTGGTTGAACAAAACCTAGTATGGACTTTTCCAAGTTTTGGCAAAATGAATTATAGCTGCTGCTGTTGCTGCTGCTAAGTTGCTTCAGTCGTGTCCAACTCTGTGAGACCCCATAGACGGCAGCCCACCAGGCTCCCCCATCCCCAGGATTCTCCAGGCAAGAACACTGGAGGGAGTTGCCATTTCCTTCTCCAATGCATGAAAATAAAAAGTGAAAATGAAGTCGCTCAGTCGTGTCCGACTCTTAGCAACCCCATGGACTGCAGCCTACCAGGCTCCTCCGCCCATGGGATTTTCCAGGCAAGAGCTATATCTATCTAATATCTGAATAGTTATATAAAACTTCTATATAAAAATCATATATATATATTTATATATATATAATATATATACATAATTTCTTCTACTCTAAGTTAAGGATCATCTGTTTACCAGTTTCTACTTTAACTTTTATCTTCATTGGTAATTATGTTGAGAATTAGATACAGAATAGATTTTAAATTTCAATCAAATTTGTTATATCACATAATGCCTAAATAACTAATTAACTGAGTCACTTCCATTAGTCAATCAATTTCAAAAGTGTAAAATAATTGGGTGGATCAATTATGTTGTCAGTGCAGCTGGAACACTCCAAGAGTTGTACCACAACATTGTACAAATTTTATTGCAATTATAGAGTCACCTAAATTGTAAGTACATGATTCAGTGTGTTTTACTACAATAGTTCTTTTCTTTTTGACATAAGAAGAGTTCATGTTCTGATTTGCTTTTCATTAAATGGACCAATTATTTTTAAAAGTATGTGCTTTACCATATATTTTAGGTTTTAATTCCCAAAATAACACTGGCATAAAATTTGTAAACGCATGCCCATTATTTGCTAATATTCCATGTTGGAAAATAAAATTAGCAAGTTTTAAAAAAAAAAGTTGTTTAACCATGTGTTTACATGGTTAATGTATGTGAATTCTATGGGGAGAAAAACAAAAACTTTTTGTACAAGAGCTTCAGGTTTCATTTAATGGAGTGTTGGCAGTATTTAATTGCCATTACTTATCATCTAACTAGTAAATAACTTCTTGTTCAGTATAATGATGAGGTAGTTGAACTTTTCTTCTATAAAATAAATATGCTGTAACTTCAAGACCATTTGGAGAAATACAAACCTCAGGAAAATGCTGCCTTTGCTTCAATAATCTAACACAGTTTCTCCCTCATTTTACTTTTGATTATTTACTTGTACTCTAAGTCATTGCTATGATTGTCTCCTCATGGTACTGGTTATTAAGCTATTATTTTTCAGCTTCAAATCCTCCCTTCTGCACTTTGCTTTGTGAGATAGAACCTGAAACTTGGAGAACTGCATTTCTCAATTACCAGCTGGCTCTCTCTTCGTTTTCACTAGAGGAAGAATGAAAGTCTGAACTAGAGAAAGGACTCACTCCTCCTGTTTGCTTCCAGTTCCCTCCTGTCAGCATTATTCCAGTAATAGTTCTTTATCCTGGCAGTTGAAACTGATTCCAGTTTGCAGTTTGCCTTCCACCTTCTTAAAACCAGCCTTATTGGGTCTCCTCAGCAACAATTGGCTGGCACCCTCTTTTCTGAAAACTGAATTTCAGATGGGCAGGGCCCTCAACTGACTTCCTGAGGCACCAGCCCTCACTGAGCAATGTTCTTTTCTCCAAGGTCTGAGTCTCATCACTGAGGGCAAGATCCCTCCTATAAACTTTAGGCTTCCTTCCAATGTTAAATTTCTGCCTTTGTTTAGCAGCCCCACAGCCCTGCTTTCCTTAGTTACTACCTCTGTGATATCTCAATGTTCCCCAACTGCTTTTCCACTTCACCAATACTTACACAATTTCTCACACTAAAATGCTTCTCTACTAAAATCACTGGTATTTAGTTTTCTGTCCAGACCCGGATTGAGCCCTCACTAATTATGGCCCGTCATTTAATTACTTTTCCTAAGTGTTTTTAAAGTCAATAATTCCATTTAAAGCCTACATTCATATTTTAGTTCATTTTGGTTACATCTAATTTTTGAGTAATTATAGAAACGAAAAGCTGGAACAGATTTTAAAGATCATCTAACCCAGTGCTAATATGGAAAAGTACCTGAAGTCATAGAGCTCTTTGGGGATTTTTGTGGCCATGACAAAAGAAATATTTAATTTTCTTCATTCTCAATGCTGACATATTTAATTCTCTCATATGAACTGGAAACATTTCTATCAGGATAAATATGAGTACATTATGACTGTGCAAAATAAAGTATATTCTGAAGTACAGAAAAGATAAGTTGGTAGTATAGCATAATTTTCCATTTTTAATTACTTCCATTAATGCATATAAGTATTGATTTATATGTGATATAGTTTGCTGATACTTATTAGCTGGTGAGTTGGAGAAAAGGTCTGAGTACCAATAGTGAGGGACAAAAATCTTAAAATTCAGAAAATTATATACACTATTCAGTGTAGTGACAAAATAACTCATTCTAGTCTTTGGAGATGAAGACTATTTCAGAGAGCTAATCTAACACCCTAGTTTAATAAACAATCTTTATTTCAAACAATAAATACTAACTAAATTATAAAGTCAAAATCCTATGATAAAACCCGTGTACTTTTTATTATGCTGCAAATATTTAATATTAGGATGGAATGTGATTATATTGGGCTTCCCTTTATTTATTTTTTTCTGATTTTATTTATAAACATTACTCAATCATGTAGGGCTAAGTCTGGGAAAAACTGTCAGCATGCAGAAAATACAGCTATCAATTTGGAAAAAGGTAAATTGTAATTGAATTAAAATATAAGTTAGCTTGCTGGTAAGATTCTGGCCTAAGATAAAAGAATCAGAATTTTTTGGTAACAATTCATAAAATTCCAACAACATAAATGCCACTAGAAATAGGTCAAATTTTATTTTATTTTATTTTATTTTAATTTTATTTTATTTTTAAACTTTACATAATTGTATTAGTTTTGCCAAATATCAAAATGAAAGAAATATTTTAAAAGGGTTTACCCTGGATAGGGGGCTTCCCAGGTAGCACATCAGTAAAGAATCCACCTGCCAAGCAAGAGATATGGGTTCAATCCCTGGGTCAGGAAGATCCACTGGAGTAGGAAATGGCAACTCACTCCAATATTCTTGCATGGGAAATCCCATGGACGGAGGAACCTGGCAGGCCACAGTTCATGAAGTTGCAAAAGAGTCAGACACGACTTAGCTACTAAACAACAACAATAACCCTTGATTGGATTTATAAACAAAATTCAAATTTTTGAAGTTATTAACTTTTTAAGTGATAAATCTAATAATTCTATTTTACTTCATATGTCATATAATTTGATCTAATAAACCAATCAAAGAAAAACAGTTACCTACCTTTCTTCTCATTGCATTTGAGGATCAGAAAGGCTACCCTAGGTCCTACATCAGTGTAACAGAGCAGATGTAATGGGGCCTTCCTGGGACAGATTCTTCTCCCTGTCCTCTGCCTGCCTCTTGTTTGTAGAAAAGCTGTAACCTCCTAGGCCTCCCCTGAGTTACAAAAGCCTGGCTGCTCAAGAATTAATGATTAAAAGGATGTGAACATGTAGTGACAAAAGTAGCAGTTGGGCCAGGAAAACTGGTAACAATTCAAATAGTAAAGCAACCATATGGCAGTCAACAGAATCTTTAGTTCTTCCTGAAGTACTTAGACAACAGTAACTGATGCATATTTCCTGAGTTATTTTGTAGATGCTAAAATACCCATCAAATGGAAGAAGTTAACTACTTAAGGACCAAGAGCACTTAATCCCCAGACCTTCTGGAGTATGAGGATTGATGATGTTAACCCCTGTGAAACTGCCGTTTTACCTCACCATCAACCAATCAGAGTCATAGCCAAGATGATCAGGCACCCTTGACTCCCTTTCCTTACCTCTCCTTTAAAAATGCTGCCCTGAAATTCATCAGGGGAGTTCAGATATTTTGAGCATGAGCCAACCTGTTCTGTCTGCGGGAGCCTTACAATAAACCTTTCTCTGCTTTAAACTCTGACATTTCGGTTTGTTAGGCCTCTCTATGCATCAGGTATGTGATGATTCTAGTTCAGACTCAGGTTAGTCTTACAGTTAATGTCTCCCTTTTCTTTATCCTTGTGGCTTTATCCTTAAACGCATCTTTCAGTTCAGTTCAGTTGCTCAGTCGTGTCCGACTCTTTGCGACCCCATGAATCGCAGCACGCCAGGCCTCCTTGTCCATCACCAATTCCCGGAGTTCACTCAGACTCACGTCCATCCAGTCAGTGATGCCATCCAGCCATCTCCATCCTCTGTCGTCCCCTTCTCCTCCTGCCTGCAATCCCTCCCAGCATCAGAGTCTTTTCCAATGAGTCAACTCTTCGCATGAGGTGGCCAAAATACTGGAGTTTCAGCTTCAGCATCATTCCCTCCAAAGAAACCCCAGGGCTGATCTCCTTCAGAATGGACTGGTTGGATCTCCTTGCAGTCCAAGGGACTCTCAAGAGTCTTCTCCAACACCACAGTTCAAAAGCATCAATTCTTCGGTGCTCAGCCTTCTTCACAGTCCAACTCTCACACCCATACATGACCACAGGAAAAACCATAGCCCTGACTAGACGGACCTTTGTTGGCAAAGTAATGCCTCTGCTTTTGAATATGCTATCTAGGTTGGTCATAACTTTCCTTCCAAGGAGTAAGTGTCTTTTAATTTCATGGCTGCAGTCACCATCTGCATAGCATAGATCTAAATCCTATAGACTATGGGTTCTTAAAAGGGAAAAGTGATATTTTTTCCTAGTATCTCCTATTCCTAGAAAACAGTATTCAAAAATAGAAAAATCCTAGCAATGTTACTATGAAGCATGAATGAAAATACCTTAGGTATGCTATACTTCTTCAAAATAAGTCTTGCCTGAGGAAATGGCAACCCACTCCAGTGTTCTTGCCTGGAGAACCCCAGGGACGGGGGAGCCTGGTGGGCTGCTGTCTATGGGGTCGCACAGAGTCGGACACGACTGAAGCGACTTAGCAGCGGCAGCAGTTAAATGTTTATTCATGAACAATGACAAGCTGTTATCTTCGTATCACCATATCATACATATCTTTGTATCACCATAATTAATACATTAAGAACGTTTTCTACTTTTCCCCCCATAGTTGCAATAGAAGCAATATCGAGCACAGGAAGGAAAAAGAAGAAGAACTTGTCAAATATAAGGCTTCTATCTTGTTCTCATATTTGACAGTTGCACTCAGGCTTTATTTATATTATACACAATCAGATACGCAAGATGGAAAATTGCCCTGAAGATGCATGTCTTTCAGAAGATTAACTTCCAAACATCCACAGGTTAAGGTTCTTATCTATAGTTATAGAATGAAATTTTACTTAGTTAAAGAAATAGCTGTGTGGCGGATTCATTTTGATATTTGGCAAATCTAATACAGTTATGTAAAGTTTAAAAATAAAATAAAATTTAAAAAAAAAAAAAAAAGAAATAGCTGATTCAATGGACATGAGTTTGAGCAAACTCCTGGAGATAGTAAAGGACAGGAAAGCCTGGTGTGCTGCAGTTCACGGGGTCGCAAAGAGTTGGACAGGACTTAGTGAATGAACAACAGCAAAGGAATAACAGGCTTCAGTTATCAGGAGGAAGAGAAACACAAGAATCAGTAAAGGCTCTGTTTACAAGACAAATGTGAATAACTTCCAAACAGTTATTTCTTCTTTCTCTCTCCTAAGGTGCTAAGAGTTAGATCCTTGCTTCTCTAAGCAGAAGGAGTCCAGAAATGTAGTTCCTTCTGGTTTGGGAGCTCATAAACAGATATCAGGTACCTGCCACACCCAACCAAGAGCCTGTAAATGTACCCTCTCAATGAACACCTTCATCTTCCTTGAATGGACTTCACTCCCTTTTATACATCGAGTTCATATCTTGTGTTAAATGCTAACATTGTTATTTAAAATATATTTTTAACAACTCTTTATTATTCAGTATAAGAAAGTATATTCCTATGAACTTTAAGTTAATTTTGTTGATCATAATTAGTTTTATTATTACCAAATGCCTTTTCTTAAATATTAATGTATTACTGTTATTAATTTTAACATTATCACTTTATTTTTATAAATAATTTATAATTTATAAACACTACTAACACATGTATAATAGTTTTTAAAATTACACTGGGTCATTTAGTAATGTTGATACTAAATAAAAGTAGTTGTCTAGATGTTAGTATAGCAAGTAATCATGCTGAAAAGACAGAAATTAACCAGATTCATGAGTCTAAAATAATACCTAAATTTTACATTTTGAATAACCTTAGCAGAGATTTAAGCATAGGAAAGCATATGAATATGAAGTAACTCCTGCAAACAGAAATTATATTTTAAGTATCATCCCATTGCTTTCATCAGTTCCCAAAAGAGTGACTTATAAATAACAAGTTCTCTACCAAATATTAATAATGTGGTTCAAATAGTTTGAAAAAATGGATAAAGTATATTGACATATTCTGGTATGGAGGAAAGAACTAATCTTAATCTAAAAGAAGGCAAAGGAAGAGTGAATATGTTCAGTTATGATAAGTGTGCAGATGTGTGCATGTGTATATGACAGAGAGAGATGAATGGAGGGAAATTAAAAATTTGAAAGCCTATAATAAAAATAACATACTATATTCAATATCTTGTAATAACCTGTAATGGAAAAGAATGTAAAAAATAATATATATATATATTTATATACACATATATATATATGTGTAACTGAATCAGTTTACCATATACCTGAAATTAATACAACATTGTAAATCAACTATATTTGAATACAAATTTTAAAAAGAAATTTAAAAAAATAATGCTTAGTTCAACAAAATTTAAAGGTTTGTGCTTACCATGCAAAATATGAAAGTCTGTTGAACAAATTATGAAATTATGGATTTTTAAATTTCCTTTAGAGAGGTCTAAAAGGCAGGCAATAGCATGCAGGGGAAACTAGTTCCATCCACTTTCAGCAGTTCTGTGATGAACTCCTAGTCTTCTCTGACTGCTTTCCAAACCAAATGGAAATGCTTAAGTGCTTGACAAAGCTTTGGTGGTACATATCTGCCATGTGGGATGATACCGTATCACATAATAAGTTGTACATTTTAGGTGATACATATGCTAAATTAAATCAAGCTGTTTGTTTTCAGTAAGCAAAAGTGCCCCTTGACAGATTTCCAGATTCAGGTGCTTATAAAAACAAATTTGAAAGGAACATTAATTTTAATGCCTACTGAGCTGCATTCAGCAATAGAAAATTATGGAAATACTTCAAACTTTATAGGATTACAAAATGGAAAGTGATCAGGGTTCTGGGCATGGGTCCTATGCAAGTTTTTACTAAATAGTTCTGCGATGGAAAATAGAATCCATGTGCTCCTATTTACCTGAATATGTTCCAAACAAAATCTAAATGTTTATATAAGGAAACCCAAAATACAGTGACTTAATGTCTAGCCAACACAAAGAGTATCTGTAGTATCACTGTCTCATGATGTTCAATTTATACGGAGTCATTAAAAATAAAATAAAATAGTGAGGTGAATTATTTTCACCCCTTAATCATGTCCCAATGTGTAAGAAAATGTTGATTTTTATTAAAAGATCTAGTACATGTCCCTGTTTAGAATCAAAAGTTTAATACTGAAAGTGGAGATAAAAAAAAGACAAAAAAGCCTTATTTTTGTTTTGCTTATATAATTGAAAAGGGATGGAGATGTGAGGAAGCTTGCAAATTTAAAAGTAGAAGGAATTAGTTCCTGAATCTTGGCCCTGCACTAAATCAATTTTGTCCTGGTGCAAAATGGTGAATAAGACAAATCCTTTTCTTCATAGAATTTACATGTTAGTGGAGAGGGAGAAAAAAATATACATGTAGAAAATAAGTAAATAAATATAAGAAAAGAAAAATAAGGCAGGTAATGAAAATGAAGCATACTGACATGATAAAGTTGGGAAATATGATCTAAAGGGCCATGAGGAAAAGCCCCTTTAAGTGTACATTTCTGTGAGAGATAAAAGGTGAAAAGCCATCAGGCCATCACATTGAGCAATCTGAGGATTTGACCAGAGCTATAATGGAAGGGGAACATTGCAGATAACTATGTCACTACTAAACTAACTCAATAAGGAGTCCTCCTTTCTATGGCAATGGCTCTGGTATACTGTGAAAGTTCCTTACTGTTAGGAAGAGGATATGAAGTGTTTAGGTAAACCTTGGCTTCCCTGGTGGCTCAGAGGTTAAAGCGTCTGCCTGCAATGCGGGAGACCTGGACTCGATCCTTGGGTCAGGAAGATCCCCTGGAGAAGGAAATGGCAACCCATCCCAGTATTCTTGCCTGGAGAATTCCATGGATGGAGGAGCCTGGTGGGCTACAGTCTACGGGGTCGCAAAGAGTCAGACACGACTGAGTGGCTTCACTTCCACTTACAAAATTGATGATTTTAGGTTAATGGTACATAATGAGTGTTGATTCTGCTATTTTACCAGTTTTCCTATCAATTAGAAAGTTTTCTAAATAAAAGGTTGGGAAATTTCTTTTTTAAGAAACAGGAATTAAGTTCATCCAGTGACCAATATAGACAGCATATTAAAAAAGCAGAGACATTACTTTGCCAACAAAGGTCTGTCTAGTCAAAGCTATGGTTTTTCCAGTAGTCATGTGTGGATGTGAGAGTTGGACTGTGAAGAAAGCTGAGCACTGAAGAATTGATGCTTTTGAACTGTGGTGTTGGAGAAGACTCTTGAGGGTCCCTTGGACTGCAAGGAGATCCAACCAGTCAATTCTAAAGGAAATCAGTCCTGAAATTCATTAGAAGGACTGATGCTGAAGCTGAAACTCCAATACTTTGGCCACCTGATGCGAAGAACTGCCTCACTGGAAGACCCTGATGCTGGGAAAGATTGAAAGTGGGAGGAGAAGGGGATGACAGAGGATGAGATGGTTGGATGGCATCACTGACTCAATGGACATGAGTTTGAGTAAACTCTGGGAGTTGGTGATGGATAGGGAGGCCTGGAGTGCTACAGTCCATGGGGTCACAAAGAGTTGGACATGGCTGAGCACTGAACTGAACTGAACTAAACATGTTAATTGCCAATGATTATGTAAAATGAAAGGATGTCTTAGAGGAGGTTTCTTTCATGAAATACTCCATGACAGACTTCTA
The DNA here is from genome assembly GCF_019923935.1 of Bubalus bubalis. Taxonomy (NCBI): domain Eukaryota; kingdom Metazoa; phylum Chordata; class Mammalia; order Artiodactyla; family Bovidae; genus Bubalus; species Bubalus bubalis. The sequence goes on from NC_059164.1 coordinate 34,548,750, forward strand.
TTTTAGAACAGAAATAATACAAACAGCGGCCTGTCCAACAACATAACACATTTCACCATGTCCAGATAACAGTGCAGTAAATGCTTAAAATAGAGAAGACAGCCAGAATTATTAAGAGTCTGCATAATATCTGAAACTGACTTTATTCTGACCCTATGCATCAATCCTTCTTTGGCTATTATATCTCTGTGTCTGACATGTCCCACACTTGCACTCATCTTACCTCGATTCTGTCTTTCTAATGTCTCCCGGGCTCCAGTTACAGTTCTGGCTTCTGCATTGCATTACCTGCCTCCTTGTTCCTTATCTTACATTTCATGCTTTCTTTTCTCCCAGTTTGACTTCTTTATCAACCTCCATCATTATTCTTAGCATAGCATACAGGAGCCTGAAAAAATCTGGTTGTCCTTTGCCAAATTCATTTCTTGCAGAAACTTGTATTCTATTCTCTATTCTAGGGATCCTGAGGCCCTTATAAACATTCTGTAAATGTCAAGATGTTTCACGCCTGCATGACTTTGTCAAAACTACTACTTTTATATCAAAAATCTTCTCTACAAATCGGTACACTCTTTTTACTCAGCTCGTTACTGAAAATAAACTTCAAAGGTGAAGATTATTCCAACAATCTCCCATCCCACTCTAGAACCAATTGCCTATATTATAATTCAAGAATAGTCAACAGCTTTTTGTTGATAACCCTTGTTATTTACAAGGATCTTTCACTTTTGGAATGAAACTTTTTAAAAATAGGAATCTTGCCTAATTTATTACAAATGCATGGCACCAAGAACCCTGTGTTTTACAGAGACTCACTGATTAAACATTTGTTGAAATGATGAATGGATTCAAAACCAAGACTGAAATTATTTAGTCATATTCAATATTTTTGTGTTTAAATAGATTTATGCTTACTCTTCAAAATACATGTACGATTTTCATTCAAAGATATTTATTAAACACTTACTGTACACAAGTCCAGGATTATCTGCTAAGTTTGAAGAAATAGGAAAATTTTCCTGTCATGATTGAGGTCAATGTTAAGAAGCAAAGACAGACAAAAATTTATTGGGAGTTTTAAGTGCTTTTATATGATATGTTAAATGATGCTACAAAATCAAAGAGGAATATAAATGATAGCTCCTTTGAGAAAATTACACATGCTCTGAAACTTAGAATATGTAGGAATAGCCTAAATGGAAGAATGTTGGTAATGTAATGTCAGCAGGAAATGATCTTATAAGATTACTATTACAGGGGGATTTTCATGATAGCCAATTAGAAGATGCATAAGAGAAAAAGACACTATCAGGATCAGGGTACTGGCAAACACCAGCAAAAGAAATTTGAGAATTTAAAATAATACAGTGTCAGTAACAATAGAGAATAAGAAATTTTATGAGAAATTTTGGAAATAAAGTGAATATAATTTGACATATGGGTGTTAAAATGTTAAGAAACAGAAAAATTGAGAAGGATCTTTAGTTTATGCCATGTACAGCAAAGTGTCTACTTAAAGTATTCTATGGCAAATGGTAGGTTAGTTAGCAAGTGTGGGGAAGGAGACAGTTGTCTTCATCTTGAACATGTTGACTCTTTAATACCTGTGAACATTAAAAGGCTGTCTCCAAATCTCAGAAACTGATTTAGATTTGAAATACATGTTTATGGACTCTTAGTGAAAGAGGGTTGTTAACTCTGTAATTGTGGATGACTTCATCAAGAGAGGGTCCTAAAGTGATCTCAGAAGTGTCCCTGGAAAATTTCAACAGATAAGGAATTAATGTAAGAAAGTGATATTAAGATGGGAATAGGGTTTAATGAAGCTATACACCATAGTTTAAAATGCCCCAGGGAACTACTAACCATAAAGGAAGCTTGCCAAAACACTAGCTGTTAGATAACACCTTTATCCATTTAAAATTTACCTCCAATTACACATCCTCATTCCAGCAAATGGTTGGTTCAATCAATTCATTTTGGTCTTTTGTGTGTGTGTGTGTGTGTGTGTGTGTGTGTGTGTGTGTGTGTTTTTATGATGCAATACATTTTTATCTGGATTTGGTCTTGAAATTTCCTAATATATTTGGAAAGTTTTTCAACAAAAGATTACTGGTGGAGTTTTTATTTGCTTGCCTTTGTTTTCTGATTTGTAATATGGATTCTTAAGTTTTATGTTTCTTGAATTCACCTTTTACATGAACATGTATCACAAAGAGAAATAAGAAAGTTAAGAAAACAATATTTTATAATAAAGTATTTACAAAGGAAATGTAGCATTTAAGGGGTTCTTTTATACCATAAACACAAAGAGAAATAAGAAAGTTAAGAAAACAATATTTTATAATAAAGTATTTACAAAGGAAATGTAGCATGTAAGGGGTTCTTTTATAACATAAACACAAATTCAATATAAAAGTGGTATTTTTGTGACTATTTTACTTATAGACAGTGTTGGATAGTTCAGTTCCCCAAGATAGAATATCTGTATTTTAGAGGGTATGCAATTCTTTTTTTTGACATATAATTAGCCTGTAATTAAATGTACCTATCCTAATTGTTCAGTTCAATGAGTTTTGCTAAACCCATGCATCTGAAACTAATAGCTCAATCAAAATAGCAACACCACCAAGACCCTAGAAAGTACTCTTATGTCATTGTCACAATTATATTAATCATAGATTAGTTTTTTCCTGTATCTGGATTTAGATAAATGAAATCACTCTGTAATCCTTTGTGTTTGGCTTTATCTGCCTACATAGTGTTTTGAGATTCTCCTTATTGTTTTACTGTTCCGCAGTTTTCTTTTTTTAACTTCAGAGTACATTAGATGGTATGGCTATACCATAGGTAGTTTATTCTTTATTTTGTTGTTGGGTATTTGACTTATTTCTAATATTTGACTATTCTGAATAAAGCTACTATGGACTTTATTTTATAACATTTTGTACGGATACATTTTCATCCCCTTTGGGTGAAAAACCAAAGTTGAATTACTGAGTTATATGGTAAATGTCAGAGAAGGTAATGGCACCCCACTCCAGTACTCTTGCTTGGAAAATCCCATGGACAGAGGAGCCTGTTAGGCTGCAATCCATGGGGTCGCTAAGAGTTGGACACGACTGAGCGACTTCACTTTCACTTTTCACTTTCATGCATTGGAGAAGGAAATGGCAACCCACTCCAGTGTTCTTGCCTGGAGAATCCCAGGGACGGGGGAGCCTGGTGGGCTGCCGTGTATGGGGTCGCACAGAGTCGGACACGACTGAAGTGACTTAGCATAGCGTGGTAAATGTATATTCAATTTTGTAAGAAACTTGCAGGCAGTTCTTCAGGGTACTTGACAAGTTTACATTTCCACTAGCAAGGTATGAGCGTTACTTGAATTCTCACCAAGACTGGTGTTGTCAGAAATCTTTATTTGTCATTCTACTGGGTTTGAAGTGGTATTGCACTGTGATTTTTAATATGCATCTCGCCAGTGACTAACAAAGCTGAACATCTTTTCATAGGCTTAGTGACCATTTATATTCTCTGTAAAGTCCAAGTTTTGGACTATTTTGGAGACACTTAAACTTTTTTATTCTTAATTAATGGAAACATTTTACGTATACAAGTTCTTTGTCTAATATACATAATTAAATATTTTTCCATCATGTGTCCTTTGTCTCCTGATTTCCCTAATGTCATCTTTTGATGATCAAAACATACTTTAATTTTAATAACTTCCAGTGTATCACTTCTTTTATGGTTTGTGATTTTTGTGTCCTCAGACTTAATCTAAAATTAACCTAAAGTTATGAAGATATTTGCTTGTATTTCTTCTAGTTCTATGGTTTTGAGTTTTATGTTTAGATCAGTAATCTACCTCAAGCTAGTTTTGAGGGAGGGACTGTAATAGTCATTTTTATCTACATGAATATATTTTTGTTTCAGTATCATTTGCTAAACAATATTTTCTCCATTGAATTCTCCTAACATCTTATGAAAAAGTTTACTCTCTCTATATAGGTTTATTTCTGAACTCTATTCTATTAAACTGATGTATTTGCTTACCAATATACCAATATCACAATGTCTCATAGCTATAACTGTATAGTAAGCCTTGAGTTCAAGTATTGCAATTTATAATTATAGTATTTATATATTTATATATATATATTCCAATAATTCATAATACTTTTTGCATGACTGTGTCTACTCCAGATTATTTTTACCTTAATATGAATTTTAAAACCATGTTCTCTACTACCTTAAAGGGACTTGCTGAAATTTTAATATGGGTTATAGTTGAATCTATGGATCAATTTGGAAAGAATAGACATTATCAATAATATAGTTTTACAATCCATGAATATGGCTTATTTATGCATTTATTTGTCTTTAGTTTAGTAATTTGGCCACCTCATGTGAAGAGTTGACTCATTGGAAAAGACTCTGATGCTGGGAGGGATTGGGGGCAGGAGGAGAATGGGACGACAGAGGATGAGATGGCTGGATGGCATCACTGACTCGATGGACGTGAGTCTCAGTGAACTCCGGGAGTTGGTGATGGACAGGGAGGCCTGGCGTGCTGCGATTCATGGGGTCGCAAAGAGTAGGACACAACTGAGCGACTGATCTGATCTGATGTCTTTAGTTTATCTTTACAATGTTTTATAGGAGTCAGTGTAGAGATCTTACTCATCTTACGTGATGGTCATTCTTATTCATCAGGTATTTCTTCATGCTACTATTACAGTGAATTTTAAAATCAATTTCCAAAGCTAGAATATACAGAAAAATAAATATCCCTTATGTAGTCTTTGTGACCTTTCTAATTATTAATTTCTAATTCTTGCCTAATTACAAGTAGAACAAATAGCTTTGCATTGTTTTGTACTCTATGAAAAAAATATTTAAAACTTCATCATTAAGTTACAGAAAGATTTTTTCATATATATCTTTTATTAGAATGAAAGAGTTACTTTCTATTTTAAGATTGCCTTAATAAAGTTTACATTATAAAGAGATACTGTTTCTTTAACTATTGAGATTATAAATGGTCATTTCTTTAAATGTTTAAATGAGGGTTATTATTTTGATTTTCAGTGCGTTTTAAGAATAATACCACCTGGTAATGATATATCCACTTTATATATTGCCCGATCCAATTTATTTCATATTTTGTTAAGGATTTTAACATTTATATTTGAGGCATATCAGCTTATTATTAGCATCTTTATTTAAGTTGTGGTATCAGGGCTGTGTTGCCTTCTTAACATTAGTTGGGAAGTAGTGAACTTATTTTTGAAGTCAATAACCAAAGTAATGATGCTTAATCAAGTCATAAACTCTTGTGAAAAGTATCTGTATGAAAGCTTTTGGAATTATAATCCACAGTTCTTTACAACTCCTCCAATAACCTGGCATAGATCTATTTCAAGACTCCAAGGTTGAAGTTAAATGCTTCCATGTCAACAAATCTGCAGCTGCACAGGCTGCATCTTTACATTGTGCTTTTTGAATATTTTGGCCTCGATGGTGAAAATCTTATTAAGCATGATGGGATATACTGAATTTTAAAACTCACTTGGAATTGCAGATCTGTCAGTGCTTTAGAGAGGCAGACACTGTGGAACACAAGCTCTGAAGTCAGTAAATGCAGACCATCTTAGCAACAAACTTAGCCATCATGAGTTCCTTTGAAAGGAGACCCCCCAAATCCCACTCATCAAGAGATGAGAGAAATGACAGCTCTCTTCAACAAGAATAAGCTTATTTCAAGGAGTTGTTCATAGATTTATCTAGAATGTGGACATTTTTTATCACCTACATTCCAGAGATGCCATAGCATTAGAGAAAACATTTAAATTGTTCTTTGAGCCTGATACTGTGAGTTAATTACTTAAAATAATAATGGGAATACATTTGAGGCTTTTAAACAGGAAAAATGTATTCAGGAGCACGGTATCTCTGTTTTATTTCTTTTGAAAATGAACTGTATTAGCAATGACAGATGAAGCAGGCCTGCAGGAGATGTGGCCTAGGTGTGGTGACAGGCTGGTATTCACAATGGACGTATCGTTGTGCCTCAGGCAGCTGTTTTATATACTCCACATTTTGAAAGCTAGTAATACAGCATTGTTTCTTACACATTTTCTGGATATTATAAGATAAATGTGTGTGTATGTGCTCAGTTGTTCAGTCATGTCCAACTCTGCGACCCCACGGACCGTACTAAACCAGAAGTCTGCAGAGCAATGGCTCTTTTTATAAACAGAATGCCAACATTTCAAGTAAGGAAAATTTTCAGTGAGGATTGACTCATTTCTACTAGCAGGGAGAAATGTATGTTGTTTTCCTCCCTCGATTCCATAATACCATAGACATGACTGATTTACCAGAAACAAATATAATAAATTCAGTTCAGTTCAGCCACTCAGTCGTGTCCGACTCTTTGCGACCCCTTGAAGCGCAGCACGCCAGGCCTCTCTGTCCATCACCAACTCCCAGAGATCACTCATACTCACATCCATCAAGTCAGTGATGCCATCCACCATCTCATCCTCTGGCGAAACCTTCTCCTCCTGACGCAGTCCCCTCCCAGCATCAGAGTCTTTTCCAATGAGTCAGCTCTTCGCATGAGGCAGCCAAAGTACTGGAGTTTCAGCTTCAGCATCGTTCCCTCCAAAGAAATCCCAGGGCTGATCTCCTTTAGAATGGACTGGCTGGATCTCCTTGGAGTCCAAGGGACTCTCAAGAGTCTTCTCCAACACCACAGTTCAAAAGCATCAATTCTTCGGCGCTCAGCCTTCTTCACAGTCCAACTCTCACATCCATACATGACCACAGGAAAAACCATAGCCTTGACTAGACGAACCTCTGTTGGCAAAGTAATGTCTCTGCTTTTGAATATGCAATCTAGGTTTGACATAACTTTCCTTCCAAGGAGCAAGTGTCTTTTAATTTCATGGCTGCAGTCACCATCTGCAGTGATTTTGGAGCCTAGAAAAATAAAGTCTGACACTGTTTCCACTGTTTCCCCATCTATTTCCCATGAAGTGATGGGACCAGATGCCATGATCTTCATTTTCTGAATGTTGAGCTTTAAGCCAACTTTTTCACTCTCCTCTTTCACTTTCATCAAGAGGCTTTTTAATTCCTCTTCACTTTCTGCCATAAGGGTAGTGTCATCTGCATATCTGAGGTTATTGATATTTCTCCCGGCAATCTTGATTCCAGCTTGTGTTTCTTCCAGCCCAACACTTCTAATGATGTACTCTGCATATAAGTTAAACAACCAGGGTGACAATATACAGCCTTGATGTACTCCTTTTCCTATTTGGAACCAGTCTGTTGTTCCATGTCCAGTTCTAACTGTTGCTTCCTGACCTGCATATAGTTTTCTCAAGAGGCAGGTCTGGTGGTCTGGTATTCCCATCTCTTTCAGAATTTTCCACACTTTATTGTGATCCACACAGTCAAAGGCTTTGGCATAGTCAATAAAGCAGAAATAGATGTTTTTCTGGAACTCTCTTGCTTTTTCCATGATCCAGCGGATGTTGGCAATTTGATCTCTGGTTCCTGTGCCTTTTCTAAAACCAGCTTGAACATCAGGAAGTTCACGGTTCACATATTGCTGAAGCCTGGCTTGGAGAATTTTGAGCATTACTTTACTAGCGTGTGAGATGAGTGCAATTGTGCGGTAGTTTGGGCATTCTTTGGCATTGCCTTTCTTTGGGGTTGGAATGGAAACTGACCTTTTCCAGTCCTGTGGCCACTGCTGAGTTTTCCAAATTTGCTGGCATATTGAGTGCAGCACTTTCACAGCATCATCTTTCAGGATTTGAAATAGCTCAACTGGAATTCCATCACCTCCACTAGCTTTGTTCTAGGGATGCTTTCTAAGGCCCACTTGACTTCACATTCCAGGATGTCTGGCTCTAGGTGAGTGATCACACCATTGTGATTATCATGAAGATCTTTTTTGTACAGTTCTTCTGTGTATTCTTGCCATCTCTTCTTAATATCTTCTGCTTCTGTTAGGTCCATACCGTTTCTGTCCTTTATCGAGCCCATCTTTGCATGAAATGTTCCCTTGGTATCTCTAATTTTCTTGAAGAGATCTCTAGTCTTTCCCATTCTGTTGTTTTCCTCTATTTCTTTGCATTGATCACTGAAGAAGGCTGTCTTATCTCTTCTTGCTATTCTTTGAAACTCTGCATTCAGATGCTTATATTTTTCCTTTTCTCCTTTGCTTTTTGCTTCTCTTCTTTTCACAGCTATTTGTTAGGCCTCTCCAGACAGCCATTTTGCTTTTCTGCATTTCTTTTCCATGGGGATGGTCTTGATGCCTGTCTCCTGTACAATGTCACAAACCTCATTCCATAGTTCATCAGGCACTCTATCTATCAGATCTAGGCCCTTAAATCTATTTCTCACTTCCACTGTATAATCATAAGGGATTTGATTTAGATCACACCTGAATGGTCTAGTGATTTTCCCTACTTTCTTCAATTTAAGTCTGAATTTGGTAATAAGGAGTTCATGATCTGAGCCACAGTCAGCTCCCAGTCTTGTTTTTGTTGACTGTATAGAGCTTCTCCATCTTTGGCTGCAAAGAACATAATCTGATTTTGGTGTTGACCATCTGGTGATGTCCTTGTATAGAGTCTTCTCTTGCGTTGTTGAAAGAGGGTGTTTGCTATGACCAGTGAATTTTCTTGGCAAAACTCTATTAGTCTTTGCCCTGCTTCATTCCGTATTCCAAGGCCGAATTTGCCTGTTACTCCAGGTGTTTCTTGACTTCCTACTTTTGCATTCCATCCCCTATAATGAAAAGGACATCTTTTTTGGGTGTTAGTTCTAAAAGGTCTTGTAGGTCTTCATAGAACCGTTCAACTTCAGCTTCTTCAGCATTACTGGTTAGGGCATAGACTTGGATTAGACTATAATAAATTCGTCTCCTGCTAATAGAACTCAGTTATGTCTCACAAAGTAGAATCTTGGGTTCAATCAACATTAGTACACTTTTGTGTACATGAACCACAATAATCAAAAATGCATCAGTTAGAATGTTGAGGTTATATATTTCCCAATTAATAATCTGCTGTTAACTCACATTAAGGAACATGTTTGCTATCAAGAAGTATCTTGTATCTCCTGCTTAGCAGGTGGATTCTTGAGCCACCCATTCCAAGAATAGCTATCCTGGGCTTCCTAGATGGTTCAGTGGTAAAGAATCCACATGACAATCCAGAATGGGTTTCATCCCTGGGTCAGGAAGATCTCCTGGAGAAGGGAATGCAACCCACTCCAGTATTCTTGCCAGGAAAAGCCCATGGACAGAGGAGCCTGGCAGGCTACAGTCCAAGGGGTCACAAAGAGTCAGACAGGGCTGAGTGACTGAGCACACACACAAAGATATACGGGGTACTATGCATGTGATATGAATCAGAGTGAAAGTGAAAAGTGAAAGTGAAAGTCACTCAGTCCTCTCTGACTATTTGCAACCCCATGGACTATACAGTCCATGGAATTCTCCAGGACAGTATAGTGGAGTGTTAGCTGTTCCCCTTTCCAGGGGATCTTCCAATCCAGGGATTGAACCAAGGTCTCCTGCATTGCAAGCAGATTCTTTACCAGCTAAGCTACCAGGGAAGCGGTTTCAAAAAGCCCAAAATGGTTTAGTTCTTAAAATTGATATTACCATTATTTGGGTCAAAGTATATAGTAGATTGAAATTATTTTATGTTTTATTTTCAAATTTACAGTAAACTAAGTCAACTCTTTAAGAAGGTAAACATTTAAAAAAATAGTAGTAAAAATAGAAAGAGACATTTCTCCAAAGAGGAAATGCACATGGTCAATAAGCAGAAGAAAACATACTCAACATCACTAATCATCAGAAAAATTCCAATCAGGGAGTTTGGGATCAATATATACACACTGCAATATTTCAAATGGATAACCAACAAGGACATACTGTATGGACTCAGCTCAATGTCATGTGGCAGCCTGGATGCAAGAGGAGTTTGTGGGGAACGGATACATGTTTATGTATGACTAAGTCACTTTGCTGTTCACGTGAAACTATCACAACATTGTTAATTGGCAAAACAAAAAATTAAAAAAACATCAATGTATAGATAGGGCAAGAATAGACTTTTTCAGTTTTGCAGTTGCATAAGAGGTCTTCTTGGAGAAGGACATGGCAAGCCACTCTAGTATTCCTGCCTGGGGAATCCCATGGACAAAGAAGCCTGTCAGACTACAGTCCATAGGGTCACAAAAAGTTGGACATGCCTGACATGACTTAGCAGGCAGGCAGGCAAGAAGGTCTTCTATACCTTTACAGAATAACAAAACAGAAGTAATGGTATCCCTAACACCTGGTCAGAATTTAATTTCCACTTTACATTTATTTGAGGCAAAACTAACTTTATATAAACACACTGCAAGACTGCACTATTTATCAGAGATTTCCATCACCCCAATTATTCCACTCACAGCTTTCAGGAAACCCTGCTCGACATATTTGTTATTCAGTCATGTCACTCCTCTCTTGTTCAAAGGCTTTTGAAATCCCCTTGCTTAACAAAGATCCCTATGACGTAAAGCACAAAAGAAAGAAAACTAATCTCTCTGCCTCTAATTTATTTTTCTCCCTGGCACATTTCTACCAAAGAGTAAAGCCATTCTTGGATGTGCTTATGGCGCTTTCTTATCAGTTCTTATATATATATTAATTGAATAAATAACAAAATTAACATTGAAAATGTATACATAAAGCCTTCATAAAAAGTAAGAAGAAAAATGGTAGTCAAAACCACAATGAAATATACATTTACTCATGTCCTAATGCCTCTCATTAAAAAGAAACTAAATTACAAGTGTAAGTGAGGGTATCAAGAAAAGAAACTTAGTATAAATTTGTACAGCCACTGTAGAAAGCAATATGAAGTTTCTTCAAAAAATTAAAAATAGAAATATTGTGAGATCCAGTAATCCCATCCCTGTGTATCAGTCTGAAGAGAACAAAATACCATGCCCACTGATGAATAAATGGATAAAATAGATGTGTTATGTATGTATATATGTTTGTGTGTGTGTATAAAAGAATGCTTCTCATAGAAAAAGAATAAAATCTTGTCATTTGCAACAACATGGAGAGACCTAGAGGGTATTATGTTCAGTGAAATAAGTCAAACTAAGAAAGACAAATACTATATGTATTCACTTATATGTGAAATCTTAAAAGCAAAGAAATGAACAAATATAATAAAACAGAAACAGACTCACAGAGAATAAACTAGTGGTTTCCAGAGGGAAGAAAGAATGTGGTAGAGGAAGGAAATCTGTAAAAGGGATTAAGAGGTACAAACTGATAGCTATAAAATAAATAAGCCACAGGGATATAATGTATAGCACAGGGAATATAGTCAATATTTTATAATAACTTTGTATTAAAGTTTGAAATAGTATGTTGTACACCTGAAACTAATATATACTGTAAATCAACTATAGTTTAAAAAAAAAAAAAGCATACCTTCCTACAAGGGGATCCAGAAAATTGAAAAAAGAGTGGGAGAATCTCAAAATGGAAACAAAACAGAAATGCAGTCTCACACTCTGTTCCCATTTTGGAATGATTCTTGAATCATGTATACATGGAACAGACTCAAAGCAGCTCAGGGAGAGCATGAAATGTGAACTTAAGTCAGAGCTGCTGCTCAAGCAACCGATTATGCAATTCGAGTGCAGCAAAGATAATTGCCAGCTAAAACAAACAGATAAGAAAACTTATCAGAGAAAAAATTCGAAACAAATAAGAAAACTCATCAGAGAAAATGACAATTTCCAAAAGTTATTATTCATAATGTCCAGAATATAATTTGAAGTTATTGGTTATGCATAGAACCAAAATAAAATAAACATATTTCCAGGAGAAAAAACACACAGGGATAAACTAGATATATATATAGATTTAAATCTATACTAGATTATATTACTAGATTTATATATTTTATATAGTTATAAAATATTCACTGGACATGGACCATGGAAAGTTAAGGTTGTATACTTCAGTACCTAAGCAATTACTAAAAATAATGAAGAAAAGTATAGGAATAGAGCCAATAGGAAAAACAAAGTTGAATTCTAAAAAATATTGAAATATTCCAAAAATTAATCATAAGGAAGAGAAAAACAAAATGCAGAGGGGATATAGAAAACAATAAAAATGTAGATAACACAAAATTTAAAGTAAGTATTATAAAAAATATTAATGCAATAAATATTCCAACTGCAAATCACATATCTGACAGAGATTATATGAAGAATATAAAAGAACTCATACTACTCAAAAATGTAATCAACTCACTAAGAAATAAACAAAAGTGGCAAAAAATCTGAATCAAAAAACACTTGACACAATAAAGTACATCATGATAAACAAGCACACAAAAATATGCAAATATCTGTAGTCTTCAGGGAAAGGCAAGCACAGAAAGACCAGGGAAATAAACACACAAAAATATGCTTTTAGGATTAAATTTAAAACATTTATAATACTAAGCATTGGTAAGAATGTGAAACAACTGGAATTTTCATGCATTGTTGGTTAAAATATAAAATGTTATAATCACTTGGGAGTATAGTATTACATACTAAGATGTGTATATAAACATATATATACATCAAATACATTGCATATTATATAAATTAAATATATAAACACACACACCACATGATAAAGAAATAATACTCCTAACTATATACCCAACTATCTATATCCAACTGTATTCAATCAAACTAAGAAAATAGATCACGATTGTCTGGGGCTAGGAGTTGGGAGAGAAGTAGGTGGTAAAGGGGCACCAAGTATGTTACTATGTCAGATAAGAGAACATTTCTCTATCTTCTTTGTGGGGTGAGTTTTATGACTATACATATAACAAAATTCAGTTGCACATATCATGAAAACTGTTGCTCAATACATTTGAAAACAACTATGAGAAAAATATTATTTGGGGGATATGTAAAATGTATAAATAGCAGGAAAGAAAAATAAGAGAACAGTGTATGTACTAGTACTGTTTAAAAAGATATTTAAATCTAATATTTTACTGAAACCAAGAATATAGTTTCATCTCTCCCTCTCCCACTCTGCCCTCTCTCCCTCCTTCTCCTCCTTCTCCTCCTTCCCCTCCTTTTCCTTGTTCTTTTTCCTCTTTATTTTATTTCTTTTCCATTCACTTCTTCTTTATCGTTTTCTTTTCTTTCTTATTGTTTCCTAGTGTCTAAATTAGAGCTTTGCATCTATAGTACCATATAAAGTGAAATATTACATTCAGCCATTATAAATGTCATCCATATCTTCATAATGGTGCACATAATGAAGTCACAAACAGAATTTTAATCAGTGTTGATTTTTACATGTATAATTGCCTTGCTTTTGGTCTGTTCTTCCTACTTTATCTTATTCACTGCCAAATTTCTAGCATGCTTAAGTGCCTGGCATATAAATGTCATTAGAAAAGTACTTCTTCGAAGTTGAACTCTGTTTCTTTGCTTAGAATAGGTAGATAGCCGGGAATAGAACACCATCAGTTGTAACATGTTGCACCCCCAACTTTAAAAGACCACTTGTGCTTACTGATAAGAGAAAATGTCTGAAAAAGAAATCTGAGAGTGCCTGGATGAAGCAATTTTAAATAGGGTACAGAGAGAAGACCTCTCAGAGAAAGGGTTATATTTATGGGCAGACACTGATGATCCACACACACACACACACACACACACACACACCACTTCAGTTTACATTGTCTTAGATGCTTTCTTTGTGTCATCATTACCGATGAATGAGGAAAGAGCATTATAAAGTGCTTATTCAACTACATAATGCAAAAGAACAAAATCTTATTAATATTGTACTTGAATGAACAGACTCATCTGGTACTTTCAACAGCTGAATCAGATCAAATCAGATCAGTCGCTCAGTCATGTCCGACTCTTTGCGACCCCATGAATTGCAGCACGCCAGGCCTCCCTGTCCATCACCAACTCCCGGAGTTCACTCAGACTCACGTCCATCGAGTCAGTGATGCCATCCAGCCATCTCATCCTCTGGCGTCCCCTTCTCCTCCTGCCCCCAATCCCTCCCAGCATCAGAGTCTTTTCCAATGAGTCAACTCTTCGCATGAGGTGGCTAAAGTACTGGAGTTTCAGCTTTAACATCATTCCTTCCAAAGAAATCCCAGGGCTGATCTCCTTCAGAATGGACTGGTTGGATCTCCTTGCAGTCTGAGGGACTCTCAAGAGTCTTCTCCAACACCAGAGTTCAAAAGCATCAATTCTTCAGCGCTCAGCCTTCTTCACAGTCCAACTCTCACATCCATACATGACAGGTCACAAATGTTAATATCAACTAAATACAATTTTTGAACAAGCAAAGATATTTTTATAAAGCTAAGAATGTAAATCTTATCCCTGGCAACATACTTTCAGCTTCTGGCAGACCATCAGGGGTGTCAAAATTATGGCTAAGATCTTGAAGGGGAACACAAAGCTATGTTCTTTTAAATCTACTTTAAAATTTTATTGTGCTTTCTGATATTTGGTATAAATTTTGATTCATAACCTTTCAGTATCAACTAGAATGGCACAAGATAGAAAACAGCACTAGAGCTATTGCCAGAGAGGGAGAGGGAGAGAAAGAGAGACTGCTATTCCACTCAACAGCCATTCATGCAACTTTAGTGACTATGAATCAGGAAGTTTAAATCCACTCCAAACTTTGTTATTATATAACATTTTTGGCAAGAAAACACATATACTTTTTATGCTTTATGGATATTTTAAGAAATTTTGGAAGGTTATTTCATCTAAACCTTGTTTTTATTTTAATTACACATTTTGAACACTAAGCTTTCTGTGAATGAAAGTTGCTCAGTGTTGTCCGCTCTTTTCGACCCCGAGGACTATACAGTCCATGGAATTCTCCAGACCAGAATACTGGAGTGGGTAGCCTTTCCCTTCTACCAGGAATCTTCCCAACCCAGGGATCAAACCCAGGCCTCCCGCCTTGCAGGTGGATTCTTTACCAACTGAGCCAAAAGGGAAGGCCAAATGCAAAGCCACAGTACAAACTCAACCAATATTTTTTGGAAAAAAAAAAGTGTAAAATATTTGAAGTAGCCTATAATTAACTGGTTTATAATTATTATTATGCTTAAAGCACTGCAGTATAAAACCACTAAATCCTTCCTTAAGAAAGTTCAGCTTGAACTTATTTTCTTTTCCTTTTTATCTGCCTATGTATCTAATAGTTAAATCATGAGTATTATATATTACAGGTCAGATTATTTGGAAAGATTGTCTGAGCTTAACAGATTTACAAAAGAAATAAGCAAAAGGCATATTCCCTGTATAATTTATATATATCATATTTCACATATCCTACTGAAAAATTTTGCAAAATAAAACTTTTATTTTCCAATCTTAAAACAAACCAGTGAGTTATTTGACATTGTGTCAAATCTTCATCTGTTTAAAATGGAAAATCAATATTTAATCCTCTAAATTTCAAAGTAAATTTTCACTATGTTTAATCATGGGTGGAATATACTCTTTGTGATAATTTTGTTCTAGTCCATCCAAACTCATTCAGAAGCCTAAGAGAAATTACTGGAAGGAAGTAATTTGAATTGTAAATATTTTCGAACCCAAAATCAATACTGAGACATTTTAACTTTTAAGGGAGAATCAGATAATTCAGGTTAAGAATGTGAATGTCATGAAGCAGTATCACTGATGAATATTATTATTTGCCCTAAAATTGTGTGAAGAAAATAATGAGCAGAATTTAGGAAACTCAGATACTTATCCTAGTTTCAATTGCACTGTGAACTTGAGGAAAAAAATGACATGCTTACAACAGTTATTATTTCCATAAAATTTTCAGGATTTTATTTGTTGAAAAATCTATCTGTATTAATTTTTAAAAATATTCATGAGGCTCTATCAATCTTATTTTTTTATAAAAGTGTCATTTATCTTCAAGTACATGAGACCAAGTTTTGTCACACAGTCATTATATAAAGGCCTACAGATAAGAAACAACATCTTTTTCAGGTAGCAAATTGAATAAAATTTTAAAAAAGAAAATGTTATCATTCACTGAGCTTTTATTATAGCTGCCCTAAGCACCCCCATCATAATTCTCATTTATTGCTAAGAGACAAGTATTGTTAGCCTCACTTTATAATTCTCAGAGATTAAGTAACTTGCAAAAGATCAAACGTTAATAAATTAGGTGAACTCAACTCATCCTTTTTTTTTTTAACTCTGAATTCCACTGTCTTCCAATTAAATTACCTAAAATCAGCCACTTAAAATATGGAAAGCACTGACTTCAACATATTTGCCAAATGATAGCAACTATAATAACAAAAGCAATTAAGATGCACTGAATATGCTTTATATTCCAGGAATCATAATTTTTTTAAAAAAGACTTTTAAAAATTATTTTGTGTAATCATTATTAAAAATCCATAATATAGGTGCTAGTTTATAAATGAAAAAATGGATTCATTGGATGTACCTGGCCACCACTACAGTCCATAAATGATAGAGCACAAATCAGAGCCCCCACAGGAATGCGCCACTGCTAACTAACAATGTCTGTGTTTTGCCTTTTGCTTGAAATCATGCCTAAGGCATCTTCCTGAGCCTTAAGAGTCCAACTTCAATGACTCCCACATATATTCATGAAAATGACAATAAAATCAAGTTTACTTGTTTTAATTAAATAAAATGACAACAAAATCAAGTTAACTTGTATTAATTCCTGAAGACTGAAAAAGGAGAAAATAAACTAACACACACATTCAATTGAGAAACCTTAATCTTCTGGATTAACTCCAACGAACAGAGACAACCAATGAACTCCTTCTTTGAAAAGACAGCCACACTTGGATTAATCCTATAAGAACTCATACTGTTTTATCACTATTATACAGCTAGATGATCAAGTTAATTAAAGAATTGATTGGGTTTGGGGAAATTCCTTTATTTTTCCTCCTGTTTTTCAATTTAATCCCTTTCAAACTGAGTCGGAGAGGGAGAAGGAGAAAAAGGAAAAATGAATATGGAAATGTTAAGGCAATAAAATCACCCTGGACTATAGCCCATGCTCCATATGTAGCTTAATTATTCCTTAGCTCCCAAGGACCATGGTGGAAATTTAAAAGAATGTGAATTTAGATTCTCAGTTTCCTTAATAAACTATAAAAACAGAGTTTAGTTTATTGTCACATTGAACAGTATTCTTTATTATCTGAAGGAACTATTTTCAGAAAGTGGCAATGATTATCTCATAGATATTTATAAAATGTTCATAAGCAATTCACTAAATTAAGCTATATTTTACCTTTGTAATTTATAGTCCAATATTAAAGTAAACACAGTTGAAAAATAACATGGCTTAACTTCTCAAGATCAATTGAAAATTTAAGCTAAATACTTTGGATATATACTTCTCAATTCACAATTATATTAATGTATATTGTTCATTAAAAATTGAGAAAATGGCTAATATCTATTGAATTTTCACTATGTATAACTCTTTGTTAATAACTTTACATTTTCTTAATTTTCATCGTAATTGTTGTTGTTCAGTCACTCAGTCCTGTCTAACTCTTTGCAACCCCAAGGACTGCAGCATGCCAGGCTTCCTTGTCCTTTACCATCACCCAGAGCTTGCTTAGACTCATATCCACTGAGTCAGTGATGTGATCCAAACATCTCGTCCTCTGTCATCCCCTTCTCCTCCTTCCTTCAATCTTTCCCAGCATCAGGATCTTTTCTAATGAGTTGACTCTTCCATCAGGTGGGCAAAGTATTGGTGCTTCAGCTTCAGCATCAGTCCTTCCAATGAATATTCAGGAGTGATTTCATTTAGGATTGACCGGTTTTAATTCCTTGCAGTCCAAGGGACTCTCAAGAGTCTTCTCCAACACCACAGTTAAAAAGCATCAATCCTTTGGTGCTCAGTCTTCTTTATGGCCCAACTCCCACATCCATACATGATTACTGGAAAAACTATTACTTTGATTATATGGACCTTTGTCAGCTAAGTAATGTCTTTGCTTTTTAATATGCTGTCTAGGTTGGTCATAGCTTTTCTTCCAAGGAGAAAGTGTCTTTTAATTTCATGGCTGAAGTCAACATCTGCAGTGATTTTGGAGCCCAAGAAAATAAAGCCTGTTATGGTTTCCATTATTTCCCCACGTATTTGCCATGAAGTGATGGGATCAGTTTCCATGATCTTAGTTTCTTGAATGTTGAGTTTAAAACCAGCTTTTTCACTCTCCTCTTTCACCTTCATCAAGAGGTTCTGTAGTTCCTCTTCACTTTCTGCCATAAGAGTGATGTTATCTGCATATCTGAGGTTATTTACATTTCTCCCAGCAATCTTGATTCCAGCTTATGTTTCATCCAGCCCAGCATTTTGTATGATGTACTCTGCATATCAAGTTAAATAAGCCAGGTGACAATATACAGTCTTGACATACTCCTATCTCAATTTGGAACCATTCCATTGTTCCATGTACAATTCTAACTGATGATTCTTGACCTGCATACAGGTTTCTCAGAAGTCAGGTAAGGTGGTCTCATATATCGTCTCTTGAAGAATTTTCCACAGTTGTGATCCAGACAGTCAAAGGCTTTAGCATAGTCAATGAAACAGAAGTAGATGTTGTCCTGGAATTCGCTTGCTTTTTCGATGATCCAGCAGATGGCAATTTGATCTCCAATTCCTCTGCCTTTTCTAACTCCAACTTGAACATATGGAAGTTTTCAGTTCACCTGCTGTTGAAGTCTAGCCTGGAGAATTTTGAGCATTACTTTGCTAGTGTGTGAGATGAGTGCATTTGTGCAGTAGTTTGAACATTCTTCGGCACTACCTTTCTTTGGGATTGGAATGAAAACAGACCTTTTCCAGTCCCATGGCCACTGCTGAGATTTCCAAATTTGCTGGTATGTTGAGTATAGCACTTTCACAGCATCCTCTTTTAGGATTTGAAATAGCTCAGCTGGAATTCTATCACCTCCACTAGCTTTGTTCGTAGTGATGCTTCCAAAGGCCCATTTGACTTCGCAGTCCAGGATATCTGACTCTAGGTGAGTGATCACACCATCATGGTTTGCTGGGTCATTAAGATTTCTTTTGTATAGATCTTCTGCGTGTGCTTTCCATTCTTCTTAATATCTTCTGCTTCTGTTAGGTCCCTAATATCTCTGTCCTTTATTGTGCCCATCTTTGCATGAAATATTCCCTTAATATCTCTAAATTCCTTTAAGAGATCTCTAGTCTTTCCCATTCTATTGTTTCCTTCATTTCTTTGATTTGATCACTTAGGAAGGCTTTCTTATCCCTCTTTGCTATTCTTTGGACTTCTACATTCAGATGGGTATGTCTTTCCTTTTCTCCTTTGCCTCTCACTTCTCTTCTTTTCTCAGATATTTGTAAGGCCTCCCATTTATCCTTTTTGCATTTCTTTTTCTTGGGAACAGTTTTGGTCACCACCGCTTGTACAGTGTTAGGGATCACTGTCCATAGTTCTTCAGGCAGTCTGTTTATCAGCTCTAATCCCTTGAATCTATTTGTCACTTCCACTGTATAATCATAAGGGATTTGATTTAGGTCATATCTGAATGGCCTAGTGGTTTTATCTACTTTCCTCAATTTATGTCTGAATTTTGCAATAGGGAGTTCATGATCTAATTCAAGGCTGTATATTGTCACCCTGATTATTTAACTTATATGCAGAGTACATCATGAGAAATGCTGGGCTGGATGAAGCATAAGCTGGAATCAAGATTGCCAGGAGAAATATCAATAACCTCAGATATGCAGATGACACCACCATTATGGCAGAAAGCGAAGAAGAATGAAAGAGTCTCTTGATGAAAGTGAAAGAGGAGAGTGAAAAAGTTGGCTTAAAGCTCAACATTCAGAAAATGAAGATCATGGCATCCAGTCCCATCACTTCATGGCAAATAGATGGGGAAACAGTAGAAACAGTGACAATTATTTTGGACTCCAAAATCATTGCAGATGGTGACTGCAGCCATGAAATTAAAAGACACTTACTCCTTGGAAGAAAAGTTATGACCAACCTAAACAGCATATTAAAAGCAGAGTTATTACTTTGGCAACAAAGGTCTGTCTAGTTAAGGCTATGGTTTTTCCAGTAGTCATGTATAGATGTGAGAGTTGAACTATAAAGAAAGCTGAGCATCAAAGAATTAATGCTGTTGAACTGTGGTGTTGGAGAAGACACTGAGAGTCCCTTGGACTGCAAGGGGATCTAACCAGTCTATCCTAAAGATCATTGCTGAGTGTTCATTGGAAGGACTGATGTTGAAGCTGAAACTCCAATCTTTTGGGCACCTGATGCAAAGAATTGACTCATTTGAAAAGACCCTGATGCTGGGAAAGATTGAGGGCAGGAGAAGAAGGGGATGACAGAGGATGAGATTGTTGGATGGCATCACTGACTCAATGGACATGAGTTTGAGTAACTCCACGAGTTGGTGATGGACTGGGAGGCCTGGCGTGCTGCAGTCCTGGTGGTTGCAAAGAGTCAGACATGACTGAACGACTGAACTCAACCGAATTATATGTCAGGCATTATACTCATTTTTGAGGATACAAAATGGTTTCAGTTAATTTATAGAGTCTAAAAGGAGAGACAAGGAATAAAAAGTGTCAAAATAATTTGATAAACACTGTGGTAGATATAGGTAAGGGAGCGGATTCTAAAGACCATAAGAATATTTGACTCAAGCAGAATGATAAACTTAAATCAGTTCCAGTTCAGCCAGTTCAATAAAGGATAAATTAAAATCATCCAGGTGAAAAGTATAAAGGCCACTTCAGTTCAGTTCAGTTCATTTGCTCGGTCGTGACCGACTCTTTGCGACCCCATGAATCGTAGCATGCCAGGCCTCCCTTTCCATCACCAACTCCTGGAATTCACTCAAACTCATGTCCATTGAGTCAGTGATGCCATCCAGCCATCTCATCCTCTGTCGTCCCCTTCTCCTCCTGCCCCCAATCCCTCCCAGCATCAGGGTCTCTTCCAATGAGTCAACTCTTCATATGAAGTGGCCAAAGTATTGGAGTTTCAGCTTTAGCATCATTTCTTCCAAAGAAATCCCAGGGCTGATCTCCTTCAGAATGGACTGGTTGGATCTCCTTGCAGTCCAAGGGACTCTCAAGAGTCTTCTCCAACACCACAGTTCAAAAGCATCAATTCTTCGGTGCTCAGCTTTCTTCATAGTCCAACACTCACATCCATACATGACCACTGGAAAAACCATAGGCAGAGGAAATGAATAAGTCAAGGAGGCATGTGAGAATGCATACTCTACTGAGTATAATCTGTATTATTAAATCATAAAAAGGAGGAGCAAGAGGTAAAATGACCAGTGTAAAGGTCAAGTAATAAATTTGGACATTTGAGATCCACTGAAAATATTTTAGCAGGGAAATTATGTGGTTTGTCTTACATTTCAGTTAGAATATTCCAGCTGCGTTGGGAGGGAGACAATCAATCTAGGAAATAAAATATAAAAATTAGGGCAACATAATAAGGATGAAAAGGAAATGACAGATTAGAGAAAATCTATATTGGGTAAATGTTTATTTTATTATTGTTTTTACTGTAGCAAATTATTTCCTTGAGTTTTTTTTTTTTTTTCCTCTTATAAAATTTAGTAAGTATCAGCGGCTTACTAAGGGCAGCTCTAAGAGAATGTTTTCTCTCTCATATTCATTACTGGCTTTGTCTTACTTATGTGATCTGTTTATCATAATAAATGGAATACTGTTTTTTTCTTGGACTTGGATAGAGCCAAACTTAATTGCTTCACTCATCTTTGCACAAAAAGGAATGCTGAAATCAGTAAACATTCATTTTTTTTTTCTATGTGGTAAGCCAGAAATGAATGTGCCAATATATCCTGGGCAACAGAATCATATCGAATGGTTTCCAAAAATATAATTGATTCAGCATACTGTTAAAGTTTCTTCCAGCAATAAAATAGCGTCTCTCTCCTTATGCTGGCTTTTATACTTAAATTCTAAGTGCTTAGAGCAGGAAATATCTGCAAACATGTAACAAATATTTGCAGGGAAGCAAGGAAAACTTGATGGTTCAGAGAGCCAAGTAATATTTCTCTTACCTGTACAGACAGCCCTATGAAGATTTCTCCTGCCTAAAAATATATGCCCAAAGAACCCATAATGGAACAAAGATTTGATCATAAATGATTTGTCTCTTATAGTTACCTACAGAAAATAGCCTCCAGAGGTATAACCATAATTAAAATCTTATAAGTGTTTTCAAAATGCTATACTGTGAGCTTATCACTTCATAACATTAAGAGACATTAATTCTCTCTTTAGAGTGGAAGAAAGAATATTTAAGTGAAGAAAGTAAATACTTGACTTAATGCATTATTTAAGCACAGGCTTCCCCTGCTATCTGAAAATACAGTGTTCCTAGGAAACTTTTTCTACATTGAAATGGCTTAAAGCAAAGAAACAATTATCTTGGGACAGACAAAATATTTTGTGTTAATGGATACACAGAATAAATTGAGATAAAACACAGATGCCCACAGACACTGCTCAAAGCCACAGCGGCTTGATGCTGAGATGCTGTTTGTAGTTCTGGGAAAGAGCTTAGGGTGCCACTCTCCCTGCAGGGGTGCATGCTGCCTCCATAACGGCCACACTCTGCAAAACAAACACCAAACCCTATGTTTTGCTTCTTGCCTTTTTTTTTTTTGGTAAAAGTGAAAATCTTCTTCAGATTTCTTTCATTTAGTGAAAACAGACATAGTTATCCCTTGGTATCCATGGAGAATAGGGTCCAGGACCCACCTTGGATACCCAAAATTCATGAATGATCAAGTCCATTATATAAAATGATGTATTTGCAATATAGCCTACACACATCCTCCCTTCCACTTTAGTCATCTCTAGATAACTTATAATACTGAATACAATAGCAAAATGTGTAAATAGTTGCCAATATACAGCAAATTCAAATTTTGCTTTTTGGAACTTTCTGGAAGATTTTTTAAAAAATATTTTCTATCTGCTGTTGGTTGGATCTGCAGATGTGGAACCCATGGACATGGAAGGCAGATGGTGCTAGTTCAGGTCTTCCAGAAAAGCCCAGTAAAATTTCAAAAAAAAGGGAATACCTGTATTTGGCCAGAAATTTGGCCAGGTTCTTCCTAATCTTTTTCTGCTTTTAAGATATTGACTTGTCAGTTCTTAACACTTTAATAAGGATTGCTTTATTTAGTTCAGAGCATGACTATATTTTGTTCATTGTATTATTCAGAAACTGGAGACTTGCCTAGATCTTTAGTTTTCTATGGTTTCTTTGCTTCCACTATTAACAGGTCATATTGAAGCCAAATGAGCCTTCTGCAGTAACTACTTTCTCACTGCTTTCCTACGTGCCTCATAGAATAAATGGCTTCAAGAGAGTCACATAACTTTCTTGGTGGTCTTCTGGGTTAGAATCATAAAGTGCACTTGAGTTTGTCCAATCTAGTTACAAGCCTGGTTTTCTGTCCACAACAATTTTTTTGTTCACATAGTGTATTCACTTTTGTTTTTAGCCACAATTATGAATTTACTGTCATAAATAAGGTTATCTTAAGTGTACAAATAAAGTTTAAATTAATTCATGATCTTTAATTTGCATGACTGCCCTTGTGAGTACCAGTGCATATACACAAACTATGAAACTTTTAAAAAGAAAGGAAGACATACATACACACATTTCAACCCCAAATTATTTAATTCAGTTGCAGAGCTCCTCCAAGGCACCAAACCAGAGCTTAATAAAAAACTCATGTTGGGATCCTATAATCCAATAACACACTGTGATTTAGGAACAGTTAAAAAGCTATGTGGCTGATATTTTTTTAATGAGGTGGCTGCATTATTTCTACATAAGGTAGGATTTTGTTTTGTTTTTTTTCTAGGACATACGAGGGGGCTTCCCAGGTGGCACTAGTGGTAAAGAATCTGTCTGCCAATGCAGGAGACATAAGAGATGTGGGTTCTATCTCTGAGTCGGAAAGATCCCCTATAGGAGAGCATGGCAACACACGCCAGTATTCTTGCCTGCAGAATCCCATAGACAGAGGAGCCTGGAGGACTATAGTCCATAGGGTCACAAAGAGTAACCATGTTTCATGAGCAATACAGTTTTATAAATAGCAAATAAACCAGATACTTTATAGTAATAATTCATGAGATGAAATACTGAATTCCTCTATTTTGCTCTAAACTGAGACAACTTTTTCCTGATTAGGTATAGAAAACTAACTTTATTGGAATTACATTGCTTGATTATGTTAAATTAAATCTATTACTTTCAACAATAAATCTCATAAAGTTTCTTTTGAAAGGTATCACCATTGGAAATAATTATATATGTATAATTATAACATATCTACATATATGTATGTGTGTGTGTGTGTGTATTCCTACATCATCATGCCTGTGTGCCCAGTCATATCCAACTCTTTCTGACCCCATGGACTGTTAATCTGTCAGGCTCCTCAGTCCATGGGATTTTCCAAGCAAGAGTACTGGAGTGGATTGCCATTTCCTCCTCCAGGAGATCTTCCTGACCCAGGAATTGAACCCACAACTCCGTTTTTCCTGTATTGCTGGTGAATTCTTTACTGCTTGAGCCATAAGGGAAGTTTATACATACATAAAATAAAAGAAGGCAGAGAGCCAAAGAACTGATGCCTTCACACTGTGGTGCTGGAGAAGATTCCTGAGAGTCTCTTGGACAACAAGGAGATCAAAACAGTCAATCATAAGAGAAACTATCCCTGAATACTCATTGGAAGGACTGAGGCTGAAGCTGAAGCTCCAGTATTTTGGTCACCCGATGTGAACAGCCAACTCACTGGAAAAGTCCCTGGCACTTTCTGCTGGGAAGGATTGAGGGCAGAAAGAGAAGAGGGTTTCAGAGAGTGAGATGGTTGGATGGCATCATCAATACAATGGATGTGAACTTGGGCAAACTTCAGGAGATGGTGAGAGACAGGGAGGCCTGGAGTGCTGCAGTCCATGGGGTTGCAAAGAATCAGACATGACTGGACGAATGAACAACAAATAAAATAAAAGCTTTGAAGTAAAATAGATAACAATGTAAAATTTATCTAATAACTCACTATATTTTCTGGACATAAGCATATTCAACACCAATTTTCCAAAGAATTAGCCCATTCCAGAAATGTGGGGTTTTTTTCAGTTTTTTAGAGTTTTTCAGACTGATGACAAAGCTGCTGAATTGTGGATGTTTCATATAGTTTCTCAGCCATGGCACAAAGCCCTAAGCCTATTCAAATTCCTAAGATTTTTAAATAGTTTCTCATCTTAACCAAGTATATTATTTTGCTACAAGTTAAAGAAAACTTGACTCTACCTTTTGAAAAGAAAAGTGGGAGTGGGGCAGGCAGGACATTTATCTGTTATTGTAGCTTGTATTGCTGTAACACATTTCTTCAAACTTGCTGGCTTAAAAAAAATGCAAATTTATCATCTTACAGCTCTGTGGGTTAGTCAATGGGCATACATCTCACTGGGCTAAAATCAAGCTGTCAGCAAGCTGCATTTCTTTCTGGAGGCTCTAGGAAAGAATCTGTTTTCTTGACTTTTTTGGCCTCTATGGCTGTCCACATTTCTTGGGTGATGGCCCCTCTCCTCCATCTTCAAAGCAAGCAATGTTACCACTTTGTGACCATTCTTCCAGAGTCACATCTGCCTCTTAGTCTTCACTTCTTCCTCCCTTTTCTATTATTAAAAACTCTTGCAATTACATTAGTCCCACCAGATAATCTAGAATTATTTCTATTTTAAAGTCAGATGATTA
Source organism: Bubalus bubalis (assembly GCF_019923935.1). NCBI lineage: Eukaryota > Metazoa > Chordata > Mammalia > Artiodactyla > Bovidae > Bubalus > Bubalus bubalis. The sequence continues at coordinate 34,574,720 of NC_059164.1, forward strand.
GCAACCTTACTTTTATGAGCAACCCTAATTTCCCTGTGCTATGTAACCTGACAGATTTATCGATTTCAAGGACCTGGATATACTGAGAAAGTGTTTTTCTGTCTTTGACAATCATATTCCTAAAATGCATAGTGAATAGCATCAGTTTCAGATACAGCTTTATCAATAATGTTTACATAAATTATATCTTCAGACCTGCAATTCAGGAGACCCTGTTTCTATTCCTGGGTCAGGAAGATCCCCTGGAGAAGGCATAGGCTACCCACTCCAGTATTCTTGGGCTTCCCTAGTGGCTCAGACAGTAAAGAATCTGCTTGCAATGTGGGACACCTGGGTTTGATCCCTGGGTTGGGAAGATCCCCTAGAGGAGGGCATGGTAACCCACTCCAGTATTCTTGCCTGGAGAATCCCCATGGAGCTGGGCTGGTTACGGTAGATGGGATCACACAGATCACAACTGAGTGACTAACATATCATCAGAACTATATTTTCTTCCTAATCTCTTGGATTCCCTCAGTTCTATTTCATTTAATCTGTCAATGTGGATGCAGCAGCATCTTTAACCCATATCCTTAGCAAGTTCTGTACTAAAGAATGTATCTTTTCCCCAAATCCAAATAAAAGTCTGAATTTATTGTCCTTGGCTTTATTGGTTTGGCTGAAGGCCTGGGTCTATTATTAATCTAGTCACTGTCCCAGGAGGTAATAAGGCTGAAGTCATGTGCCATCCTTTCTATCAGAATTACTATCAGCAGACACCCACTGACTGAGACTGAACAAAGTTATGGATATTCAAGTGGAAACTTGAAGCTAATGTTGTAAGTACAATTAATAGATGATGGGTGGCAAAAAAAAAAAGAAAAAAAAACCAAAACACCAAAAACATAAAATATAAAAGTATCAGCTACTGCCCCAGGCTACATTACACTCATATCAACCAAGTTAAAACAGTGATAGGGGTCTACCAGAAATAATAACACAATGCTGAAAAGTCAAACTCTACTTTCATAGAAGACATTCTGTGTGCTCATTTAACAGTGAACCTGAGTTCTCAAGAAGAAACGTCTTCCAGATATAAACATAACCTTTTTATCTAGTCTTATCTTCCTCATTCTCCACCTGTTCCCCTTGCTCCAGCCAGCCCAGACTCCTCACTATACATACGCCACTGGCAGTCCCACATCTACTTAGACTCTGGTGCCAATCTAGTTTCTTAACCTGAGTCTCAGTTTCTACATGGAAATAATATCGATCTTGAAAAAAGAAAAATCTTGATCCTAGTATTGTTTTAAAATAAAAGGTGTAGTAATATGTATAACACTTATGTAAAATAGCTGCTAATACATAAGCCATATATTTATATTTATACTTTATATTTTTGTGTTTCTGTGTGTGTATGAGAGAGAGTAGTTTGGAAGTTATTAAATAGGAAAAGTATAAAAGACTCCTATACTGAGATGTCTGACTCACTCTATAATTAAAGACACAATTCACTAAACCACAAGGGCATATAACTTTTTTTTAAACTAAGTGTGGTTTTAATCTCAAATATTTGAGATAATGACTATCCATTACCTTGAGACCAATGGCTGTCACTGAATATAGTAAGATAAATGTGCATGTGGACTTGTATTTACCTCTTTTTTGCCATGTATTTAAGATACATTGTACATTTAGCCTGGGACATTTATCAAGGAAAAAAGTTTAAAATTTAAGACATAATCAGTTTTAGATTTTGACTTGACTCTTACTGGTGAAAACTAGCATAGTACCATATTTTACAATCAATTAGAAGGAAAATGATAATACTACTTCATATATCTCAGTACTTTTCACTTAAAGGTCTTAAAGAGAATAAGACACTTTGCAAATAAGAATGAATGAAACCTTCGAAGTACTCCTTTGAGTTACATAAATATTATTTCAGTCACTTAAACATCTGCAATCCAATGGCTTGGACAGTTTAGTGACTTACTCAAGGCTACAGATTAAGTCGAACACAGGGCCAAACTCCAGTTTAGCGGCTAAGCTGCCAGATTTCTACTGTGTTGTTTGTTGTTGGTTACAAAGCAAATCCTCACTTTAAAAATGGAAGAGACATGTATTTTTAATTTAAATCAGATTTATCAGAGACTTGACTGCTCTAGTTTTTAAAGTGTCCTTTCTTGTTCTGGATTTATTCCACAGGTTTCTAAGATACAGTTACTCCACTCTTTGACTGCCATTTGTCTTTCCTGATTTCCTGTTAACCTTTGTGGATTTTTGAAAGCATGCCTATCTCTTCCCTTGTGTCCAATGCAGATGCTTCTAGTGCAAAGGAATTTACGTCAAATGGGGAGGAATTCTTTCTATTCTGGATGAGGGCTGTTGGGAGTTAACAATGAGGAGTTGGCAGAAAGTCTTCTAAACTGTATATATCTTTCTTCCTCTTACAGCTCATGCCAATAAATATGTTTTTTTTTTTTAATTTTATTTTAAATTTCCCTGCTGTGGTGTCCTGTTCATCATCTCTGTTCTCGGGATGAACTTTCTACCACTGACATGATATACAGAGGTGCGCAGTACAGATGGGTTTAAAGGAATTCAAAAACTATGCATATTTTAAAGAATAATTTGAGAGGATTATACGTTATATAAATACACTTGAATGCAGCCAAGATTCCGAAAGGCAATATTTAGAAGTTAACACAATGAAATCAAAGGAGGAAATAGCTATATATCAGAGATACAAAACTCAATGAAAGCTAAACATGGCTTTAAGCAACAATTTTTTAAAAGGTTAGAAAATATAAAGTTGTCTGCTATGTATTATAATTGACTTTTCATAATCTATAACCAGAGAAGGCAATGGCACTCCACTCCAGTACTCTTGCCTGGAAAATCCCATGGACGGAGGAGCCTGGGAGGCTGCAGTCCATGCTAAGGGTCGGACATGACTGAGAGACTTCATTTTCACTTTTCACTTTCATGCCTTGGAGAAGGAAATGGCAACCCACTCCAGTGTTCTTGCCTGGAGAATTCCAGGGACGGGGGAGCCTGGTGGGCTGCGGTCTATGGAGTCGCACAGAGTCAGACATGACTGAAGTGACTTAGCAGCAGCAGCAGCAATCTATAACCATCATTTCTTTTCTATTTAGAGGAATCTGCTATTAGAAATCTTACTGATGGTAATAACCAACTTAGAGTGGCAGTTTTATTAACCTCTTAAAATACTGGAAATTTTAATCCATTTAACAATGTTTGTTCATGCTAAGTTGCTTCAGTCATGTTCGATTCTTTGCCACCCTATGGAGCGTAGCCCACAAGGCTCCTCTGTCCATGGGATTCTCCAGGCAAGAATACTGGAATGGATTGCCATTTTCTCCTCCAGAGAATCTTTCCCGACCCAGGGATCAAATCCATGACTCTTATGTCTCCTGCACTGCCAGGCAGGTTCTTTAACACTAGCATCACCTGGGAAGACCATGTTTGACACAGCTGTGGCCAAATAGGAATCTCATCAGTGGATACAGGCAAAGAAGAGGAAGCCATAAATTAGATAGCTGGAAATAAGTGGCTTAAGGTCACAAAAGCTGACCTTCAGAAAAAAAAATAGCAGAGTGCAAAGGGATGAGACATGTTTAAGCTTACTATAACTTAGCTTTCAATATTTATAGGGCATTATAACTTGGTGGATAGAAATTCTAAGCTGTAATTTTTGTACTTTATTAGGACAAAGAGATGTGTGATGGTGTCCTTGTTTCAGTTCAGTTCAGTTGCTCAGTCATATCTGACTCTTTGCAACCCTATGGACTGCAGCACGCCACACTTCCCAGTCCATCACCAACTCCTGGAGCTTGCTCAAACTCATGTCCATTGAGTCAGTGATGCCATCCAACCATCTCATCCTCTGTCATCCCCTTCTTCTGCCTTCAATATTTCCCAGCATCAGGGTCTTTTCCAATGAGTCAGTTCTTTGCATCAGGTAGCCGAAGTATTGGAGCTTCAGCTTCGGCATTAGTCCTTCCGATGAATATTCAAGACTGTTTTACTTTGTGATTGACTGGTTTGATCTTGAAGTCCAAGGGACCCTCAGGAGTCTTCTCCAACACCACAACTCAAAAGCATCAATTCTTTGGCAATCAGCTTTCTTTATGGTACAACTCCCACATCCATTCATGACTACTAGAGAAAACATTGTTTTGACTATACGGACCTTTGTTGGCAAAGTAATGTCTCTGCTTTTAATATGCCGTCTAGGTTTGTTGTAGCTTTTCTTCTAAGGAGCAAGTGCCTTTTAATCTCATGGCTGCAGTCACCATCTGCAGTGATTTTGGAGTCCAAGAAAAGTCTGTCAGTTTCCATTGTTTCCCCATCTATTTGCCATGAAGTGATGGGACCGGATGCCATGATTTTAGTTTTATGAACTGAGTTTTAAGCCAGCTTTTTTACTCTCCTCTTCCACTTTCTTCAGGAGATTCTTTCTCCTCTTTGCTTTCTGCCATAAGCGTGATGTCATTTGCATATCTGAAGTATTTTATATTTCTCCTGGCAATCTTGATTACAGCTTGTGCTTTATCCAGCCCAGCATTTTGCATAATGTACTCTGCATATAAGTTAAATAAGCAAGGTGACACAATACAGCCTTTGGGTACTCCTTTCCCAATTTGGGTACGCTGCTCCTTGTCTGGTTTTAAGTGTTGCTTCTTGACCTGCATACAGATTTCTCAGGATGCAGGTAAGGTCGTCTGGTATTCCCATCTCTTTCAGAATTTTCCACAGTTTGTTGTGATCCATACAGACAAACTTTAGCATCGTCAATGAAGCAGATGTTTTTCTGAAATTCTCTTGCTTTTTCTATGATCCAACAGATATTGGAAATTTGATCTCTGGTTCCTCTGCCTTTTCTAAATACAGCTTGAACATCAGGAAGTTCACGGTTCATGTACTCTGGAAGCCTAGCTTGGAGAATTTTGAGTATTACTTTGCTAGTGTGTGAGATGAGTGCAACTGTGTGGTAGTTTGAACTTTCTTTGGCAGTACCTCTCTTTGGGATTGTAATGAAAAACTGACCTTTTCCCAGCCCTGTGGCCACTGCTGAGTTTTCCAAATTTGCTGACATATTGAGTACAGCACTTTCATAGCAACATCTTTTAGAATTTGGACTGATATCCAAACTTTAGTAAGCATAGAAAGTACCATGTTCTATGCTTTAGTTTTCTATTGCTATGCAACAAATTGTCATAAATTTAACAACTTATAAACAACACCAGGTGCTGCAGTGGTAAAGAATCCGCCTGCCAATATAGGAGGCTCGTGAAACTTGGGTTTGATTTCTGGGTCAGGAAGAAGCCTGGAGAAGGGCATGGCAACCCACTCCAGTAATTTTTGGTCTGGAGAATCCCATAGACAGAGGAGTCTGGTGGGCTACAGCCCGTGGGGTCAAAAAGAATCAGACATGATTGAAGTGTCTTAGCATTTAAGCATGCACATCAACCATATATGCATCAAGATTAGGAAAGAAAAATGTATTTCATCCACTGTGAAAATGGCATTACTTGATAGATTGGTATGAACTTGGGTTTTGACATCAGACTGACTTTTTCATTTCAACTGATGAGAATTAAAATGTTAACTCTGTCATTGCCAGGCTACATACTTAGGGCAAGGTACATCAAAGATAAATTGAAGATAATGACATCTATTTCACAAAATTTTGAGCACAGAACTGAGGATATTGAAGATCCCATATTAGTCCCTTCTCTCTGTTAGCTTGGGAGCTGAGTGAGAACAGTCTCACTCAGTGAGCCAGATTCTCTGACTGTTTCTGCAGTTAAATAAAAGTGAAGAAGTAGAGTGTGTCTGACTTGACTGATAAGATCAAGTGCTTGGAGTGTTCACTGATGCTGATGATAAATTGTTAATTTACCATCTTAAGTTAGTTCAAAAGCAAAATTCAGTTCCTGAATTTTGCTTTTGAACTAAAGATGGTAAATTAATTTTTAAAACTAATTTTTTAAATTAATTTTTAAAACCTTTTAAAAATATTTAAAAATTAACTTTAAATTAATTTTTAAAACCTTTTAAAAATATTTACATAATTTATATGAGGTTATATGAGGTTACATTTATATGAGGTTACTTTAACTTTAAAACAGTATATTCATTATTGTTTTTTAAATATTTTTTACTTAATTCAGATGCCATTATGGCAAATTTGAGTTGCTTTTGCTAATATGAACTCCAGAACTCTAGAATTTAAATATTTTTATTCATTCTAGTACTGTTCATTTCATCACTTTATGAAAAGATATCCACCAAAAAAATAACTTTGGTATAGGAAAAGTATAGACAGTGCCATTATTTGGCCCTGAATGGTGTTTAATCAAAGATATTCTTATGATATATGTTTTGGTCTGGTGTTGCCTACCACACTAAACAATTTATTTTCTATAAGCTTACTATTGAGGGGGAGGCTTCCCAGGTGGCGCTAGTGGTAAAGAATCCGCTTGTCGATGCAAGTAGATATAAGAGATGAGGGTTCAATTCCTGGGTTGGGAAGAGCCCCTGGAGGAGGGCAGGGCAAATCACTCCAGTATTCTTGCCTGGAGAATCCCAAGGACAGAGGAGCCTGGTGGGCTACAGTCCCTAGGGTCACACAGAATCGGATACAACTGAAGCAGCTTAGAACCTGAACTTTTGAGGAGCAGTTAGACAGACACAATTAGGTTTCCATCAGTACTTTTGTAACATCCTTCTTGGCTCTGAATTCATAAATAATAAAGAAGAATCAAAGCCAAAATGTTTGGTTAGATAGTGACATACACAAGATAGAACTTCCCTACAAACAAAAGCATATTTACTAATGAAAAATAAAGGCTATAAATACTTAAAAGTATTTCAGACACTTTTACATTTTCCTGAATTGCTTTTGAGACATTCTGATTAGGATCGGTTGCTATGAAAGAAGAAAGATATATGGTCTTTAAAGACTCTTGAAACTCTTACATGGCAATTCTGGTCACATTTCATTAGCCATATAAGACATGGTCAAGCATAACTTCAAGTGGGTGAAAGGGGGCATTTCTACTATATGCAGAAAGGCAACTGTAACATACTTACTGAGACCACTGTCTATCACAGTGTTGGCCTCCCCAGGTGACTCAGCAGTAAAGAATCTGACTGCAATGCAGGAGATGCCACAGGAGATGCAAGTTTGATTCCTGGGTCAGGAAGATCCCCTGGAGGAGGAAATGGCAACCCACTCCAGTATTCTTGTCTGGGAAATTCCATGGACAGAGGAACCTTGTGGCCCACAGTCTATGGGACCACAAGAGTCAGACATAACTTAATGACTGAGCACACACACATGCATTACAGTATTCCCTGCTGGTCCCCAAATAAGTATATCAATCTTTCAGAATGCAATATAAATTTATTCTGTCCTCCAAGGAAGGAAATCCCAAAATACAAGAGTTAAGGCACAAGCACACAGTGTGCGGTCTCTGGGTGGCATGTGACAATCTCTACATTAGGGATGATGTACAATAGTCTCTTTATCTCACTCAGCTGTGACTTCCTTAGATCCAGAGGCATATGAACATAAGATAAATTGTCAGCTCCCCACACATCCATCTTGCAGAGATACAACAGGTTCACAATAATGGCATATTTCAGAATAACAGAATGTGAGTCAACTGGCAGACTCTGATATTTACCACTCCTGAGATTCCTCTGGGTCAATATTCCAACAGTACCCTTCTCCAGAAATGGGCAATATACCTTGCCCTATTTCCATTCCCTGTATGGCCACAGGACTGGAAAAGGTCAGTTTTTATTCCAATCCCAAAGAAAAGCAATGCCAAGGAATGCTCAAACTACCGCACAATTGCACTCATCTCACATACTAGTAAAGTAATGCTCAAAAGTCTCCAAGCCAGGCTTCGGCAATACATGAACCATGAACTTCCACTTGTTCAAGATGGTTTTAGAAAAGGCAGAGGAACCAGAGACCAAATTGCCAACATCCACTGGATCATCGAAAAAGCAAGAGAGTTCCAGAAAAACATTTTTTCCACTTTATTGACTATGCCAAAGTCTTTGACTCTGTGGATCACAATAAAGTGTGGAAAATTCTGAAAGAGATGGGAATACCAGACCACCTGATCTGCCTCTTGAGAAATTTGTATGCAGGTCAGGAAGCAACAGTTAGAACTGGACATGGAACAACAGACTGGTTCCAAATAGGAAAAGGAGTACGTCAAGCCTGTATATTGTCACCCTGTTTATTTAACTTATAAGCAGAGTACATCATAGAAATGCTGGGCTGGAAGAAGCACAAGCTGGAATCAAGATTGCTGGGAGAAATATCAATCACCTCAGATATGCAGATGACACCACCCTTATGGCAGAAAGTGAAGAGGAACTAAAAAGCTTCTTGATGAAGGTAGAAGAGGAGAGTGAAAAAGTTGGCTTAAAATTCAACATTCAGAAAACGAAGATCATGGCATCTGGTCCCATCACTTCATGGTAAATAGATGGGGAAACAGTGGAAACAGTGTCAGACTTTATTTTTTGGGGCTCCAAAATCACTGCAGATGGTGACTGCAGCCATGAAATTAAAAGACGCTTACTCCTTGGAAGGAAACTTATGACCAACCTAGATAGCGTATTCAAAAGCAGAGGCATTACGTTGCCAAGAAAGGTCTGTTTAGTCAAGGCTATGGTTTTTCCAGTGGTCATGTATGGATGTGAGAGTTGGACTGTAACTAAAGCTGAGGCCCAAGACTTGATGCTTTTGAACTGTGGTTTTGGAGAAGACTCTTGAGAGTCCCTTGGACTGCAAGGAGATCCAACCAGTCCATTCTGAAGGAGATCAGTCCTGGGATTTCTTTGGAAGGAATGATGCTAAAGCTGAAACTCCAGTACTTTGGCCAACTCCTGCGAAGAGTTAACTCATTGGAAAAGACTCTGATGCTGGGAGGGATTGGGGGCAGGAGGAGAAGGGGATGACAGAGGATGAGATGGCTGAATGGCATCACTGACTCGATGGACATGAGTCTGAGTGAACTCCGGTGAAGAGTAAGACCTTGTGCATGTGTGCTAGGTCACCTCAGTCGTGTCTGACTCTTTGAGACCCCATGCACTGTAGCCGCCAGGCTCCTCTGTCCAGGTGATTCTCCAGGCAAGAATGCTGGAGTGAGTTGCCGTGCCTTGCTCCAGGGGATCTTCCCGACACAGGGAAGAACTGAGGTCTCTTATGTCTCTTGCATTGACAGGTGAGTTCTTTCACCACTAGCACCATGTGGGGAAGCCAAAGATACTGTTTGTCTTCAGGCAAATTGTGATTGAAGGAAGATTCATAATGATAGATAAATAATTAAAATGAAAATATAAATATATAAGAGATGGCAAGATGGAGGCAAAAAAATCTCTTTCAGTCGGTTGAAACTATATGTTTGATTGATATTGGTAATAAAAGATGTCTTGAACCAGGGTGGAAGGGTTGTGTCAGTGGGAATCAAAGTTGTGGAACCTATATCAACTTTTTAAGAAAGGCAGAAGTAAAGGGCTTCAAAACTGAACGTATGTTTGTGGGAAAAAGAATAATAAATAATAGTACATCTAAGATTTTGTGTCTTCTAAGTAATTGGAAAAAATACTCTTATGTATTAAATGAGCAAGCAGATCAGGATGAGAATCAAGCTGAAGAGGTACTAAGATGATGCAGAGTTTGGGTTAATGAAGCCTTGTCTGGTTCTGGTTGACAGTAACTTCCCACCCCCCAACTCTCTTGTGTTTCCTCAGCACTATGACATGCCTCAATCAAATCACTTAACACACGGTGCTAGAAAAGACCACTGCATCACCAACATTTTGCTATGGCTGGCTTTTACCAGCTTGCATACATTAAGTGTGCACATTTTTTTTTTTCCTTAGCCCCAGTTCAGTGACACAAGTTGACAGTTTGAAACCAGTCATGGTAGGAGCATTTACACCATAGAAATTGGCAAATGCTTCTTATCAGGCTTTCTCTTTCCCTGAAGAGCTAGTTGTTAAACATCTATCAACACATCTTTATGTGTAACTCTCTGCATCTCAGACTGTAAGTTTTTGCAGGGTACAGCCATATATGTGTCTTATCCATATATGTGTCCTCTTTTGGCAGGAGTGCAGCATTTAGTGGTGGCAATGGGTGGTGGTCTCACTGAAGTTCCATAAGAAATGTGGGTTAATTTAACAGATAATCAGAGACAAACATTCTGCACACAGTTGGAAAAGTGGTTTGGAGTTCACTTTTGAGAGCTTAGCTTGAGTTATATGTGGATGTGGTGATAGTTAAGTTTGAGAAAAGAAGTAATAACTCATATGTGGAATGTGTTATAAAGTTGGTACAGCTGTTAAACTTAAATGTCAACATTGTGGAGGGAAAAATAAGCTTTTTAATACAGAGTTTGCTTTATCTTGCAGTAATCTGGAACTGGAGTCTGCAAATGTATGGCTTATGGAATCATCTAGAAAGCATGGGAAACGAGCTTTACCTTGGGTCCACTTGAGAAAAAAATGGCATCACATCATGTACATAGGCATAATAGTAATGTAGATGAAGTGTGCCTCAGTTTCACCCTTCAGAATCACTTTGTCTTCCCAAGATTCATAAAACATGAATGTATGAAATGTTGTAAGTCCCCTATACAAACACTCAGAATAGACATAGATTACTACAGAGTAATCCAATTGTAAGAAGATAAAGCTTATGTTCACTCTGAATAAAAGAATAAACACCTAAATGTGGAGTAACAACTTAGTGAGCTACTTAAAGGGCAACTGCAGAGCAGATTTTCAATTGGTAATAAAACCTACTGCAGAGAGATAGCCACATTTTACATCATTTCATTATGTGGGATGTTTCCAGATGTAATGAAAAAGGCAAGGTCCTAATTCAGGATGCTTGTTCTTTAATACAACTAAAATAAAATCCTTGGTCTTAAATCAGCTTAATAACATAAAGAATACTTACATTGACCAAATATAAATTGAGTGCATGTAAATAATGTATTCGAAGGGCATAAAAGTAAAATCATATCAGTTATAAATTTAAGTGATAATCTTTATTGAAATGTATATAATTATATGATGTCCTGACTATCCCATAATATAAAGAACATATGGTTACTATAAATATGTTACGTCTAAAGCTGTGCCTTCTGGGGCAGCATGGTGAAATAAATCAGGTTTTCAACCTTTTAATACCATCTGTGTCTCTCAAATCAGTGTAAGTGGATGCACAAGAGGGGACAACACTCAGTATTTGTGGCAAACTTTAAAAAAAATGGATTAATATATCTTTGTTAGAAATTACCTAGTCCCCTAAATGTACATTCTAAGAATTTTCCTGCTATTCTACTAATAATTTAATCACCACAATCTATCTGGAAAAATATATATTTCTATTAATAACACAGATACCATCATAGACAGGCTTTTTAATATTTTTTGTTTTCTATATCTAAATCCATAGTACATGACCTTTTAAAAAAATGTCTAAATTTTCTTTTTTAGGCCTATACTGGCTATATATACTATTAAATGACTATGCATCTTGCTTAATCCTCTGTTTTTAAGCAAGCCAGAGAGCTTTGTGTGTATTTTCTCCACATAGAGCTCTTTAGAATTAATGTATAATCATAATGAGTTTTATTACTAAAGAATAAAATTATTTGCAGCTTCTGCATGGACACAACTGATCAAAGTCCAGATGAACAATTTTAAAGAACTAGCTTAATTTAAAAGTGCTTTGTCTAAAGTTTCATAATATTCATTAATCTATTTCTACATCAGTTTTGTGTCCTTGAACTTATTTTTGAGATGGGGACATTTCTGTAAATGCCTCATAATATTGTTATAAGATTTAAAAGAGATGTAATTTTTTTCATTCTCCACATTAATGATAGTTACTATTAAAAGTATCAGATAGTTTTAATTTTAATGAATTTGTAAATTAAAAATCATACAAATGACTAGAATTCATGTACAATGTAGAGTGATCAGGTACAATGCATTATGTAAAGCTGACCATATATGTCACTAGTATTGCTGTATACTGTAAAAAAAAATGGATTTACTTGAAGTACAAAATCTGTATTTAAAAGTCCATGGGGTCGCTAGAGTCGGACACGACTGAGCGGCTTCACTTTCACTTTTCACTTTCATGCATTGGAGAAGGAAATGGCAACCCACTCCAGTGTTCCTGCCTGGAGAGTCCCAGGGACGGGGAAGCCTGGTGGGCTGCCGTCTATGGGGTCGCACAGAGTCGGACACGACTGAAGCGACTTAGCAAGCAAGCAAGCAATTGTGTTCAGAAGTGTTTCCTTGCATCTAGAGGCTGATAAAATGCATCTTTCTAATACGAAATATAAAAATTAATTTGAAATCTAAAGCCTGATCTTTGAGTTCTAAAACAACCTCATCCTGAAAAGTTTGCATTTATGACTTCTTGTGGGCAGATATACACTCAACTACCAGCAGGTGGCAGTATGTATATGGAAGAATAATTTTTCAAACTGCTGCTTTACTGCCTGAGCCACCGGGGAAGCCCTTGCAAACTGCAGATTATGGCTATTACTAGCAAATGCATTTGCATTTAATTTAAAGCTCTATTTAGGAGGGAAAAAAAAGGAATTCCTAACTGCTTTAAGATCTCTTACTATTATCTTCCTTATTGTACTTCAAGAAAGAGTATATGGTTGTCATTTGTGAAAGACACTGTGTTAAACCTAGTGAGCAAGGGTGCATGCCAAATCGCTTCAGTCATGTCCACCTCTTCACGACACCATGGAACTGTAGCCCGCCAGGCTCTCTGTCCATGGGGATTCTCCAGGCAAGAATACTGGAGTGGTTCTTAGTGAACCTGTCACTAAGAATAATATCTTAGTGAACATTCTGATTCTTAGATAATGCTTTTTACTATAAATAAGTCAAAATATTACTGCATTAGGTGAAAGTTCATTAAAACATAAAAGTTTAACAACAGAAAAAAGACCCAGAATGGAATTCCGATTCAGACCAAGTAAATGGGGATGGTGTTTGTAGAGACACTTAGTTTTTCTCAGTAGACCCTGAAGGCACGCCAGAGTCACACTAGAGGAATGGGTTGCCATGTCTTCCTCCAGGGGATCTTTCCAACCCAGGGATCGAACCTGCATCTCTTACATCTATTTGCACTGGCAAGTGGGTTCTTTACCACTAGCACCACCTGAGAAGTCCTAAGTCTAGTGTAGTCCAAGTTTTCAGGAAGATGAGAATTACTGATTGGCCTTTTAACATGACTCTTCTCTGATCTGTCATTTAGGATCAAATAGGCTTTTGAGGTGTGGTGTTGGAGAAGACTCTTGAGAGTCCCTTGGACTGCAAGGAGATCCAACCAGTCCATTCTGAAGGAGATCAGCCCTGGGATTTCTTTGGAAGGAATGATGTTAAAGCTGAAACTCCAGTACTTTGGCCACCTCATGTGAAGAGTTGACTCATTGGAAAAGACTCTAATGCTGGGAGGGATTGGGGGCAGGAGGAGAAGGGGATGACAGAGGATGAGATGGCTGGATGGCATCACTGACTCGATGGACGTGAGTCTCAGTGAACTCCAGGAGTTGGTGATGGACAGGGAGGCCTGTCGTGCTGCAATTCATGGGGTCGCAAAGGGTCGGACATGACTGAGCGACTGAACTGAACTGAGGCCATTTAATTGTGAGATCCTTTAGTATATATTCTCATGGCTGTTTATTTTTGGGGGGATTCTCCAGCTTGCACACATATGTATACAATGTTTTATGTTCTAAAAATGTATGAAAAAGGAAGGATAAAAATAGAATCTGAGATAGAGATGGACTAGTGTCAATTCTTCAGGATTATTCAACAGTGAAATCATATCATTTATCAAACTAGTAGGAAGCTTAAATCTGTTTCAAAAATTGGTTTGGATATATATGTAGCAACTGAAACATTTTTCTTTTTTATCCTGTGTCTCTTATCCCCAAAACCTATGAATGAAGGGTCAGAGATGGCAGAATATGCTATACTAGCAACCTTTCCCCACTGTCCCTGGTCATTCATGATTTTTTTTTTTTTTTTTTTTGCAGAACATGTGTCAGCAGAATGACTGTAGAAGTTTGTAGAACATGGAGAGTTGGTGTTCAGCAGTAACTTAAAAATTAGGGTGGTGGAGTGGAGAAGGCAAGAAGTATATGAGAAGGTGATGGTGATTGGGGAGGTCCTTTCTATTTGCATTGGACTCATGGAAGTTTATTTTTACTTTTTTCTCCTAAATAAAAGTATATCTAAATAGATATATCTACATGTTTCCATATTATATGTCACATATCTTGTTCAAGAGTATAAATATGCAATGTAATCACATATACATTGATTGAAATAAGAGAAACAAAGAGAATATGGCAGTAAAAATCTATGACTTTTTAATAAAAATTATTTTGCAGTTTAATAAAAATTTTGTGAATTCTTCATCTAGAGTAACTCTAATATAAAAAATGTTTTGAAATACATGCTATTTACCTTCTAGCTCCTTTGTTGAAGAAAGAAGTTTAGGCTTGATGGGGGGAGGAAAAAGTGTTGATACAGACAGCTCTGCTCTTTTTCAGCTCTATTGACTAGTGCAGATTTTGAAGCACAGTCCTCAAGTTACTAGTAGATTGACACATGTACATTAAAGATAAGATGGATACTATTAATTTAACTCAGAAATCTCCACTACTTCCATCCTGTTAGGAGGCAGACTGTAATCCCTGGGCCCAATTCTGATACTGGAGAAGCATTCACATTTCCATTCTATGAGTTTTCCATACTTCTCTTTCATAAGTATCATTCCTACTTTCTGTCCTAGTGAACCTCATGCTGATTCTTAGATAATACTTTTTAATATAAATTAGTCAAAATATTACTCCATTAGGTGAAAGTTCATTAAAACATAAAAACTTACAACAGGACAAAGACCCAGAATGGAATTCCAATCCACACTGAGTAAATGGGGATGGTGTCTGTAGAGACAACTGCTCTTTCTCAGTAGACCCTAAAGTCACACCAGAAGTGCGGCAGGATTAAACTAAATGAGACTTGGTGTGACTCACAAGAAGATAAGCATTTTTGACCTTTCCATTCCAGTAACTTAAGAGAAATGGACTATATGGATTAGCCCATATGGATAAACAAGGAAATTTTATGCAATAGATTTTAAAAATGCATGTGTCAGCTAAACGTGTTTCAAATCCCATATTCCAAAAAGAAAAGTGGATTTTTGAAAACTTTTTAAATTGTATTGAATTCTAGCATGCATGTGGAAAAGTACACAGATCAAATCGAATGGATTGATGATTTGTTTTTTTTATTTTTACAAAACAAATGCACCTAAGTAACCAACAATAAGATTAAGGAATAGAACATAACTAGAACCTAATGGTTACCTAATACTAACTTCTCCATTACTACTTCTATGTAACCATATCTTGTTTTCTAAAACCACAGATGAGCTTTGTATTTCATTGAACTTTATATGATTGTAGTGTATATATTTCTGTGCCTGGTTAATTTTAATCAACATAATATTTATGAAGTTCCAGCCATGTAGTTCTTATTCATAATCATGCCACACATCTCATTGTATCATGCAAATTTCATCCAATTTGAAACTGTTATGAATAGTATTTCTATGAATATTATAGTACATATCCTTTGACACACATATGTGTGCATTTCTACTGGGTATATAGCATGCATATATTAAGTTACATACTTAGTAAATGCTGCCAAACCATTTTTCAAAGTGGTTGTACTAATTTATACTTTCCCTAATTGTGATGAAAATTTTGGTCACTCTATATCTTCACCAGTACTTATTATGGTATGTAATTTTCATTTAGTCATTCTCCCAGTGCACTTTTAAAGACAATGTATATGTATAATATCATATAGAAAACAAAAACACATGTGAAACATATATCATATATTAACATGCATATGATATGTCACGTATACAACATGATACTAAAAGGAGTTTGACTTAGATGTTGCTGAGACTACCAGCCTGCTGTGGAATAAACAATTGACTGACAGCCTACATGATCCTTGCCCCCACACTATTTTTTCCTGGAAAGAGAGAAGGAAGAGACCCTGAGGTCTGGAAGAGATCACACCTAATTACTTAGTGGCTCTCATATACAATGCATGATTAGGAATCTAGGTATATCTTCAAAGAGCTTGCTGCTGCTGCTAAGTCACTTCAGTCGTGTCTGACTCTGTGTGATCCCATAGACGGCAGCCTACCAGGCTCCCCCGTCCCTGACATTCTCCAGGCAAGAACACTGGAGTGGGTTGCCATTTCCTTCTCCAATGCATGAAAGTGAAAAGTGAGAGTGAAGTCGCTCAGTCGTGTCAGACTCCTAGACCCCATGGACTGCAGCCTACCAGGCTCCTCTGTCCATGAGATTTTTCAGGCAAGAGTACTGGAGTGGGGTGCCATTGCCTTCTCCTCAAAGAGCTTACCTTTGCCTTAATGCTTTAGAAGAACTGATCCTCCACCTGTGCTTGGGGACTGAACAGGGAGGACCTGAGATAGAGAGGCTGGTTCAAAAAGTACTGCTCTGTTGGACATGCAGGATCAGGTGCTGAAACAGAAGAGTGCATTGGAGAATCAACCCAGGAATTTCAGTTGCTTTATATTTTGCACCTCCTGAAAATGAGTCTCCACTCTTGAAAAATATAAACTCTTAGGTTCATTTCCTTCCTAAATTGTTACCTTGAATACAAAATGCTATATGTGTCCGCTTAATGAGAACTGAGAGAAGTTTTGGGCCATTTAAACTTCTGCTCCTGGGTCTAAATGGCATTTCATAGTTTTTGCCCTGAATGTTTATAAACTTCAACCATAATAGCCAGTTAAAAACAAATTCACTTCCCTAACAATTCTGGCCAAGTCAATCACACATGCTATGCCTGGAGAACTTTATAGTCAGACAGATGGACCTAATTTTGAACTTCCAAGTTTTCAAGTCACTTCTCAGAGCCTTAGTTACTTCATTTGTCAATTTCAAATAGTTTAGGCTGGCTACTATGGGGATTGTGATAATTAGATTAAAGAATTTATATAAAATGCTTGGTAGTGTCCCTGGAACACAATAAGTGAGTAAGTGAAGTAGCTCAGTTGTGTCTGATTCTGTGACCCCATGAACTATAGCCTACCAGGCTCCTCTGTCCATGGGATTTTCCAGGCAAGAGTACTGGAGTGGGTTGCCATTTCCTTCTCTAGGGGATCTTCCTGACTCAGGGATCGAACCCAGGTCTCCTGCATTTCAGGCAGACGTTTTACCTTCTGAGCCACCAGGGAAGATCCTAGAACACAATAGGTATGTAATAAATGGCCGATAACACTGTTAAAATTTATTATTAAATAAATTTTACATCTTAAATTTCTATCAAGATCAAAATGGCATGGTGTTGCTCATCTATTATAAATTTATTTATATCATTCAAAGTAATAGTGGATATTTCATATTTATATATAATTTTCATTATTTTTGGAATTTGCTACACTGAGCAGCATTTTCAACATCCAAAAGGCTATATTTATTTCTACTGGTTTACTTAAATTTTCAATAAAAATTCTTACTTAATAGAGTACTGAAACAGAAAAAAAAAGACCCACACTAGGTTTATTATAATGAAAATGGGTGTTTATGAGTGTTTATTTTGTTACTCATTTTATATATATATATATATATATATATATATATATATATATGTAGAGAGAGAGAGAGAGAGAGAGAGAGATTTCTCCATAGACTCCAACAAGTTTGGCAAGGTTTCTGTGGAAGTTTATTTTTATGAAGATTGCCACAATTTTGTATGAGTTACTATATAAGACCAGCTTGTGAAAGTTTGTCATATTTTCATTCTTGCCTAAGAGCAAACTAAATGAAGTCAATAAAAAATTCTTAAGCAAGAAGAGTACAATGCCTTTATGGAAAGATGTTTGATTCTTGGCAGAGAAACAACCTGAATTTAGGCTGCCACTTCAACTAAAGTATTGTAAGAAAAAAAAATTATGCATCTGAAATTTCCTCCAAACAATGTAGCAATGACAGGAGTTTCAATAAAATCTTACAAAGATGTGACTTATGCTTTAAACTCATGATATAATAGTATCATCATGTCATAGTTTATTCCCCCAAAACGAAAGGCAAAATGTATATTAAGAAGGAGTAACAGTAGTGAAACAATAATTTCTCATAAGTATCATGTAAATTAGCATTGTTCAAACAATTTTTGAGCTTTCAGTTTTAATCCTTTGCATTCTAATTGATCCTGTCACAATTTTGTCAAATAATTCAGGGTTGAAATAATACTTATTTAAACAGTTATATTAAGTCACTAATTCTATTTCCAAAATTCCTATTAAGTTTGTACTATGTTTTATATACACTGGCGGGCTTCCCAGGTGGCTCACTGGTATAGAAACTGCCTGCCAATGCAGGAGACACAGGTTGGATTCCTAAGTCAAGAAGATCTCCTCCAGGAGAAAATGGAGTATTCTTGCTTGAAGAATCCCATGGACAGAGGAGCCTGGCAGGCCTTGTCCATAGGTCGCAAAGTCAGATACAACTGACTGACTGAGCACCATCAGTATATACTGGCACCAAGAATGTGATAGTGAATAAGAAACTTTCTTTCCATAAAGTTTATGTTGCAACAGATAAAAACAATACACAAACAAGAAATTAGCTTGATTGTTCCTATATAGAAATTGAAAATAGGTTTCAGTGTTCACAAACGATGACCATAAACAGATTTGAATGGCAAAGAGTTGGTAATCAAGGAAAAATCAATGGCAAGAATGTGACAGACAAAAACAACCTGTCTGATGGGAAGACATGATGGTGGGCACCCATTATTAAGGTACAGAAAAATTATTTTGAGGCCAAAACACAGGAACAAGTTAGAAAGTGGAAGGAGTGAAGTTGCAGAGGTAGTCAGGGGTCAGGTCATACAGAGGCTAGGATTTTACTGAAAGTCATTTGAGAGTTTAACAAATTCTCCAATAAGTGATATAATTGATTGATAAGTGATTTAACTTGATTCATACTTAAAAAAATTGAAGATTGGGGAATGGATTATGAAAGTTCAGTAGAGGATTTTATTCAAAAAAGAAAGCAAATTAAATAGTCATAACAATAAAAGATAGTAGCCCTGAGTAGAGATGATCATAGTAGATATGGGGAGATGTGGCTAGATCTTGGATAGTTTCAGGACTTGCTGATAGGTTAAATATGGGTGCTGAGACATAGCAAATCATCTAGGAAACCTTCCAGGTGTTTATTTGGTGCTGTTGCTATTTTCTTAAAATGGGAATGACAGTGACAAGCAGGCTCAGGATGGTGGTAGAAGTTAACAGTTCTAATTTTTTATTCATTTTTTAAGTGTGTATTACCTATTAAAAATACACATGGAAATGTTAAGCTCTTAAATATTAAAAAAAAAAAACATGAAGTTCAGAGAAGTGGTCAATACTGAAGAAGTTAATCTGGGAATGAATCATCATCATTTTAGAATGCCAGAAAGCAGGTATGGTGTATGACTGCACTTAATATCTACCACAACAGAGGAAGAACATCTATCCAGTGCCTAGTAAGTCAAGAGTAATCTGTGTATAGAGCTTTGAGACTTTGAACTTTATGTTAAAATCCAATGATTCAGCCTAGGATTCATAAATTTATTGACCATAACGTATGTGAAGCTCTTGCTGCTGAGCCCTGACTAGGTAGCCTCTACCTTGCCTCCTGACTCATATTTATGCTGTTATCTTTAATCTGGTTGATTTTCCACAGATCTTTCCCAGTTTTTCACTGAGTGCTGAATCATAGAGATTTCTCTCTGCCTCTGTTTAAATCATCACATGTGATTTTTCTGGAAGACTGACTGAATCCAACAGGGTCATGATAATGAAATGAATTTACTAATGAAATACATATGTATGATTGTTACATACACCAGCTAAGCACTCCTTGGCTCTTCAATTCAGAAATATTTTATATTTCTTAAAGTTAAAAACAAAAATTGACCAACTATATCTAAACAATCATTTTCAAAGATTTTAAAACAAGTTTTAAAAATGGATAAATTCATTAAATTAATTCTTTGACTTTTGGCAAATAGTCAGGTAGTAAACTGACTTTCTGGGGCTTCTCTGGTGGCTCAGATGGTAAAGAATCTCCTTGCCAATGCACGAGACCTGGGTTCGATCTCTGGATTAGGAAGATCCCCTGGAGAAGGGAATGGAAACCCATTCCAGTATTCTTGCCTGGAGAATCCCATGGACAGAAGAGCCTGGTGGGCTACATACAGTTCATGCATGGTGTCACAAAGAATTGGACGCAAATGAGCAGCTAACACACACACAGACACAAACTGACTTTCTACAAATTCACCTACAAAAATGTCTATTTCTCATGTGCAATTTACCTTCTAAAGTAGTGAAGTGTGTGCTTTGACTTGATTTTGTAAGGAAAATTAATGTGTAAAAGCTGATAGATTTAGTGTTAAGAGTTATTAAGCTTGTGATTTTTTTTAAGTGAAAAATCAGAGGTACTGCTAACCCTACTAAACTGTGTTTCCTACCTTAATAACTGAAGAGAATGCTGAATTTAATTAGAGATTAGTGAATATAAATCCATAATCCTACCCATACAATTCCAAGGACCCTCTGAAATCTATTCACAGATCTAAGGTTACAATACCCTGAGAACTTTATACTAAAATTCAAGGCCACCTTGGTATCTATATCTTGATAATCCATGTGGTAAACGGGAAACTATGTTGGACCCCCATGTTTCATAGCTTTTAGTAGGACATCATTTCTCAAATACTGAGAAATTTCTGGGGAAAACAGAGTCTTACAACAAACAGCACAGTTCTTGGAAATAAAAGGTCCCCAACTATAGCAAACATGGCAACATAAGAAACCGTGACTTCAAACAGGAGTCTGTGAAGTAAAAAAAAAAAAAAATTTAAACTTTAGAAATCAACCTTGAAGGATAAATCTAATTTCCTGAGCAATCTTGGTAAGGGGTATCCATGGAGTATTTATAAAAGAAAGCCTCACAGCTGATGTAATATCCTGGCAATCTTATTAGGTTGGGTTAAGTCATCACATTTGAACACCAAAGTAAATTGCTCTTCTTCCCACTGATAGTTGGGAAAATGGATTTTGCCAGATATACCTATGCAATTGGCTACTCACTTTATATTATATAATAATTTTAATCTTCATGAAAGCCTTATCCATTCATACACACTTTAAAACACTAAATAAACTCCAAAAATACCTCAAGAAGTTCTTAAAAAGATCTTTTTGTTCTTAAGAGGTGCCCTATATCACATCCACGGAATTCTCAGGACTTGGCAGAGTGAAGTATCAAAAGCCACTGTTTGGTAACTAACAGATGTGTTTCTCACTAACTATAATAGAACGAATTTCTAATTTGCTCAGTAAATATTTATAAATGCTTAACACTTAGTGGTTTTTGTGAAAATATAAAATTAAAGTAAACAAAAGAACAAATAACAACATAACTAAACATTCCAACAAGAAATTAGTTGATTCTCTCTGGTAGCTTATAGTATAGAACAAGAAGAAGAAAGTGTTAGTCACTCAATAATGTCCAATTCTTTGCAACCCCATGGACTGTACCCGCCAGCCTCCTCTGTCCATGGAATTCTCCAGGAAATAATACTGGAGTGGGTAGCCATTCCCTTCTCAGGTGATCCTCCCAACCCAGGGATTGAACCATCACACTTCTGTCATTACACTTAACTCCTGGTACTTCCGAAGGAATGATTTAATTATTACAGTACAAGGAGTTAAGTGTAATGACAGAAGTATGATGTACAGAGCTTCATGAAAACACAGAGAGGAGGTCACATAAACTAGACTAAGAGGCTTGAAAACTTTTACCAAAAATTATAAATTTAGACTTAAGTTCTGAGGGACAAGTAGGCATTAACTTGCTAAGGAGGAAAGCATTTATGCGTATAGGTCAGCATGTGCAATGTATAAATACATAGAATTACTTGACATGCTCAGAGTAAAAAAAATAATTTATAATAGAAATTAAGAGTATTGGTTTTTTTTAATTTTTTTATATATAAAATTTAATATAATAGAAATTAAGAGTATTGCCGGAGAAGGCAATGGCAACCCACTCCAGTGCTCTTGCCTCCTCCTCCCATGGACGGAGGAGCCTGGTGGGCTGCAGTCCATGGGGTCGCTAAAAGTCAGGCACAACTGAGTGACTTCACTTTCACTTTTCACTTTCATGCATTGGAGAAGGAAATGGCAACCCGCTCCAGTGTTCTTGCCTGGAGAATCCCAGGGACAGAGGAGCCTAGTGGGCTGCCGTCTATGGGGTCACACAGAGTTGGACACGACTGAAGCGACACAGCAGCAGCAGCAAGAGTATTATATATGTAATAATTGGAGAATCAGATCATCAAGGGCCTTTTGTGTTCAGTGGAACAACTGATACATGTTTTTCCTTTAAGTTTTAGGAAGGACTTAAAAGTCTTTTAAGCACTTGAACACATAATTATATTTATATATTTTAAGTTTCTCTGAAAGGATATTGGAGTGAGTGAAGATGGATTGGTTAAAGGGAGACCAGTGAAGAAGTTATCATACTAATCCAGGATAGAAGTGGTGATGGGAAGAAATAATCTTGGAAAAGAGAAAGGGAGCCACTTTCAGGAAATAATAGGAAGGAGGAATCTATATGATTAAATAGTTGATGCAATGATGAAGGGAGGAAGGAGGGTGCAATAGATGCAATTCCTAGTTTTCCCACAGAAATAGAAGGTGTGGAGACAAGAAATTGACAAATATGTTTTAAGGAATATAATATGAATTCAACTTTGAATATGTTGTGTATAAGGTTTGGGGGAACATCAAATTTATTGTATGATAGGCAGTCAAATTTATGATGCAAAACAGCAGTATAGCCAACACTGGAAATAAAATGTTTTATTAGAATGCAATGTGTGTTACATAGATAAAAATACATATTATTTATTTAGATACTTGGAAGAATATATAGTCTTACAATATAAAATGGATAATCTTTCAGCATTATATGTGAAGAAAATTTGAAAGGTCATCATGTTTGTTTTATATCGGCAATTGCTTCACATTTTGAAGGGTCTTAAAGAAAGGATGGGCTAGGTATGGCAGGACAAGTTGCACCTTCCTTGTAGCCATCAGAAAAAATAGAAACAAAACAGGAAAACACCCACAAAATAGAAAAAGAGAATTGATTTGCTGTGTCCAGTGCTAATTTAATAAGAGAAAGTTCTCATAATGCAATTTGTTTGCTATGTAATTTTAAAAAGTTAGTGTCTAAAAGTCTCCCAGAGAAGAACAATGGCAGCAGGACTCTATTATACTGAGACATTTAATGTCAGTTTTAAATGGTGTCTTTTCACTTTCCAACATCTCTGAAATATGGATGCATCTTAACATCTATAACATTTTATACTTGTTCTCTCCTAAAGAGCCAGTTCTTCCAATAGTCTGCACATGTGTCCAAAGTACAACCATTAAAATTCAGGAAAAAGGGTTTTAGTTGTTTGAAAGATACCTCTTAAAGCATAAGGAACAGATAATCAGAGGATAGGGGATTGAATGTTGTGAAAAAATTTTCAAAATACAAGAGCTAAAAGTAGGTTTGTCCTATATTATGTAAGTGCAAGAGCCCAGTACTAGTAATTTAAAATGAAATGATTCTTTTAAAAAATTCTCTATCATCAGTGCTTTGGAGCATCTGGATAAAAAACAGATGTCAATGACACTGAATTTAAAAATTATTGAAAAAATTGTACTTTGAATGTGAAATTTAGAAACACCATAATCAATTTAACTGGCTTATTTTTATTCACTTATACATAAAAAAATGGTGATTTATAATTTTTCGGAAAATTCTGCATAATTAAATCCAAAATAATTCTCTCAATTACCATAAAATTCTAAAAGTTAAGAAAGCATTGCACCATGGCTTAACTGGCAGTATTTGCTTTTCTTTTTAAAAAATAACATGCATTCACGACTTACAGTATTTTAGATAGGTGAAATGCTATATCTGGTGCAACAACAAAAAGACAAAAAGAAAAAAGAAGTTGTTTCTGTAGCTGTAACTCTCTTCTACAAAGTTTTCTTTTTTCCTTTCCTAAAGTGGAAGAGAGAACCAATTAGATGGAAGATCATTCCACAGAGCAAGATGGCTCAACTAATCCTCACCAGCCACCATTTAGACTCTGAAACCTGGAATGATTAACTGTGACTTTTGAAAGTAAACTGACCACATGTAAGGATCTGCCTATATGATCACCCAGCAGAGTAAAGAGAGATAAAGGTGAAAGGATGAGCACAGTAAGGGAGGGAGTAGATGGGTGGAGGTGCGGGGTGGGGAGAGAGTCCTGATTCCCAAGGCATACAAGTTTTCATTATCCTTCTCTGAGCACCTAAATGACATTAAATTGCTCCAGCAGAGCAAAGGCAAGCCTTCAGACCTCTGGAACAACTTCAGACCATGACGTTTTCAGGGTATAATGCAGGCTATACAACCCAGAGTTGACTTTAAAACACGTGAATATTTACCAGGAAGCAGAGCTGTTGCCAGGGTAGGGAGGGTTTTAAAGTGTGGTTTAAACTCATTAAGGAAATATACATACATAAAATGTCTTGGAATCTGACAAATCAATGAAAGAACGTCATGGAAAGCTTGATGGAAACTTCTCTTGAAGTGGTAGATGGTTTAAAAGATAAAAGTAACTCAATCTTGGTGTATCTGTGGTTTTGGACCCCTAAGTCTTTCATGTAGTTAAAAAGTACAAAGGAAAAACCAAGTATAGTTCCTGGGATCCTAATAGAAGGAGGATAAAAAGCCTTTTTTTCTGTTGCAATTAGGCAAATATCTGTTCAATGTCATGGAAATATGTGTACTAAGACAAAGATTCAGAAACAGTTCTTCTGAATGTTGGCAGTAAACATTTATCACATTGGTACCTTTGTATTCAAACTCTTTCACTTTTGTGATATAACACATTGCTTATTGGAATATTTATGCTGGTACAATTATCCAGGTAATGGTGTGAAAATTATAAGACAAAATTCTAAAAAGCAAATAATGCAATAAAAATGCATTCAAAGCACAGTCACATTGCTTATTAGTTTTCTTTTGCTGGCTAAGAAACCACAATACATTTAATGGCTTTAAAACAATACCTGTTTATTAGCTCACAGTTCTGTAGGTCAGAAGTGTGGACACAGTGTTACTGGAGTCCCTGCTTAAGGTCCCACAGGTTGAAAATCAAGATGTCAAGCAGCCACATTCTCAGTAGAATCTTGCAGTCTTCTTTCAGTTTGATGGCACAAATTAGTTCCTTATGGTTGTCAGAGTCAGGTCCCTATTGCATTGCCTATTGTGAGATGGACATCACTTTCATCTCTGAGAGTTCACATGCTCTCTCCTTCTTCAAAACCAGCAATGGAGAATCTCCTCTCACACTTTAAATCTTTTTAGCTGGGAAAAGCCAAGATCCTTTTAAGGGCTCACAGGATTGGATTAGTCTCTGGCAGGACATTCTCCCTGTATAACATCAATTGATTTGGGACCATAACTACATTCTGAAAAGTCTTAACACAGTCGCATTCTTACTTGAGTTAGATTGACTGGTAGAAGACATGTATTTTCAAGAGACTGGGAATCTTAGGTCATAATTCTGTCTATGACAGACAAACAGATATAGTGACATTTAGGCATTTGGAAATGCAGTGAATTACCTAAAAAGCACCATGAAATTAAAAGACTCTTGCTCCTTGGAAGGAAAGTTATGACCAACCTAGACAGCATATTAAAAAGCAGAGACATTACTTTGCCAACAAAGGTCCATCTAGTCAAAGCTATGATTTTTCCAGTAGTTATGTATGGATGTGAGAGTTGGACTATAAAGAAAGCTGAGTGCCAAGGAATTGATGCTTTTGAACTGTGGTGTTGGAGAAGACTCTTGAGAGTCCCTTGGACTGCAAGGAGATCCAACCAGTCCATCCTAAAGTAAATCAATCCTGAATATTCACTAGAAGGACTGATGCTGAAGCTGAAACTCCAATACTTTGGCCACCTGATGTGAAGAACTGACTCACTGGAAAAGACCCTGATGCTGGGAAAGATTGAAGGCAGGAGGAGAAGGGGACAACAGAGGATGAGATGGTTGGATGGTATCACTGACTCAATGGACATGAGTTTGAGTAGGCTCTGGGAGCTGGTAATGGGCAGGGAAACCTGGCATGCTGCAGTCCATGGGGTTGCAAAGAGTCAAACACAACTGAGCGACTGAACTGAACTGAACCGAACCTAAAAAGGATGCAGGTTGGGAATTTCTGAGCTCTTCCCCTTTACTAGAAATGTCTTGGCAGATTTCATCTCTCACCCTTCAACGTTGTTGCCTTCCATTTTTAACTTGAAGCAGGTCTTGATAAACCTTGCATATTTCTCAAATATAATGGGTATCTGGTAGGTATAGCTTGTTAACATAAGAGTACACAGTTAATCAAGAATGGGACTTAACCAGCAACACCCAGCCTGACATAGAACATCACTGATCTTGTTTTTGTTCAAAGAATTGCTATAATCATAGCTAAGTTTCTGATACAGTCTGCCCTCTGTATCCGTTGGTTCTGCATTTGCAGATTCAACCAACTGCAAAATGAAAATATTTGAAAAAATAATCCCAGAAACTTCCAAAAATTAAAATTTGAATCTTTCATTCATGGCAACTGTTTACATAACATTTACATTGTATTTACAACTATTTATTATAAATAGCCTTTACATTGTATTAGGTATTAACATGGCTTCCCAGGTAGCATTAGTGGTAAAAAATAAACCCTCTTGCCAATGCAGGAGACATGAGACATGGGCTCAATCCCTGAATCAGGAAGATGCCCTGGAGGAGGGAATGACAACCCACTCCAGTGTTCTTGCCTGGAGAATCCCATGGACTGAAGAGCATGAGGGGCTGCAGTCCATGGGGTCACAAAGAGTCAGACATGACTGAAGCAACTTAGCATATTACACAACACAGGTATCAATATTAAAAGCAATCTAGGGATGATTTATTTTTTTTAATTTTATTTTATTTTTAAACTTTACATAACTGTATTAGTTTTGCCAAATATCAAAATGAATCCACCACAGGTATACATGTGTTCCCCATCTAGGGATGATTTAAAGTATGATTCAGTAACCATTACTGAAGCTGTACGCCTTTAAGGGATGAATTTGTCTAGTAAAGAGACTGTTTTCACCACTGAAATTTCCTCCTGAGATTTTCTTACCATATTTATGGCATCATAAGACCTTTGCTAAGGCATCCAGTTTTCTTCTCTTAACCTCTTCCCTATCAAAACAGATTCAAAGTATATGTTCTCACATCAGTAATTTGCATCTCAGTCTCAACTAAAAGCTATATATTTTCATTTTATGTAGTACCTTGTACTCATGAAATAGTATGTCTTTTAAAATTAATTTACTGATAGCAGGATATTAACATACGAAAATCACTTGAAAAGTATTTTGAATCATTATTACTAACACATTGAATGCCTATTCTAAGGCACTGTATTAAAACCTTTAAGCTAGCAACTTGTTTAATCCTCAAGCTTCCCCTGTGTCTCAGAGGTAAAGAATCTGCTTGCCATGCAGGAGATTCAGGAGACACAGGTTGGATCCCTGGGTTGGGAAGCTCCCCTGGAGGAGGAAATGACCGTCTTCCCCAGTATTCTGGCCGGGACAATCCCATGACAGAGGAACCTGGTGGGCTACAGTCCATGCGGTTGCAAATAGTCAAGACACGACTGAGCAATTGAGCACACTGTCACATTATTTTCATCCTCATAATGTATAAGGTGGTTATTATAACTGCACAATTTTAACAACAAGAAAATGAAGTATATAGAAATAAATGTTAAGGAAATTTATCAATGTAATATAGTCAGTTAAGAATATGACCCTAGATAACTTGATTTTATTGATTGCTATAGTAACTGCCTTCCACAAAGGACACCATTCAGTAAGTATGAATATGTATATGGGTAAAAGGAAAATTTCCCTCCTGAAGTATGAGTTCCCTTTGCCAGATGCTGCCACTGTGATCAGTGGTTTACCCCTCTTCGAGGCATGTGTATATCCTATACATGCAAACATATGTAAAATCAAAATGACTGTGCATGAGCTATTTAGCACAATTAGGAGGCAATAACATGCATCTTCCTTTTTTCATGTGTAAAATAATACAGGAGATCTGAGTATATTAATTTGGTGTTTGGGGACTCATTGTAGTGTACAAAATGCATACTGAACCATGAGACTAAAGAAATCACTGTCTGGCTTCCAAGAAATCACAACTGGCTTCCAAGATCTGTGATAAGTCTGAGGCTTTACCATACACGCAAGCCAAGCAGTTGGCCAGTTTTATGGGTACTGCCAGAAAACATGAGACTCTTGGATCAGAGACAACTTAATTTTTATGTCAGTTCCCACTGTCCCAAGTTCCCAAGGGGCCAATGTACAAAGACCTAGGTGGAAGTGGCCACAAAGTAGCTTTGCATTACAGCTTGCTGCTGTTGCTAAGTCACTTCAGTCGTGTCCGACTCTGTGTGACCCCATAGATGGCAGCCCACCAGGCTCCCCCGTCCCTGGGATTCTCCAGGCAAGAACACTGGAGTGGGTTGCCATTTCCTTCTCCAATGCATGAAAGTGAAAAGTGAAAGGGAAGTCGCTCAGTCGTGTCCGACTCTTCGCGACCGCATGGACTGCAGCTTACCAGGCTCCTCCCTCCAT
Organism: Bubalus bubalis; assembly: GCF_019923935.1. Lineage (NCBI taxonomy): Eukaryota > Metazoa > Chordata > Mammalia > Artiodactyla > Bovidae > Bubalus > Bubalus bubalis. The sequence continues at coordinate 34,603,648 of NC_059164.1, forward strand.
GGGATTTCAGAAGTATTAAATTCAAAGAACTCAAAAGTTTTACTATGAATTGCAAACAAATTTGCCTGACCTTTACTCTGGAGGAGGCACTCAATTTCTTAAAGTTATTCTACATACAAATGTTCTTAAAACAATGGTCCAGAGGCAAAAGGCAGTTAGGGTCTTGACTTGCAAACCAAACAAAACTGACAAAGTCATAGAGAACCATCACACAAACTCACTAGTTGTGGAGCTTTAGTGTATCACTTAATCCTTCTGAGCTTGGTAATCTGTAAAACAGTAGTACAAGACATTTATTTGTCTAAGGATGAATTATAATAATGTATTTTAAATCACATTGTGAACTGCAAAGTATTCCAAACAAATGTTACAGTTGTTATTCTGATTGTCCTTGAAATCAAATATACAAGCGCTTTTCTATTGTCAGCAAGTACATGACGGATTGGATGGATATTAACTTTAGTAATATTCTAGGACATGTTCAGCTGGCCACAATACCAATTAAGTCTTAGTGACAGATTTTGGATTGTTTGGGACCCAACCCAGGGAAAGTTATATTAAAATTCAATGAATTACAAGGGAAGATGTTAATTCATGATTAGAAAAAGAAATCCAACTCCTAAAAAGAAAGCAGGACATATTTTTATCCTGAAAAATGTCTGGGTGTTTTCAGAATTTGGTTAAGTGTTTCATACCAGTTACAATAATATGAAAAAGAGCTTAACTAGCATATGGAGACATAAAGATGACTTGTATAAATAAAACCACCCAGCTGATTGTATCTCTACATAAAAGAAGGGCTCTTACTAATAACTTAAAAGTCTAATTTTGTGTGAAAAATACTGCTTAATTTTCTAACAGGTTAAGCCTAAAAATATTTAATGTTTATTTAATATATTGTTGAACATATTGGATTAGTATTTATACCTATATCTTCATTTAATAGATTGCCATTTTTAGTGCCCATACTTATAAATTTAAAGTTCTTTCTTTAAGGAACTTATTAATAAAATAAGGTTTATTGAGTTATATTTTTAAGTTAAATGTTTCTCTGGGTTTATTTTCCTATGGGATAAGTAAAAAATTAAATTTGATTTGTTCACGTATCAAATGAATAAGGTGCACTATTAACATAGAGAGCAGTTAAATTTCTTTCTCTTTCTATTGCTGACTACTTAATCCTTAAGAAAGATAGTAAAAAAGCTTTCTTTAAGTATAATAAATTCCAGATTTTATAAAATCCCCAGAAGCTTTTAAAAAATGTTTCAAAAGCTTTAAGATGTGTCCTGTCCCCAACCCCAACAGGAAATTCTGACAATAGTTAAATATATTCATCATATGTGGAGTACAAGAAATATGATTATGATGCATCAGTGTTGAAAAAATTGTACAGAGGTAAAAAAACACATTACTCTTTTTGTTCAATTTACAGGCTAATCAGACACAAAGCTAAGTTGTGAAAGACATGAAACAAAGAGCAAATGGGATTTGTGTGTGTGTGTGTGTGTGTGTGTGTGTATCTGTGTATGTCATGCCAGACCAAAAAGACTAGAGTAAGTAATTAAAGTAAAATAAAATGGAGCGGTACCATTTTTTATATTTTTTATTTTATTGTACTGGGGAATATAGCACATGTAAAAAATGTTATATATACATACAATTTAAATAATAATAATAACCCAGATAACTACCACTCAAAAACTAGAATTTTGCCAATACCAGAGAAGTCCTTATGGTCCTCTGTAATAGAATTTGATCATTTTCCAGTATACTCTTGAATATTTTGTTAATCAATTCTTTGTTTTTCTATAATATTATGTATATATATTTCCTTAAAAAACTATTGTTTATCTGTTTTTTAATTTTTCAATTTCAATGAATGGGATTATTTTGTATACATTCTTTTTATTTCCCTCTTTATTACATTTTTGAGATTCATCCAGATCATCCATTTAGTTGCAGTTTATTCTTTTCACTGTTGAATGTTAATCCAATGTGAGATTGTACAGCAAGTCATTTATATCAATATACTGAACTGATGATTGTTGGTTGGTTTTTTTGGCTGTTGCCAGCTTTGGGCAATGGCACCCCACTCCAGTACTTTTGCCTAGAAAATCCCATGGACGGAGGAGCCTGGTAGGCTGCAGTCCGTGGGGTCGCTAGAGTCCGACACGACTGAGCGACCTCACTTTCACTTTTCACTTTCATGCATTGGAGACGGAAATGGCAACCCACTCCAGTGTTCTTGCCTGGAGAATCCCAGGGACGGGAAGCCTGGTGGGCTGCCGTCTATGGGGTCGCACAGAGTCGGACACGACTGAAGCGACTTAGCAGCAGCAGCAGCAGCAGCAGCAGCTTTGGGAGCACTGTCAGTCATTCATTATTATGAGCACACTGCAGGTTTTTGTACATGACTCCTGGAACACGTATGCAGTGATTCAGTCTTACACTTGAAGACCTATACTTAAGAGGGAATTGATGGCTCATAAGGGCTTCCCAGGTGGCGCTAGTGGTAAAGAACCCACCAGCCAATGCAGGTAGGCATAAGAGACGCAGATTCTATCGTTGGGTTAGAAAGATCCCCTTGGAGGAGGGCATGGCAACGCACTCCAGAGTTCTTACCTGGAGAACCCATGGACAGAGGAGCCTGGCAATGGCAGTCCATAGCATCACACAGAGTTGGACAGGACTGCAACAATTTACCATGCAAGGTGTATATATCATAATTAATTAGTTTTTTTCAGTTTTCCAAAGAGCCTGAAGTAAATTTGAACTCTTTGATCCTTCTTACATTGCTGATGGGAATATACAATGGTGTGTGTGTGTACGTGTGTATGTTAGTTGCTCAGTCATGTCTGACTCTTTGCAACCCCATGGACTGTAGTGTGCCAGACTCCTCCATCCATGGAATTCTCCAGGCAAGAATACTGGAGTGGGTAACCATTCCCTTTTCCAGGGGATCTTCCCAATCCAGGGATTGAACCCAACTCTCCCTCATTGCAGGCAGATTCTTTACTGTCTGAGCCACCAGGGAAGCCCCTAAAATGGTACAGACACTTATAGAATGTTTACAGCACTTTCTCAGCTCTTACTATATGAATCAGCAATCACACACATGGCCATTTATTACAGAGATATGAAAACTTACACTGACACAATACATGGGAGAATACCAATACATGAATGTATTAGCAACTTTATTTATAATAGAAAAGCTCTAACAATAGCCCACATGTCCTTCCTTTGGTGAATGTATGGACAAACTCTGATATTTCCATACCTGGAATCCATATATTCTATACATGGAACACCACACACCACTAAAAAACAATAAAATATCAAATAAGTCTAACAACCTGAATGGACCTGGAAAATTATTCTTAGTGAAAAATGTCAGTCTCAAAATGCTTCATGGTGTACTGTCTCATTATATAACATTCTTGAAATGGAAAAACAATGTAAAGATGGAGAACATATTCATGATTGCCAGGGGCCAGGTAGAGTGTGTATGTGTGTGTGATGAGGTTACAGATACAAGTACAAAAAGATAGCATGCTAGAGCTGTTTGTGGTGACAGGACCATTTGGCATCTTGATTTAAGTGGGGGTTATATAAATCTATGCTTGTGATAAAACTGCACAGAATCATATATTCACAGAAATTAATGCAAATTTTAAAATGGTGAAAAGACTATTCTGGTTAGCAGTGATGTGCCATTTCTTGGTTTTGATGTTATACAACAGCTGTGTAATATGCCTCTACTGGGAAAGGTGGATAAAGAGTATATGAAAATCTGCACTATTTATGCAACTTTCTTTGAGTTATGCTTCAAAATAAAAAACCTTTATGCCTATCATAGTTAACTAAAGAATAATTTTTTTAATTCCGGCGTGATTTTTAATTTTGTGTGCATGTGTATGTGTGTGTCTCAGGGAAAGCAATCAACATATACTATTTACAAAATGTTCTTGTCCCCATTAGCCAATATAGATTGTTGATAGTATGCATATTCCTGTGTGTCCATTTACATACACTTACAATCCAACAGTTTCTCTACCAGAAATACATGAAAGCTAGCATCCATTTATTTGTGTTTAAAAATTAAGCTACCAACATTACTCTAAATTATGCCTTGGTCACTGAACTCACTCTTTAAAGTATATAGGTGATATGACTATAGTCAGCTGTTATGTACCACTCACAGAATTATTTCCTTACTTGTCTTTTGATTTTTTACATTACATTTGCAAAGAAACAAAGTTTTTTTATTCATTTAGAATATATGAACCAGGAGAGTATTAGAGGAGAAATTACTAATCACACAGTCCAATGTACACAAGTTGCTGGTATGAGCTTTTTTTCTGAGAACAGAATTGAAATGAGAGGAATTAGAAAAGAACAAGAGGCTCCAGGAAAAGTAAGAAAGTGAAAAGTGGTGGAGACAGTTGGTGCTGACAGAGGTTTTTTTGATGGAAGCTTAAGTACTGCTTCCAATCGCCCTGTGGTTGAACCAGGTGGTACAGATTAGTGGTTTAATACATTGTTTTAAGTGTCAAACCATTCAGGCCATTGCTCAGGATCCAAATCCAAAAAGGGGCCTTAAAATCACTCAAATGTAAACGAAGAGAGACTATGCTTACCAGATCCTTTTTAGGTAGAAGAATTATATGAGGCTGGGGAATTCTTTGATAATTTATTAAAGCATGGGAGTAAAGAACTGGGAAGGCACCAAGTATCAATTGAGCATCATTAAACTGCCTTCTAAGAAATGGACCCCATTAACTACAGGATTATTTGCTTTGCCAAGTACAATGTGGGAGTAGGGGAGACTTGTTTGAGAAAATGGGAAGAGACTGATCACACCCTCCAATTAGCCGCCTTCCTTCCTTTTCTGCTACAAAGTAGTCAACCTTCTACTAGAATATAATAAACACCAAAAGCATATTGCTTTGAAGGACTGACGATTTATTAGCTTGCCTGGGGCATCCACATGTCTGTTTAGCCCTAGTGACATATACACATTATATGTGTGTGGCCACATAATCACAAACATGCACAAATGCACAGAAAGTAGTCCTTCCAGCTGAAGAGAATACTGCTGACAATGCAATAATGCTCCTGAAAATGGTGCTTTGGGATTTCACACCCTCACTCTCACTTGGGCTTCCTCCTCCAGATCTAACTGTACTCCTGAGTACTGGCACAGAAATATGCCATATATATATATATATATACAAAACATTTATATTAGCCTAGAATTCAGTATTCTTTATCACACTGGAAACATACCACATGGCAAAAAGACTTGGTGCTTATACAACAGAATTCTTTCCAACCTTCCCTCTTCCCTTAGTATAAGATTACATTCATTTATTTGCTTGTAAAAAACCATGTAACTCTGTCCACTATAAGTTGGCAAGGCATTCCAACCATGCAAAGCACAGATAAGTAAATTTCAGACCAATTGTTGACGGCTAAATTAATCTTTTCTTTGCAGAAAAGACAATCCATATTTCTCTTTTTCTTTGACAGAAAACTGTACACACTTGTGTATGGGAATAATGAGGTCTTTTATTGAAGACTGTCATAAATAAACATTCAAAAACTATTTCTATGCTCAGTGGCTGGGGTTTTTACTTTTTCCTTTTACTTGGTTGCAGTTTTCTTGAAATTGTATATATGTGTGTGTGTGTGCATGTGTGCGTGTATGTGTGTGTGTGTGTGTGCGTGCGTTGTTACTTTAGTCATGTCCAATTCTTTGTGACCCTGTGGGCTGTACCCCACCAGTCTCCTCTGTCCATGGGGATTCTCCAAGCAAGAATACTAGAGTGAGTAGCCATGTCCTCTTTCAGGGGATCTTTCCAATCCAGGGATCGAAGCTGCATCTCTTATATCTCCTGTGTTGGCAGGCTGGTTCTTTACCACTAGCGCTACCTGGGAAGCCCATATAAATGAATATATATATATAATTATTTCTATAAATATGTGTATAATTATTTTAGTATGTATAATATTTATGTTGAAGAGAGTTGTGCATAAACATTTTAGAATAGTTCTATTCTTAGTGCTTCGTGGTTTCTATTTTTCGTTTTACTTGGTTGCATTTTGTATTGAGATTTCCTATATATGTATATAAACATAATTATATTAACATATCGGAGAAGGCAATGGCACCCCACTCCTGTACTCTTGCCTGGAAAATCCCATGGATGGAGGAGCCTGGTAGGCTGCAGTCATGGGGTCACTAAGAGTCGGACATGACTGAGCGACTTCACTTTCACTTTTCACTTTCATGCACTGGAGAAGGAAATGGCAACCCACTCCAGTGTTCTTGCCTGGAGAATCCCAGGGGTGGGAGAGCCTGGTGGGCTGACGTCTATGGGGTCACACAGAGTTGGACACAACTGAAGTGACTTAGCAGTAGCAGTATATTAACATATATAGTATAATATAGTATAACATATATAGCATAATATGTTAATATAAATAAACTAGAATTATAACCAGACTCAATCTTAAAAGAAAGAGGTAATATACATTTAACTGATTTTGGAGAAAAGAGAGGCTGAGAGTGAAATTTGTTTCCTCTTTTTTCTACTAACTTGAAAATACTCTTAAAAATGAAGTTATTTTCGTTTGGTAGTTAAAGTTTCAAATACAACTTAAAAAAATCCTTAATAAAATTCTAGCAATCAGAATCCAACAACACATTAAAAAGATCATACACCATGACCAAGTGGGCTTTATCCCAGGGATTCAAGGATTCTTCAATATCCACAAATCAATCAATCTTATACACCACATTAACAAATTGAAAAATAAAAGCCATATGATTATCTCAATAGATGCAGAGAAAGCCTTTGATAAAATTCAACATCCATTTATGATTAAAACTCTCCATAAAGCAGGAATAGAAGGAACATACCTCAACATAATAAAAACTATATATGACAAACCCACAGCAAACATTATCCTCAATGGTGAAAAATTCAAAGCATTTCCCCTAAAGTCAGGAGCAAGACAAGGGTGCCCACTCTCACCACTACTATTCAACATAGTTTTGGAAGTTTTGGCCACAGCAATCAGAGCAGAAAAAGAAATAAAAGGAATCCAAATTGGAAAAGAAAAAGTAAAACTCTCACTGTTTGCAGATGACATGATCCTCTACATAGCAAACCCTAAAGACTCCACCAGAAAATTACTAGAGCTAATCAATGAATATAGTAAAGCTGCAGGATATAAAATCAACATACAGAAATCACTTGCATTTCCTATACACTTATAATGAGAAAATAGAAAGAGAAATTAAGGAAACAATTTCATTCACCATTGCAACGAAAAGAATAAAATACTTGGGAATATATCTACCTAAAGAAACTAAAGACCTATATATAGAAAACTATAAAACACTGGTGAAAGAAATCAAAGAGGACACTAATAGATGGAGAAATATACCATGTTCATGGATCGGAAGAATCAATATAGTGAAAATGAGTATACTACCCAAAGCAATCTATAGATTCAATGCAATCCCTATCAAGCTACCAACGGTATTTTTCACAGAGCTAGAACAAATAATTTCACAATTTGTATGGAAATACAAAAAAACCTTGAATAACCAAAGCAATCTTGAGAAGGAAGATGGAACTGGAGGAATCAACCTGCCTGACTTCAGGCTCTACTACAAAGCCACAGTCATCAAGACAGTATGGTACTGGCACAAAGACAGAAATATAGATCAATGGAACAAAATAGAAAGCCCAGAGATAAACCCACACACCTATGGACACCTTATCTTTGACAAAGGAGGCAAGAATATACAATGGATTAAAGACAATCTCTTTAACAAGTGGTGCTGGGAAAACTGGTCAACCACTTGTAAAAGAATGAAACTAGAACACTTTCTAACACCATACACAAAAATAAACTCAAAATGGATTAAAGATCTAAACATAAGACCAGAAACTATAAAAATCTTAGAGGAGAACATAGGCAAAACACTCTCTGACATACATCACAGCAGGATCCTCTATGACCCACCTCCCAGATTATTGGAAATAAAAGCAAAAATAAACAAATGAGATCTAATTAAAATTAAAAGCTTCTGCACAACAAAATAAACTATAAGCAAAGTGAAAAGACAGCCTTCAGAATGGGAGAAAATAATAGCAAATGAAGCAACTGACAAACAACTAATCTCAAAAATATACAAGCAACTCCTACAGCTCAATTCCAGAAAAATAAACAACCCAATCAAAAAATGGACCAAAGAACTAAATAGACATTTCTCCAAAGAAGACATACAGATGGCTAACAAACACATGAAAAGATGCTCAACATCACTCATTCTCAGAGAAATGCAAATCAAAACCACAATGAGGTACCATTTCACGCCAGTAAGAATGGCTGCGATCCAAAAGTCTACAAGCAATAAATGTTGGAGAGGATGTGGAGAAAAGGGAACCCCTCTTACACTGTTGGTGGGAATGCCAACTAGTATAGCCACTATGGAGAACAGTGTGGAGATTCCTTTAAAAACTGGAAATAGAACTGCCATATGACCCAGCAATCCCACTGCTGGGCATACACACTGAGGAAACCAGAAGGGAAAGAGACACATGTACCCCAATGTTCATTGCAGCACTGTTTATAATAGCCAGGACATGGAAGCAACCTAGATGTCCATCAGCAGATGAATGGATAAGAAAGCTGTGGTACATATACACAATGGAGTATTACTCAGCCATTAAAAAGAATACATTTGAATCAGTTCTAATGAGGTGGATGAAACTGGAGCCTATTATACAGAGTGAAGTAAGCCAGAAAGAAAAACACCAATACAGTATGCTAACACACATATATGGAATTTAGAAAGATGGTAATGACAACCCTGTATGCGAGACAGCAAAAGAGACACAGATGTATAGAATAGTCTTTTAGATTCTGTGGGAGAGGGAGGGGGGGGGATGATTTGGGAGAATGGCATTAAAACATGTATAATATCATATAAGAAACGAATCGCCAGTCCAGGTTCGATGCAGGATTCAGGAAGCTTGGGGCTGGTACACTGGGATGACCCAGAGGGATGGTATTGGGAGGGAGGTGGGATGAGGGTTCAGGATGGGGAACACGTGTACACCCGTGGCAGATGCATGTTGATGTATGGCAAAACCAATAGAATAATGTAAAGTAAAAATAAAATAAAATAAAAAATCTCTAAAGGCACACCTAGGTATTACTGGCCAGTCATTTATCTGGTCATTCCACATATTGAGCACTTTAAATCCTGAATAGAAATACAGATGGGAGAAGAAGATGGCACCCCACTCCAGTACTCTTGCCTGGAAAATCCCATGGATGGAGGAGCCTGGTAAGCTGCAGTCCATGGGGTCGCGAAGAATCAGACATGACTGAGCAACTTCACTTTCACTTTTCACTTTCATGCATTGGAGAAGGAAATGGCAATCCAGTGTTTCTTGCCTGGAGAATCCCAGGGAGGAGGGAGTCTGGTGGGCTGCCGTCTATGGGATTGCACAGAGTCGGACATGACTGAAGTGGCTTAGCAGCAGCCCCAGCAGAAATACAGACATGGCTCTTGCGAAATGTATGATTTAGTAAATAAAAAAGTTATTAAGTAGACAGACACAAATAAATACACATGTAATTGTAGTTATAAAGGGCTTCCTAGGTGGCTTAGTGGTAAAGAATCTGCCTGTCAATGCAGAAAACATGAGTTCAATTTCTGGGTTGGTAAGATCCCCAGGAGAAGGAAATAGCAAACCCACTCCAGTATTCTTACCTGAAGAATCCCATGGACAGAGGAACCTGGTGGGCTGCAGTCCATGGGGCTGCAAAGAGTCAGACACAACTGAACGACTGAGCATGTACTTATAATTATCATAACCGCTATGACAGAAAAGCATAAGCAATTTGTTTCCACATTGTAATAACTACCCTTTCTCTTATTTCAAACATTTCATGTCCTATTACAATTAAAATTTAGCTTCTTAGGTATATTTGTCTATTGGGAAATGTCACGTTTCTTATAAATTAAAAATCTAGGTCTCTCAGTTTTATTATGAGTTATAAAATCATAAATTGACATCTTATGTTTATGAAAAAGTAACACATTTTAGTATAGTGCATGTACTAGTAAATACAATAGACTTTTCTTCACTGATAGTATTTAAGCCCACCCCATTTCTGTATGCTGCTCTTTCTGCCAACATGATCTAATATAAGGTAGTAGTAAAGAATCAAATATACAGGCTTATAAATTCTGGAGGTAGATCCATTTAAAAAACAAATAAAATGCCATTATTATAGGGTATTATTTATTAGTTTTTCTAAATAAATCCAGTAATGTGTCACACAAATGTTTGAGCTTCCAAAATTGTGCAGTCATATATTTCCAGTTTAATACATTGCAAGTCAATGTATTTATTGGATTTGAGTTCCAGTAAACTCTTACTACTAAATTTCCTTGGCTTCAGAAAATTAATCACTAAAGATCATAGGAATTATATATAGCTTGTATATATCAAATGGTAGCTCTGCAAATTTGTTTGGGCTTATTTAGATTTTGTAGCTATGTATGATAAATAATTAAAAGATAACTGGATTATTTCTAAATCCTTCTAAGACATGTGTGTATTATTGTAACAAATCAACTTAAAAATCAGCTTAATTTTCAGAATGATTTTCCAATAATGATGCCAAAACTTTAACACCAGTGTTCTGAGGCACATGCATTTCTGGATTCCTTTGGCAAACGTTGCCGCAAAACTTTGATTTAATCTAAGTCTAATATATTTACTTAAGTGGAACCTGTATTTCTATTCAAATACAACTTATGCTGCTAAGTCGCTTTAGTCGTGTCCGACTCTGTGCGACCCCATAGACGGCAGCCCACCAGGCTCCCCCCTCCCTGGGATTCTCCAGGCAAGAACACTGGAGTGGATTGCCATTTCCTTCTCCAATAATACAACTTATGTCTGTATTTCTATTAACTAGATGCATTTAAAAAAAAATACATGTATGACATAATTGAAAAATGTACATCCTTTTTCAACACTTTGAATAAAAATTATCAATTACTTGATATCTGCCTTTAAATTCTTAGCAGTGTTTTGTTATATATTTTGACTTATAGCTTGAGTGATACATGAAGAAAATGAGGTCTAGAGATATTAAGAAACTGACCACATCTGCTTAGTAGCTAACTAGTTGTATAGTCAAACATATAATCACATGCTCCAGGATCCTAACTTACTATCTGAACTATGCTATACAACATTATTAAAGATAATCACTTTCAAGAACTATACCTTTTATAATCCACAACACTCTCTGTCATTCTTCATATCCCAACCATAAATATCACATATAAGATACAGGAAAATGACAAGTTACCATGAATTTTGAAATAACCTTATATTTTCTTATGAAAGTTTGCAGTTTAGTTTTTCTTTAAAGAAAATTATTCCATTTGTGGTTTTTCTAAAAGGGAATGAATGCAATTGTTTTCTTGCTGCCAGAGTGGCCCATCTAAACATTACTGTTCCAAATAGAACAAATTATATATTCAAAAATTCAAGTAAAAGTGCCATATAAAGGTTAATTATTTGTGTGCCATCCCTTGTGGAAGGAGGCATTCTTTTGCTTAGAATACATATTTAATATTCTATGAATAATTTAGATATGTGAGTCCTGCAGGGGTTGGAAAGCTAGCTTATTTGTTCATTTTTAAAGTATAAAGTATTCTATGTGTTCCAAAAACAATTAGAATTAGTTTTGTTCTTTCTAGTAATTGAGTTTGAGATTTGGACTCTATATTTATTTTACTCTCTAAAAAGAAGTATGTTTACTGTTGATTTAATACAGTTTTTTTAATATTATGAGTATATGTGAGTTTATATTTTCCATATTTCAATTTAATTAATAGTAAACTCTTAAAATGTCTTTACATGACAAATTAACTTTTCTAAACATCTTTAAAAAAATAAAGAAAAATTTTACAGGAAACTTTGGATCTTATGTTTAATGGAGAAGTCTGTATAAAAAATACAGCAAAAGCACATAAGAAAGAAAAAGCAAACATTTTCTATGTAAAACCCAAAGGAATAGTTGCTTTTCCCAGATCACAAGTCTGATTACAAGAGTATTCACATGGATTTCTCAGATTTTAGTGTCAGACCATTCTTATATTTTTATTGATTTTTCCTCTGTAACTAATTAACTTTGTAAAAGAAAGTATTTTATAACCTAAAACAGTTTATTAAATTATATATCATTACATTGTTTTTTTTCTTTTTTTTAATTTTATTTTATTTTTTAAACTTTACATAATTGTATTAGTTTTGCCAAATATCAAAATGAATCATTTATTACATTATATATTTATACATTTATTTTAATACATATTTTTCTCTGGCAACTGAATGCAAATTACTTTTGAATAGTGTTTGTCATACTCTTTTATATGTTTTCAGCACTTAAGATATTGACAAGTACAAAATATTCAATTAACTCACTTCTTTAGTTTCTTTTTTATATCTTTAAAAGACTTTATTTCTTTTTAGAAGTTTTATGTTTACACCAAAATTGAGATGAAGGTACAGATATTTCCCATGTATTGGGTTGGCCAACCAGTTTGTTTGGGTCTTTCCATAACACCTTTTGGAAAAACTCAAACAAAACCCTTTGCCAACACAATACTTTTTATTAATATATTACCCCATTATCAACATCACTCACCAGGATGGTACTTTTTTTTTTTTTTTACCAAGGATGAAACTATACTGATACATATAATCACCCAAATTTCAAAATTTACCCAAGGATTCACTTTTGGTGTTGTACACTGTACAGGTTTGAACAAATGCACAATGACATATATCCATCATTATTCTATACAGAGTTTATTTTCAGTGCCCTAAAAATTGTTTGTGCTCTATGTATTCATTTCTCCCTCTTCTTCCTGATCTCAGCTAACCATTAATCCTTTTATTGTCTTCAGAGTTTTGCCTTTTCCAGAATATCATATAATTGAAATCATATAGTGTGTAGCCTTTTCAGATTGGCTTCTTTTGCTTAGTAATATACATTTAAAGTTTCTTCACATCTTCATGGCTTGAAAGCCCATTTCCTTTTATTGCTAAATTATACTCCATTATTTGTATATCAGTTCAGTTCAGTTGCTCAGTCATGTCCAACTCTTTGTCAGACATGGACTACAGCATGCCAAGCCTCCCTGTCCATCACCAACTCCCACAGCTTACTAAAACTTGTGTCCATTGAGTCGGTGATGCCATCCAACAATCTCATCCTCTGTCTTCCCCTTCTCCCACCTTCAATCTTTCCCAGCATCAGGGTCTTTTCAAATGAGTCAGTTCTTCACATAAGGTGGCCAAAGTATTGGAGTTTCAGTGTCAGCGTCAGTCCTTCCAATGAATATTCAGGACTGATTTCTTTAGGATGGACTGGTTGGATCTCCTTGCTATCTAAGGGACTCTGGATTATTTATACCCTGGATTATTTATCCATCACCTACTGAAAGACATCCTGGTTGCTTCCAAGTTTTGGCAACTACAGATAAAGGCATTAGAAACATCCATATGCAGGTTTCTGCATAGGCATGTTTTCAAATCCTTCCAATAAAACACCAAGAAGTGTGATTGCTAGATCTTATGCCAAAAAGTATGTTAATTTTGTATGAAACAACAAACTGTCTTATAAAATGGTTGTAACATATCGCATTCCCATAAGCAATGAATAAAATTTCCTATTTTCCACATCCTTGCCAAATTTGCTATTGTCAGTGCTAAATTTGGGTGATTCTAATAGGTGTATAGAGGTGTCTCTTTGTTTTATTTATATTTCTCTTATGACATATGCAGGTCAGGAAGCAACAGTTAGAACTGGACATGGAACAACAGACTGGTTCCAAATAGGAAAAGGACTACATCAAAGCTGTATATTGTCACCCTGCTTATTTAACTTATATGCAGAGTACATCATGAGAAACGCTGGACTGGAAGAAACAGAAGCTGGAATCAAGATTGCCGGGAGAAATATCAATAACCTCAGATATGCAGATGACACCACCCTTATGGCAGAAAGTGAAGAGGAACTCAAAAGCCTCTTGATGAAAGTGAAAGTGGAGAGTGAAAAAGTTGGCTTAAAGCTCAACATTCAGAAAACAAAGATATGGCATCCAGTCCCATCACTTCTTGGGAAATAGATGGGGAAACAGTGGAAACAGTGTCAGACTTTATCTTTTTGGACTCCAAAATCACTGCAGATGGTGACCACAGCCATGAAATTAAAAGATACTTACTCCTTGGAAGAAAAGTTATGACAAACCTAGATAGCATATTGAAAAGCAGAGACATTACTTTGCCAACAAAGGTCCATTTAGTCAAGCCTATGGTTTTTCCAGTGGTCATGCATGGATGCGAGAGTTGGACTGTGAAGAAAGCTGAGTGCCAAAGAATTGATGTTTTTGAACTGTGGTGTTGGAGAAGACTTTTGAGAGTCCCTTGGACTGCAAGGAGATCCAACCAGTCCATTCTGAAGGAGATCAGCCCTGGGTGTTCTTTGGAAGGAATGATGCTAAAGCTGAAACTCCAGTACTTTGGCCACCTCATGTGAAGAGTTGACTCATTGGAAAAGACTCTGATGCTGGGAGGGATTGGGGGCAGGAGGAGAAGGGGACGACAGAGGATGAGATGGCTGGATGGCATCACTGACTCTATGGACGTGAGTCTGAGTGAACTCCAGGAGTTTCTGATGGACAGGGCGGCCTGGCGTGCTGCGATTCATGGGGTGGCAAAGAGTTGGACATGACTGAGCGACTGAACTGAACTATGACATATGATGTGGAACATCTTTTCATATATTTATCAGTCACCTATACATCTTCTTTGCTCAAGTGTCTGTTAACTACTTTGGCTCATTTTTTTGATCAGGTTGTTTGTTTTCTTATTTTTCAGTTTTAATAGTGTTTTGCATTTTATTTTGCATTAACAGTCCTTTATCACATGTCTCTTTTGCAAGTATTCTTTATCAGTCTGTGGCTTGTCTTATAATTTTCTGAGATTGTCTCTCATAGAGATGAAGTTTTTAATTTTAATGATCTACAACTGGTCAATTATTTCTTTCATGGATCATGTCTTTGATGTTATATCTAAAAAGGCAGTACCATAGGGTTTCTTCTATATAATCATTCTAGGATGTTTATAATTTTGAATTTTACATTTATATCTGTGATACCTTTTGCACTCATTTTTGTGAAGGGTGTAAGGTCTGTATCTAGATTTATTTATTTGAAGTAAATGTTCACTTGTTCTAGCCCCATTTGTTAACAGGCTATCTTTATTCCATTGTATTAGCTTTTCTCCTTTGTCAATGATCAGTTGACATTATTTACAGAAATCTATTTCTGGACTCTCTATTCTGTTTCATCAATTTCACTCTTCTTTTGCCAGTACCACACAGGCTTGATTACAGTAGCTTTATGGTAAGTCTTGACATTGAATTGCTGTTATTCAGTCTCTCAGTAGTGTCCGACTCATTGCGAACCCATAGACTGCAGCACGCCAGGCTTCCATTTCAGTCACTATCTTTCAGAGTTTTGCTCAAACTCTTGTGCACTGAGTCGATGATGCCATCCAACTATATAATCCTCTGTAGCCCCCTTCTCCTGTCTTCAATCTTTCCCAGCATCACGGTCTTTTCCAACTAGTTGGCTCTGTCCATTTGGTGGCCAAAGTATTGGAGCTTCAGCTTCAGCATCAGTCCTTCCAATGAATATTCAGGACTGATTTCGTTTAGGATTGACTGGTTTGATCTCCTTGCAGTCCAAGGGACTCTCAAAAGTTTTCTCCAGCAATACAGTTTGAAAATATCAATTCTTTTGCACTCAGCCTTCTTAATGGTCTAACTCTTACACCTGCACATGACTACTGGGAAAAACAAAGCTTTGACTATGTGGATCTTTGTCGGCAAAGTAATGTCTTTGCTGTTCAACACACTGTCTAGGTTTGTCATAGCTTTCTTTCACAGGAGCAAATGTCTTTTTTTTTTTTTTTTTTTTTGCAAATGTCTTTTAATTTCATAGCTGCAGTCACTGTCCATAGTGATTTTGAAGCCCAAGAAAATAAAATCTGTCACCATTTCCATTGTTTCCACATTTATTTGCCATGAAGTGATGGGACCAGATGCCATGAGCTTAGTTTGTAAATGCTGATTTTTAAACCAGCTTTTTCACTCTCCTCTTTCACCTTCATCAAGAGGTTCTTTAGTTCCTCTTCTTTTTCTTTCATTAGGATTGTATCATCTGCACCTTTGAGGTTGTTGATATTTCTCCCGGCAATCTTGATTCCAGCTTGTGCTTCATCCAGCCTGTCATTTCAAAAGATACACTCTGCATATAAGTTAAATAAGTTGGATGACAATATACAGCCTTGATGTACTCGTTTGTTCATGTTTCCCTTGTGACTCAGCTGTTAAAGAATCTGCCTGCAATGTGGGAGACCTGGGTCTGATCCCTGGGTTGGGAATATCCCCTGGAGAAGGGAAAGGCTACCCACTCCAGTATTCTGGCCCGGAGAATTCTATGGACTGTCTAGTCCATGGGGTCGCAGAGTTGGGCACGACTGAGTGACTTTTACTTTTCACTTTCACTATTGTTCCATGTCTGATTCTAACTGTTGCTTCTTGACCTGCATATAGGTTTCACAGGAGTCAGGGAAGGTGGTCTGGTATTCACATTTCTTGAAGAATTTTCCATAGTCTGTTTTGATCCACATGAAGGATTTAGCATAGTCAATGACACAGAAGTAGATATTTTTCTGCAATTCTCTTGCTTTTACTTGATTCAACAGATGTTAGCAATTTGATCTTTGGTTCCTCTGCCTTTTCTAAATCCAGCTTGTACAACTGGAAGTTCTCAGTTCATGTACTGTTAAAGCCTAGCTTGGAGGATTT
Source organism: Bubalus bubalis (assembly GCF_019923935.1). NCBI lineage: Eukaryota > Metazoa > Chordata > Mammalia > Artiodactyla > Bovidae > Bubalus > Bubalus bubalis. Next base: position 34,620,637 of record NC_059164.1, read on the forward strand.
TGAGCATTACCTTGCTGCATGTGAGATGAGCAAAATTGTGCCTTGTGCTCAGTCACTCAGTCATGTCCATATCTTTGAGACCCCATGAACTGTAGCCCACCTGGCTCCTCTGTCCATGGGATTTTCCAAGCAAGAATACTGGAGTGGGTTGCCATTTCCTTCTCCAGAAAATTGTGTGGTAGCTTGAACATTCTTTGGCATAGCCCTTCTTTGGGACTGAAATGAAAACTGACCTTTTCCAATTCTGTGGCCATTGCTGAGTTTTCTAAATTTGCTGATATATTGAGTGCAGCACTTTAACAGCATCATCTTTTAGATTTAAAATAGCTCAGCTGGAATTCCATCACCTCTCCTAGATTTATTTGCAGTAATGCTTCCTAAGACCCACTTGATTTCACACTCCTAGATGCCATCTTGGTTATCCATGTCATTAAGACCTTTTTTGAAGTTAAATAGTGCCAGTCCTCTATCTTTGTCCTTTTCCTTAAATACTGTGCTGGTTATTTGGGGTCTTATTCCTCTCCCTGTAAAATTTAGTATCAGACTGTTGATATCTATAAAATAACCAGTTGGGATTTAGATTGGAATGGCGTTGAATCTACAGATTAATTTGGTGAGAAATGACATCTTGATTATATTGAATCTTCTTTACTAGAATACGGAACACTTTTTTCATCTATTTAGCTCTTTTTTTTTTTACTTCATTCATTAGAGTTTTCTACCTGTTCCTAGTTTAGATTCTGTACATATTTTGTTAGATTTATACCTAAATATGTTATTTATTTCAGTGTTATAGTTAATGGTATTGTATTTTTAATTTCAATATCCACTTGTTCATAGTTGGTATGTAGGAAAACAATAGACTTCTGTATATAACCTTGTATCCTGAAATTTTCTTATAATCATTTATTAGATCCAGGAGGATTTATCCACATAGAAAATCATGTCATTTGTGAACAGTTTTATGCATTTTTGTCCAATCTATTCTTTTTATTTTCTTTTCTTATTTGTTGCTTTAGCAAGGACTTTCAGTGTGATGTTGAAAAGGAGTGGCAAGAGGGGGCATCCTCACCTTTTATCTGATACTTGTGGGAAGGCTTTGAATTGATCACCATTAAATATGGTGTTAGTATAAAAGTTTATGTAGGTAGTCTTCATCAAGTTGAAAATATTTCCCTCTATTCCTAGTTTCCTTTTTTTTTTTTATCATGAATAGGTGCTGTATTCTGTCAAATACTTTTTTGGTACATATTGATATTATCATGTGATTTTCTTTTTTATTCTTCTGATAGAATGGATTATATTAATTAATTTTTAGAGGTTGGACACATGAAGGGATTTGTCTCTAAGGTGTGAACACTCTCACTAAACCTCTGGGTATACCAAAACAGAGATCAATATGAAATCAATATTCTATAGGAATTTTTCAGAATGTCTTTGCTGTGATAAAAGTTATATGACTATATAGGGGTTACAGTAGAGAATCCAGAACAGTATCACGAAAGGCATTATTCTGAAAACTGAAAAAAAAAAAAAGGCATAGTACTTGAAATCAATTCCAAAAGAGGTCAAGAATTTTAAACTTAGAGTATGTATGCATTTTGGTAGTACAGAATTTGGAATGAGGGAAAATGGTGAAGGCACAGCCAACAGCATGTTGTTGAGTATACACTTTTGTTGAACAAATAAAAGAAAATTAGAAGTTTAGGAAAAATACATTAAAAAAGGAAAAAATTTTCCAAAAACTGTACCAGAGTGCAGCAACTGTGATATCAGATTGCTTGATATTTAAGAAGAAATTACTTTAGGTACAGAATGACTAGAGGGTTTAGATGAATGATAGCAGAAAGTGGAGAGGGTATTCTTAACACAGAGTTTTAGAGGTCAGAAGTATAATTAGAAAGGTGGATTGGGGACTGATGTTTACAATTCATGCCAATGCTACGAAAGAACATGGGTTAGGTGTTAGTACTCAGCACAGAAAAGATCAAGATGAAGATGGACTGCATGATGCTTGATAGATAATGACAGATATGTGATTTTACTGTCTTAAATAAGACCACTTGGGGACTTCTGGTTTCGGCTTCATCATGAAAGTTCTTGGAAGGCGTCACTCCTATTCTTTAAACAAGAAAAAGTTGGACAAGCAAACTCAATTACTTTTCTTTAACATATCAGAAAAAAGAGGTTTAAGAACAAAGCAACCCCTAAGAATCTGATAAGACAGCCACATCCAGAGAGATACAGCACCCTAGTTTTACCTTCCATGGAGCAAAGCCATTGGAACCATACCTGATAAGAACATTTAGACACTATTTTTGGAGAACTGCCAGAGGTGGCAGAGGATGAGACGGTTAGATAGCATCACTGATACACTGGACATGAACTTGGGCGAACTCTAGGGGATGGTGAGGGACAGAGAGGCCTGGAGTGCTGAGTCCATGGGGTTTCAAAGAGTTGGACACGACTTAGCAACTGAACAACAACAACCACAACCAGAGGCTGAATACGAGTAGCAAGAGAATGACAAATTCCTGGGATTGCAGTCTTAGGATTCCCCCACTCATGCATATTTTTATCTTTCCCTCCAGAAATGCCACCAGGTTCTCAAGGTGAAGGTCTCTGAAGGATCTCCTCATGTGAGGATATGGGGCTGGAGATGCCAAGAACATTAAGAAATATATCCAGAGCCTTCCCCAGAAAGAGACCTTCTCTTCAGGGGAAAGGACTTTGCCATAGCATAATCCTGGATTCTTATTCCAATTAGGGGAGGTAAGTCCTCTCCATTCTAGTCCCCTCTACCTCTTGTGCCTCACCTAAAATGAAAACACACACACAAAGACACAAACATACACATACACATAACAGGTATGTGTGGGTGAGCAAGGGGAGAGGGGCAGGAAATGGTGTCACAGTCCTGAGACACAGACACTAAAAGGATGAGCTGAATAAAAGTGTAGAAAAATCACTTTCCTCCACATATTACCACAAAGGCTCCAGCATAATAATAGTAGATACAGGTAAAGCGCTAAAAGACACAGACTCTCTCTGAAGTAGGGAAGCCTAAGATCAAGAGAGGACACAAAAATAAGGCACAAGAAGAATTGGAAGTTGATGGTATCTACAGCTACAACAAACAGGAAACACATCCCAGTTTCTAGGCTGATTAATATCAATCATCATATTAAGAGCCTATTTACCCCAGTTTCTATTACCTGACAAATCATGTCCCAGCTTTCAACAAATATAAACAAAACACAGCAACAGGACCCCCATCAAAAAACAAAACAGAATCTGAAGAAGCAATCAGATTGGAAAAGCAATCAGCAGAACCAGACTCACATGTGACACAGATGTTGGGTTAATCAGAAAATTTAAACTAACTGTGATTAGAGCATTATGAATTCTAATGGAATAAATAGATACAATGAAAGTACATATGGGTAATGTAAGCAGAAAGATGGAAAGAATCAAAAGGAACTTCTAGAAGTAAAAAAATACAATAACATAAATGAAGAATGCCTTTGATGGGCTCATCAGTAAATATGACACAGCTGAATCCAGTGAACATAAAGAAAGATTAATAAAAATGTCCCAAACTGAAATGCAAGGAGAAAAAAGTAGGAAAAAAAAAAACCCAGAATATAACATTGGAGTAATGTGGGAAATTTTCAAAAAGTATAATATGTGTGTAATTGGAGTACTGTAAAGAAAAGAGAGAACAAAAGAGAGATATTTGAAGAAATAAAAATCAAGAATTTTCCAAAATCATAACAGATACAAAACCATAGATCCACAAACCAGTTTGGAGAACATGAGCAGGAAAAAAAGAAAAAAAGAAACACAACCTCCACATGTAAAATTAAAAATAAAAAAAAAACAAAGAGAAAAAATTGAAAGAATCCAGAGAAATAGAAACACTTTACCTATATAGGAACAGTAAGTTAAATTACACTGGAGTCTTTTCAGAAACCATGAATCTAGAAGAAAGTGAAGTGAAATATTTAAAGTTTTGAAAGATCTTTGCCTCGAAGTCGATGTTCAGAGACATGATCCTTCAAAATTGAAAGAGAAATGACTTTCTCAGCCAAAATAAAGCTGAAGGAATTAATTACCAGCAGACCTACACCTGCAGAAAAGAAATTAAAAGAAATTCTCCAGACAAAAGAAAGACAGTGTATGTTAGAAAACTGGACCTATTAAAAAAAAAAGTGTTGGAGAACAGAAAAATGAAGATTAAATCTCTTCCCTTTTTTCCTTATTCTTAACTGACGTTAAAAATAACTGTTCAAATAAATAACTGTAGCTAATATTTTGGGTGGCTATAGCATATGGTTAGTGAAATGAATGACAGCAGTATCACAGATGATGGGAGGAAGAAACTGAAAATACTTTTTTATTGTATCTGTACTACTTATGGAATACTGCTACTGCTAAGTCACTTCAGTCGTGTCCGACTCTGTGCGACCCCATAGACGGCAGCCCACCAGGCTCCCCCGTCCCTGGGATTCTCCAGGCAAGAACACTGGAGGGGGTTGCCATTTCCTTCTCCAAGGCATGAAAGTGAAAAGTGAAAGTGAAGTCGCTCAGTAGTATCCGACTCTTAGCGACCCCATAGACTGCAGCCTACCAGGCTCCTCCGTCCATGGGATTTTCCAGGCAAGAGTACTGGAGTGGGGTGCCATTGCCTTCTCCGACTTATGGAATGGTATAATGTTATGTGAAGTTGAATCCAGGCCAGTTTAAAATGTACAGAGTATGGTAAACTCTAGGACAACTACTAAAGAAACATTTAAAGAAGTATAAGAAGGGAGATAAAAGAAGAAAGGAGATAAAAATGGAACTGTAAATTAATAAAATACTCAAAACTAGAGGAGGGAAAAAGGGGGAAAATAGAAAATTGGAATGAACAGGAGCAGCTGAAAACATGGTAAATATGAATTCAACTTTATCAATAATTACTTTAAGTAAGACTGATATAAATAACACCAACTAAAATATAGAGATTTATGATAAGAAAGAAAAATCGCCCAATTGTATTAAGAAATTCATTTTAAATATAAAGACAAAGATAGGTTAAAAGGAAAGGAATAGAGAAAAATACACCATGCTAACACAAATTCATGGTAATAGATGGGTCAACAGTGGAAACAGTGTCAGACTTTATCTTTTTGGGCTCCAAAATCACTGCAGATAGTGACTGCAGCCATGAAATTAAAAGATACTTACTCCTTGGAAGAAAAGTTATGACAAACCTAGATAGCATATTGAAAAGCAGAGACATTACTTTGCCAACAAAGGTCCATTTAGTCAAGCCTATGGTTTTTCCAGTGGTCATGCATGGATGCGAGAGTTGGACTGTGAAGAAAGCTGAGCACTGAAGAATTGATGCTTTTGAACTGTGGTGTTGGAGAAGACTCTTGAGAGTCCCTTGGACTGCAAGGAGATCCAACCAGTCCATTCTGAAGGAGATCAGCCCTGGGTGTTCTTTGGAAGGAATGATGTTAAAGCTGAAGCTCCAGTACTTTGGCTACCTCATGTGAAGAGTTGACTCATTTGAAAAGACTCTGATGCTGGGAGGGATTGGGGGCAAGAGGAAAAGGGGATGGATGGCTGGATGGCATCACTGACTCGATGGATGTGAGTTTGAGTGAACTCCGGGAGTTGGTAATGGACAGGGAGGCCTGGTGTGCTGCGATTCATGGGGTCGCAAAGAGTTGGACACGACTGAGTGACTGAACTGAACACAAATTAAAACAAGGCTGGAGTATCTATACTAATTTCAGACAAAATATAATTCAGAATGAGAAAGATTATCAGTCATGAAGAGGAATCTTGATAATAATAAAGTGGTGAATTCTTCAAGAAGACACAACACATCTGGACATGTAGGCATCTAAAAAAGTGTCCAAATAGCTGGTGCAAAAATTGATAGACAAACCCACATCAACCTAGAATCTAAAAGCCCAGATAACTAAATGATTCAAAAAGTGCATATTCTGAGAAACAGCTAACTTGAAAGACTGAATAATTTAGGCTATAAACTTTAAAACTCAGATAAAGCAAAAAATTAACATGTTATAATAAAAGAGAAAGTTACACATTTGTATGAATGCTGCTTTCTTCAAACATTATTTAATTTTTGTGTCTCAACCTAGTAATCCTCACAATGAAATAGATCTAAAAATTCCATAAAAAAGAAGCATTAATTTTCCCACATTATGCTGAATAATTAAAAAATGCAAAGTACCATTTGTTATGAATAATTCTAGAGACAAATTTAATAAATTAACACAACCACCCAAGTTGGACTGAAAAAAAAAAATAATTTAAATGCCTATTATTCTTAGTAATTTTGCTGCATGTAGACTAACATCTGGTTGATATGTTAGAACCAGTCATACATAATGTCAAAACTATACAAGTAAATAATCTCCTCTTCCTAAGATAAATGTTATGGCTAATTGTAACCAAAACAGAGGGCTAAATCAATTTTTTAATAATTATAAGAAGAAAATGCACACACACACACACACAAACATATGCACAATGCTATGTGTGTATACTTATCTTGAGCATATTATGAGCTAAACCTAAGCAAGGACCTGCTTACATCTAAACATGTAGGTAATAAAGAAAAATGGAGGTGAGGCAATATAAATGAAACATGACTGAAATTTTTAAGAACTGATAAAAAAACTCACAAATTCATAGATAAAGAAAGTATAACAGGGATTTCCCTGTGATCACATGGTTAAGACTCCATGCTCCCAATGCAGGGTGCCCAGATTCAATCCCTTGTCATGGAACAAGAGCCTACATGCTGAAGCTAAAGATCCCATGTGCCACAACTAAGAAATGGCAAAGCCAAATAAATAATTAAAAAAAAAAAAAAAAAAAAGAAAGTATAACATATACCAACTGGTATAATAAAAAGATATCCATTGACATACTGTAAGAAAAATTAATAATGACTAACTAACTAGATGAGAAGCGAAAAGCAAAGGAAAAAAGGAAAGATATAAGCATCTGAATGCAGAGTTCCAAAGAATAGCAATGGGAGATAAGAAAGTCTTCCTCAGCGATCAATGCCAGTTAATAGAGGAAAACAACAGAATGGGAAAGACTAAAGATATCTTCAAGAAAATTAGAGATACCAAGGGAATATTTTGGAGAAAGCAATGACACCCCACTCCAGTACTCTTGCCTGGAAAATCCCATGGATGGAGGAGGTCATGAAGAGTCAGACACGACTGAGAGACTTCATTTTCACTTTTCACTTTCATGCATTGGAGAAGGAAATGGCAACCCACTCCAGTGTTTTTGCCTGAAGAATCCCAGTGATGGCAGAGCCTGGTGGGCTGCCATCTATGGGGTCGCACAGAGTCGGACATGACTGAAATGACTTAGCAGTAGCAGCAGGGAACATTTCATGCAAAGATGGGCTCCATAAAGGACACAAATGGTATGGACCTAACAGAAGCAGAAGATATTAAGAAGAGGTGGCAAGAATACACAGAAGAACTGTACAAAAAAGATCTTCATGGTCACACGATGGTGTGATTACTCACCTAGAGCCAGACATCCTGGAATGTGAAGTCAAGTGGGCCTTAGAAAGCATCACTATGAACAAAGCTAGTGGAGGTGATGGAATTCCAGCTGAGCTCTTTCAAATCCTGAAAGATGATGCTGTGAAAGTGCTGCACTCAGTATGCCAGCAAATGTAGAAACCTCAGCAGTGGTCACAGGACTGTAAAAGGTCAGTTTTCATTCCAATCCCAAAGAAAGGCAATGCCAAAGAATGCTCAAAACTACTGCACAATTGCACTCATCTCACACGCTAGTAAAGTAATGCTCAAAATTCTCCAAGCCAGGCTTCAGCAATACGTGAACCGTGAAATTTCAGATGTTCAAGCTGGTTTTAGAAAAAGCAAAGGAACCAGAGATCAAATTGCCAACATCCGCTGGATCATGGAAAAAGCAAGAGAGTTCCAGAAAAACATCTACTTCTGCTTTATTGACTATGCCAAAGCCTTTGACCGTGTGGGTCACAAGAAACTGTGGAAAATTCTAAAGAGATGGGAATACCAGACAACCTGACCTGCCTCTTGAGAAACCTGTATGCAGGTCAGGAAGCAACAATTAGAACTGGACATGGAACAACAGACTGTTTCCAAATAGGAAAAGGAGTATGTCAAGCCTGTATATTGTCACTCTGCTTATTTAACTTATATGCAGAGTACATCATGAGAAAGGCTGGGCTGGAAGAAGCACAGGATGGACTCATGATTGCTGAAAGAAATATCAATAACCTCAGATATGCAGATGACACCACCCTTATGGCAGAAAGTGAAGAGGAACTCAAAAGCCTCTTGATGAAAGTGAAAGAGGAGAGTGATCAAGTTGGCTTAAAGCTTAACATTCAGAAAACTAAGATCATGACATCTGGTCCCATCACTTCATGGCAAATAGATGGGGAAACAATGGAAACAGTGTCAGACTTTATTTTGGGGGGATCCAAAATCACTGCAGATGGTGATTGCAGCCATGAAATTAAAAGACGCTTACTCCTTGGAAGGAAAGTTATGACCAACCTAGATAGCATATTCAAAAGCAGAGACATTACTTTGTCAACAAAGGTCCGTCTAGTCAAGGCTATGGTTTTCCAGTGGTCATGTATGGATGTGAGAGTTGGACTGTGAAGAAAGCTGAGCACCAAAGAATTGATGCTTTTGAACTGTGGTATTGGAGAAGACCCTTGAAAGTCCCTTGGACTTCAAGGAGATCCAACCAGTCCATTCTAAAGGAGATCAGCCCTAGGTGTTTTTTGGAAGGAATGATGCTAAAGCTGAAACTCCAATTCTTTGGCCACCTCATGTGAAGAGTTGACTCATTGGAAAAGACTCTGATCCTGGGAGGGATTGGGGGCAGGAGGAGAAGGGGACGACAGAGGATGAGATGGCTGGATGGCATCACCAACTCAATGGACGTGAGTTTGAGTGAACTCCGGGAGTTGGTGATAGACAGGGAGGCCTGGCATGCTGAAATTCATGGGGTCCCAAAGAATTGGACATGACTGAGCAACTGAACTGAACTGAACCAACTAGAATTATATTTTCATCTGAACTACAAAGAATGAGAAAGTAATAGAGACCATTTAAATTGAAAAAGTTTACAACTTCAAGTCTGTCATGAAAGAAATTTCCAAAAGACAAACTACAGGAAGAAGAAAAAAAAATCATTACCACAAGAAAGGTCAGTCTGCAGTTCAGTCACTCAGTTGTGTCTGACTATTTGTGACCCCATGGACTGCAGCATGCAGGTTTCCTGTTCATCACCAACTCTCAGAGCCTACCCAAACTCATGTCCATCACATCACTGATGCCATCCAACCATCTCATCCTCTGTCATCCTCTTCTCCTCCCACCTCCAATCTTTCTCAGCATCAGGGTCTTTTCCAATGAGTAGATTCTTCCCATCAGGTTGCCAAAGTATTGGAATTTCAGGTTCAGCATCAGTCCTTCTAATGAATATTCAGGACTGATCTCATTTAGGATGGACTGGTTGGATCTCTTTGCAGTCCAAGGGACTCTCAAGAGTCTTCTCCAACACCACAGTTCAAAAGCATCAATTCTTCAGTGCTCAGCTTTCTTTATGGCTCAACTCTCACATTCATACATGGCCACTGGAAAAAGATGGACCTTTGCCAGTAAAGTGATGTCTCTGCTTTTTAATATGCTGTCTAGTTTAATCATAACTTTCCTTCCAAGGAGTAAGTGTCTTTTAATTTCATGGCTGCAATCATCATCTGCAGTGATTTTGGAGCCCAGAAAAATAAAGTCAGCCACTATTTCCACTGTTTCCCTATCTATTTGCCATGAAGTGATGGGACTGGATGCCGTGATCTTAGTTTTCTGAATGTTGAGCTTTAATCCAACTTTTTCACTCTCATCTTTCACTTTCATCTAGAGGCTCTTTAGTTCTTCACTTTCTGCCATAAGGGTAGTGTCATCTGCATATCTGAAGTGATAGATATTTCTCTCGACAATCTTGATTCCAGCTTGTGCTTCCTCCAGCCCAGCATTTCTCATGATGTACTCTGCATATAAGTTAAAAAAATAAGTCCCCAAGTCGTTAGGTGCCCAATATGCTACTGGACATCAGTGGAGAAATAACTCCAGAAAGAATGAAGGGATGGAGTGAAAGCAAAAACAGCACCCAGTTGTGGATTTGACTGGTGATAGAAGCAAGGTTCGATGTTGTAAAGGGCATTATTGCATAGGAACCTGGAATGTTAGATCCATGAATCAAAGTAAATTGGAAGTGGTCCAACAGGAGGTGGCAAGAGTGAACATTGACATTCTAGGAATCAGTGAACTAAGATGGACTGGAATGGGTGAATTTAACTCAGATGACCATTATATCTACTACTGTGGGCACCAATCCCTTAGAAGAAATGAAGTAGCCATCATAGTCAACAAAAGAGTCCGAAATGCAGTACTTGAGTGCAATCTCAACAACAACAGAATTATCTCTGTTTGTTTCCAAGGCAAACCATTCAATATTACGGTAGTCCAAGTCTATGCCCCGACCAGTAATGCTGAAGAAGCTGAATGATTCCTTGAAGACCTACAAACCTTCTACAACTAACACCCAAAAAATATGTCCTTTTCATTATAGGGGACTGGAATGCAAAAGTAAGAAGTCAAGAAACACCTGAAGTAACAGGCAAATTTGGCCTTGGGGTACAAATGAAGCAGGGCAAAGGCTAATAGAGGTTCGTGACATTGTATAGGGCACAGGAATCAAGACTATCCCCAAGAAAAAGAAATGCAAAAAGGCAAAATGGCTATCTGAGGAGGCCTTACAAATAGCTGTGAAAAGAAGAGAAGCAAAAATCAAAGGAGAAAAGGAAAGATATTCCTTGGTACCCAAATCTAATTTTTATCGATGTTACTGAAGTATCTATATGCTTCTTTACTTATTTTTAATCTTTAATCTCATACATTTCTTCTCTTTCTCCAAGCCCTGTTTTGTAGGCCCACCTATATTTCCAAAAGCACATCAAGAGTTCAATCTCTTCCTCTTCCACACAACTGGAAAATGTAAATAAATAAGTTAAATACATAGGCTCTGTAGCATCCAGAGTTAATATCCTTCTAATGTTAAAATTGTGGTGAGAAGACCAAATGAAGGAAATCTGAACAGAGACTCTTTTGACTTTCTTTGGCTACCATACAGGACTTAATACGAGAAAATCTCCAGAAATCCAAGGATGGTTATCTCTACAGAAGATTTCATAATTCTGGTAATTCTGTTTAAGTTCACTTGACATGCTTGGCTTTAAAACATATTTGTAGAATTAGACAATAATCACAAGTGGCCAAATGCCTAGTTTTAAAACACATTTTAAAAAAATATATTTTAGTAAGTTTTTTGCTTTATCATTAATTTTTACAAGTGAAACTTTTGATATTAGTCAGGAAATATGATGATACTTATGCCTTATTTTATAACCTACATGAAAATCATATCTTTTTTTGGGGGGGGGTTTACTCCTAGCATTGAGACCTTGATTTTATAGCATAGTGTTAATTTCTGTCATTGTAGAAGATGCTATTTTACTCTTAATCTTAGGTTTGTTTTTCTGCTTTTATACACAGAGACATACTCATGGTAGCAGCCAGGGAAAATAGCTTTTGTCAGTAATTTTCATTATATAACATATTTTAAGAAGATGGCAGTAAGGTAAATAAAATAAAAATATACTATGGTTCATTTTTATTAAAGTATATATTTTATTAATAAGTCTAAAAATACAAAAGGTGTATTTTCTACAACATCAGTTTGTAATTTCTTCAATATGTGAAAATGTATTTTACATCATTTCTGCAAATCAAAATATCATCAGATATAGGCCTCATTATTGTGTGTTGCTACAAAAATATTCAAAAATGCTGCCAATCATTATAAATAAAAAGCATGAATCATAAGACAATAAGTGTTAAAATGTAACATATGGTCTATCTTCTAAGTAATTTTTTAACTATGTATTGGTGAAGTGAAGTGAAGTGAAGTGAAGTCGCTCAGTCATGTCCGACTCTTTGACCATGGACTGTAGCCTATCAGGCTCCTCCGTCCATGGGATTTTCCAGGCAAGAGTGCTGGAGTGGATTGCCATTTCCTTCTCCAGGGGATCTTCCTGACCCAGGGTTTGAACCCAGGTCTCCTGCATTGCAAGCTGACGCTTTACCATCTGAGCCACCAGGGAAGCCATGTGTTCGTAGATTATATGTATTTTGATATGACATGTACTTTAGATTTTAGTGTTAAAATGGTCATATCTACACAGTTTTATCTGGAAGTGATATCATGAAATCCAGCAAATATTAATAGCAACTGCATATTGTTATAGGATGCAGACATTTTAACAGTAATTATAACTAATAAGATATATGTCTTCTTTATGATATATGTATATACTAGGCAGTATTAGGAAGATGTTTTGAATAAAACCATTCTTAAAAGTGATCCATATGTCATGAAAATTAATGAAACAATTATTCTTTGCTAGAGATAATTTTGTCAGAAAGTTAGATATGAAAATTTCTGGAGAAAATTCTGCTTCTACTAATAACATGAAGGTCTGTCCTCTTTGTTGTTTCTTGTTGTTCAGTCACTAAGTAGTATCCTCCTTTTTCAACCACACGTACTGCAGAACGCCAGGCTTCCCTGTCCTTCACTATCTCCCAGAGTTTGCTCAAACTCATATTCATTGAGTCAGTGATGCCATCCAACCATCTCATCCTCTGTTGTCCCCCTCTCCTCTTAACTTCCATCTTTCCCACATCAGGGGTCATTTCTAATGAGTTGGCTCTTCGCATCAGCTAGCCAAAGTATTGGAATTTCAGCTTCAGCATCAGTCCTCTCAATGAATATTCAGGGTTGATTTCCTTTAGGATTGACTGGTTTGATCTCTTTGCTGTCCAAGGGACTTTCAGGGGTCTTCTCCAGCACCACAGTTCAAAGCATCAATTCTTCTGTGCTCAGCCTTCTTTATGGTCCAACTCTCACATCTGTACATGACTAATGGAAAAACCATAGCTTTGACTATATGGACCTTTGTTGGCAAAATGATGTCTCTGCCTTATAATACACTGTCTAGGTTTGTCATAGCTTTCCTTTCAAGGAGCAAGTGTCTTTTAATTCCCATATAGATAATAATTATAGTTTCTGGGGTACAAAAATATGAATTGAGCAGTTAGTTATCTAGAGGTGCTGGAGAATCACCAAAAGCAGGTAGAATATACTAAGGAGGAGTCACTCTTTGGAATCAGAAACAGCATTGGATGAAGTTTCCTTTTTTAAAAAATAGTTTTAACCTGATATTAGACTCCAGTCTGTGACATGTGAAGTGGCAAAAACTCAGATGGAAATTTAGAGCCTTACTGCTTTGAAGAACCACAGGAAAGAGTTTAGAGCTACTACAGCCAGTGGAAACGTAAGAGGAAATACAAGAAAGGAGAGATCCTCATTTAGAAAGCCTCAAATTCTGCAAATAAATTCTGTCCACATCTCTGGCTAACACATCTCTGCTAACATAATGAATTATGTATGCAGATGGTAAACTTCAAACTGCCCAGGTAAGGCTAAAAGAATTAAACAGCTTTCTGAAGCTGCCCGCATCAGCAAAGGCAGCTTTGAGTTTAACCTGGCTAACTGTGTACTAACACAAACAAAAAGGAGTAGTCTTTTGAGGAATATATTGTAATCAAAACTGAAATCTCTGTAATACCCTCTTTCACAATGATCAGGATATGATTGAAAATTTGACCCATATTCAATAAACCAATTGAGATGACCCAGATGTTAGAATCAGTAAACAAGGATTGTAAAGCAGCATTTGTGTTTGTGGACACAAAGGAAAATACGCTTATAATAAAAAATAAGAAATCTCAAAAAGAAAGGAAGACATTTAGAAAGAACCAGATGGAAATTTTAGAGTTGAGAAATACAAAACCTAAGATAGTTTATGTAATGTTCCAACATGGTCAGTTGTCAAAAGAGAGAGAGAGAGCAAACTGTAGCTAAATAACTGCTAAATGTAAAGAAAAGAAAATCATCTTTAATCTTCATGTTATTCTATGCCAAGAATAAAGGCAAAATGATGGCAAAGTTAAAAACACAAAGTTAATTCATTCTTTTGAAACTTTTTACCCTTCAGAAGTGGGCAATTGTTCTTTCACAATGGTATTTAAATTAAACATTTACTTTTTCTAATAGGTACATTCAGCTGAGCAAATTTTGATACATTATACTGAAATACAGTTTAAGGATAAGTACAGAGCAAATGTTATATAATCTTTAGTTTTATACTCAAGTATAAGAGTCACGGAATTTGACACATGGTTACCAGTTAAAGACACATAGTACCATATAAAAAAAGAACTGAATCTGAACAAAAATGTAGAATATTTTAAAATATTAACTTATTTATAATTAAAGCATTAACTCAATTCAATAGTGCTAGTGAAATCATAATGATTAGATTACTAAGAGATAAAATTACTCATGTCTGTGAACATTTGTTCATGGAATCCTGCTATTTCATTCTTGAAATAATATACTTTCCCTCAAAACTTGAGTGAAACTTTCCAAGGCATAACCAATTATATTATTCACCTTTGTCTTTCTCAAGCCCACTAATAGATTTAGCATATTAGATGCTAAATATGCTAGTTAAATAAAGAGTTACTACTCAAAAATCCTGAATATGTCAATTAAATAAGAAAATAGGCTTAGTTTCTGAAAGATTTTTAACCTTTTGGTTTTATATATATAATGAACAAGCTTTCAATTCTTGCTGCTGCTACTGCTGCTAAGTCACGTCAGTCTTAACTTGTAGTTAATTTTAAAACAGAGTACAAGGAAAGTATAATAATTTAGCATTTTAATCTTAATAAATTCTTTAAAAGGGTAGAAAAAATTCATTTCCATTGAAAATGTTTTAATAAGGTATGAAGGCTATTTTCAGCCATATGTTTATCCCATTATACATGTTTATATTGATAAAAATCTGAAATTCCTATAAAAATCTTTAGTACCATTTACCTTCATAACTTTTGGCACTTTCACAACACATGAACACTGATATTATATTGGATACCGCAGAAGAATTGATGCTTTTGAGCTGTGGTGTTGGAGAAAACTCAAGTCTCCTGGACTGCAAGGAGATCTAACCAGTCCATCCTAAAGCAGATCAGTCCTGGGTGTTCATTGGAAGGACTGATGTTGAGGCTGAAACTCCAATACTTTGGCCACCTGATGCAAAGAGCTGACTCATTTGAAAAGACCCTGAAGCTGGGAAAGATAGAGGGCAGGTGGAGAAGGGGATGGCAGAGGATGAGATGGTTGGATGGCTTCACTGACTCAATGGACATGGGTTTGGGTGGACTCCAGAAGTTGGTGATGGACAGGGAGGCCTGGCGTGCTGCAATTCATGGGGTCACAAAGAGTCGGACACATTGAGCGACTGAACTGAATAATTATTAAAGTTTCCTTACCAATCTTGAAAAAAAAAATGTATTGGAATTCAATTAGTCAAAACTTTAGTTCAAAGCAAATTGTTAACTTTGGGGGGACCATGGTCTTTCATAGATTTTAACAATTTTTAAAAGGAAATTCAAAAGAAAATAGTTTAATGACAGATCATGGAAATGTTACTGGAGCATTTGATTCATATTCAATGTTTTCCTTGGCTAAATAACGAAATCCAAAGATCTAAAGGTGTTTTCTTTTCCTTTTTAAACAACTTTGGAGAATGTATCCCCAATGGACAAAGTGGGAAAAGAGGAGGATAAAAGTAAGTCCAGTAAAAATAAAGTATTGTATTTTCAAAAACTTTGATCTATACATGAGGAAGTAGTTAGAGCATGCAATTATGCAATGCTATGTGTACAGAAAATACTTGGAAATGCTTAATTACAGGTGCTACTCAAGACATTTACAGAGAAATGATACTCTGCACCTACTCCAGATTACTCCAAATAGTCAAAGTCAATGGAAATTTTCTCTGCTATTTCAATTTCTGTGATGTGATCCCTTCTCAGAGGTCTTTTTGTTTGTTTGTTTGCTTGTTTTGACACTACAACTAATAAAAATACCAACAATTTAGTGATAGCTCCTAAACAACCTAATTAGTGAGGACTGTGAAGGAGACAGAGAGATACTGGTATGTCCTAACCCTCAAATAAGCCTTTCTTAAAAGTCATGTAATGGCAGGATCTGTATATATAGATTTTTTCTTAATGTTGTCAGTAGTGCCTTTTCTTAAAATTCCAGTTTTTCTTACATGCACAGATAATCCAGACAGGTAAAGTTGACCAAGTACAAGATAAAATGTAATGTCCTGTCTTATGCCCAATGTATTATTTTTCAGGTAGAGATGGCATGTTCAGAGAATAATTTATTGCATTATTTGGTGATTTTTCATTTTTTCCCCTAAACTATAATCGAGAAGAAATTAAACTTTAACAGTAACAAATAATGTGCTCAGGTAAACATTATATAAGTTGAAAAGAAACTCTGGAATTAAGAAAAGGTTTTTCAAAAGCTCAAAAACATTTCTAAAAGTTTCTGTATTCTTAAGACTACAGAAAGCATACCTTATTTCTGGCGGCTTGCAACATTGCTCATATTGCTTGAGTAACATGATCATTTCAGGTAACAAACTTGATAGACCTAGCCTTATTTGATGAAGTATAACTAAATTGCCAAGAAGTGCAGAATTCTATCAAAATACTGCTGTCTAACAAGAACAATTCATGCCAAGATGGACACAATGAAGGACAGAAATGGTACAAACCTAACAGAAGCAGAAGATATTAAGAAGAGGTGGCAAGAATACACAAAACTATACAAAAAAGATCTTAATGACCCAGATAACCACGATAGTGTGATCAGTCACCTAGAGCCAGACATCTTAGACTACAAAGTCAAGAGGGTTTTAGGAAGCATCACTATGAACAAAGCTAGTGGAGGTGACATAATTTCAGCTGAGCTACTTCAAACCCTAAGAGATGATGCTGTTAAAGTGCTGCCCTCAATGTCCGGCAAATTTGGAAAACTCAGCAGCAGCCACAGGACTGGAAAGGTCTTTTCACTCCAGTCCCAAAGAAGGACAATGCCAACGAACGTTCAAACTACTGCACAATTTGCACTCATTTCACATGCTAGCAAAGTAATGCTCAAAATTCTCCAAGCTAGGCTTCAACAGTATATGAACTGAGAACTCCCAGATATTCAAGCTGGATTTAGGAAAGGCAGAGGAACCAGGGATCAAATTGCTAACATCTGTTGGATAATAGAAAAAGCAAGAAGTTTCCAGAAAAACATATGCTTCTGCTTCATGGACTATGCTAAAGCCCTTGACTGTGTGGATCACAACAAACAGTGGAAAATTCTTTAAGAGATAGGGATACCAGACCACC
The DNA here is from genome assembly GCF_019923935.1 of Bubalus bubalis. NCBI lineage: Eukaryota > Metazoa > Chordata > Mammalia > Artiodactyla > Bovidae > Bubalus > Bubalus bubalis. The sequence continues at coordinate 34,638,126 of NC_059164.1, forward strand.
TTACCTGCCTCTTGAGAAATCTGTATGAAGGTCAAGAAGCAACAGTTAAAACCAGACATGGAACAATGGACTGGCTCCAAATTGGGAAAGGAGTATGTCAAGGCTGTATATTTTCACTGTGCTTATTTAACTTATATGTAGAGTACATCATGTGAAATGCCAGGCTAGATGAGTCACAATCTGGAATCAAGATTGCTGGGAGAAATGTCAATAACCTCAGATACGCAGATGACACCACCTTTATGGCAGAAAGTGAAGAGAACTAAAGAACCTCTTGATGAAGGTGAAAGCTGGCCTAAAATTCAATATTCAAAAAACAGATCACAGTATCTGGTCCCATCACTTCATGGCAAATAGATGGGGAAACAGTGGAAACAGTAACGGACTTTATTTTCTTGGGCTTCAAAATACCTTCAGATGGTGACTGCAGCTATGAAATTAAAAGAAGACTGCTTCTTGAAAGAAAAGTTATGACAAACCTAGACAGTATATTAAAAAGCAGAGACATTACTTTGCCAACCAAAATCAGTACAGACAAAGCTATGTTTCTTCCAGTAGTCAATAGCAGATGTGAGAGCTGGACAATAAAAAAAGGCTGAGAATTGAAGAATAGATGCCTTTGAACTATGGCATGGACAGACTCTTGAGATCCCTAGATTAAACCAGTCAATCCTAAAGGAAATCAACCCTAAATATTCATTGGAAAGACTGATGCTGAAGCTGAAGCTCCAGTACTTTGGCCAGCTGATGCGAAGAGCCAACTCATTAGAAAAGATCCTGATGCTGGGAAAGATTGAAGGCAAGAGGAGAAGGGGACAACAGAGGATGAGATGGTTGGATGGCATCACTGACTCAATGCACGTGAGTTTGAGCAAGTTCTGGGAGATGGTGAAGGCGTGGGAAGACTGGTGTGCTGCAGTCCATGGGGTCACAAAGAATCAGACACAACCAAGCAACTGAACAACCACCAGCAAGACTATGCTGAATTCAGTGCAACATAAACTGTACCGTAAGTGTCATAAGGACTATATGCCTGTTTACACATGCAGACAGTCACAGCCTCCTAACTCACTTAGCGATTAAAAATAAAAGAAGCAATAAAGCAAATAGAACAAAAGCAAAGCAAACTGAAGAAGAAAAAAAAATTAAAAAGAAAGGGAAAAGGCAAAAGAAAGGCGTACAAGTAAATATCTGGCAAGATGACAGTCAGCTTCCACAGGCCAAATGAAATAAATCTAACTTGACATAGGAAACAAATTTAGACAGTAGCACATGAAGTTCAAGAATTAGAAATATGTTTTAAATAGTATAAACTTCACTTTTATTATAAACAATCACACTATCCAAATATTTTTCATGCCAAACTGAAAAGGAAGATGATTTTTTGAAGAAGGGCAATTATTGCCAAAATATGATTTCTCACGAATACAGACTTCTAAATAATTTTCTCTGGTAATGTCCACTTGCTAAATGGTTTTCTAACAAATAATTTTGCTGATTGTTTCTGATATCTAAGTGAGCCTTGACCACAAACTTATCAACATAATGGAAATTTTGAACTGATGATTCTAAAATCAGACTTGCTAGCAATGGCTTCCTACTCCTCAACCAAACTTAGTCTCTTGAGGGCAAGAAATCTTTTTCATTAAACTTTGTATCACATTGAAGGAAAAAGAGAAAGAATAAATGGACATGGACAATGTGACCATCTCCCCCAGCCATTGCACAACCAACAATTTCCAGCTAGAGTCAATGCATACAGCAAATTCAGGAGAAGTCACTGGAAATGACTGTGACACAAAACTAACCATACGACACATTAAGGCATCAGCTGCAGTCCATGGGGTCGCGGAGAGTCGGACACGACTGAGCGACTTCACTTCCACTTTTCACTTTCATGCATTGGAGAAGGAAATGGCAGCCCACTCCAGTGTTCTTGCCTGGAGAATCCCAGGGACGGGGGAGCCTGGTGGGTTGCCGTCTATGGGGTCGCACAGAGTCGGACACGACTGAAGCGACTTAGCAGCAGCAGCAGCACCTCCAAGAAAATAAATATCCCTCATTTGGCATTTAACAACCTTTGTAATTACTTCTAATTGAATGATTTATAATCTTCTCTGGACTTCTTGCTCCCTACTTTCAAGTTTCTACTATAGAAATACCTGGGAATTCACAATCAATAGGGTGAGAAGCTAAATCCATTTACAAATTTCTCTACCTGTGAAAAATACTGGGGTTATATTAGGCTAATGCCAAAATAATAGAATTTTTTAGGGACCTCTATCAAATTTTTTATATGATCAGTTAATCATATAATTTCTACTTTGTCCACACATTTCTCTCTTCCTTCCTGGTTCCTTTTCTCTACCTCATATTGTGTCCTTTTCTCTCCTATTTCTTCACTGATCTCATTTCTTTAGTCTTTCCTGAAGCCATTTATTATGATTAAGACTTCAGGTTAATTTTCTAAATTATATTTCAATCACGTTATTACATTGAAAAATAA